>NW_026020420.1:2628066-3828066 GCF_900185275.1 Solanum verrucosum
GAAATTATCTTATTAATAAAAAGCTTATTTGATTAATAAGTCGAAATCAGTTTATTTTGAGAAGTAATTTTATAACTTTTAAGCCTATAAAATAAAGAGGAATTTTGAATACGTTATAAATTCTTGAATATTGTCTTTTTTAAAGACAAGTGATCAAGATGTGATATTCCTCAAGATCAACTCAAAATATATATCTAAGTGCTAACTAACGTTTTAGGAAATTAAATACATCATAAAAAAGTCCAAATCACTTATGTTTTAGCCAATTAAATACAACACAAGAAGATCCAAATAATTATACGCTTGAGAAATATGTTAGAAATAATCCTCGAATCATGAAAAAAAAATTCAAAAAGAAGAAATGAAGAAAATACACAGAATTATATTTACAATCTTAACAAATAAAATCACTTTATTTCTATTTATTTTGTGATTACAGTTTATTCTCTATACTTCAATTTATTTTTTAAATACTACTAAAAATAAAAGAACTAACAAAACTTGTAAATTTCAGTTTTTGAATTCTTCTCACCGTTTTGGTGAGGTGGGGATCACATTGAATTGGCAACAATTATTGGTCATGAAGTTAATGCTGGAGCTAATTGTAAAACATTATATTAAAAAAAAAAAAATTAAAGCAAAAGGAAGCAGATCCAACTACTACCAAATTGGGGCACAATTCTCTTGCAGCAGTACTCCCTCAATTCCATATTAAGTTAATTTTTGAGCATTTTTCATTTTTCAAATTAACTTAATTGTTCAGTTTTCAAGACTATTTTTAAAGTGTTCTTTCAATTTCACCCTTCATTAGTTAATATTGAAATTAGTGATTAATTAATAGTTATTTTAATCATAAATTTGACAATAATTAATAAGGCTAAAATGAAAAACTAGGTTCAATTTATGTCTTAATCTGCTTTTCTTAAAGGGTGTGAAACACCTCAAAAATTAACTTAATATGGAATGGAGGGAGTAATAAATAAGTAGATTGCAATTTGCCATGTGCTGCTTCAAGACTAGTCTCTATATTACAGCTCTTTTTCCATCATGGCATTTACTTTTCATTTGTTATTTAATATTTTACATAAAAAAAAAAAAAAAAACGAGCAAATGATCTCTTATTATCAGTTGCAATTTAAATATAAAAAGTAACCATACAATGATTTTCTTGTATTTTGTTTATTGATTTTTTGTGAAAAGAATTATTCATGTAAGTAAAAACATGTTAAGGTTATGTGCGCTAGTCAAGTTTGCTTTTAATAATGACTATCATACTGACGTCTGAATATTTTCTTATGAACCTTATATAAACGACAATGTAGATCTCCAAAATGGACCGTCAATACTAGTAAGCCCAAGCTCTTGGGCTGGATTTACTATGGAATTTGTTGGAAAATGTCCAAGTATAAAATTCATTCAAATTTACATGACACACTTTCTTGTTTAGTTTGTCACAAAAAGAAGCTCATCTTTCTATATTTTAGAAACAATTTACCTTTAAATGCAATATAAAAATCGCATATTGAAAAAATCCAATATAATGAAAGACATCGTGTGAGCTGCATTATGTAAAAGGTAATGATGGATATCATCAATTCTAAAATCATAACTTGGTATTTCCATAATAACAAAAGTCTTTCAGAAACGGCTTCTCTATATATCCCACAGATGTAGGAGTAAGGTCAGCGTACACAGCGCATCATAGTCTCCCCAAACTCCGCTTGTCGGATTACACGGAATATAGTGTTGTTGCTGTTGTTATACAACATTATTTATATAAATAGATTAAATGAAATCCCATATATTAAGATTCTGGATACTTGAACATGCCTAGTTTTGGATTACACACAGTGAATCCCCCATCAATGAAAAGATTGTGTCCACTGATATACTGGGCATCATCACTTGCTAAGAACAATGCTGCTTTTGCAACATCATCCACCTTCAGAGTAGCTCCTTTAAGGTTCCCAGCCGCGCTCATCGCATTCTCAAATTCTTCATTTTCAAGCCCAATGACCTTTGTCGCCATTGGCGTCACCATCGCGTATGGTGACAAGCAATTCACACGTATACCGAATTGTCCTAGCTCCACCGCTAGGTTCTTGGTGAGCCCCAACACGGCGTGTTTGGAGCTGCAGTATGCATGGGATGCTGCAGCTCCGACCGTGGAGCTTACACTAGCGGTGGAGATGATGCAGCCGCTACGCGTCGGGACCATGACGCGAGCGGCATGCTTCATGCTCAAGAAAACTCCTGTTACATTGATGCTAAGGACACGCTCGAAATCTGCTTTCGTGTTGTCGATGATTCTTGGCTTGGTCTCGTCGCATATGCCAGCATTGCAGATCATGATGTCGAGTTTTCCAAATGTGGCGATGGTTCTGTCGACAGCTTCTTGGACGTGGTCTTCGTTTGTGACGTCGCAGTGGATGTAAATGGAGTTGGATGAGCCTCCGAGGGTGTTGATGACTGAGTTGCCGAGTTCATCTTGGACATCGGCAATGACCACTTTGGCTCCATGTTCAGAGAAGAGCTTTGCAATTGCTTCACCGATACCACTAGCTCCTCCGGTTACAATTGCTACTTTCCCCTCTAGCCTTCATATACAAAAAATGGAAGTTATAGTGGTCTCAATTTCATAACATTTTTCGCTTTAGAAAGAACATCTAATCTCCAAATGAATTTTCTCCTTGTTTCTTAAATTTTAAGGTGAATACATCTAACTTCCTATAATACAAACAACAATAAAAATCCCACAAATAGGGTATGGGGAGGGTAGATGTATGCAGACCTCACCCCACCTTTGTGGGGTAGCTAGAGAGGTTGTTTCTAATAGACCCTTGGACTCAAAAAAAGAGAACTTATATGGAGAAGAGTAGCAAGAAAAAGATAGACAGCAAAATATCAAAGTACAAAGCAAAATAGAGCAACTGATAGCCAAATAAACACATTGAAGAATATGAAACTACGCGGTTACAACAGTATATGATAGTCGAAGAATATATAATCCTACTTCCTATAATATGAAGTATTTAAAAAATACTTATGATAATCACAGAAAAAATCAGTTTACCTTAAGTGTGCGCTTTTTTTTATAAAAAAAAAAAAAAAAACTAGAGAAATTTTTTAATTTAAAATTTGGATGAGAGCAAGATCTTATTCCCTTTGCTTGAAACTTCTTATAACATTTTTCAGCAGAACATGTGATGGCAACAAGAGATATTGATATCAATGGATCTTTTCGAAAGATAAACAAATTAAAGAATTATATGTTGGATGGAACTAACAAACATCGTCATAATTGTTTCCAGAATTAACCATCATATAGTAAATTATCGTATCCAGGCTGGTTCATGACACACTGCCACAAGCTTCTTGAAATAAGTACACGAAATAATTAAGGATGGTTTCCCGAAAGAATGTCTTACATGAATAAAAAGAAAATCGAATTTCATCAATAGTTAACATATGATGTTATATCTAGAGAAAGCTTTCTTATACATACCTTTTGCCGATTGTTGAAAGGAATGAAGCAGAAGCCATAACTGGGGAAAAAAACACAACAAACTTGATTTAGGAGGAGAAATGTGAAGAAAATGCCGTTTACACTGAAGAAGCAAATATTGATATATACAAGGAGACTCTACACAGCTGTGTTTTTTGCTGAGCTTTTTAGACAGCCTGCACTGATAGAATATATGCACAAGGAACCAAGGAAGTGCAGACAAAAATTCGAATAGGAAAACCTGTGTCCTTATCTCTATGGAATCCATGAATTAATAATGCAAAAAAAAAAGAAGCTATTTACATTTCTTTCCTCCTCTTAGTGTCATTTCAACTTACTTATTCATAAGGACCATGATGTTTCAACTCCATTAGTCCTTTCTTTCTTTAACTTCTGTAAATGAGGTCAGCATAATATCCTATTTTTTTTCTTGGGAAGATCGGAATTACCTTAACTCTTAGTTCAATTCAAAAATATGCAACAGACACAGCGAAGATACTGGCAAATGGCAATAACTAAATATACAAATATAAGGTGCATAAACAAAAGTAAGAAAGAAAAGCTTTTGGTTTCTTAGAGTTTCTTTGAACCGAGGGTCTACCGACGACAGTCTTACCTGTGGAACTATATTGGGTATGTTGTTGTAGTTTTGGTGCCTTTAGAGCAAACATTGAGAGTGTTCAGATAAGCTTATAAACACTTTTTAACTTATCTACGTGTTTGATAAACTGAAGCTATTTTAGAAGATTATAGGTCCTTAATCAATACTAATAAAGAAAACAAGTTTTTCTTAGTTTGAATGAACCCCACAACAATATTTTAATACAAAGGATCAAGACTTACCCATATTTTTTTTGGGCAAATGTCTTATCCATTAACTTATACCATTAGTAGAGATAATATAATGTACAATCTTAAGAATGAAAATCCATACAAAAAAACAACAAACATGTCATCATCGAATATCTTTTCCAAAGAAACATGAGACCCCGCCTTTTTTGACCGGCTAGAAGGAAGCTTTACGAAACACTCATACTAGACAAACCTCTTTTTGTTATATTATAAACCTAACGGCTAATATCACCAAAGGTAATATTGAATTGAAAAGACCCGTGACAGAGCCAGAAATTTCACAAAAGGTGTTTAGAAATAGAACAACAAAAGCTCTTTTCAAAAAATGGAAAAAAATTTGCTACTAGTGAAATTCAGACACACAAGCTACCTCATTCCAAGTGTCTGAAACCACTAGGCTATAACAGTTTGTTGTGTTAAGGGTATCCAAAATATATTATTTAATCATTTCGTGTATCATTTTACTTGTATATATGTTATTTTTTTCCAACTAATTGGACACCCTAACATGAGTGTAGCTACGCCCCTGGGACCCACAATAGTAAACAAAATAGAGTATAAGTTATATACATCAACACTTTCAGGCTGACGGTGTATAAATTTTGAACTCAATAAAAAATTGTCAAAACTAATCATAACTTAAAGTAAAGGTGAAAAGAAGATGTTAGACACCAAAAAATTACCTTTCTTCCTATATTTAATAACGAACTTCTCAAAACCATAGTGAAATTTAGAATCAGCATAAAGTCAAAGCAGCATCAACAATCAAAATAGGAAAATAAGAAGAGAGTCATTAGTTCCAACTTGTATAGTTCAAATTCAAAGTCAACTAATTAAGAATGATTAAATGATGAAAAAATATATTACAAGCAACCTATAAATTTTATCGAGCTGAAAATAGTGGAGAACTGAATGCTACATTAACTTGAGATCTATCGTGCAGAGGTACTCAAATTGGATCAATGATCAATTTCACAAGATGCATTCTGGAAAAAAGAATTTAGAACCTAAAATGAAAAAAAAAATGAACCTTAATATCTTGAAAGATTTGAGAGGGGCAGGAAGAATTCTGAATTGATACAAGGCAAAAACTTCATCTATATTTATTTAGCCAAACATCGAAGATGAAATTAGGACTTAAAAAGAAGAAAAAAACTAGCTGTTATAACTGACCTATAACTATAGGTTAGGTAAAAAGTTAGGTTAATACACTGATTAGGCAATAGCAATGACCACATTGTAACTGTACAGAATCTATTTGTGTAATAAACTAACAAGTTGATAGCAATAATTAAGCTACTCTAAGATAACCTATATACTCTCCTCAGGAGATGAAACTGACTCTAATTCCCCATTGCCCCATTGAAAAATTATTCAATTAAAAATATAAACAAGTGAGGTATTTCAAAATCTTAGTAAGGGATTCTAAATCTTATATGGCTGATGTGAGATTTTTTATATACCTGAATACTCCCCCACACGTTTAATATGAAGAGTCTAAACAAGTGGAGTATTTCAACACCTTTTTAACCCTTTTGAAATGCTTTTATATAGTGGATGTGAGATGTTGTACAACTCAATTCCCTTACACATTTTATACGAAACATCTCAGCATTCACTAACTCTGTGCTTTCAGGTCCTGTAAAATTGAGGTCCATCCACTAAAATACAAAGGACACACTGGCAGTGAGTAGAATTACCCCTTTCTTTTGGCAGGGAAACTATGGTAGCAAATTCTTCCACCACCAGAAATGCTCCACACAAGTGGTAGTTAGACGTGGACTTCGGTAAAGCTCCACGATAGTGGTCAAAGGAAACAAAAGGAAAAGGACAACATATTTGTCATTTGTTTGCTTCAATCTAAACTTTCTTAAACTATTTGTGTTGTAGCAAATGAATATCTCTGCATTGACTGACATATTTGAATCAAAGCATAATTCCTTCAAATTAGTAGATAGGAACTTGGGAGAAGAGTAGCGACACAACAACAACATACCTAGTGAAATCCCACAAGTGGAGTCAGGAGAGGGTAGAGTAAAAATATTTATAACTTCTACTTAACTAAAACATCTATAAGAGTTTCTGTTCTTGATTGCTCATCCTCCGTCTCTCCTCTCACAATCCTTCTGATAAAGGTACACTACACTTATACATTTGCTATTCAGAGGAACAAAAATTCGTAAATTTTTCTTTCGGTTTTTTGCAGATTTTCGTGTTTTTTTGTTTCAGATTTAGCTCATTTTCATGGATTCGGGGAGTCTCCAAGTCTGTAGGTCATGTTATGCACTTTTGTTTCGTTGCTTCACAATTATTATTTTCAATTTATGCATCAGAACGAGTCTTAGTTGAAGCAGATACAGTAGGAAGATATTTATATATATATATACAGTCTCAAATGTATGTATATGCACTGGAGATGACCAAAAAGGAACTTTCTTAGACACTTCAGCATAGAATAAATTCATAAATTTACCTTTCAAAGCTGGCAGTGAATAGGCTAGTTGTTGGCTTTGGTGCCACCATAACGTAGCACAAAACCGAGACCATTTGTTCATGAACTTTGAAGTTACAACCTACTGAAATGAAAATTCACCAAGTTATACAATTGGCATTAACATCAATATCGAAATTGCTCATATTGTCAAGATAAAATATCCTGTTGCTGAGGCATATGGAGGCCCAGCTACCTACTCACCTTAACTTGTTAACAAATTTGCTTTTAGTAAGTAAAATCTTAGCATCACGGTGGAATATGATACGATTGTAATTGGTCCTGACTATTTGATGCACGATTTTGCAAAACAGCAAAGCTGCTTAGACATTGTCAGGAAGTTGCACAAAGTTCATCGTATCAAATTTTTATAACACATCTGTTTCTCTGAATTGTGTGAGTCATTAAGATACAAAACTAGTAAGCTATGACATTCACGGGAGACCTCAAAAGCATCTTAGCATCACATCTATCTTGCTAATCGAGGGGGAGGTGGCATAGTAACTCATCAAGAAGCTCAAAGCTTAAGGCTTTACATGAAAATTCCAGTAAGGTAAGAAAATGGAATACTCATCGCTAGTTTCCCCGGGTAGGAAATGGAGAACTCGTAGCCAGCTTCCCCGGGTTGCACAAGCTGTATATGGTGTTTATGAAGGAGACATCCTAAGGAAACTCTCTGTTTTCGTCTTTTCAACCATCTTAATCAATTTCATGAAGTAGTGCACTTTCATCTGCAACCAACAGAAGCGACCAAATACTTCTTTTCTATTATTTAATTTACTTATCTGATTTTAATTTTTTCAGAAACAACATCTCTACCTCCACGAGATAGGGGTAAGTTCTACCTACACTCTACTTCGCCAGACCCCACTTGTGGGATTACAGTGAGTATGTTGTTGTTGTTGTATCTGATTTTAGTGTTTTATTCTTTTGCTTCTCTGTTAATTGACTGGCTAAATGATTTGCAGCAACTGGCAAAAACTTGGGATAAAATTCCTCCTAACAGCAACATGTTCTCTTTCTTTTTATATTTATTTATTTGGATTCTCCCACATTATCTATTATAACAATTATTACAAGAATAAGCCTTGCTACTTTTTTTAAATAAGGAATTTTTTTTTAAATCTCTACTCTCACTCTCCCAACAAAAGGAATATAAGATAATAGAGGTGAAAAATAAAACTTACAAAAACTGCATTTGCATAAAAAGGCAAACTTGATTCCTTCTCTATGAATAGAAAAGCTCCCTTTTGGCCATAGATTTTGAAGTTGAAATTCGAAAAAATTGAGTTTTTAAAGTTGTAAACAACAACAACATACCCAATTTTAGTCCCACAAAGTGGGGTATTAGAGGTTAGAGTGTAGGAAGACCGATACTGTTTTCGATAGATCCTCAGCTCTAGTTTTTGAAGTTGTACTTCAACATTCATTTTACTTGGGAAAAATTGAACTTTTGTGAGTAGAAGTCCAAAAACTGGTCTAAACTTGAAAATATTTGAAGATAAAATTTCGAAAACTTCTACCAAAATCTATGGCTAAATGCTAGCTTAAAGTATGAAGTGAACCAGAAAAACAACATGAAAATAATGCAATAAACTGGAAATGGAAACAAAGACATTCAGAGATAAGTGTAAAATGCACAAATTCAACTAACTGTATAACGAAGAAAATAAAAGTTCTTACCCCGTCGGCGCTTTAAGGTAATCCTTTCGGGCCCTTGCGCGGGCTTGATGAGGCCCAATGTTGGGCGTAGAAAAGAAGCCGGTGCCGGCGGTAACGCCGGCGAGAGTGAATTTGAGCTGATACAGTGTTATGGGAAAGTTTAAAATAGTCTCTTAAGTATATTTTTGAGCATTTTGATCCCTTAAGTTTGTCAAAGTTGAACACTTTTTGTTTTTTGTTTTTTATCAACAATTTAACAAATGTGTCTTTTAAATTTAACAAGAACTTTGAAAACTAAAGATTTAGCTAAAAACATTAGAAAAATCTAATCAAATTTTAAAAATTATAACATGAAAAGCAATATCAAACAACAAAAATATAGACTAAAATAAGTAGGACTGGCACTTGCACCTTAAATAATTACACCAAATATAAAAATATATATCACAATAGAAAAAAATCATGAAATCCAAATAACTGACCCTAATTTATTTGTGTAGGCATAATTATTACTATTATTTTATTGTTATATATATTATTTACACATTTTTGTTTAAGAAAAGTGATGCCCGTGCGATGCACGGGGCCTAAGTCTAACAATTTGATTTAAAAATGTGTTCAAATATGCAATATTTATTATTTTAAAAAAAATAGACCAAACGATATATATTACTTTAAATTTTTAGCATCAAGTTAATAATGCATTAATATCATCAAAAAGATATAGTTGGTGCGTAGTTAGGTTTGTCTGTCAACCAAAATAACTACACCCAAATGTTTCAACAATTGATATAACACATTGATTTCATAAAAACTCACTACATGGAAAAGAATCATCAACAATTGTAATTTTGAGAATTAACCAAAAACAAAATCTTTGTCATCAGACCAAATTGTAATTTCACACATTTTTTAGTTGAGAATTACACTACTAACAATGATAAAAATATTAATGATAGATCCTAAAAAGTATTTCTTGATCTTGCAACTGCTAATAGTAATTTAGCTTTCATTTTTTCAAGCAGATTTTTTTTCACATGGATGTTGGTGCTTCTTCAGCGGTACATTTGTACCGTTCAAAAAAAGTAAACTAAAATAAAATTCAGGAGGAAAGTCTTCGTCTAAACTCATGAAAAGAAAGTGACTCTGATAGAACAGTTAAATACCACTCTAGCTTTTTCCATTTGTATTTCAAATTGCTTTCTCCATTTGTATTTAGTCCCTCACATAATCATCCACCTGAAGAGGAAGGCATAACAGAGAATCAAGGATCATGACAAATTTTAACCGAACAAATTAATGCATTTTCAAATTATTGTCATATAAGCTCAATTGGCCTCAAAAATGTCATATATATATATATATATATATAGTCATTGGATGAGTTTGGATGACTTAAATGTAGGGTGAAGAAGCACAATCCATATGCTTGCCTCTGTAGCACGCATGGATTAGCTGATTTTTGGAGTCATGAATTGTTAGTTTTTTTTTCCTTTTTTTGAATTGCAATTGCAGCCAATTTCTTTGGAAAATAGCCATCATTGATTATTGTTATATCCCTCAATTAATTGCCTATTTTCCCACTCCACATAAATTATTGTTATAACCCTCAATTAATTAAACCTAACTCATTAATATCATTATTAGACATGTGACCGTTGACACTCATTCAAGAAATAATTTGGGGAAATAAAGATGATAGTTAAATCTCTTTTCTATAAATATGGTTCTCCTAACACTATAAGAATTGATTCCTAAATATTGATAAGGAATCAATTCTTTGGAAAATAGCCATCATTGATTATTGTTACATCCCTCAATTAATTGCCTATTTTCCCACTCCACATAAATTATTGTTATAACCCTCAATTAATTAAACCTAACTCATTGATATCATAATTAGACATGTGACCGTTGACACTCATTCAAGAAATAATTTGGGGAAATAAAGATGATAGTTAAATCTCTTTTCTATAAATATGGTTCTCCTAACACTATAAGAATTGATTCCTAAATATTGATAAGGTAAAATAAAGATAAATATAGATAAAATATAAATAGTACAACTCACATAGCATATTGTACAATTAAGTACTGCAGTGTTAGTCCTTTTTGTTGTTGGCTTATATATAGCCTAATTTTGAATTGCAATTGTAGCCAATTTATTTGGAAAATAGCCACCATTGATTATTGTTATGGCCCTCAATTAATTGCCTTTTTTTCCCACTCTACATAAATTATTGTTGTAGCCCTCAATTAATTAAACATAAGTCATTGATATCAATATTAGACATGTGATAGTTGACACTCATTCAAAAAATAATTTGGGGAAATAAAGATGATAGTTAAATCCATTTTCTATAAATATGGTTCTCCTAACACTATAAGAATTGATTCCTATATATTGATAAGGTAAAATAAAGGTAAATGTGGATAAAATATAAATAGTACAATTCACATAACATATTGTACAATTAAGTACTGCAATGTTAGTCCTTTTTGTTGTTGGCTTATATATACAGTAATATATATATATATATATATATATATATATATATATATATATATATATATAAGCATAATAAAGAAGTATTAACATAATTTTTAGATGATTTAATTTTCTTTTTCCTTTTCTTTTCTTTGGTATTTCATGAATAGGGGATTGAAAGAGGTTTATATTGCAAAATCTTTATAGTTTTTTTTTTTAAAATCTGCTTACACGAAATACTTAACGCATCGTATTGCCTAACGCACTAATCAATTTGGTTCAATTTTGAGGTATCCGTCACTACAACAATTTTTTTTTAGCGGTAATGAATACAAAGATTGAAAAAGACTATTAAATTTTTTATCGGCATTAGTTAATTGTCATTGAATCTAATGTTGCTATAGCTTATAGTCCTTAGAGACCTTTACAAAAGTGTTAATTACCGCTAAAAATACATATTTATCAATAATTAAACTATTATCATTAATTAATTACTGTTAAAAATTATTTTTAATATAATACGTTCGATTAATAAACCTACTATTTAACTATTAAGATATCGGTTGTTGTTGTCATAGTGGAGATCGAGAATAAATCAAGAATGATTTTTTACCACATTTTAAATTCATCGAATCTTTCTTGGTCATTATCATTATTCAAATCCCACTTATCTTTTTTTTTCTTCCACTTTTCTACACCATCGTTAGGCTGTAGTTGGTCAAGCTTGTAACTTTTTTGATAAAGTAATGAATTTTAATTTCATTTCATATTATAAGTAGGTCACCCTTTGACCACATTTCAATCTTACTTGTCATGGTGTGATCAAATCGTCCAAATTATTATTATTATTTTTTAAAAATAAAAATTAAGAGAGAGTAATAGTTTAATAAAAAAAAATTCAACTTCTACTTGAAAGATGAAAATAAGTTTTGTTATTATTCAAAAATACTTATTTTGTTTTATCAATAACTTAACTAAACATGTTCGTTTTTTAAAGCTTAGTCAAACAAATTGACATTTAAAATTGGATGAAGGGTATATCAGACCCTTTTCCATTTAGATGAAGGGTATATGTGAGCTTCTTTTGTAATGGTAAAATATATATAAAATATTTATATAATGACAATAATATATATGAGTCATTTTTATAACAAGGAGTGTATCAGCTTTTAATGACAAAGCGAAAGGATATATCAGGCCCATTTCCCATAAAAGAATTAATGAAAACTACTTGGAAAATGCCAAGAAACAAACAACAAGGAGGTACTAGGAAAAAAATAATTAAGAACAAAAAAAGAAAAACACATGGTATTTGAACAACTTTAGAAATGAGATAGCTACCAATAAGCAATAATTCCACCAACAAAAGAATTTTCAACTATTTAAAGTGCAACCAATAATGGAATAAATGGAAGTATTAAAAAATGGACAACTTTCTTTAATAAGAAAAAAATGTAGAAAGACATATAAAATGACAACAAAAAACAACTGATCATCAAAGCACCCTAAAAGCGTTCTCCATTTTTAACCAGAAGTCTAAGGTTTAAATTTTGAGTATAAAAAAAATCATATCGAAAACCTACCTGAAAACATAAACTCTATAATATGTGAATTCGAATGAGTCGATTATCTATATGAATATTGAGCGGGAAACAAAAAAAAAGATAAGTATTGAAAACATTATTTAACTCGGCGCAAATGATTAGTTTCATCTCTAAACTAGTAACAACCTTAAAATACTCTTTTACTCAATTAATTGAACTGAAATGCATCTCCGATCTTACAACATGAGTGTTATACACTAACACCCCTAAAATCTCGCCAAGTTTAGCTCTCGACTTTTTATTAAGAGTCACATGTTCCTACTAGAGTTTGAGATAGGGGTACACTTACTATGTCATGTGGCAGATAAGGGGTATATTTTAGTTTCGTTAGTCAAATATAATGATATTTTTAAGACTGTCGATAGTTCAGAGACAAAAATAACAATTTGCATCAAGTTCGAACTTCTAAGTTAAAAAATATGACATCATAGCACAGCAGAGCAGAGCAGCCATTGAGGAGGAAACAGGTAAGCAGGAGACAAAGGCAAACATCAGTAGTACAGTGAAGATCATCACAGATAAAAAAAAAAAAAACCAAAAATAAAGAGAAGAAAAAAAATAAAACATTCTTCTTTTAGTCACAGCAGCAAAAAAGCTACTGTATCAGAATTCAGAATATTGTGATGGTAGCAAACACCAATAATTCCCTTGCACGTTCTTAGCCTCACATGCACAGTGAACTCTCTTTTTCTTCCAGTCTTCTTTTTCATCGATATCGAGGTTCGATTAATTTTAATTTATGTTAGATTTATAGATAAATGAATACTTATTTCTTCACGACGACGGTAGTTGATACTAATCAAATCTGTCCTATGGGTACACTTATGGCTACCATGTAGTATTAGTTACAAAAATGTATAAAGATTTGTAATCCAAAGTCAAGCTGTCAATAAAAGACTTTCCTAATTGCTATTCTCTATATGCATTATCATTTCAAATCAAAATCATATCAAAAGTATTAGCAAACACATTTTTGTCTCCCTTACCACTTTGTCCCTTCTTTACCCTTTCTCATTTTGAATGTCATTATCACTTCCAAGTGAAAAAAAATTCAATCTTTTTCAATACCCAAGTTGAAAAATCCAATCTTTTTCAGTTTCTTGAAGTTTTCTGATCAAGATCTTGAAACCCCAGTTCAAAAATATCAAAATCTAGCAGTTTTTTTGTATGTATTTCACTTCAGATCGTACTAGAGGGGTAATTTTTGGGAAGGGGGATTGATAATGCCAAGGCAGGATCAGGCTATGGTGGAGGGTTTAATACCCAAGATCCGTAAAAGGGGTTGTTCATCTTCTTCATCTGCATCATCAAAAGTGTATAACTACAGATTTAAACGGGCTATTTTAGTTGGGAAATCAAGAAACGGGCTCGGGCTTGGGCTTGGGCTTAGAGGGTCTAGATCCAATACACCAGTACCAAGTTGGAGAGCTACTCCATTGAGAAACGTTGTTGAGTCACCCAAACAGTCCCTTGGTGGTGGGATATCACAGCCAGTTTCAGCTAGAAAACTTGCTGCTACATTGTGGGAAATGAATGAAATGCCTTCACCAAGAATGACTGAGGAAGACTTGGAGAAAAAGAAGAAGATGATGATGAAGAAGGAGAAAATTCGGGCTGGTCATATGAGTTCGGGCTCTTTGCCTCCTCATTTGTGTGATCCATCTCATAGCCCGGTTTCTGAGGTGAGCTACTGGGCTCACTCTTTTGGAATATGTTAGTATAATGATCATAAACATATCTAAAGTATCCTGGTTTTCCGAGTTTCATACATGAACTATCACCACCTATTTATCAAAAAAATGCCTTGAAATAGCACCATAACTCAATTTATAGTTGAGGTAGGAAACTCCCACACCTGATGGTTTAGGTATGAAACTCGAAAAAATGGATTGGTTTTGACCCTTTCGCTCTATTTGTTTTTGTCAAAGTGTTGTATCTTGATGTGGAAGCTATATTTTGCTGAATTCAGTTTGATTAGTTTCCTGTGGTTGTTAGAAATCCAGAGAAAATGATGTTTGTATTAGTCAATTCTCAAATATTAGTTTAGTTAGGTAATCACAAATACTAATATATGGTTGTTGTAACTTGTAAAGTGGAGATATAGTGAAAATGACATTTTTCATCCTCTTACTTGTCCTGCTAATTATTTTGTTCCATCCTACAGAGAGGAAAAAGAAATGGATTTGTAGAATGAACTTACTGTATGGTTGATGAAATAGTTTACTTGACATAAACAGCTTTACGCCTTTAACAGTAATGTTTGCCTTGTTATTACTGGCTTTACAAAGACTCTGCCTTGAGAAACAGTTTGCAAAGATTATGATATGTTTTTATTTGTTCTCCACGTGTTGGGGTGTACCTCCTCGTCTTCTCGATGCATGATGACAAGTTGGGCGATCTTAGTTACTTAAGTTTGTTGTTAGTAATCCATATTTGCATTGATTGTGCAGAGGATGGATCGGTCTGGAACAGGAAGCTATCAGAAGAGATCATCAACAACTTCCCGTAGACCAAGGACTACGGACCATAATGTTGGAATGTTAGATTCTTTAAGCAGCGCCAGTTTTATGGAGGTGGCAACCAATTCCTTCCTATTGGTCAATTTTATTGTTTATTACACCTCATTAGCATGCAATTTAAGTTCATACTTACTTTTGGTATTATGTCACACTTTCTGTTTCTTCGTGTTCGTGCAAGTAAAAATGGAAATCAATGGTTAGGTTGTATGTAGAAGGGTAGATTTGAAATGCATTGACTGGCTGTGAATGCTTATTGTTGCTAAAAAAGAGTGATCCTTTCTATAACTCTGTAATGCAGCTTGAGACCAGATCTCGTGCCCAGACTCCACGGGGATCAGTGACTGGTTTTGGCAGCCGTCTGAAGGATGTTAGTAATGCTTTGACAACATCCAAAGAGCTTTTGAAAATAATCAATCGAATTTGGGCACATGCTGATCAACCTTCATCTAGCACGTCACTTGTCTCTGCGTTACACACTGAGCTAGAAAGGGCCCGCCTGCACGTGAACCAACTTATTCAAGACCAGCGCTCGGATCAAAATGAGATTAATTATCTCCTTAAATGCTTTGCTGAAGAGAAAGCAGCTTGGAAGAATAAAGGGCAACAGGCAGTTGAGGCTGCAATTGAGTCCGTTGCAAATGAACTTGAGGTAGAGAGAAAGCTTAGGCGGAGATTTGAGAGCTTGAACAAAAAACTTGGCAAAGAGTTATCGGATTCAAAAGCATCATTCGTGAAGGCAGTGAAAGAGCTTGAAAGTGAGAAAAGAGCCAGAGAAGTAATGGAACAGGTATGTGATGAATTAGCTAGAGATATCGGTGAAGACAGAGCTGAAGCAGAAGAGATGAAGAGGGAATCTGCAAAAGTTCAAGAAGAGATTGAACAGGAAAGAGAGATGCTCCAGTTAGCTGACAGATTGCGTGAGGAAAGGGCTCACGTGAAACTCTCAGAGGCCAAGAATCATTTCGAGGAGAAAAATTCTGCTATTGACAAGCTAAGGAAGCAGCTTGAAGGATTCCTGGGGAAGAAAAAGACCAAAGGTAAGAGAAACGGTTCCCTAAATTTCAGAAATAATGAAGATACGGCATCCTTGAGTATAGAAAAAGACAATGATGGAGAAGTGGAGAATGTTGCAGACTGCGGGGAAGACTCAGCAGAAAGTGATCTTCATTCAATTGAACTAAACATGGACAATTCCAATAAGAGCTACAATTGGGCTTATCCATCTAATGTAGTTCGTGAGTCAAAACGAATTTCAGTTGATGAAAGAAGAGCAAGAAACTCCATCGCTGGGCAGCCCAGAAGAAGCACTCCCATTCAAAGGAGCATTTCTGGTGGAGTTGTCGAGTATGTCAATCAAGCTGCAAATCTTCCAACCTCAGGAGATGGATTAGACAGGGAAAGACTTCATGAACTCGAGAAACTAGGCCAACGATATAGTTATCTGGATGAAGCACAGAGACTTAAAGCAGTGAAGGGCCTTAAGGATCATCTATTAGCTAGTTCCGGGACAGGATCTTGCAAAGACATTTCCAGCCCCATCCGACAGTGGGAGCAACCTTGGCCTTCTAGAGATCCCTGTGGTACAATTCAGGAAAAATCGAGCATTATTCAGGGGAGTGCCACAAAATCAAGGCTAGGAGAAGGCCAAAGTGTCAGAAGATCAAGACGGTGAGATTGTTTGAATACGCGTGATCTTGTCAAGGAGAAGGGGCCTTCTAATTGTTGGAACTTGCTAAACTAGTTCCACTATGGCCTAAGTTATCTGTTCACTTAACAGTTCAAACCAAGATTGCGCGATATATTTTGACATGTCTAAAAGAGGTTAACATCTTGTTGATTACACTTCAGAAGTCATTTTCAATTGTTTTCTTCTGCCAGTTTTTCGTTACATGACTCCTTTTTGTTAAGGCGTGTTTGAATTCGTCGAAATCCCTGTAGAAAGTTGTGCTGATTTTAGCAAACTGCTCACTGTGTAAAAAGTTCCCACCTACTACTATAATTCTTTTCACTCTTGTATACAATTTCTCTTCTACTTTTCCCTTGTTAGATAAAAAAAAACATGTGCCTTTATAAATTGTGCATCATATTTAAGTTTTATTAGGCCCCCAAGGCCTAGCTCAAGTGGCAAAAGGTGAAAGATTTGTGGCTTAGGTCGCAGGTTCAAGCCTCACACCATGCAAAGTGAAGCCTGGTATTTAAGTGGAGAAGGGTAGAGGGGCGGGCCCATTATCCACCGAGTTTAGAAGGCTGTGATTGGTCCAAAGGGCGGGTCACAAATGGATTTCTCGATTATAAAATAAAAATAAAAATATATATATATATATTTGAGCTTTATTAGCCAAACAGTATTAAGTTTGAGACCTTCACTGTTATTTTGGTGTAAACTTCAGATATAAATTCTTTACTGCAACAACATACCTGATGTTATTCCACAAGTGGGATTTGCAACAACATACCCGATGTAATTCCACAAGTGGGATTTCGGGAGTGTACGCAGCTTTACCCCTACTTTGTGAAGGTAGAGAAGTTTATGATAGATACTCGGCTCAAGTAAGGCACAATAAAATCACATGTGGAAAGGGAAATACAGTAATGCAGACGAGAACATTAAGAACAACACATAATTGATAATACTATAGTTGAAGCAAAGAAAACAAGATGTAATAATAAAATCGATGAACAAGATAGTATCTGTGCAATAATAACAACCTTGATACAGATAGCAATTCATTTATTAATATACATTAATTTGTGCAACTTACCTTCAGATTATGAAAGATTTTAAGACCAAGTTACTTATTGTGTTTGGTGTAAAAAGTCAATTTAATTAATTTTAAAAATAAAATGAGTCACATAATAACTGAATTTTCTTTTTATTGGTCAATTCATTAACCCGCCATCACATCTCAACATGAACTTCAACCAAATATGGAAGTTATAATAACACATTGAGTGGCAATATACTACAACTTACTCAGTGCGACAAAATGGGATCTGGAAAGGGTAGAGTGCACGCAACCATGCCCCTACTTCAAAGGTAAAGAGGATGTTTCCGATAAGACCCTCTTAGCTCAAGGAGGAATGACAATATACCATCCTTGTAAAACATTTCAATAGCATCCACAGAAAAAGATAGGAGGAAAAAAAAAACATCTGAAAGATCAAATGGACAAATACCATTGCTAGTTGTTTAGTAAAGAAAGACTGGGTAGAGCTCTCATTTTGTCACATGCGGCGATGTCATTCAATATTCATCTCAATTTACAACAAAATAGACTAGATACAGTCTTAGTCCACTCAACAGTAGATCAAAGGGAAACGGATTAGTCTTAACATTATCGCCTAAATCACCTCGTAGCAGTTCTTGCACTCATTGATGTATGATAATTGGTGCTTCTATCTTTCCTGTAAGAAGTGTAAACATCATCATATTGATTTGGTTCGTTTGGATTGGCTGTGGCTCCAAGTCCTAATCGTCCAGAGCTATTTGATCCAGGTTTCTGCGGAATACTTCCATCAGGATAAGTCCCAGTTTCTGGATCAACTTGAAGGTTTAGAGGTGGAGGAATGCAAGCTCCTCCCTTCCGGACAGGAGAGTCTCTCTCATAGTCATCATAATCGTTGGCTGATTCAGATTGTTTAATAGGTCCTTCTGATGGATTAACTTCTCCAATATCTCTAAAAAATTTAGACACCCTTTCAAGAATTTCAGATTCTGGCACAGTCGAGGGTGGTATGACGGTGGGAATATCCAAGGGGCTCATGGGAGAGTAAGGCACCCCACTACCAATCTGCATCTTCCTGACCATACCAGGAATAAGACCAGGAGGGAACAAGGGGTATGGAGGTACTTTTTCACCTATATTTGCAATTGATGCTGGTGTCAGATGAGCTGCCGGTTGTAGATTTGCTGGTGGAACAGAAGATGGCATAGGCATTAACCCAGGAAATCCAGTAGGCGGAACAGCACCCGCATGAAACTGCTGTGGTGCAACAGATGGTATAAGAGGAACTTGTTTGCCTTGATCAGCTAGATTTGCTAAACTTTGCTGGTCAGGCTTCCACTGAAAAGTACTCTGATTTGCCGCCTGGTGCATTAATCCTAGGAAACCATAAACAAAACCGTAAGAAATACAAACAAGAGTATATTTTCACATTTGCAACTAACAATGCAGCAGAATGTTCTTTTTTTATTTTTATGAATCTTCGATATTCCACATCTTGGTACTCCCGGCTCCAGCTATAAAGGCAAACAATTACCTGCAGCAGTAGAAGTATCTGATGTGATTAATTCCTTTGGAGGAACAGAAAAATTTGCAGGGTGTCCACCTATCATCTCATTTTCAAGTGCACGAATAGTATCCTGATCATAAACTTCCTTCGTACCCCAAAACTGTAGAATTTTTTGAAGCCGAGATTGATTTTCTTCCTTGTTTTGAGGGTTGTGGTATATCCTCGCAAGCATGGGACCCAAAACAGGCTTAAAAGCAAGTGCCTCATTGTCAAGCTCAGGAGGATTGATTCGTCGCTGCAAGCTGCACAATTCAGAAAATAAAATGAGAATACGGTTGAGTATCATTAAGTTAGTGAGAGGATCAAGTGTATTAAGCCAAATAGTTTTCTTGACAAAGTAAAAAAAAATGTAGGAATATTTTTAGAGACCTCCCATCAGGTTTGACTTTGTAGCACTGATCTCCCTTTTATGATATTATGTTTATTTTCCTTATTTTGATTTCTTTGTAACATTCTTTTAATATATTTTATCATTAACGTAAAAAATTGTGACCAGGCTAATTTACCCTCTTTTTTTTTATAAAAAAAAATTAGTGAACTAAGTCTCGAACTCTCGACCTTTAGGTGTCCATCATTGACCAGGCTAATTTACCCTTTCTGATACTCTTTGTTTTATTAATTCAATATACTACTTGGGCAAAAAGCACACGTAAACAAGAAGCATACCAAAAAGTTGAAAACCTACAAAACGATATGGTTTTCTTCGAACAACACCCAATCTTCTATACCTAAAGAGAACAGTTCAGAGTGGCAAAAGTAAATTGTGCTCCAAAACCAGCGAACACTGAATACATCAAAATAAATGATGCATATAGGCTACTCATCATAAAAAAAAGTGATGTCGGTAGGCTACTTCCTCATAGGATTCTTACGTGTGCCCACCACTACCAATGATATCTCTACCTTCAAACTGGAGCACGTCTACTCAGAGTTCATTAGTTCTTGTTGACATCAAATTACAAATCTTAGCAAAATTTCTACCACCTAGTGAACCCTAACTGCCCATGCTACCACCTTTGGACCAATATCCAACCAGCAGTAACAAATTTCTACAAGCAAAGACCAAGCATTTCATCCTACACACCAGTGTGCACCATCTCCACTCTATTGTACTACTTCTGCTAGGTTTTTGTTAAAAATATTATTCAAAAAATGGCAAAGAGATTTATAGGTTGGTACAACGCAAGGCATTAATCACAAGAATTAGCCCACAAGAATCTGTGATGGTCCCTATGCATCTTGACAATCAAGAGTAATTTCAGAGTGTCTTCTTCTTATTACAATTTACAAAACAAACTTGATTTATCTTGGCTAATATGAAAAAGTCAATAACAGGCACCAAAGAAGCAATAAGAAATATTTTGCAATTGAAGAAATTTAAAAAGAAAAAGGAAAGCATAGACAAAAAGTGAAGGAGAATTCAAGAGTTAATATATCTAGGAGTTAGCAGTAAATCACTAAGCACCAAGATATCAAATGTTACCTATCAAATAAGATGTCATTGGCAAGATAGACTATATGCAGTTGCCTCTCCGAATCATCTATGGAAAACACCCTGTCTCTGAGCGCCTCAGCCAAAGCAGGTACAAATGGAGATCTCTGCATAAACCAACTCTTGGCACCTTTAATTGACTCTTTCGTACCAGTAAGATTATTTATGACATTACTAAGCTCCATCTCTACATCTGATGGAAGAGGCCTAGATAGACCTTTGAAAGGCCCATATGAATGTTCATAATCTGCTCGGCTAAAAGGCTGAGAATGATGTTGATCATAAAATGGTGGGAAAGGGGGTCGATGCAAATGGGATGGACCTAACATTGCAGCAGAAGCATTGGAGGCATTATATGGAGTTAAGGGTGACGGACTCATCATAGGATTTGGTGGATGCATCATAGGCAAAGAAGAGGATGGGAAAGGAGGATTGAAGGCCCCACCAGGGGGGCGAGTAGACATCCAAAGCTTATAGCGATAGTAATAATGACCTTCACCACCAAAGAGGAAACTGTAAGCAGGATTGTCTTGCTGCTTTTCACGGATCATGGCTTCAAACTCAGGACCATTCTTGGCAGCATATTCAATTAATTTATCAATACGCTTTTGGAGTTCAGGATCAGATGGTGGAGGAGACGGAGGTGGGGGAGAATCATACGGATTGAAAAAAGGTGATGAAACAAGGTGAGGAGGCATGTGTGGTGGAAAAGCAGGAGGTGGTTGTTGTTGCTGTTGAAGATGAAGAAGATGTGGAGGGGGTGTATGCGGATGGAGTTGTGGTTGCTGCATAGGGCGAGGGTAAGGGAACTGTTGAAGAGAAGAATGCGGGCCTAGAAATGGAGGACCATGAATTGAAGGAGGAAATTGTTGATGTTGGGGATGAAAACCAAACTGTTGTTGCTGTTGAGTGTTAACTGCTTGGTGCTGCTGTTGAGCAAACGCCATTGCAGCTGCATAATCAGGAGTTTGTCGATCCATCACTACTAACAAAAATTAGCAGGAGCTGAATATTAGAGCTGTGCAGAAGTCCCGTATTAAAACATAATCAGCTAAACTAAAAATTATATAAAAACCAAACTTCACTCTAGCAGAAGAAAATGAAGGGATGGAAAAGGTACATAAAAATGAACAAAGAGATACATCAAAAAGAGAGCAGTAAAAAATGCTTTCCGATTTCATAGAATGCGCAGAATTTTTTTTTTTTTTTCTAATTTAGCATAAGTGATAATACAATATATGCTTCATTTTTGTTACCTTTCTGAAATAAGATTACATTTTAACAAAGACAAGCAGCTCAAACCACTTCATACTGCATCATATGAGTCTAAACCTCATACAGAGGGGAAAAGAAGAAAGGTTTTGACAATGTTCAACCTGATAAGAGAAACGCCCAGAAGGAGAATACTCACTTACTCAGTCATTCACCAAGCAGAAAAAGAGTTGCCTTTTCCTGTTGTTCAGGACAAAATTATGAAAATGGGAAATTACAAATGTTTCACTTATTCAAAAATCCTTGCTAAAATGATTGCAGACAAGATGAGGAAAACTTCACAGCTGCAGAAACTACAAAATTTCCAGCATATATGGTTTCAGAGGTTTAAGACACACAACTTTAAGTACTTATTTTCATCTTCACACATGATTCTTCAGTAGTTAAAAGAAAGAAGCAAGATATACCCAAAATAAAAAAAGAAAAACATCTCACCGACCTTTACAATGAGCTTCCATTTTGTTTGAATTATAATGCTTTATTAACCTTGTATGCTTGCATATGTCGCAAAAAATTAACGAACTATACTAATATCCTCAACAATTACTAACAATCAATTTCTCCAACATCCAAGTGGTACCAACTAGGATTGACACTTAATGACTTCTGTCATACCAAACACACTTAGTTCTTATTTAACACTCGCATTGATCGAATTATCTTACATAATAAGCTGCAAGCTTAATCCAAGGGTCTGTGTCAATGCACTGATTTGAATTTTAACAAAACCTTTCCAATTCAATTTTTCAATTGCTTAGGTTTAGAACGTTTGGAATAAAATCATTTGAGCGCTTAATTCAACTAACACAAACAAAGATACAGTTCACTCAACGATTGTATTTGGGTTCCGAAATCCTTACAGGGAGGAGCGTTGTTTATTCCTTCCTCCGTTTAAATTTATTTGTTATACTTGCATCCCTTTAGTACACAACAACTTTGGAGCCATTATCAAATTGATAAGCTAAAACAAATCATATATGCAAGTAAGAAGAATCATATAATAAAAACTAGAAGGAACTTACAACTGAGTTTCGTCGCCGGCAGACGGAGTTCACAGCTCAGGGAAGTGATGGCAATGTTGCCGAAGAAACTGAAATTGGGGGATTTGGATCATTTAGAGCCCATTTGTTCAGCTACAAAGAAACTTGGGCCTGGTACAATTTGAGATCCACAAGCCATTTCTTCCAATAGGCCCAACTATTTTATTTATTGAGAAAATTTCATAAAAGTCTATAGTATATGTGTATATTATATCGTTCAACGAAACTTTTGTTATCTACATAACATAGCTACACTGATGCGAGTAATTAACGTAATAATGTGACTAGTTACATTAATTTACGAAATTGGTTTGCTGTAAAATTGTAAATGAGATAGTTTTTTCCATCCGATCTCCAGCATGAGCATCGATGCAACTATCAAGGTGACTTCATAACCACAAATTGAAATTGAGACCTCAGATTAAAGACAGAGAACTATCATTTATTCCAACACAACCCTCGATAATTACTTTCAAATATTTTTACTATCAGAAGAATATTAGTCGTTTTATCTTTTATTTGGTCAGGCATAGAATTTAATATGGTAATCTAATTAGTAATTCGTATAATCCATGCTTTTCAATAATAGTTGTCATGTTTCACTTTTCGAGAGTGAAATTAATTATCTAACCTTTGATCAATATTTTAAGATATTCTTTTGTCATTTCTCAATGAAGAAAATTGCAAACTTACAATACTTTTTGTAAAAAAAATTATCATCCAAATTTTAGTTTTAAAATAATGAATTAATCTAATCCAATTTAGTTTCAAATACTAATCAAATTGACTCTTAAAAAACGAAACATGACAACTATTTTAAGACAGAAGAAATATATATCAAGTTCATAATAATAAAAAAAGAAAAGTTAGTTTTTCACATCAATGTTTGAAACTTGAGTACGTAGCTTTTGAAATCATGAAAACGTTATAAATATATGAAATGATGTCAAATGTTTTTGAAACAAGTTAAAATGGAAGGAGCATCTAGATTGAAGTGATATGTGAAACATTTTTGTAGTAAATAGCCATCTTTTGTTGAACTCTTTTTTTTTTTTCCATTCAAAGTTAGGCATACAAAGAATATTGTGACATGTCGTTTTGATGTTTTTCTTTTGAATTTTTCCACTTTGGTTGGTGACTGATCGGTCCAATTCATCAATAATGTTTGAATGATATAAGATAAAGTCCAAAGTCGGCATATAATTTGACATCTTGAAGACCCTTGTATTTACTAATTACTTGGATTCGAGTTTTGAATATGAAAAAAATCATGTTAAAAGCTTTCTGAAATGGTCATGTTGTTAGGGTTTTGCCCTGATTTTCTTTTCTTATTTGAAGTTTATTTTTTCCTAAAAGAAAAGACAAAACATTACCATAAATGTTTTTACTTTTCATGAAACGAAAATATATTTTCTTCCATATTTGATTTATTCTTTTCTTAGAGAGAAATCTGGATTCCTGTAAATTTAAGATCCATGTTCTCATATCAACAACACAACAACTTACACAATGTAGACGTTTAAGAGTTTAGTTTATGGGGAGATTTATTCTCAACAATTTATAATATTTTTTTATATTAGTTTTCATATAATAATATTATTTTTTAGTATAAGTTTTTATCGTCCGATTTATCAACCATATGATTTGCAAATTATAAGCTTCCGCATGACGCCATATTCACTTTCAGAATCCAACACATGCAATGCTTGATCGAGAAATAGTTGTACTTGTTTACATATATCGTCGAATACTGAATGAGAAACTAAAAAAGAAAATGTTCTCAACTTGATGGGGACGTTACTATCATTTAAAAGAGGCATGCAAACTGTGAGCACCCTTTAATTTCACCTCTGTAGCCGTCATGGGCCTTGTAAGGGACCACTCTATTAGACGATAAATTTTGAAAGTCTTTATTTTATTTTTTGATTATATGTCTGATCAAATACCATCACATAAATTAAAACGATGAGTAAGTGTTTATTTAGATAGACGATTGCCTTCCAATTCAAAACGTGAAATACAACAACATCGAACTCACAACACTAGTGTGAAAAGTATTTATAATGCCCCTTCCTTATCACTGAGTTATCAATTAATATTATTAGGAAATTCACAAGTTAATATATATATTTCATTTTCAAATACAAATACAAATACAAGATCTATCAAAAAACTAATAAATTCGTCTGAACACACGAACTTCCACCTAGCTCCGTCTCTAGGTCGGAGAGGATGAAAATGATTGTTGAGGAAATATGTATACACTCGATAGGCAATTTATGTGGACACAGGAAAAGCCCAAAGAGAGAATGGAGAATGGGCCAATAATGTGGGCCTAATAGAGGAGCTGACGGTGCTCATTGATCTTGTGGGCCCCCATATTGGTGCCTTGAGTGGGGCCCAATATTTGGAGGATGTAATGCTCGTTTTTAAGAAATAGCAGCTAGGCCAACCGGCCATTTTTTTTTATTATATTGTGAAAAATAGTCATAATCCTAAGTTACCCTTTGTTTTTGTTGTTTTGTTTTCGAGTGAAGGTGGCTTACCATCCGAGCAATTCTCTTATTTGAGTTATTCTTGAATTTTACTTGTAAAATTTGAAATTTCAAGATGATAACTATCTTTTTGATCATAGGATTGATAGGTAAGTATTTGTTTATTTTACCCAAAAAGAAGAAGAAGGAGACATTAGTGTGTTTGGTGCGAAGTCAAGAAATTTCCATTTGATTGGTAAAATATTTGGAAAAACATTTTCGTTAGGAAAGCAAGCTTTATGAAAATGAGAAAAATGAGATCCTTAATGAAAGTAGGAAAAATAAGCTATACAAGTGATATCAACGTATCAATTGTGTTCTCCTCACCCTCCAACATACCTCATCTTCACTTCCACACCCATAGCCCTCATACCCACCATCCGACACCAACCAGTCACATGAAAACATTTTCTTTCGTACCAAAGACAACCTACTACTTCAATACTCTTCTACACGCTTACCAGCTGAATCATCATCATCCGCTTGCTCGGTCACTTTCGTGATAAGGCGCTTAAAAGGATTCTGGATTATATATATTTTGGGAACTAAAAGAGTGGCTGGTTGAAGGGAAAGGGAAGCCAGAAAATCCAGGGAATCGACGTCCCCCAAACCATTAGACTGTCAACTCTCAAATAATATGACAGATTGAATGAGATGTCTTCATACTTAATTAAAGATTTCGAATTCAAACTTTAAAATGGAGAATTTTTTAATTAAAAAAATTGATTCTCACGTAAATGTGAAATGAAATACTACACAATTAATGAGTTCAACTTATCTATTAAGTAATAGTAAGTATACAATCACCAATTATTAGTATTGATGATTATTACTACCTTCTTTTGTCCCTCATTGAAAGTTACATTTAAAAAATAGTTAGGATGACAAATTCAATCAATTTTCTTCAAATGGGGAAAATGATGAAAAGGAAATAGTGGTCCTACTCATCAAGACTTATATATTGCTCAAGGAAAAATATCACAATATATCAACCAAGAATTATATATTTGGTTTTCATAGCCAAAATGAAAAGGTGCAGTCAAACAAAACTTGACCAACTAGAGTCTCATAAATTATATTTGAGTAGAAATTCATAATAATAATAATAAGCTTTTAATAAGAGTTTGAATAAGTTGGTTGAGTTGTATTTTGAACCAGTATTTTAAACATTTCTTAAATTTTGAATACTGAATAAAAGTTCAATTTTTACAAATAGTGAAATACGACATTTAACTATTTAATGCCAAAATATATAGTGTTAATTGGATGAATGATCCTTCACACTTGTGCCTTTTTTACCATGTTTTTTTTTAAAAAATTTATAATAAGAGATTTGAAAAGGTCATTTTCATCATTGTATTATTGTAAAAGGACAAAAAAAATCATTTCTTCACGAGGTCCCCATTTGATTAATTGAACACTCTTCGTCAAAAAATTATATTATGTATATAGAAAATTGTACAAAATATATCGGTCAAAACTTATTTTTCATACATATATATTAAATCTTAGACATCCTTAACAAAATTTCTGACTTCGCCACTAACGAGCTCGTAACTCTAATTTAAGAGAAGCGGGAGATTATATTCATCCTATCACCATTCTTGTGGTAACAGAACAATGATTATTGTTGCTGTGTTATGTTATTCTAATTATTGTTCAACACTTTAGATGAGAGTGGAATATTCTTCTGTAATCCCAAAGTAACCGAACATTAATCTAATAATATGGAAATAATTCAGATCTATCTTCATAATCGACGAGACACATGTTAATTAATATTTAATATATGGTCATGGTAATTAATTAAGTTGGCAATTAATTGTAAATACTTAGACGCTACATTATCTGCGTACACGTTATCGTGAGCTAAACTAAATTTAAAATGACTTTATTTTAATGGTCGATATAAATATTTGACCTGTCTTCTGATTAGATTAGGCACATGTTATTAGTATATAAGCATGGTAATTAGAAAATTAATTGTACCATACTTAGTTGCTAAATTATCTGAACATATAATGAGCTAGCTGACTAAATTAAGAAATTAAATATGGCTTTCAATTATGGAAGTATATAGTAATTTTCTTACCTGTCTTCTAGTAATTCGATGAGGCACATGTTATTAGTAGTATATAAACATAGTGGTTAGAAAATAATTAATTGTACCATACTAAGATGCTACATTATCTACACACTTATGACCTAATTAAAGTAATTACTAGTATAATATATTATTCAAAAGTTTTACACTATTTTAATCCTTAGTTTTATCATTAATATATAACAGAAGATGCGTATCAAATTTTGAATTATGATTCATTGTTCTCGGTCTAACATAATCTTTGGACAGATATTTTTAAATTGTAGTATTTCAGTAATACATGTCAGAAACAAGCAATTAATGAATTATAATAAATCAATACAGGCTATAGTGGATGACTGAGATCTCTCCACCGTTTATAAGAGATTTTGGGTTTGAAATTTGGGAATAACTTCTTTTTTTGTTTGGAGTGTATTAAGAATTCTCACATCGGTAGAGAGATGGGAAATTGGTCTCCTTATATGAATTTGGACAAACCTCCCCTCATGAATTAACTTTTGGGGTTGAGTTATGCCTAGATGTCATACGTTTACATCGTATTAGAGTCTGACAGTTGAGATCTAGGTGTGAGGGGAGTGTTAAGAAGTTCCACATCGGTAGAGGGATGAAAATTGGTCTCCTTATTATAGACTTGGACAAACCTCCCATCATGAGCTAGCTTTTGGGATTGAGTTAGGCTCGGTATCCTAAGTCGATTATGAAATTAGTTGGGCTTTAATATGGAGGGTTGAATTAGGTCCAGAGGCCAGGTGTCATGTCTTTACAGAGTGTTGTCGATTTATTAGTCGAACTTTAATATAATATCTAATCATGTGGATTTTTTTTTTAAAAAAAATACAATAATAGAACTTTTTTTAATTACAATAAGTCTGAAATCAGCTGAGGGAATTGGTCATTATTTGTTTCACCTACGCTGCTACGTTTATAAATTCCCCACCACTTAAATATTGTTTTTTAATTGTTATCGATCTCTAATAATTATAAGTAACTAGCAATAAAAGATTATATATTATTGTTGCAATTGGTTTTGATTCTTATTATTGCTATATTATTATATCATTAGATAAAATTATGTCAGAGATACACAATTTTGTGTGGATTTCAGTAAGGGAGTGTCACAGATTGATCTGTAGACACATCTGATGTTTTTATTTGACTTGGAAATTGCACAAGTCCAGATACAAAGGGTATTGTCGGTACGAAATAAAATATTTTTGAGAGATATACTATTGTCTAAAGCAATGAATTATTTTTAATTTTTCAAACGGGATAATTAAAAATAAATATTTTTTTCATTTTTGCAGCTCATCACTTTCCTCAAATATTTCATGAGGTTGTGATCATGTTCCTCTTGTATTTAGACATTAGTTAATTTATTAATTAGATAAAACTCTATCTTCAGCACACACATCCTCAACGAATTAATAAGTATAACACGGTAAACCTATAATTAAATATTTTTATAATTGTAATTATTAGACCTGTTCCACAACCAAACAATATCAACGAACACAATAAATACATATATATATCTTAATTATTTGGACACCAGAAAGTTTCATTTAGATTCTGTTACAATAATAGCACTATTAATATATGCTCGATATTCGTTTTAATTTTTACTATAGCTTATACATTCGTAAACCCTTTTTCGATACAAGCATAGTTGTTATGTTATGCGTTTAAATGAAATATATAGCTTGTCAAAACAGGACACAAAATAGATAAAAGAATGGATCTTTGAAGAATTTAAATAATATATATCGTCAATATAAATATTTTTTTAAAAACATCAATTATATACACTAATCTTCTCGATATAATATTAATTTATGGTAAGCTCAAAATTCTATAGATTGCTCGTGAATTGGAGCCATAGATGAAAGGAGGTGATTTCTGACTTTTTCTTCTGAATCAAATATAGAAGGACATGAAGCATATCAAATATGCATACATTTTAATGATTGATATGATTACATGTGTTAAATCGACGGGTTAAATTGAATTTGAGCTAATTAAAATATTTTGAATTTAATAAATGGGTGAATTATTATGAATTCAGTTAAAAAGTTATTTGGACTGAAATGAGTTAGATTAAAATTGACTAAAAAGTGAGTTGAAATTCAAATCGCTCAATTATTATTAAGTTTTAATTGTTTTATTCGATCTTTTATAATTTTTTAGTACTTTACACAAATATTATCTTTTCTTTGTTATGATAGTACATGACATATTCAATAAAAATATATCATTTTTAAAATATTTTTTCTTTGTTATGATAGTACATGACATATTCAATCAAAATATATCTTTTCAAAAATATTTTAACGAGATTCAAATTTAAATGGAACTATTTGGACTGCATTTAAAATTTAAATTTGGCTTAAATGAATTGTGCTAATAAATAAGTTGGTCGATAACCAATACAAACTTGAATCAATACGAATGTTATAATTTTATGGGTTAATTTTGTCACCTACAATTAAAGTGACGAAATCAATCTTTTTATTTAAAATGTTCGAAATTATTATACACATATGTCATAAAAAATAATTTTTAATTTTACAAACAATTTTTCTATATACATAATATATTTTTCGATCGCAAGGTATTAATTAACTTATACCACCCTAAATGTGTCTACTACATAACTATACATGAATGAACGTACATACATAAAGATATAAATTAAACAAATTCCCCAACAACCTCAATTATATATATTTGTGTCTGTTCCCAACATTATTATAAAAAACAACTTGCAAACCTTTTGAAGGGCAAAAAAAGTTGAGTTTATGAATCTACCTGGAAGTTAAGGTGGTATTTGTCTCAAACACGTAAGATATAATGAGAAAAAATCTTAAACTTTTTGTGCATTGGTGTATCAACTTCCGTTGATCTTGAACTCTATAAAAATATTGTTCATTGCAATTCGATACGATTAAAATTTTTAAACAACTCTACAAAAATATTTTGAGTGCATGTATAGTGAATTTATAAATAACTCGATATAACTAAAAATTTAAATAACATAGTTGGTAATGCATATGTCGCATGTAATCATCAAATTATACATGTTGACAATGTTTGATGGCCTAAAGTACTACTCTCAACTCTCAACGTTTTAAGACTCCTATTTGTTAGATGTTTCTTGAGAGTTAAGTACTGTTAAGAAGAACTTTTTTAATATAATAGTTAAATTTGAATTTTTTTTCCAATAAAGTAACATTTATTTTGAGACGAATAATGAGTGGGGTAGTATGTGGACAAAGAGAAAGAAGAGGAGGGAATTGAAACAGCAAGGCAAATAAGAAAATGTAGTATAGTTGTTTGTTGTGATTGGACAATATCTTATCTCTATTTATTTTGCTTGTGCTTATTGGAAAGTGAAGTAGATCTAGGGATTTCTCTCTTTTAATTTTGTCTCCTTTTTATTTGCTTCATCATCATATAGTATTAATTATACAACAACTAGGAAAATGCCAAATGTCAATCATGTTGCTGTCATACACGTGAGTCGTGACACAATTTACCCACTACAATTCCAAATTTTCATCCTTCTTTAAAATATGATGAATATTTCTTTAAATTAGTTGGTCTATCGAAAATAATTTGTCTGACGTCAAGAGATATAGGTAAAAATGCAAAGACTTTATTCTTTTTATACATCTTTATAAAACTTCACTTGATGTATTATTAGTAGTAAGAGAAAAATATTAAAAATACTTTTAAATTTAGCACGAGTTGTTAGTTTTATCCCAAAATAATATTGACAATCTTAAAAAGACTTATTTACTTGTCTAACTGAATTTAAATACATCCTTGATCTCGCAACATGAGTAAATGCACCCCTAAATTTTCATCAATTTTAAACGTGTTTTCATCACTTCTCTCGACTTCTATTAAGAGTCTCATGCTCCGACAAGAGTTTGAGACCACTTGCTATATTATGTTGCATAGCGAGAGTATATCTAAGTTTAGTTAGTCAAGTAGAAGAATATTTTTAAAACTATCGATAGTTTAAGGACTAAACTAATAATTTACAAATTCCAAAACTAATAAGTGATTAATATAAGATAATTTTCCTCATATTTTAATCATTTTCGAGTTTTTATTCAGCCAACTTTTATAATCAAACTTTGAAAATTGTTGACTAACTATTTTATTTCTGCAGGAAAATACTAGAAGGATTATTATTATTTTTTACAAGTAGATCTAGTGGGTAGTACAAGTTTTTGCTTTACGATCCAACGCGTGTAATTTTGAATAGTTTTATGATTATTTATTATAGCAAACATTATCTTTCTTGAAATTCTCCTAATTTTGTTTGTTAATATAAGGTCTCCTACCAAGAAAAGAGGCATTTTGGAATCTACCTGCCCAAAATAAGTTTTATTCACGTGAGTTTTTCCATTTAGCCATGAAATAGTGGTACATTAATAAATCAAATCGAAAAAGATATTATTAATTTAATGATTTTGCATTGATCTATCGATCAGTTTGATTATCAATTTTTTTGAATTTAATTAATAATTAATTAAATAATCAATAAAAATGTGACTTTAGAAAACATATTCATAATCTCCTATTTTTCTTTGGACTCACACTCAAACTCTCAACGTTAAGTGTTGCCTCCCTCACTAAACCCTAATCCCTTTTTGAGTTTCTACCTGTTTTGTACTGGAATTGAAGGTTAGTTCACTTGATGTAACGATTTTGTATTGATATATCAATTTGATTTTTGAGTTTAATTAATAATTAACTAAATAATCAATGAAAATGTAACTTTAGAAAACGTATTCGTAATCTCCTATTTTTCATTAGATTCGCACTCAAACTCTCAACGTTAGGTGCTATCCTCCTAGCTATTCCCTAATCCCTAGGGTTTGAAGACTAGTTCACTTGATGTACTTCTCAATCTTTTTACAATTAAGATGAAGAATTCAAACTTTATCGATAGAAAGATTCCTCTATTTAACTAAATAATCAATGAAAATGTAACTTTAGAAAACGCATTCGTAATCTCCTATTTTTCATTAGATTCACACTCAAACTCTCAACGTTAGGTGCTATCCTCCTCGCTATTCCCTAATCCCTAGGGTTTGAAGACTAGTTCACTTGATGTACTTCTCAATCTTTTTACAATTAAGATGAAGAATTCAGACTTTATCGATAGAAAGATTCCTCTATTTCCCCTTTCAACCCGACGTATTTAATTAAAAGAAAAACACTCACACACGACACAATATGAAGAGGCCCCCTGTTTGGCCTTTCGTTGGATTAGAAGGATTTGGTACAGGTGTCAGCTGGTTGGCCCCCTACCCACAAGCCAGCAAACATAGTAGCATGGTCCCTGTTTGGCTTGTTTCTTTGCCAAATAATTTAATTATACTATACTTTTTTTTTTAAGTTTTATTATATCCATCTACTTTTACTGTTACTACTACGTTGGGTTCACGTAGAACATAGTGGTAGTAGTTCGAGCTCTGGGTATGAAGAAAATTTTGTTGGAAGCGTTATTGGTTTTGTAGAGCGTGATTTGAATTTAATCGGAGCTCTAGTGTGGGCTCCGAACATCAGATGGGAAACCAACAAAAAAAAGAGCAACTTTCACATATAACAAATATAAAAATCACATTTGTATGTTATAGCTATAGTTTGCATAATTGTGCACCATAACAAATTTTATATTTTCTATGAAACTTTTGATTTGTATAATTCGCTAGACACATCTAATTTTATACAAATTGTTCAGTTTTGTATAAATTCATTTATACATTGTAATTTGTATAATAAAATCTGTATATATATAATTATAAGTGTATAGGACGAAAATATATGTATTTGTATTTGTATATACACTTTTCTCTCGCTTTATACAAACACAAACACATTTTATACATTTGTATATTGAATGTGTAATTGTATATCGAAAATGGCTAATTGTATTCCGAACCAGATGGCAAAAAAATATGATGTTTGTTGCAAATTACAAATAAAATAAATTATGGCTATAACATTTAATTTGAATTAATAGTTTGCTATTTCATACAATTTTTCAAAAATAAATAAATATAGTGGTAGTAGATAATTGAATTGAAGGTGAATTATACACGTAAGTATGTTATATTTGTCTCTTTTATATTCACTCTCTCTAACTTACGTATTTTTATTTATAACATTTAATGAGAGCTAAATGTCTAATGTTAGTATTGATGTTTAACAATATCTTTCTATAATAGTCGCTAAATTTTTAGGCAAATATTGTTATTATAAAGAGGTTTAATTATATGTGTTTATGTTCCTTCGACCCAAAATATGTATTGTTTTAGCAAATCCAATTGTTCCATAATAATTAATGCTTTAAAAATTTAATATAATAATTAAAAAACCTCTCCTTTTAATTGTGCTTAATTCTCAACAAAACATAATTGTTCCGTTTGGTAGGATATATTAAAAGAGCATGCATTAGCTTTGTTTAATACAAATATTTTAAGTAATACACTTTTTGAATCTAAGCATTAATTATATACTATAATTGATATTACTAAGTATAACTCAATAGCAAACCTGGAAATCATACTAAGGATATTCAAAAGTTTAACATATATATCTCTAAAAGATTATTTTAGTTTTGACCTACATATGTCGTATTTTTATATGTCCATAAAAATTTTCGACGAAGGGTGTTTGAGTGATCACCCTTAGTCATGTAGCTACATCACTGGTATAACTGTTGCGTGAAAAATCATGGCATTAGAAACACAAGCATTTTTAATGCACACATTAGCACGAGTAAAAACACAATTATCCTTTAGAACTTTTTACATACTTTTCACCATATTTGTGGAGGATAATTTTATAAACAAATAATTTATTTTAAAACTTATGCAATGCATATATTTTCAATAAACTAAATCAAAACGTATATAAGAAATAATCTCAATATAACTAATATAAATATTATTAATATACTATATCGAGGACTATTTGTATACACACATGTCCCTTACCAAATGATGCCCCTAGTAAATAAAAATAACTTAGTAAATAATATTATTTTGTATTTTTTTTTATATACATGGAAAAATATATTAAAATAACACTTATTTTTTAAAAATAGTTTTACTTGCTGAACAGTTAATTAAATTGTAGTGAATACAATGATTTTTCTTATCACTCAAATAACTTTAATAAACGTAGTTGTACTTGCATATCTCACTCTCATTTTCATCTTTATGAAATTAATTTCTTGCTTCTTCAAAAATAAAATAACGGGTCCTTTGGTTCCACACCTAAAAAACATAAGGGGACGTCCTTTGTTTCATGAAATAAAGTTTAATTAATAATTTTGAAGTCATATATGAGATTATTCAATTTCAAATATATTTGATTAAACTTTTGTTTATGATATAAGTAATTTCCTATATCATAATAAACGTAAGAAGTCAAGTAGGGCACAAATTTTTTCGTAGAATATCACATAGGAAGGATGTGTATGTCAATTTATTCACTTTATACAAGTTTAAATGTCTGTTTGTGCAAATTTAAAATTAAAGCACATAAAGTGAAATGAAACCAAGTTTTAAAAAAAAGCATAATTTATCTATTATTCCTTCGATAATTGTATCATTATTTAATTTTGATGATATAATTACCACATTATAATCTTTTTACGTTACTATATTTGAAATTTATTCCTGACTTCCGCACCTTGTGAAATAAGATTTGAATACATATTATTCTTTCCGATTCTTAGACTCCCTTCGTTCAATAATAATTGTTCACTATATTATTTTGAGATGTTCAATAATATTTGTTATAGTAATTTTCCTATTACATTATTTTTCAAAACATTATATTTATTATATCAAAGACTGATATAGTAAAATTAATCTTTTATTTATATTTTCTTAAGAAATGTACAAAGTCAATAATGACAAGTATTGTTGAACAGATGGAGTATATATTAAACTTTTTTGTCTTTTCTTTTTTCATAATGAATTCAAAATTTTAAAATCCGAGATGAAGAATGTTTATCATCTGATCAACTCCTTTTATCTTAATTATTATCACGCCTTAGATCCATTAGATATAGTTTTCCTACCTGTCCGCTTTCATGTTTCCTACGTCATTTATAAACCCATTGTTCTCCCCTTTTATCTTCCCATCTCTTTCTTGTGAGACATGTCCATAACCCATTTCTCTTCACAAAACTTTGAGCAGAACTATTTTTTCAGTGAACACTACAATTTCATGGAAGAATCATCTAGAAATTCTTCGTCTCCTCCAAAGCAAAACAGCAATCAATTAGAAGAAATTGAAATCCCCAAAGAGCATTTGTTCGAGAAGCCATTAACGCCGAGCGACGTTGGGAAGCTTAATCGATTAGTTATCCCAAAACAGAACGCGGAGAAGTACTTTCCTCTTAATGATTCGATTAATGATTCAGGTGAAAAGGGCTTTTTACTGAGTTTTGAAGATGAATTGGGGAAATTATGGAAGTTTCGTTATTCGTATTGGAATAGTAGCCAGAGCTATGTATTGACTAAAGGATGGAGCCGTTTCGTGAAGGAGAAGAAATTAGATGCCGGTGATGTTGTTTTGTTTGAGCGACATCGGGTTGACGGTGACCGGCAATTTATTGGATGGAGGAGGAAGAACGGTGCCGCCGTCGCTGCCGCTGCTGCAACCACCATCGCTCCGCCGGGAGGTGGCGGTGGGTGGGGGCAGGTGCATCCGTTTCCGTCGGCAGGTGTTCCGTACCAAACCGACTTTCTTCACGCAGGTTGTGTTTTTTTCTTCAATACATACCTTTCGCATTGAAAATCTCTTTAATTTATTTTTATTTTTTCCCTTCATTATTTTTTTATATTTTTGAACTGTACCTACATGCAGACAACTGCTACACGTATCTTCTTCTTTTTTTCCCCATTTTTTTCATGTGTCAGCTCCCCCATTGTTGGTATATTTTGAAGTTAAAATTTGAAAATTCGACTTTTGAAATTTAGTCGTATATTTTAAAGTTGAAATTTGAAAATTCGAGTTTTGAAATTGAAATTTGAAAATTCAAAGTTTTGAAATTTAAATTATGTTTGAATATTCATTTTACTTAGAATTATTTTAAAGTTTTGCGAGTAGAAGTGAAAATTTCTCCTAAAAACTATCTCAGAGGAAATTTGAGGATACACCTCAACAGAAAACTGAAAAATAACGATAGCAAGTGATTGATTTCATTAGTTCCTCCTATAGATTATTAACTCTAAAGATTTAATAATATGGAGAAGATAGAATTGTTTCAAGCACCGAGAAAATCGGAAGCACACTCCTTGAAACATCAAATTTCATGACCAAATAAATTTAAAAGACAATATTTCAAAATTTAATTCAAAATCTACGACCAATCTCTAGCTTAGTATGATTATAAAAGTAAAATTTAATTTGTACTAATAAATACATGACTCGTATCTCTCATACACAATATTTACTAATCTCACTTGATCAATTATGTTTTTTTTGCTTATCTATTGATTTGGTTCTTGATTAATGTATAGGTAGAGGAGTAATGCACAACCAATTAACAACACCAAATGGGAACAACACAAGGAGGCAAGTAAGGTTGTTTGGTGTGAACCTAGAATGTGAGGTCGATGACTCGTCTTCATGGTCCGAGTCATCAACCCCAGATGGTTCAATATCATCGAACCATCACCAACAAAGTCAAGAGTACTATCAGTCACAAGCTGGTCAACACTATTACCAATACCAAGTCCATTATTCAAATCCTCATGCTACTCCTCCAGCTTCATCCTATAATAATAACCATCATTATAACACGGTACGCTCCTTATTTTATTAATGAAAATTTGAACTTTTTCCGTGTTTGAACATGAATTAAGTGATATTTTGACAAAAAAATTCGTGTTTCCTTTAATGAGACAGATGTATACGTACTCTATAGTCACCCTAGTTGATATTTTAAATTCTTAAAAATACAGTGCACCTAGCTAGCTAACATGTGTATTATTAGTTAAATTGGAAATAGGTGACAAAAAGCCAAAAAAACCCATAGAAATAGTAGTGTAGTTGAACAAGTAATGTGCTACTTTTGTAGCAGCAATCAATTTTGCTACTTGTAATAAATTTATGTAAGCTGTTTTGGAATTTGTGTTATCTTCTTTGCTCAACTAGCTAACAACTACTTCCTCTTCCTCATTTCAAATCCCATCATCTCTATAAATAGGTTAGGTTTGGGTAAACTAAATATTTATTTCATCGCATATTAATTGTTCACCTTATTATAAATATATAATTATTTTAAATTATTTGTCAATTTACAAAATCAAGATAGAATTAATTTTTTTTAAAAATCAAGTTTACCCTTAAAATTAGTTCTTTTGAAAATATAAATATGGTAAAATCCTAAAAAAGATTCTCCATTATTAATATTGATATTGATGGATAGACAAGTGAGACATGTTCAAGTGATTGAGTACCTTCACCATCTCCTGTAGATTGGGTGTTCGAGTCACTCTGAAGAAGAAGTGAGAACACATAATGATCCTCCTGTCTCTACTGATAAGAAAATCTTAGTTCTGTGTCTTATAACTTATGATTTTTGTAAAGGACAAAATTTTTAGACTTGCAAGAGATGAGCATCTTAAACCATATTTGATTAAACGATAAAAAAATAATAATATATATTTATTAAGCTTTTAAATGAACAATATATAGTTATTCAATAATGTCGTTGTCGAAACTATTTTATTTTTTCCAAAAAGAAGATAAGAAATAGATATGGACAAATAGTAATAGACGTGTTCTACAGAACTCCTTAGCAACCCTCAGAGAATTTTGCTACTCCCATATTTTTGGTTTAATGTGAGATATCCTCATTTTTTTCTCTCTGGTAGGGTCTATTGAAAATAATAATACAATCTCAATTTTAATTTATGTGACACTATTTGATCAGACTGTAAAAACTTATTATTAGTATAACTATAAATTATCTTATCAAAGATAAAATAAGAATTTAAAGGTTAATTTTTCTAAATGTAAGTGACCTTTTCAATGCATATTAAAAAAAAAAAGCCAAATAAATTGGGACAGCAGGGTGCGGGGGGATTCAAAATTTAAAATTTATTATATATTTCTTTATAAATATTCATGATTTTATCAAAATTATTGAATTCAAATGTACCCGTACCTTAACCTTGTATATAGGGCTTTTCTCTAATCTTTTCCTTCTTTCCTTTTTAGCACAAATGTGAGGAATTTTTTCTTTTCTTCTTCCTATATTACTTTTGTGTTTTTCACATGTTTAGAGTCGTGTGAAAGGAGAATACATTGGGAATAAAATGATTATGAATAGTGGCAATAATATATCTTTATAATAATTTGGTATGTGGTCCTGACTACCATACAACTTACCAGGCAACTTGAAGTAAACTTCAACCAACCCTAAGATATTTTGGATCAAACCTCATATTATATAGTTAACTTTTCTGCTCACCACTAGAGTCAGACTTCTCTTTAGGAAGCAAATCAAACTCTGTGACTTAGCATATCAAAAACTAATGTCTACTACTTCCCTCGTGTCACAGAAAAGTATTAAAAGCACCCATGAAAAGTATATAGATACCCTCCTAATTTGTCAAATGACATAGCAAGTGATATTAAACTCCTGTAGGAGCACGAGACTCTTAATAAAAAAGACAGAGAAATATTGAAAACATCCCTAAACTTGGTGAGAATTTAGGGGTGTATTTCACTCATGTTGCAAGATCGGGGTGTATTTTAAGTTCAGTTAGTCAACCAAATAGGTGTTTTTTTAAGAATGTCAATAGTTTGAGACTGAAACTGGTAATTCTCGCTAAGTTTAGGGGTATTTTTTACTACTTCTATCCTACTTTTTATAACTCATGTTTAAAAAAAAAAAAAAAAACTTTCTTTTCTTATATATTTGAAAACATTTAATTTTATACTTTTCAATAACATATTTAAGATTCACATAAAATGAAAGCAAAGGCGTATTATTTTAGCTTGGGTAGTGACATCACACAGCATTTTTGCAAGATAATACCTTTTTGTAGTAGCTAGGTAATGTTCTTTTCATGCCTAGCTAACACTTGTGGTTTTTGAAATTGACTTAACCAATTTCCCCACTATCGAAGAAAGACTTGTTGGGCCATTTAAGTTCATTATGACTAAGAAATATAACAGGAGTAAGATTTAGTAACCAATGGCAGAGACTTTTACTAAGATGATTCAAAATATGAATATGCGTAAGTTAAAAGGGATTCATACCTACTATATATTGGTAAAATATTAATTTTAACCTTGTATATACACCATAATTTTTCAACAAAGAGATTTCGAAAAAGCCCCTTCTGATACCCTAGCTCCACTACCATTACAAGTATACCATTTAATGTTGCACTGGTAAAGTCAAATGCATGACGTTTTCCAAGCCTTTAACATGAAGTAAAAATACTGCTCCACAATCGAAGTTGAAATAAAGTTAGTTGGGAACTTCCATGGTGTATTGAATACATAGCTATCTCTATCACCAAATTACCAGTGGTTCAGACACGGATGGTCATATACTTTTTTTTTTAATATCCGTAACGTCCAAGCCAGCTTGTGCACAACTCGATTAATTCCATGGAATACGTGTCACCCCCCTAGAAACATGTATCAGATAACTCTGTACACCAAAATAAAATTGATTGAAAACAATCATCTAGTGTTGTCTATGCTGAAAATTGAACATGAAACCTCATAATGTTCAACTCAGTATATTAACCACGAAGCCACACCCTTGGGTGCGGATTGGGGATTGTCACATGCACATATCTAACCTTTCTTTTATAGTATTGTTAATAATTATACTGTATGGTCGTTGTAACAGGATATGGATTACTCAAGAGATGTCAATCAGATAAGATATCACCAGGGATAAGATCTGTGGATGTGACATAAGGATTGACCATTATGGGCCACTTGGAATATCAAAATCAAGCAATTAAAAGAAAATTCAAAAGGGAAAATCCCAGATTTTCTGGCTACTTGCTCTCCCAAAAAGGTGATGGTGTATCAACTCCCAAGTCCAGGGGGAAAGTAAATGAAAAGAAATTGGAACTTTGAAAGAAACATCAGAGTGTTTTCAGGGGGGTGGGTAGTTGGACAGCTGAGGTGGGCCATCCAAGTATAGATTGACGTAAACAAACGCCCAAATGAGGCCTTTTGTTTACAAAAATCTAGTCGATCCCAGCTTGTTTGAGACTGAGTCCTTATTGTTTGATTACAAGAATATATAGATAAAGGAGTTTTTTTTTTTGTTTTACTACTGTAAAGATTTTCCTAGGGCTTCTTCACCAAGAAGAAATATGGTGGAGACTAGTTTCTTTGATAAGATGGCAGTGTACTCTGTTTTCAGTGACAAGACACAGTGTCGTAGGAATACCATTTGACATCTATTCAAAGCAACTAACAGTTTAAACAGCTTAATTCATTTTGTTCAACACTCTGTTCAATGTACTACTATTACTTATATGTTTTGATGATTCCTATGAAAAAACTGTTGAAAAGACTCATCAATCTAACCTGTGAACTCTAAGTTCAATTCTCAAGAAGTATGTCAAAAGTAAAAATCACAGACCTTTTCCATCAAACTTTACTAACAGTACACTAATCTATTTCATTCTATACTAATGTTGCTCGGACTCTTCAAAAATGTCATTGGAGGCGTGTCGTATCCTTTAAAACTAGTGCATTTTTGGAGGATCCGACACGGGTGCGGCAACAATTTTGGAGAGTCCGAGTAATTTAGATTCTATCACAATTTGACTATTAAAAAGCTTGTAACTGAACAAACTAGTTTCTGCTAAGGTAACATTCTGAACTTGTCTCGATAGTTGATGCCGATAGTTTAGTGGATGAGATAAGCAAAGAGAGTCGCTGGACTCTAGACAAGCCATTACGAAGTGCCACTAGCTACCCAAGGTCTGGCAAACCCAAAAGGATCAAAGGTGCTAATAACCAGCCTCCCTCTCCTCTTATTACTAGTGATGGTGTCAGTATTATCTTGTGCATATTTAGACTATTACTTCTCACCGATATAAGTATCGAGTAATTCTGCCACAAGACTTAGATAGATAAGATGAAATCACTCTACCAATATGTGTTGGAAAGAAGAAGATAATCAAAAGGAAAAATGAACAGAAAGAGAGCGCCCAGAAGCTGGTAGCATACCCGAGTATTGTTCATGTAAATATCATTATTCATTATATCACCGGCATTCTAGTTATGTACAAAAATGAGAAAATAGATACTCCTTAATGTGATCACTCGAAAGAAACAAGGGAGGACATCGAACAAGTTCTTGCAGTTGGTATTGCAAAAGATAACTCACAAATTGTCCATTAGAACTCAAGTTGGTCCTTTGGAATTGGATGCATCAGTGTCTTCGGAAGATTTCGAGTCTTTAGTTTTCTCCATTGTTTGTTGGATACCTTCTTGATATCCTTGTATGAAACTTTTAAGTGCATCTTTATATGCAGAAGCTCTCGTCATGTAAACTCGTTGCAGTGCTGGTCGTAGTGTCTCCATTCCGCCTCTTGCAGCCACAGCTACGGACAAAACGTGCAGTTGTTTCATAACTCAATTTAGAAACGATTTAAACATGACTGAAATGATTTATGTACTAATTAAAGAAAGTACAAGAAATATAATTGAAAATGTTGTGCAATCGGTTATATGGTTAAGAGAAACTTTAGATAGATAAAACAAATAAGTCTGTTGATTTTCAGCATATATATTTATTTTTTTGATAATCGAGAAATCCGTATGTGACCCGTCCTTTGGACCAATCACAGCCCTCTACCCTTCTCCACTTAAAAATACCGAGATTCACTTTGCATGGTGTGGGGATTGAACCTTCGACCTAAGCCACAAATCCTCCACCTTTTGCTACTCGAGCTAGGCCTTGGGCATATATTATTGCAGAGTTTTCGTGAAAATAAGATATAAAGCTTCTTGGAGCATGTTATAACAGAATCATTGCAGAAAAATAAGATCTCATGGCTAAGTTCTCAAGAGGCTACGTGATTGTTAACACCTAAACTACTGAGGATAATTTAAAATAACACAACTTTAAGTCAATCCAGGAATACATCCTCAAAGTCACCCAAGCTTTCGGCTTTAAGGGTTCGCGACTGAAATTTTTTGAGGATGAAATCGTTGGGATTTGGGAGTATACTAGCTATGATTATCTGTGATTTGTGGAGCATATAATCATAACTCATTCTGAGTTTCAAGAACTAGGACCTCGGAGATTAGGTTAAAATTTAAAAGGATCAAAATAGAATACACTCATTCATGAATACTTACACACCCTACTTATAATTCCATCCAAGAAGACTATGTGGAGGGTCGAGAAAAAAAGGTGACTAGCTGAAATTCAGTAATGAAATCAACATACAGGACAAATGATAACACTGGAACGAAAGACAAATCAAATAATCATATATGTAAAGCAAGAAAATATAACTTTAATCGCAAACAACAACTGTGTGCTTCATTTAAGGAAACATGCGCTTCACTTTTCACTTCAATCCCTATAGACCTTGTCGCTTTTTTGCACTTTTTGCTTTTAATATCACTGACTCACACCATTCAAACCAGAAAGAAGTAGGAAGGATGTTCTGGAATGTATATACGGACATATCGTTTACAATATGTTGAGTCAAAAAGTACCTCTATTGATCCAGCATATCTAAAGTTTCCGTGTATTTAATTGAAAGAAAAGCAATCATACATGAAAGGCAACTAGTAAGGTATTTTACCTAAATCCTCCAATGTTGAGGGTTCCTTTTCTTTTCCGTTACCATTTCCTCCATCCAACTCGCCTTCAATCTCACGCTTCTTTTTGTAATCATTGGGTCGAAGTTCAGGACCAATGTCCCTCACCCAGCTTGCAGCATAAAGCCTAGACGCTTCCTTAAGCACCTGAATCAATACTACCAAGATTAGACAGTAATTACTGATAAATGCATCACAAAAATTCATTACCAAAAGATTTTACCAGAAAGAAAAATAAAACAAACACTCACAAGATAGCGCTCCTTCAAAGTTAGTTTCCTACGTTTTTTGAAGTGAGGAGGGTCCGGTAAAGATGAAGGAAAAGCAATCTCCTTCAGATCATATCGAACATAATCAGATACTTTCCTCCAAACTACCTTCAACTTCATTTTGAGTCCTGAAGTACCATTACATGTAATGCATAAACTCCAAATTAGTACATGACCAAACAACATACATACACGCGTGGAATAACCGTTCACAGGATGCAACATGAAAAATAAACGACCTACAGTAACTGGTTCTCTCGCTAACTAAAGAATTAGTTAGTTTCCATAAGAAATAAAACAGAAGAAAAGGTGCACGAAGGAGAAATTTAGTTAAGTGTCATTGAAAAATCCAAACTATGCCACTAGACTTAAAGCAAAAATCACGATGAATCAAAATATGTCTCCTTGATCACACCGTCTTCCTACGTTCATCACGAAATCAATTCTAACATCCTAAAGTCATTTATGAGACTTATAAATAAGTTGTTTGATGTTAACAATCTACCAATGAAGGAAATAATTACACACACACTTCTCTGTTAAAACAGAATGCCAATGTAACTACAAACAGATCACCTTTGTTGCAAGTTCAATCATATATACAAAATACATCTAGTGCAAAAAGACTTCATTCCAAAAATATCACATTTAGTTCATGTTTGTGTATCTTCTCTTTCAGGCAAATTATCAAACACATTGTCATCACAAATAAACTGTACACAATTCTTGTTCCAACATGCACAATTAGGGGGAAATCTCAGTCGCTCAGTTGATTAACTACCTGAATTTTCACGGAAATTAGCTACCTGAATTTTCACTTTAAGATATGATTTCGCAGCTTGTAATCCCCTACTCTATTTCTCGTTCCACTAACCCAATTTTTTTACAATAATGTGCATAATTATTACCGATAACTTACCCGTAGTGAAGCAGCTCCGCCAAAAGAGATTGGGGAAAGATGGATACTGGGGCCTCACCTTCGTTCATTCAAATCTGGTGAAGTGACAAATATAATGAAAATGTGAAGTATAGAAATCTATAATTATATTATTCCTACTGCCAGTGTAAATTTTGATAAATATAAAATATTTATCAGCGCTCCGTTTCACAAGAGATCAAACAATTTAACTTAAGAGTTAAAATTTAAATTATGATATTTTAATAATTCTAATGAAGTTCCATCTTCACAATCACCCAGTAATTAATGGTCTTCAATTTATAATTTTTGGTATTTAATAAAATTATTTTTATTATGCCTATAGACCGTATGCAACATATTAAATAAATAAAATGTCTTTGAAAATATTTTGATACATTTTTTTATGAATTAATTTGAACATCCTTATAAAACATTAGTGGACTATGAGACAAAAAAAATACTTTAAAATTAAACGTAGATACTATTTACATCCTTATTTTATTTAAATAAGGAGAAACGTCATGGTAATTCAAAGAATAATCAATTAATTCAATTCAATTAAATATATAAGAATTTTAAGAAGAAAAGATTTAAGGAATTGTAACCTTAAAGATTTATAAAAATCATTTAAGTTTAACGTTTTATTTTTGACTTAATGCTATTGCCAAACACATAATGCCTCAATTCGAGAAGACACAAGACATTCAAAAATTCCTTGTAAAACTTCAAGCATGATAGATGTTAAGGAAAAAGTGATATATTATGGTCGTTTATAAATTGAATAGAGTCCCTTTGAGGAGTATCTATAGATAAATAATGAAAGGAAGAATAAGTTATGTTAAAATTAACTCAGTTAATTTTGATCCGCTCAAATTTAGTCCAATCCATTCATTTGGTACTTTTTACTCTTGAGCTTGATTTGTAAGGAGATTCATAGTCGAATTACCTTCTAGTAACTCAGAGATAACTTTAAATATAAAATTATTTAAATTAATCGATACATATAGTTATACATATTAAAGGAGGTGATACATAAACTACTTCGCTAAAACAAATTCTAATGCAAAATTACAGTTGGTCAGATTTAATATGAATCATATACATAAACGATAGTTGGAATCAATGGCTTTTCGAAGATTGAAATCAAGTTGACCCTTGCAAACAATTTAATACACAAAAATACTTTGTCTCATGCTGCAATTTTTATAGATTTAAGTACCAAAGATGTCATTGCTGAATAATCAAACTTTAAATTTAATTCTCCACTAGATTAATATAAGATGGGAGAAAGCAGGACAAAAACGAAGACTGACATAGTTATATTGTATTTTGTACTTAATTTTATATCCTACAAATTTATTTTTAATATTTTTTACCCATAAAAATCTGAAAAGAAATAAGTTATTATTTGAAAATTTTGCTTCATGACTAGTAAACAACATATATTAGACGACTATAAATTAACCTATGAATTTTTTTTAATTTTTTTTTTAATAGATTGTGACTCTTTCGTTAAGACATAATAGTACATGTAATTCACCTTATCCTTCGTTAGCTATAAATTCAGAGAATTAGCTTAAGTTTTCGAAATCAATTTTTCGAACTTTTTCTACATACTTTCTTATAAACAAATATCGAATTTTTGTGTGATTTTTATTATTGATGTCTTTAAGTTTAGTAAAATTATCAACATTTAAGATACCACTATTCTAATAACAAGCATATATATTTTATTTTTGAGAAGCAATAACTCAATGCATCAATACCTAAGGGGACACAATGATATTTGTGGGCTCAAAAGATTAAGTCAACATTAATTTCTCAATTTTTGAGATTACTAGTTTGAACACATGATTACTAAAAATCAGTTACACAAGCACCACTTGACCTTATAAGTAAATTAAAGAATTCATAATACCTTTATTTATTTTTTAATTCTAATATAAGTTATAACAATTTGCCAAGTTGAAATATGTGAAGTCACAGATAAATGAATGAACCAACAGGGGTCAACGCCCATTAACTTAAAATATCACAAAAAAGATCCAATAAAGAGTCAATTAGTCAAACCACTAAGAAACACAATTATATCTTTTACAGTGTGATGCACGTCGAAAACGACTTCTAGTTTGACCATTTTTCTTATACTTTTTTATGATCGAAAAATCTATCTATAGATAATCTCTTTGGATCAACGCAATTTTCGAAACTCGGAGATGATAAATTTGTTTTTTATGCTTCTCTAAACTCTACTTAAATATTAAAGTTAGTTTTCTTGATGTAGGGTTTGAATTTTAAACGCATACTTATAGTAACACATTACTTCTCCATCTTAGTTTATGTAGTACTTTATGAATTTGGAAATTCAAATGAGTTTTTCTTTAATAGTAATTTTTCATATATTTTTTAAATATTTTGAATTGTCATTTATCGTGATATAAAAATATTTTTTATGTAGTTTCCAAATATGTAAATTTTATTTCAAAAAATTTAAAGATTTCATGTCTAAATTCACGGTCAAAATTTGAACTATACCACATAAATTGAGACAAAAAATATTACCCCCTTTGTCTCGATTTATATGACTTATTTTCCTTTTTAGTCAGTATAAAAAAAATGGTATATATTTATATTAAGTAATAATTTAACTTTAAAATGTTCATTTTACACTTAATAAAATGATTTATAACCACACAAACATCTATTATTTATTTTAAACCACAAGTTTCAAAAATCTTATTTGTTATCATAAGCTTTATGGTAAGTCAAAGTAATTTCATTTATATGAAATGGAACAGAAAGAGTACATAATAATTCTTCCTTCTTTCATTTTTTTTAAGAGAAAAGAAAGTGGGTTACACAAGTAATGCATTAAAAAAAAGGGTTAGTACAATAGTAGAATATGCATGACAAATAATGATGTAGACGTTTAATTTGGTGATCGATACATAAATAATAAATTATGATTTTATCCTAAAAAATTATGATTTGAATGAATATATATAAATCCTATAATACGTATTATTATTTTTTATTTCAATATGCTTGATCTAATTTTTTACTATTAGACTTTTCAAATGAATTATAACAAAAAAATAGATCAAACAAATTAAAACGAAAAAAATATGTGTTATAAGGTTTATATGTATTCATTCAAATCATAATTTTTTTAGGATAAAATTAAGAAAGTAAACACAAGGCTAGCGTTAAAACACCGGCAATTAACAATATTATTGTGGACTCCTGCATGTACTTCTATTATTATTTTATTAAGATCATGTACGTAATTCCCCTTCCATTGGCTTCTATTTCAGGACCGCCCACGAAAGCTACATTTAAGAGTCAAGTAATTAATTAAAATTTGAACGTCGATATTTATTATTGTATTTTCTTTTTATACATAAAGTTTGTTATGTTTTACTTAATTTGAGGTCCTATTAGAAACGTGTTTATCTTCGTAAGATTACATATTCGTAACTTTACTCAAATTTCACTTGCTAAATTATACTGAATATATTGTTATTATTGATATTTTAGTTTATGTAAAGTATATATGATGGGACGTATAGTTTAAAACTCCTAACTAATTTACTTCATAAAACAACAGATTATGTGATACATTAAAAATAAAGAAACTATGATATATTAAGATTAAAATTCATATATTCACGAGTCCACGCAGTGGCAGCGACTAACTAATGTTCCGTAATTATTGAAAACACAAAGGGCATTTTCCCCAATTTTTTCCCTTTCCATTTCCCTTTGCAGGCACCTATAAATACAACACAACTTCAAAGTTCAAACTCCCAATAAGCAAGAATTTCACACTTCTCAAATGACTTCCTCACTCCATAGCCCACCAATCACCACCACCACCGTCACGGCGGAAGACGGTGGCGCAACCGGTTTTTCCGATTTGCATCCATATATCATCGAAGCTCATATCCTCACTCGACTCGACGGACCAACTCTAGCTTCCACCAGCTGTTCCTCCAACGCTCTCCACCACCTTTCATCAGAAAACCACTTATGGTCACGTGTATGCCACTCCACTTGGCCGTCTACCGCCACTCCTCGTATCAGCCACATCATCTCCACCTTCCCCGACGCCGGTCACCGTACCTTCTACTCTCAGTCCTTCTCTCTCCCTTCCTCCGAGAATAAGCAAATTCACGATTTAGAGTCAGAGAATTTGACGTCGCTGAGATCTACAATATATATAATCCTTTCAAACTTTTTCGCCGTGTGTTTGTTTAATCGGAACCGGAAACAGTGGATTATTCAACAGACAAATTCAATTTCAAACCGTTCATCTTCGCCGCCGGAATTAATATCGGCCGTCGATATACACTACAAACACAAAACGATTTTCAGTAACGTACAAGAGACTGAAACGACGTCGAGTTGGTTCCAATCCTCGCCGTTCAGAATCGACATGATAGATCCAAAGGAGGTGATTTCAACGCCGATCAAACACCCGAGCGACGACGACACGTGTACGGATCTGATTGAACACATGACGTTGAGTTGGATTCTGATTGATCCGATCGGCCGGCGATCGATAAACCTCTCCTCCTTCAAGTCTGTTTCCGTACAACGGCACTGGTTAACCGGCGAAGTGCAGGTACGCTTTACTTCAATCCTGACCGTTGATCAAAAGAGAGGTCACGTGCAGTGTGAGATAGTTGTCACGTGCGGTGGATCTGAGGTAGGAGAGATGCAGGTGAGGGAAGTGAGTTTGGGAGTGGAGGACATGGATGGAACTCATTTGAATGGGAGGGAGAGTTTGGTAATTTTACAAAAGGTATTGGAGGGTAAAAGGGGAAATGGAGCTAATAGAGGTGAAATAGGAAGGAAGAGGTATAAAGAGTTTTTGGAAATGAGAAGGGAAAGAAAAGAGAAGAAGTTGAGGAGAGAAGGGACATTAGATAGTTTATGTGTTGCATTTGGGATATTAATTTTTGTGGCTTTTTGGTGTTTTCTATTTTGTTTGAGTAGATAAAAAACGAGAGAAATAAAAAAAAAATTTTTTTTATATAATTTACAAAAATACTTGTAATTATCATTTAAGGGTATATATATCATATATTTATAATGAGATAAAAGAGAGAGAAAATAGAATAGTCTGGTGCACAAAAGATCTCGCGTTAGTAGTGATCGGGGAAGAACTGCACCCGAAGGGTGTGATAGACAGTTTACTCCAATTTAAATATTAATAGTTGTTTCTATAGCTTGAACTCATGATCTATAAATCACATGAAGATAATTTTACCGTTGATCCGTGAAGAACCAAGAGGCAAGAAGGTAGTAATACTTGCTTCCTATGTTCCAATTATGTGTAATAGTACTTTCTTTTTTACTTTGTTTAATAAAAGGTCGAATTTTCTTATTTATAAACAATATAATTTTAAATTTCACATTTCATTCTTACTGAGATGAATTATAATCGTACAAATGTCTATGACTTATTTTGAATCGTAATTTTTAAAAAAAATTTCTTTTTATCTTGAATTTCATTTCCGAATCAAATACTATCTTAACACAGAGGGAATATATTTTATAAAGATATAGCTTATCCTTTCTTTTTATTTTTAAGGTGAGAGATATTAAAATTTTGACACCCATTAATCATAAGCACAGTTCTATCAAATGCTCGATAGTAAGCAGATATTTATGGGCATGTCTTTCTCACTTCGATGAAAACAATATAACACATCATTATTTCTCTATTACAATTAAATAATGTTGGACAACTAGAACGATGTTACATTATGAAAGTTCAAAGTTCACCACCTAATTCGTGAGTTTATGCAGCTCTACAAACACATTAATGTATATTCTTCGAGAAACGATAAAATTATCTTTATCTTCGTGTTATTTATTATAGGTCACAAATTTAAGTCATGAAAGCAGTAACTAATGGTTGTATTTGGTAGGATAAGCTACCTACATCACAATGTAACCTTCTCCGAAACTGAGATGCTTTGTGCACTGGAACATCCTTTCATCACCAAATTTGATCCTTGCTTGCATAGCTAGAGTGGATGCGGATCAAGAAAAATATTTCAATTTCCTTGCCTGCACGAAACTTGTAAATAGATGCCCTTTCAACTTTCTCTTTTAGAGAACAGTACTTTTCAGCCTCAAAAGTTCACATGGAATTTTGTTGGAGTCAAAAATAGGCTATTTTTTTTCTTTATCCGAAACGTAAGGATGACTTTTTAATTTAAAAAGTGTATTTATAATTATATAATATGAGTTAATGCCTTCCACCTACCCACCCAAACCACCCACTCACCCCCGCAAAAAAAAAAAAAAAAAAGTAAATTCAAGGGAGAATAGATTAGTGGCAAATTAACTACTGCAAGATTTCCATATATTTTGTTCTAATAGTAGAGTATAACATAATGACATAGATTAATGACAGATAATTTTCATATTTGAGCCAATCTTGCAGTCATTACAATTGCAGTAACATAAATTTTTCACTCATATTTGAAAAACAACTAACTTCTTTTGACTAGTGGTGACTTACAAGATATTTGTATAGTTCTTGGTTGCCGGCCAAACGAGAAACGACGCTCTCCAGATTAATCATTTTGCAAGAGCAAGGCTTGCAACTCTAGCAGCACACAGAGTCAGAGTGGTCTGTTTGGTAACTCTCATTGTTCTACTGGTGGCTCAGGGGGACCTCGGGCTATTGGCATGCCGCCACCATCAGTTTTAGGCTTTGCGTAGTCCACAAAGACAACTCGTCCATTAAGAGGCTGCATCATTCGATATACATAATTGAACGATAATGAACATAATAGTACACATTAAAAACAGATACAGCGATAATATGGACATACCTTGCCATTCATTTCTTGCAAGGCCTTCTCCGCTTCATCTTCAGATGCATAGGTGACAAATCCAAAGCCCTTGGATCTATCTGAGACTCTATCCGTCACAATTTTAGCTGGCAAATAAAACAAGGTTAAACTAAAGACGTGAAGTCCTACTATATCTAAAAGAGAGCTCAACATATGTTTATTTGTTCACCTTCAATAACTTGACCATGTTGAGAAAATGCCTCTGACAGCGCCTTCTCTGTGGTGTAAAATGAGAGGCCTGAAATAACAATATCTCATAAGTTTGTTTCTTTCGATTATGATCTTCTTCTTTTTTTTGGGTTAAAGTGGACAATGATCTTTATATTGTTCATTTCTCTTTCCAATGGCAGAGCAGTGGGTAACGAGTACTCCTTTAGACTTCTAAATAGGATGGGATGGTCAGCCTTTTGGCAACAACTTGTTTCTGTTGATTGGTTAATTCTGAAAGGAATGAGACATATATCTCCAGTTTTGCAGTACAAGAATATAAGCTGTTTACGACATCGTTCCAACACAATTAGGGAAACCACACTGTAAAGTGAGCAAACCGGTGTTTCTTCCTGTATTTCCTGAAAGTAATTAAAGTATAAAATCTTGAACACATGGAAAGTACATGCTATCCTCAGATACTGATAAATGGCAAGTGTAGCGGAGTTCTTCAACTGGTAAGGTGTTTGTCTGCAGTTAAAGTTAAGTTCTTGACAACTTAGATAATTTTCTAAATAAGCCATTTGACTATGTGGCGGAACTAATCAAGATCAACTCTGTAATAGTTGTTAAAGGCCACACAATCATAGCTAGACAAATCATTGTTGTTTTAAGAATGAAAGGAAGACTTTTGAAACTTATGGTCTAAAATAAGTCATAAATATTTGTGTGGCTATGAATCATCTCACTAAGGATAAAGTGAAAAGAAAGTTTAAAGTTAAATTGTTGGACCAAATATAGAAAGATGTCACTTTTTATGGGTCTGACTAAAAAGGGAAGATTGTCACATAAATTGCAACGGAACAGATTGGAAAAAGCTCCTCTGTGATATCAAGATAATTAAAGATGATTTATATATGTTGTGCTAAACTGAGTAAGCTGCTCTAGACATATAGAAAGCTTTTGAAGATTTATTGATATTGTTTTTTATTTGTCATGTCATAATATCTGTAGAAGCTATATTAGAGGTTCTTTGGGGGCCTGCAAGTATAGCTGCATTGTAAAAACTCAGTTAGCCAAGTGCCAACACTAAATAGATGGACTAAAACAGGACTGTAATAAGTCAGATTGTAACGGAGGAAATTGTAGTAGTATGAATTTTGAAAGGTGAGAGCTAATACCGAAAACAGTGCACTGCTAACCGAAGCTATCATGTATCCCCATGTTATTCCCCATTTCAGGTAAAAACCAACCAGATGAAAGATCTAGAGTTCTAAATGGAAAGATAAATGGCCATTTAAATTGAAGTTAACAAGGTTAGACTCTTTTCTTGCAACCAAACGCCTACCTATAGTATCTAATATCTATTACCTATGTCCTAATCATACTACACCGAGTAAGTTCCATGATATTTTTTACAGAAGGACCCCTGAATCTTCGTTTCGGCCATTGCAAATGCTTTTCACCCATCCTTTTCCAGATACTTATGCTAATTAGGATACTGATCATGCTTGTTTACGTTTCTACTCAAAAGAGTAGAGAATATGTTAAAAACAATTTTTCTGAATTTCCCTGTATAGCTTCTCGAATAATTTTTGTATTGTAATTAGGCAATATCAGAAAGATTTTTCAAGGTTGCCTTTAGACATAAAATGAGAAAAAGACTGATTGTTTTAACCCCAAAGCAGTGTGATCTTGTCCTAATCTTCCTTAAAGTCCCCTTTCCACAGCGTACTCTGACTATCCATTCTATTTTTGTTTTGAACTGTGGGATTTTAGACTAGCTTATGGGCACCTTGGGTCCTTGACTAACTTCATGGAATACTTGCTATCTCCCACCAACAAAGGTATCGGGTAACTCTGTCTATGAAAGCTTGGTGGAAAGAAATAACCTAGTGTTTTAGCCTCCGAGGAATTGAAACCGGAGACCTCGTGGTTCTCAACCCACTTTACTCACTACTAGGCCATACCTTGGATGCAAAAATTAAACGATTGTCCTTCCAGCTAACCAACATATTTTATAACTAATGACAGAAATAACTCTTGCTTCATACTTGTTATTTCACTTCTCGCTTACACAGTTACACTTAACGCAAATACACTAGGAAGAAAATTTCTGCTTGTCAATCGAGTAGGTGATTTAAGATTAGCTCCTATGTTTCGGTTCTTTTCTCCTCTTTTGATTGCCAGAGGAGAATCATTCTCCATCTAAATAAATACTCCAAGAGGATCTAACATACCTCTTTGCAAGAGTTTTGACAACTACTACAAGAAACCCCGCCTAATTCCACAAGTGGGGTCCATGGTAAAGTATATGCAGACCTTACCCCTTACCCCTTCCTAGAGAGGTAGAGAGACTATTTCCGATAGACCCTTTGCTCAAGGCAAAACATTTCAAAGCAGGTCAGCAAAAAGTAACACGGAAACAAAACAATATGATAATCAAAGTACACAAATAATTCAATTCATCTGCATACAACCCTTCTTTATTACTACGTTATTCAATAACAGACCCATAAACCCAATTGCAGAGCATAAGTACCTAGGCAACAGCGCTATAGAGGCAAACTAAACCCAAAAAATATCATTTTTTTTATCAAATAATTACAAATTCATTACAAGAATGAGCTCTTTCATTTGAATTTCTAAAAAACAATCGACTATACATGTGTTTAAAAAAAAAGAGGAAAAAAATACCTCCAACGAATAGCTTAGAAGCTATGCCTCTTCGAGAAAGGAAAACTGCAGAGTTTGATATAACAACACTTGTATTTTTGGGTAATAATAATTTTCTCAAGGCAGCCATTGTTGTGCTGCGTAGAGAGAAAGAGAGTGAAGGCTGAATGTCAAAGTGAAGAATGAGATGGACTTTGAAGTAATTAGATTTTGGGCTTGAATTTAGTATTATTTGAGAATTTGGACTTATGGCCTCTTTACATAAATAGCCTCGAATTTACTATTTACTTTTTCAAATAGATAGATAGATATACATAAATTATATATTACTTATACATGATTATACACATATACTATATATTTACTTGCTATTTTTAGTCATCTATCACCAAATTTATCAAAATACGCTTCAACTATTACTTGTTCACTTTATCTATGTGAAACATCACCATTGGTTGGTGTGTTTCTACAAACATTTGGTAATAATTCAGGTAGGAAAATCATATATCTGATAATTCAAGTAATAAACTCGAAAAATCAAAATACTTAAAATATATTTTTTACTCTTAATGAAAGATAAAATACGGACAATACATAGATGAATACTGAAATATAGTCATAATACATGGATGTAAATTGAAAAGTACAATATATAAAGTTCACTATGAAAATTACAACATAATTTGCAATATAGATTCCCTGAATTTACCAATTATGATTTACAAGACTTCCCAAATTTCCCCATTTTAATAAAAACAGAAACACAACATCCACACCTTAACAAAACAAAAGGAAAACATCAACACTTGTAATCCAATATAACACTAATTATTTTTTCAATATACAACGAGATGAGTGAATGAAGGTGTTGTAAGCAGTAGCGAATACTTTTTTCTTTTTCCATAAAACGAACTCGTCCTTAGTGTCTTCGAAGAGCGGAAGCAGAGAGAACCACCATGAGGATCAAGAGCACCACCGTGATAAAGGAGGCCACCACTGCTCCACTGGCCCTTTGGCAGAAATCACCAAATTGCTGGCAAATTGCTAACCAATTTGCATCTTGGTTTCCATTGTGAGCCAAATACACTATGGCTGCTGATGACCCTGCTGCACTCGTTGCCAATGCAATAATCACCTTCAAAATTATCAAGAGCATATTTGGATTAATTTTGCAACAACAAGAATATATTTAACCTCTGATAGTAGATCGATACTGTTTACACAAAATTCTACGTACCGTATCAAATATAATGAGGAGGAGCCTTGGTACAACTGCATGGGGTCGTACAATGCAAACAATAGAAAAAGGTACAGAGAGGACAAGGTATGCAACAACTATTCCCATACCTACCACAAAAAACCTGTAAAATATAGCAAAATTAATTAATTAATTCCCATATATATAATGTAGTAAATTATTTACATATCATGCACATAAATAAATTTTAACAACTAGGCAATATTAGACGAGAAGTCAAAAGTGTTTATTTCAGATATTGACGTGTTTAGTCAAGTTAGTAGGAAAAAAAAAAGTGTTTTTTGAATTCTTGCAAATGTTATTTGCCAAATGTTCTTTTTTTTAGAGAACTTTTAAAATAAGCAAATTTTGAAAGTTTGATCAAACAGGCAATTGATTTGCTTACGTAAAAGTTGGAAGATCGTCATAGCTAGCTTCGAACTGAAAGAACTGAGTGAAAAAGGGAAGAGTTTCTTCAGTAGTAGCCATAGCCACAGTAGCACCTAATGCAGAAGCAAAAGCAGCTATTCTTAAAATAAGGTCAAAAATTGCAATTCCTCTTTTAGCACCACCTCCTTTTGCATGTCCATCATGAGCAACAGCAGCAACAATAGCAGGAGCTGCTGTTCCTAAAAGTGGGGCTTTTCCTTTCTTTTCTTTGTTGGTTTCCACAACATCAATTTTGGTTGATTCACTTTTCTCCATTTGTAATGAAAGAATAAAAAAAGTGGCTAGAATTTAAATGAAGGATTGAATGGCTATTTACTTGATTGTGATGAGAAGAGCAATAGGGGATAGAACTTATATAGGGTGGATTTGTAAGATGGACTTATTATAATAATGACTTTTTATTATTTTGGTAATGGAGCAAGAAGAGTGGTTATTTAATTAAATAGTACTAGTAGCCACTAGGTAGTAAATGAAAATGTGATTATCCCAATTTATGTGATACTTTTGAATTTCGAGATTCAAATGAGCCTGTCTTCTACTGTAATTTTGTCATATACATTTTATTTCAAAGAATTTGAAGATTTCATGTCGTCAAAATTAAACTGTTTGACTCTCGAAATTTGAACGGTATTATATAAATTTGAACACATGAAAGTATCAATGATGTCAACTTTTGAATTAGAAAGCAAAAAGATGGAGATGATGGAGTAGTTTTAGAAAATATTCTTTTGAAATTGTTGTGAGTTGTCAACTAAACAACGAACTTGTACTCTAATCCATTAAGGTGGGACTAATTTTATTTTCTCCCACTCTCCCTTAATACCTACCCCAACTTTAGAAAGTTGAATTGAACCTTTGTTTTAACAGTCTTTTTTGGGGTTTAATTTTGTGAGGCTTTGTCTTAAAAGAGATTTGATTGTGCATTCTAAGCATGTCTAACGCTCACAACACTCTGCCTAGCTCGATATTTTCAACCAAAATCCTATGTCAAATTTCCAAATTTGAAAATTATTGTCCATCAAATTCTATAACAAGTGTATAATAAAAGACACAGAGAGAGTGATGGAATTAGTGATTAAGGTTCTTTCTTTTTTCTTTGGCATAATACATATATTGGAACCTAAACTTGGCTTCAAATTTCAACCTTGACCTCCAACTTTCATAGTGCACAAATAGACACTTTAACTATCCAACCTTTTAATAAATAAACACGCGTGTCCTACCTGGCAAAACGCGTGATGTGCACGTATTTTGTGCGAGTTAGGAGTAATTTTTGAGGCCCACAACAGTAAAAAAATGCTGAAATGACAAATCTACCCTTAATCAATCCCTTTTATATAATATCTTTATATTTCCAAATCAAAATCTCATTTCTCTTTCCTCCTCCTTCAAATCAAATTTTTTTTCTAATCTTTTAAAACGATTTGTGCTCATATTTAGTGCAAATGGCTTCTAATTTTTTTTGTCATTGTGGAAAAAGAGCTATAACCCTTGTATATTAATTAAAAGTAATTTTAATTTTTTTTTTTAGTTCTAAAATGGACGTGTAAAGTATTTAATTAATTGGCAGCCACTGAGTGGCTCACTAATACATGTGGGAGCGTTTGCATTTCACGCTCTTTGCCTCCAAAAATCGCGTGTTTATTTATTAAAAGGTTGGATTGTTAAAGTGTCTGTTTGTGCACTATGAAAGTTGGAGGTCAGAGTTAAAATTTGAAGCCAAGTTGAGGGTCCAATATATGTATTATGCCTTTTTCTTTTATAGAGGATAATTTTTTCTATTTTTGTACTAAAATTCATGAATATTACTTACATATATTGTCTTTTGCAGTTCTTCAAGAAGTAGATTATGCTAGGAAGGATAAAGTGTAGGCAGACCTACCTCTACGTAGTAGAGAGCTTAACGATTCTCGACTTGAGTATCACACATCAAAACAGTTCAAAAGAATGATACAAAAGTGACATAGCAAATAATAGGAAAAACATAACATCGCAATCTAAAAACAAGGAGCAATAATAATCACCAAATAATGCAATAACTGAAGCTCATGAGTGCGAATGCTCATGCATTTGGATCAAACTTAGATCATCGAAATCTGATTCCCGGAAATTTCTTTGACCTTCCTCAGGGCTCTGTAACTTGAAATCAATGCAGACCAAACCATGATTTGAATATATCAACGATAACAGTCAAAGATAGATGTTCTTCTACAGCTTCAATGGCAAGAGCATCCAATGACAAGGCTAGTGTGAAGTGTTTTGTGTCACAGTCAAGATACATGATGCATACAAAGATAATGCCTAATGTAGTTGGAACAGAAATAATGAGAACCCAAGATTCCACTCCAAGAGATCCAAGAGAAGAAACAAACAACTAGGTGGACAGAGTTGCTCGAAATTTACACTAGTGATACTGGTGAGACAATGAGATGATGAAGGTTCTCAGCGAAATAGTGAAGGCGTGTTCAAGTTGATGTGAACACCACCATCACCACAAAAAAAGAAAGACGGGTGATATTTTCAGCTGCTTCAATTAGATGAGGAACTGCTAGTTAAAGGAAACTATAAATCATGGTAAAAGCAGATGAACTACTGAAACTTGATTCCGGGGGACCAGTCCACTAATTCAGTTCACACATTGTACAGAAGGAGTAACAGAAGTCATCTGGACTGCTAAATAATGTGTGAGATTAAACGTGATCAGCTATGGGGAATTGACAAAGGAACTATCAAAACATGGTAGCGTTTAAACATGAACACGGCAACAAACTATGAACTTCCACTATAGTCTATAGACTTATCAAATACAACAGAACTAAATAGCTAAAAGCTGGAGACTTTTCAACTCACAGATAATGAAGCGCGTCCAACAGGATCATATAAGATCTAAAGAACTATCTTTGCACTAATGTTCAAAGAGATCATTGCCCAAAACATACTTGTTGATGCAACATATCACCCTTTTTTTTTCCAGATAATTACTTCATCTTCTTTCAGTACACTTAAGCCACATTAAAAACTGAAGAAACTTGTCAAAACATTTCTCCATTGCCTATAGACAAAATAGAACTAGATGACAAACTACTAGATAAAGGACACTACAAATCATGGTATAAGCAGAGGACTTATAGGAGGAACTACAAAAACTTGATTCCGAGGGACCAGTCCACTAATTCAGTACACAAACTGCACAGAAGGAGCAAAAGAAGGCACCCAAGCTACTAGATAATGTGTATGATCAAACATAATCAGCTATGGGAATTCGACAGAGGAACCATCAGGACAGGCAATGATCTATGACTTTCCACTATACACATAGCAAAGATAACAAAGATCAATGGCTAAAAGCTGGAAACTTTTTAACTTACAAATAATGAAGTTCGAGGAACAGAATCATATAGAATTCAACAAAACTCTTTCGCATTAATATTCAAAGAGATCATTGCCCAAAACATACTTGTTGATGCAACATATCACCCTTTTTTTTTCAGATAATAATTTCATCTTCTTTCAGTACACTTAAGCCACATTAAAAACTGAAGAAACTTGTAAAAACATTTCTCCATTGCCTATATACAACATAGAACTAGATGACAAACTGCTAGATAAAGGACACTACAAATCATGGTAAAAACAGAGGACTTATAGGAGGAACTACAAAAACTTGATTCCGAGGGACCAGTCCACTAATTCAGTTCACAAACTGCACAGAAAGTGCAAAAGAAGTCACCCAAGCTACTAGATAATGTGTATGATCAAACATAATCAGCTATGGGAATTCGACAGAGGAACCATCAGGACAGGCAATGATCTATGACCTTCCACTATACACACAGCAAAGATAACAAAGATCAATGGCTAAAAGCTGGAAACTTTTTAACTTACAAATAATGAAGTTCGAGCAACAGAATCATATAGAATTCAACAAAACTCTTTCGCATTAATATTCAAAGAGATCATTGCCCAAAATGTACATGTTGATAAAACATATCAGCAATTTTTTTCTAGATAATAACTTCATCTTCTTTCAATACACTTAGGCCATATAAAAACTGAAGAAATTTGTAAAAACATTTCTTCATTGCCTATATACAGAATATAACAAAAACATAAGGTCAGTTTTAAACTTCAGATATCTAAAACAAGATCTATAGTTATATCAACATGAGCATACTTCAATCCTGAAAACCTGTTTGGCGCCACACAGCATTGCGAACCTGACGAAGATCCCTCCCCTTGAGAGTTCTTCCGACGCCTTCCAGCACCGAGAAAGTGGTTCTAGGAGACCTCATTGATCCTCGGGCCACCATCTCATGCGGCGGTAACATCTCATCATCAGCATCATCGTCGTCAATTTCAACTTCAGCAAGGTCTCCATGCTTTGGTGCCTTCTTCGCCATCATTGGAACATTGACCGGAGCCGAGTGCTGGAAGTTCCTCGCCGGCATGGATTTTGAGTGACTAAAATTATTGTTACCAGATGGTGGCTTAGGAATTGAAGGAAACGCACGTGAAAACGGTATCACAGTAGAAGGAGAAGATGAAATCGGCGATTGCGAGATCGAATCCGTACTAGATGGCGAAGAAGCCATTGAAGGCTTCCGACGGACAACAGGCAGATTAGTTTTCTGCTGATCCTCCACTAATGCCGCGAGAATACCAAACTTCTCAGGCTGACGGAAACTATTCCGTGAAGGAGAAGTAGAGCGGAGTTGAGATTCAGTCAAAACTCTTCCAGTCCAGAACACGTCATCTTCGTTAAGCTCATCATCATCGGCCACTGGTTCATCTGTACCGCCGACGAGAGCAGCATCACTCAGCGGCGGAGAGAAGACGCCGAGAAACCTATCGGATGATGGAGATTGACGGTGGCGGAAGCTAACGACGCCGTTTTGATCCATTTGTGAAACAAGGTCACCGACTTCTACGTTGCGTATGTTGAAAAACGTCACTGATATAATCTTTTTAAGATTCATAGAGATTTATCAATCATGGGTCCCATATTACATACTATCCAACGGCTCAGAATAACTCATAATTTATCCAACGGTTAATGTTTAAGCAGCTGTGGCCATTACGTGGCGATAAGACGCAGCAAGTTTTTATTCAAAACGGGAAATGTCATTATCTCATTTTTTTCAGATACATCTATAAGTATTTTAACTTTGATACAATAATTTTTTAAATCGTGATCATTTAGACATTTTAACTTCATATAAATGTATCTCGTTAATATTTTAACTTGACATAAATGTGTCTCGTTTATATTTGAACTTTAAAAATGTATCTAGACACTTCTAACAAGATATACATTCTTAATAGAGACTTTCAAATTTGCTTTTATGGGGCCAATTTAAATTTTATTAAGAATATCAGATGTGTATTTTTTAAATTGAAATATTTATTATCAATTGAGGTCAAATTTTAAAATATATATTGTTGTATTATATTATTTTTTAATTTACTTATGTATTTGAAAGATATTTTTATGGTGCAACTTTTAGCTTGTGTATAATTTTAGGAAAATATTTCAAATTTGCTTCTGGACTATATAATAGAAATTAAATTAAGAAAATATTTCATTTTTATTCTATAATTGGTACTCGGTATGCTTCTAGACTATCATAGCAGAACAAAGTAAATTCGAGCTTAGAATGGGCATCGAGAAATTTTTTTAAAAAATTATCTTTTGAATTTGTTACGTTGGAGTCGCTCAAGATCTTTGATCTTCATTTGTAGCTACTATTTCATAAAAAACTTATACAATTAACGTCTAAATTTATATGATATTTTTGTATGGAAAGTCAATTTAACTAATTTTATGATAAATTAAATTAGATCACTTTAATATTTTTTTAAAATAAATTTTTGATATTCAAAATTTATATTAAAAAACTATATAAGTTATAATTATTTACATCAGAATATAATGAAAATATATTTTGAAGTATTGATCTAAGTGCACCAAATCACTCAAAACTATGTCACAAGATTGAGACCGTGAGAGTTTTATACTTCCTCCGTCAACTTTTAATTGTTATGATTTCCTTTTTCAGAGTCAAATTATAAGAACTTTGACTAACATTTTATGATATATTTTTTTATCATATTAATTTACAAAAAAATTGTATTTTTTAGTACTTTTAATATAGTTTTTAAATATCTAAATTTTTTATTTAAAATATTAATTTAATGTAATATAATTTAACTTAACTTTAAAAATTAGTCAAATTAACTTTTAAAAACGCACTATCACAAATAAAAATGAACAACAAGAGTATGTGATTAGTCATTTTGATTTTTCAAACTTAATTACTATAATATTATATTCTGCAAAAAAGCACTCATTATCCTCTGAAAATGTACTATCTTCCCTTACCAATCAGTCATGTCCATTAATAGCAAAATCAGATTCAAACACCCTTTTTTTTCCTTCTCATGACGATTCGTTTCTAAGTACTTTCTTTGTTTTAATCAATTTATTTGTTTTATTTTGATTTATACATAATTTTGAAAGTAAATAAGACTTATATTGACGTTATGTCAAATCAAATATATCAAAATATTTTTTAATATTATGATTTTAAATTTGTCACGTAATATACAGACTTACTAGAATAGCGAGACAATCAAATTGAAACGGAGTGAATACTTCACAGGTATATACCATAGCAAGAATTAAATAACCAAACACATTTCAAATTTCAGAAAGAATCCCTCAAAATTACATCAAGAAAACATTCCAATATTCAAAAATGGTGTTTCCTGATTTAACCATGATTGATTTACCTGGCATTACTAGAGTTCCTGTTCAGGGACAACCTGAAGATATATATGAACAAATTTTTGATATTATAAAGACGTATATATCTCCTCAAGAGACTATAATCTTGAATGTTTTGTCAGCTCAAAAAGTGGATAAAACAGGGGAGAGGACTCTGGCTGTTGTGACGAAAGGCGATATAGCTCCTGAAGGGTTGCTTGAGAAGGTTATTGCGGATGAAGTGAACATTGGACTTGGTTATATTTGTGTGAGGAACAGAATTGGGAATGAGTCTTATGACGAAGCTAGTGAAAATGAGATGTTTTCAACACATCCACTTTTGTCGAAGATTGATAAATCAATGGTTGGTGTTCCTGTTTTAGCACAAAAGTTGGTATCCATTCAAGCAAATATAATATCGAAATCTCTGCCTGAAATTGAGAGGAAAATAAATGATAAACTTGCTACGAATATGGCTGAACTCAACAGGCTGCCTCAACATTTAAGGTCAGTGGCTGAAGCCTTAACAGCTTTCATGCGTATTCTTAGTTCATTCAAGAAGTCTATAAAGAAAATTCTTGTAAGAGGGGAGTTCGACGAGTACCCTGAAGAGAAAGAAATGCATTGCACAGCTAAATTTGTTGAAATGCTTGATCAATACTCTAATGAGCTGCATTCCAAGAATTTCGACGAAAAAGAAGATTTCTTGATGGAGGAGATTAAGGCTTTAGAGGAAACTAATGGGATTGGTTTGCTTAATTTCCTTCCTAGACATCTTTTCCTAAGTGCAATGCAGAAAAGAGTTAAGGAGGTTGCTTTGATACCGGAGGATTTTGTCGATAGTGTGGAATTACATAGAGAGAATTGTTATGGAAGTGTTGATGCATCATTGTGAAAACTACCCAACACTTCAGTCTTCTACTAGACGAGCCGCTCAGAACCTCATTGTTAAAAAGAAGAATGAATCAGTTGAGTGGGTAAAGGAAATCATCGGTATGGAGAAACAGACTGATTACACTTGTAATCCTGGCTATTTAGCCACTTATAATAAGCTCATGGGTCAACAACAAACGTTTATGGAGATTATATACAATCCAGGGAAGGTATCTGTAGTAAGCCTAAAAGGACTTGGAGAAATTGACGTTGGTCATTTGAGGAAGCATTTAGGTTTAGTGCAACAAGCTTTCGATATGAAGATGAGAGTCATTGCTTATTGGAAAATTGTTTTGATGAGGCTCGTTGATTCGATGGCTTTGCATATAATGTTCACTATCCAAAAAATGATTAACAAGGACATGGAAGAGGAGATAGTTCAGGAGCTGATGGCTCCTCGCGGTGATGGAATTGAGAGAATGCATGATGAATCTCCGTTGGTTTCAGAGAAACGAAATAGGCTGAAAAAGAGTGTGAAGTTGCTCAAGGAGTCTAAAGAGGTGGTGTCCAATATCATGGACAAAGATTTCATCTCATGGTGATCAAGAAAGGGATTAGATCAGTAATGTTTCTACTTTTTTTTTGTGCATGTTCTTTTGGTGTCAAACTAACTAGTACTACACTAGCTATGTTTTTTGTAAAATGTTTATTGGCTCCCAGGGTAGTATCTAACTAGGGACTGTTAAAAATGAAGTTCTTGTGCCCCATTTGAACTTAAACAGTAACTTTTATCTAAATAGATCCTCTTTGTGCCAAGTTGTGTGGATCATTTTTCCTATCAAGGTCATCCATTGATGACTATTGAAGTTAAATTAAACAAATACCAAGAGGAACACCATAAGAAGCAAACTAAAGGAAGTATGTAATTGAAATAGTAAACAACTGACTATTTATTCATTTGTAAACAGAGGCGTATCCATGATTTCAGAAAGATGGGTGCACTATTACAAAAAGATGCATCTAAGATATAAATTTGATCGTTTTGACCTTTATGTTCTTAATAATAAACCGTTAAATTTTAAAAATTATAGGTCCAACATATATAATACTAATAGTTTTAAATTTTAATATACACATTTGATTTAATTATATAAAAAATTTACGGTGCTAATTTTTTATTTTAGGAATTTTCAATGTTACACACTTGAAAATTTTGAAAGATCCAAGAAAAAAAACAAAAGAAAAATTGATTGAAATGCCAAAAGTGTTACCGATAACCACTTAGAGAGGTGTTACTAACAGAAGCAAGATAGATATAAGATTTAAATTTTTATCGTACATGTGGTGCACCCAAACTTTATCGTATTATTATATGTTACTTTTAACGTGGGTTCACACCTCTATATTTAAATATTTTTAAAAAAATATAACACTACTATATATAATCTAGAGAGGGGAGCATGGATTCACGTGAACCCACGGAACCCCCTCTAGATACGCCTCTGTTTTTAAAGACTCAGAGGCCAAGACTCCTTACAACTCGCACCTCTAGTACCAATGAACATCTAGAGATTGATTGAAATTAAAAGGCAGGTCTATCTACTCGCGTCTGAAGCTCGATCAAAGGTTAAAACTATGGACCAGCGAAAAAAGAGAGAAAAACTCGTTCAAATCAAGTGATACGTAAATTGTTCGTGCTTGGAGATAGTGGTCCTACAGAACCAGAGGCTTGTTAACCATGCATAACATTTTATGCAAACCTAAGCTTATCTACAAATCACCGATTCTTAAAACATCAATTGATGTGAAAATGCTTATAATTTCTGAAGGTTTCTCCAACTCCCAGAGCTACAAAGTTGTACTGCTCAGGCTACTGCCTTGATGCCAACAAATTTTAAAGATGTCTATCCCAGAAAAATTGATCTAATCAAACAATCATCTCTTGTAAGCTTATAAACTCACATTATTGTAATAGCAATGAAGGTTTAAGAATGCTAACTTATGAATAACGGAATTCAGTAACTTTTATTCAAAACTTTAAATTCTGAACTCGGCATAATTGATAATTCAAGTATGAAAATCACTAATGGTTCCCCTTGTTTTTGACTCTAGAAAGGACTATTAATTCTATTGCGTAATTAATAAACACTTGTTTGAAAGGAAGTCAGCACGAATTTGTTAAATTAGGTCTTAGGCCTAACTCACACCCAAAAGCTAGCTCAAAGGGAGGAGGATTGCCCAAGCTATATAAGAAGTCCACCCATATCATTAATTACCGATGTGGGACATTTGTCATTCTTTAACACCCACCTCACGCACCCAGTGGGACAATTTTGATTTTGGGGACCCCAACATCGGGTGAGACGGGCCCTGCTCTGATACCATGTTAAATTAGGTCTTGAGCCTAACTCACACCCCAAAAATTAGCTCAAAGGGAGGAAGATTTCCCAAGCCATATAAGGAGTCCACCCATCTCATTAATCGCCGATGTGGGACATTTGTCATTCTTTAACAGAATTCAAGTACAAAACGATTTAGTTAAAGAAGACAAAGATACTTTATTTACATATACTTATCTAACAGCTAGGAATTGAAGACAAAAACTGCATACAAGCAGAGGAACAAAAACTTCAATTCCTACGGTAGGCATTCCACAACAAAAATATTTAGTACCAGGTAGTTAGATGATACTCTTTACTAGGAGCTAACTGACAATTTACAAAACCATACTACTAGGTAGTTTGTTATACCGTGTTCTTCCATAGTTCTATCGCAACATCATATGATATTTACATTCTAATCCCTTTCTTGATGATCACCATGAAATGAAATCCTGTCCATGACATTGGACACCACCTCTTTGGACTCGTTTAGCAACTTTATACTCTTTTTGAGCCTATTGCGCTTCTCTGCAACTAATGGAGATTCATCGAGCATTCTTTCGATTCCACCACCCTCAGGTGCCATCAGATCTTTAACTATTTCCTCTTCCATTTGCTTGTTAATCGTGTTCTGGATGTTGAACATTATGTGCAAGGCCATAGAATCCACCAGCCTCATCAAGACAATCTTCCAATAGGCAATCATTCTCATCTTTAGTTCAAATGCCTGTTGCACCACACCTACATGCTTCCTCAAATGACCAACATCAATTACTCCAATTCCGCCTGTGAGGTTTGTTGTAGACGACTTCTTGTGATCGTTCATAATCTCCATGAATGCCGTTTGTTGAGCCATGATCTTACTACAATTCGCTACATATTCAGGATTACAAGTATAATCAGTTTGGTTTTCCATTCCAATAATCTCCCTTACCCAATCAACTGATTCATCCTTCTTCTTGGCAATCAGGTTTTGAGCAGCTCTTCTTGTAGAACTCTGAAGTTGTGGATAGTTATCACAATGATGCATCAACACTTTAATAAGTAATAACTATCCTCTCGATGTAATTCCATACTTTTCCGGTGAAATCCTCCGGCATTGTAGCAATTTCTTTCACTCTTTTCTGCAATACATTTAGGAAAACGCCCCGAGGAAGGAAATTGGGCAATCCAATCCCTTTAGTTTCCTCTAATGCCCGAATCTCTTCCATCAAGAAATCTTCCTTTTTCTCAGAATTCTTGGCATCTAACTCCTTAGAGTATTGATCAAGCATTTCAACTAGCCTAGCTGTGCAGTGCATTTCTTTTTCATCAGGGTACTCATCAAACTCCCCTCTTACAAGAATTTTCTTCAATGAATCCTTGGAAGTACTCAGAATACACATGAAAGTCGTCAATGCTTCAACTACAGAACTTAAATGCTTAGGCAGCCTATTGAGTTCTGCAACATTAGCAGCAAGTTTGTCATTAATCCTCCTCACAATATCAGGTAAGCATTTCGAAATAATCGTTGCTTGAATTCGGACCAATTTTTGTGCTAAAACAGGAACTCCAACCATGGATTTACCAATCTTAGACAAAAGTGGATGTGTTGAAAAGAGTCTTGCCTCATCTTTCCTAGCTTCTTCATAAGTCTCATTCCCAATTCTATTTCTTACACAAACATAACCAAGCCCTATATTCACTTCATCTGCGGTAACCTTCTCAAGCAACCCTTCAGGAGCCTTATCGCCTTTCGTCACAACAGCCAGAGTCCTCTCCCCTGTTTTATCCACTTTTTGAGACATTCTAATAGACTCACAAGTTGGAAAATCAACAGTAGCTGATAAAACATTCAAAATTATGCTTTCTTGAGGAGATATATAAGTCATGATTATATCAGAAATCTGTTCATATATGTTTTCAGGTTGGCCCTGAATAGGAACTCTAGTAATGCCAGGTAAATCAATCATGGTTAAATCAGGAACACCATTTTTTTTCACAACAAGTGTTAAGAGTTTGTTTGATATACCCTTACCTTGTCCAGCAATTTCATCAGTTGCATTAACTATTGCGTCTGCAACGCGAAGTTCGTCAACATGGATTGACTTACCATTATACTCCAGGTGAAGATTTGTTGCACACATTTTTGATTCATTTTGTAGCCTCATGATTAAAGGGACTCGGGTGCAAATCCCCTGTCCCTTAGGGAGACTAATTCCAGCTAGAGATTCAAGAACACTAGATTTTCCTGATGATTGATCACCAACTACTACAATTGTTGGAAGCTGAATCCCTTCTTGCATGATGTTGAGGTGACGAAGCTTATCAACACAATCAAGAAGTGGTCTGATTTTATCATTGACAGATGCAACAATTGGAGGAGCTGGTGCTACATCTGCAAGATTTGGCTTTTGATCATCAGAAAAAAAAACTGCATGTGATTGTGAAGATGAGTTATCAGTTTTCTGCTGAGCAGATTTTGTTGATGTTTTCTTCATTTTTTTGCTAGATTTTGAAGTTTTCTTAATTCAAAGATGGGTGAATAGTTCTTTCTTGGAAATAAGTTTCTTCCAAACTTGGCAATACATGAAGATATCTAGAATGATCTGGTTAACTCCTTTTTCTTGCTAGTATATATATAATTGTATTAATGCTTAACATGGAAGAAAGAATAGAAAGGCATGCAAAAGGTACTCTGTGTTTTAATTTGCTTGTCCTATTTTAAGTTAACACGTAATTTGAAAAGCAAAAGAAAATTTTGAGTTTTATAATCACATATCAAAATATCGTATAAGTACACGATTAAAATTTAAAAAAAAGTATGAGAAAAATTGAAATTAAAGTGTTACGAAAAAAAGAAATAAATTCTTTTTTTAAACAGACTTTCATTACCGAGGATAATGAGTGCTTGGTTACTGAGGCATATTGATTGTAGTTCATGAGTTGTAATTAATGTAGACCTTAGCTTCTGCATGCAAAAGACTGGAATGACAAAACATAGATATTGGAATTTTAAGGACCAAAATAATGATTGCAAATTTATATATAGCCAAAGAAGGAGTACTGTTTAAGTTATTAAATAAATTCCAAACAAATACTATCAGGAACACCATATACTAATAAGGGAGTATGCAATTGACATGGAAAATAACTAGCAATTATTTGTTCATTAGTCGAGACTCAATATTTAGATTCCTTACAACTCACATTAATATACAGTGGTACTGAGTGTATGAAGATTGATTGAAAATGCAGGTTCAATCAACTCTCCCCTTCTTAATCAACTATCTACTCGTATTAATAGCTCAATTGAAGATCAAAATCGTATTCGGAGGAAAATAAAAATCATTCATATTAGATATACATAAGCAAGATAGTAATTCAACGAAAAATAGAAGTCATCCAATTGATACGTGAATGGATTAGTAGTGCGTTCGAAGATAGTGATTCTTCAGACCAGAAACTTGAATCCTTCTATTAATCATGCAAAACATTGTATGTTAACTTAAACTCATCTAATTATAAGTTTTTAAAACATCAAGTGGTCTGAAAATGCTTATTTTTTCTGAAAGTTTCTCCTATAATAATAACAATATTATTTGTATTAGGAAAAAAAAACTACCAAATAAATATGCCCATATTTCTTCAATTAATTAATCCAATGCACAAATGTAAGACAATAATTAATCTGTTTTAGCATGTTACCTTATTTTTCTAGAACCACCTACACATGAACACCACACATTAGAAGTAGTAATTTTAATTAACATAAACATCTACATTTTTTATTTATGCCTAGTAGATAACCGATAGAATATCCTTCTGTCTCAAATTTTAGAATCAAAACACGTAATGATTTTTTTTATTATTTGCTATATTTAGTTTTTTTTCTATGTGTTTTTTTTTTACTGTTAATCTTTATTATTTTTGAATATGAGAATTTCTTAAAATAACATTTCTATCTTCAAAAGGGAGAAATAAATTTTGGATAAAAACTCATTTTCAGACTTTATCTATGAGATAATACTCAATATATATGTTATATATTATTGTTAGAAGTTCAAGACAATATGTCTCATTTAATCTTTATTAATAATTGTTTTTGAAGATTATAATAAATATATCAATAAAGTAAATATTTAATCAAAAAAATTATATTTTAAGACATAAATAAACATCAAATAATTGAAACCGCATTTAATTAATGTTAAACGTGTAGAAACAAACACATAAAATAATTTCAAATCAATAAATGTAAATGACAGTTTGGCCGAGTGGTCTAAGGCGCCAGATTTAGGCTCTGGTCCGAAAGGGCGTGGGTTCAAATCCCACAGCTGTCAATTTTTTATGTGCATTTTGTATTTATTTTTTTAATTATGTATACACAATTTTTTGTATCATTTTTGTTTATCTAATTTAATAAATCAAGAATATTTTTTTCTATACTATCCTTAGTATTAAATAATTACATAAAGTTGTACTTCTTTCACTTCAATTTTTATGTGATCTTATTTGATTTTAACAAAGAATATATATATAAAAAAAAAGTAAGACTTCAAAAATTTATGTCTAAAACAATTATTGATATTTGTATAAATATAAATGATTTTATTAAAAACAAAAATAAATCTTTTAAACCGAAATTTTTAATAAATATAAAAATATATCATTATTTTTAGACTAACAATCTTTTTTTTTTTATAACAATTGAACATAGAAATAATCAATTGATCCCCCTAAACTTTTAAAAAATTGCAGCACAGGGATCAATAGTAAACTATTTAAAACCAAAACAATACAGACTGCTACCAAATAGCAGATATCATATGAGAAATTTTAAAAAAAACGTGATATACATCTGTTCTAACTACTTTGTTCATTCGTTTATTTTTACTTGTTCATAAAATATAAATAAAATAATTACTTTCAATATTTCATGCATTAAAATATAATATAGTAAAATTAAATTAATAATTAGCGCAATTTTTTTTGTCGTTAGTGTTCCATGCATTATATTACAACATATCAAATAAAAATAACAATTAATTCAATCTTTTGGTAAGTTATTAAATTATTAAATTTGATTTTTTTCGATAATATGAGTGAATATTTTGTGAAGAAGATTAAACAAGTAAGACACGATCGAAGATTTTATTATTATTATCTAAATCATGTTTTTTTCAAGACAAATTGAATAGTCATAATTGTCTCATAGTAGATATTTATTTCAAAAATGCGTTTGAAGAAAAATAATTAGTAGAATTAGTAAGAGTCAGAAATAGATAGACTTTTTTTTTTTGTAAAATAGAAGTAATTATGATAAATTTTAAAATTTCAAAAGAACTCAACAGTTATATTTTTATCGAAAAATATTTTTTTCGTAGTTTTCAAGTTTTTTCTTTTTACCAAAAAAGAAGAAAATAAAATCTCAAAAACTAAACAAATTAACAAATTTTGCCAAAATCATTTTCCCAAAATACTTGCAATATCTATGGCCAAATATATCCTAAAATAGATATTCATTTTCATTTGTTAAATCAAAAGATAATTTACACTTAATTTTTAATTTATTATTTATTAATTAGTGTACTTTTTTCAATATGTTGAATTTATTATATTTAAAAAATAATATACCATAATATCATATCCCCGTTTTAGTCAATTTTCCCGATATTATATTACTCTTGTTACCTTCTGCTCTAATTTAAGTTATAACGTTTAATTTATATAATTTTTATAAAATAAAAGAACTTAAAATTACATCACTATATTTGTGGCACTATAACATCATCAAAATTTATAGTTTTAAATATATTAATACATAAATAGTACGATAAAATAAAGGAAAAAAAGTCTGAAAAATACTTCAACTTTGGCCGAAATTGTTGTTACGATACCAAACTTTGGAAATGACCTTTTACCCCCTATACTATTTAATAGTGTATTTTAAAGGTATATATGTGTCTACGTGGACATCATAAATATTGCATTATTTTAAATAGTAATGTGTCCACGTGGATACATATATACATTTAAAATACACTATTAAATAGTGCAAGGTGCTAAAAGGTCCTCCATAAAGTTTGATATCGTAACAGCAAATTCGGCCAAAGTTGAAGTATTTTTCAAACCTTTTTCCCTAAAATAAATTAAAATATTAATTAGTGAAGTATTATTTCCATCTCAATTTATATGGTATTTTTGAACTTCAAGGTTCAAATAATTTTTTTAACTATAATTTTTTTAATATATATTTTAAGTTATCAATTATTTAATTTATAATACATTTTAATAATTCTTAAATTTGTAAAATGTATTTTAATTTTGAATATTTACACACGAAATTCGTAAAAGGTAAATTGCTTGCCTTTTAAAATTCAAGTCGTGCCACTAAGTAAAGAACTCCGAAGCAGAAAACGAGACCGGTAAAAATGTCGAGCATTTGCAGAACCAAACCGGTCGAGGGCCTTAGACTCCTGAACCGGGTTCTAACCACATCGACGCCGTATATGCACCGGTCGGACCGTTCCATCGCCACCGTAGCTTTCGAAGAAGTCCGATCTTTGCCGGAAAAACCTTACGATTTCACAGCTTTTATATTCCACGGCCTCTTAGGTTCCAGTCGAAATTGGCGATCCTTCTCTCGTTCTCTTGCTTCCTCCCTTTCTGCAGGTACTTTAGTCAAATCAATTTCTAGCTAGTTAAATTAGTTGCGATCAGTTATTATGAATCTTCTAAATTTGTATGTATTTCGATTAGTTTCATTCCGGTACTGGTGAATAATTTGGGCTAGTTAATCGAATTGATACTACTTCGCCGGAAAATTACACTGTGTAAATAAGTAAATTTCATGTGTGTATATATACTATATGTTGAATTGGATTAATCTTTTATAGGTTTAATTTGGGAGAATTGGCTTTGTAGGCAACTTAATATTTGAGCTGAAAACTATGCAATTTGTACCTGACCAATCTCATTTTGTCGTTTAATTCTTTATATTTTGGCTCCCTTAGTGAAAACAATTCTGGCTTATCACTGTCTGTAAGGTTAAAATTTTGCAGCTTATATGCTTTTCTATGTGTTGTGTGTTTTTTAGATGGTGTAAATTGGAGGATGATTCTTGTGGATTTGCGGAATCATGGGAATTCAGCTAAAATTGAAGGCTTTGTGCCACCACATGATATGGAAAATGCTGCAAAAGATGTAGCTAATTTGGTGAATTCAAAAGGTTGGGATTGGCCTGATGTTGTTATAGGGCATTCCATGGGTGGTAAAGTCGCCTTGCAGTATGTTGAGAGCTGCTCTCGAGGTGTTTATGGCCAATCGGCTCGATTGCCCAAGCAGGTGCTTGCTCTTTCTTGCAAATGATTATAAATTTTATTTCTAATCCTGCTTTTGAACCTCATTCGACATTCATGGATAGCTGATCAGATTAGCAGTTGTAGGTTTGAGTATTACATATTTATTTGGTGAAATGGTAGTTCAATTTTGCACATTCTTTCTGTCCTAGTATCTGGTTTAGCTTATTTTTTGATGTGATATTGTTGTTAAGATTTTCTTGGCAGTATGCAAGTTATCCCATTGCCTGTTTAAGCAATACCCTCCTTCATTTAGTTCAATCTGTTTACAGGATGTTTAAATGAAGTTTTAGCTTATCCTTAATACTACCATGCAAGGAAAGAAACTTGTTCTTGGAGATATTTGAAAGAAGTAAAAAGTAAAAATAGAAGACATATACTTTAGCTCTCTCCTCCTCTCTCTATGTGTGTTGTTCCATCTTTGTTTTGCTTCTTTGATCTAGAATGTGTTCATAGAAAACTATTCTAACCCTGAAAAAGCTACAACCGGATGGTTGCCACTTGCCTGTGTATATATAACTTTTTCATAGAGGGGCAAAAGGAGAACTTGCAGAAGTTTCTTTATGTAGATTTTCTTTGTAGAAATACCTTATGGTTCATCATTACTGTGTTTTATTGGTTTATGTTGTTGCCTTTAAATCTCTTGTTGTCAGTCCCTTGCACAAAAAGTAAGTGCTTAACTTTTGATGTAAGCTAGATCTACAGTGTGAAATGATGCTTAAAAATTAGTCTTTTACTTGGAAATCCTTGTAATTTTGGAGTATCTACGAACTTGTGAAATCAACGTCAACACGGCAAACGCTGCATACAATGTCCGACCTTATCTTGGCAGCCAAAACACACTTCCAAACTTGGTTATGCCGCCACTTTCCACAAATTTATCCGGTAAATCAGGAAATCGCGTGGGTATTTCCGTGGAATATACAGGTTCCAGAAAAAAATCTTGAGTAATTGTCTGCTTTTAACTGCCTCTGATTGTTTCACTTGCATCATGTCTTTGCTGAACTCGTATACTAATCTATAGTTCACACACCTGATGCAGAACAGCTCTGGGTATTGGATTCTGTCCCTGGAAAGGTGATACCTGAAGATAGCAATAGAGAAGTAGAGAAAGTTATGCAGACGCTGCAGAGCCTACCTTCATCAATCCCATCTCGAAAGTGGAGTCTCTATTCCTTCCTATCGCCATTCTTTAATATGATATATGCATATTTTGGTTGTGTCTAAGTTATGCTCAAGATGTATGTGTCATTTTGGTGTCCAGATTCATACAACATTATCTAACCAGCTTCTTTTCAACAATTTTTGGATGATCCAGCAAATAGTCTAGCTAATTATTAATGGTTGGTCTGTAACATCAATTGGATCTAGCTAGTAATCAGCAGGACTTGGAATAAGTGTAAAATCACATATTATGTGGTTATTGCAGTAGTCTTAACACTAACAAACATTTATGCTTTCTATACTATGTCGTAAATAATAACTCTATGAGATTGCCACGTGTCTTGGTTAAGGCTTAATTAACTTCTGGGAAGTTGAAAATGCCAAGTGCTACTTAGCAGTTAGCTTACTCTACTTGCACCTTTTTTTGACGCGTTTAGTCTTGCCTACCTGAATATTCTCATATGTGTTTTCTCGAACATATTTTCTCATTGTCTCTTACATGAATCTTGCATTTCAGATGGCTGGTAGATCACTTGTTGAAACTCGGGTTTTCTAAGGCATTATCAGAATGGCTGGGCAGCAATCTTGAGAAATCAGGGGATAGCATGACATGGAACTTTAATATTGAAGCTGCTGCAGAGATGTTTGATTCTTACATGTAAAACCAGATTCATTCTTCTTCAAGAAATTCTAATGATTGTATTCTTGAAGGTTGTTTACTTTAAAAAAAAATGGAACTTTTCAGGGAGAAAGATTATTGGCCTTTGCTGGAGCACCCACCTAAAGGGACAGAGATAGCGATTGTGCGTGCTGAGAAAAGTGATAGGTGGGATCCAGAGACTGTCCAGAAACTCGAAAGCATTGCCTCCAACGGAACTGGTGGATCTGAAGGCAAGATGTCGTATCATCTCCTTCCCAACTCCGGTCATTGGGTTCATGTCGAAAATCCAAAGGGGCTTCTTGAAATTATAACTCCCAAATTAGTTTCTATTGTTTAGCAAGTTTCTTTTCTGGTTTCAAAGGATCCTAATTTAAACATTCTCACGAAATCTACTTTCTTTTTGCCATACTTGAGCATTTTGTGCTTGCATATCTTGATATCTCTCAGTGTTGTTTCCTGTTTTCAATAATTGAAAAGTGGTGAATTCCATTGTTGCAAGAATTTGGTTTTCAATATTTACTGATCATAAGCTTTCCTCCCCATGGCTGCATGAGTTTTGCGTTTTCGATGTATCATGTATGAAACGAGAATAAGTAGAGTTAGATACAATATATGATTAAGCACAGTGGTGGAGGTTCTGGGTTCAACATATGAAGAAGTAAGCACACAAAGAAGTCTAAGAGATTCAATATCAACAATATATACATAAAAATAGTTTTAATCATATATAAATAGTGTAATTTTTCATCCAAAAGGATTCGAATGAACTCCCTTCCTAGCCTAGCTTCGTCCTTGATTTAGAATTCCTAATATCAACTTAGAAATGAGAATTCGTATAGTTGATCATTACTTGGGATTGAGGAATAGTTATTGTTGTGGTTACTATCACTCATAACCTTTGAATTTATTTTGTAAGAGAATAAGAGTGTGATCTAGTCGTCAATGAAGTAAGTTGAACACCATGATATCTCAGGTTTAAATTTTAGTAAAGACAAAACTTTTAGTTAGGATGATATCCATAACAAACATAAATTTAACTATGAAGTTAGCAACTACAATAATCTTAATCAAGGTATTATTTACCATAGTTCTTCTTTCCTTTCCACACCTCGATCTATGTCTTCTTTGATTTATCATTCAATAGTTATAACTTTCACAAAATACAGATTTTATCTTACTCAACATTAGATATCGAACCTTAAAGGGGGTCATTTGTAGCTGGATAAAAAAAAATTATTCATGTATTTATTTATGTATAACTTATATAATGTTTGATAGGCAAATAGAAAATAAATTTTCCTATATTAAATTTATACGTGTTTGATTGACAATTTAGAAACCCCCTAACTAATACAAGTATGATGTAACCATTACAAGGAAATAACTAATCTATACATAACTAATAAATGATCGAGAAGATGAAAAAGAAGTAGAAGCAATGAGGAGCAAATATTGTTTTTGTTTGATGTTTGTGATTACAAATTAAACATTTTGTAAATAGGCTATAAGATGCAAAGAAAGAAAAAAAAAAAGATAGGGCCCCATCCTGCACATTCACAGTCCAAAACAAAGAAGAGGCCCATTTATGAAATTGTTACTTTCTGGAAACCCTAACTATATAAACAAAGGCATGCACAATTAAGACTCTTCATCAGCTACTCGCACCACCATTGCAGCTAGGGTTCTTCAAGCTTCAGCAGCAGCAGCAGCTCACCTGCAAATCAACCTTAGCCATGGTATTTTCTTTTTCAATAAGGCGATATTGATTTTGATTTGAATTTGAATTTGAATTTGAATTTGAATTCATGTTAATCAACCGAATTGAACTCGTATTATGTTAGAAATAAATATGAAAAAATTGAAGTTTAGTTCACTGAAATTAGGTTTATTTTGAGTATTTGTGGGAATGTACTATTAACAATACAATTCTTCGGCTGGATTTGTATGCACAGACTGAGATATTAACTCTTTGGCAGTATACTGACTGTTGTTAAGCCAGAAATGTTGTAGGGCGTTCATGATTTTATGTACATGTGTAAAAAAGTAATTTTTGACATATGAATAGTATAATTTTTCGACGAAGTGTCTCCAAGTGAACACACTTTTGTTGATGTAGTTCTGCATATTGATGGTCTTAATTTTGGTACAATGGATGGTTATTAAATATGTCTTTATAGATTTATATTTGCTTTTTTATTTTTATTTATTGAAGTAAGTATTTGTAAAGTTTATGCTGATGGATTGTATTGGGTTGGTAGTCGAGGAGAAAGACCAGGGAGCCCAAGGAAGAGACTGTTACCCTTGGACCAGCTACCAGGGAGGGTGAATTGGTCTTTTGTGTTGCTCACATTTTCGCCTCTTTCAACGACACGTTCATTGTGAGTTATTAATTTCCACTCCTTTGTACTAGTTTTGTTTTTGAAGAAGTTGTTTAATTGTTTATTTTGTTCTGAATTTATACTTGTCTGTTAATTGCAGCATGTGACTGATTTGTCTGGACGTGAAACAATGGTTCGCATTACTGGTATGTACTCTGTAATGTGGGATTCATTGCATCTGTGTAGTATCTTTGTTCTTGATGTCACCTTTACTGCGTTATTTAAACCTTAATTTCACCAACCAATAAAGAGTTTAACATCCCCACAGTTCCCAGAATTTACATTTTGCATTTTTAAACTTTCTGTAGAACAAAGAAGACATTTTTACAACAACAATAACCCGGCCTCACTGTAAAACATGTTGGGGGCAGCTATATGAATCCTCACTGATCTTGCTACCATTTAAACTCATCTCAAGCTAATACGATACAAAATAAAAAAAATACTATGAAGTTCTTTATATTTTATACTAATGTACTGTAAGGCTAAACAACTCCTAGAAAAAGCATAGGAATTGAAGTGTTAGCATGTCTAATATGTATACTCAACTAATAGGTATAAAATGCATCACTTTTTCAACTTCCAAATTCAATTGATAAACACACTGTACTCGTTTTTCCCTTTATATTTAGTACGCCTTATGCCTCTATTTATGTTACCATTTCTCTTGGCACAAAATTTGAGAATGAAAGGATGACTTTTGAAAGTTGTGATCTAATTCAACTTTAGATTTTTGTATAACTATAAATTGTTTTATTAAGGGTAACAAAAATTTTAAAGTTAAGTTGTTTCCTACTATATAAAAGCTGACATTCTTTTGGGGACATGGAGAATATTATTTATCTTCCTTAATTGCGAAACCAGTTAGGATGAGTGGTCTTTTCATTTAGAGTTGTTCTACTTTATAGGTGGCATGAAGGTGAAGGCTGACAGAGATGAATCTTCTCCTTATGCTGCTATGCTTGCAGCACAAGATGTTTCTCAACGATGCAAGGTTAGATATATTGCTCAGTCTGCTTTTGGAGTTCCTTTTCTTCACCATTTTTATGAAATGTGAATTCATCATGCATTGCGTACATAGTTTTAAGTCACTAGAAGATTAAAAAAACAGTTTTGTATCCAATTACTTGTTCGAGGATTGCGACAAGTTGCACTTGTTACAAAGTATGTTAATGAAATGTGAAAGATTTTAAGCTTGAGCTTTGATGTGTTAATAACAGACTCAGATTTATGATCTCATGCATGTTTGCTCCTTGGCATATTGGGTTAGGTCCAAGCTTTCAGGATTTTGTGGGTTCGAAGTAAATGGCAGATGTCATTGTAAAAATCTAAAAATAATAACGAATTTTCAGTACTTTAGTTCAAGATGTCTAGCTTACCTGAACTCTGCTCCCTTCTGTTGTACTTTTTTTCAACATCTCTTGCTGTTAATAAAAGTGAAATATTTTGCTGATTCGATCTGTCAAGGTCACAGGTGATTCAGGTAAACCTCTGTTTTATTGTGTGATGACTTTTGGAAGCATTATTCTACCTATATTCGTCGTTATTAATATTGTTTTGTAGACCACGTCTAAGCGCTAGATGTTTAAATAACCAGAGTAATGCCAAATTGTATCTCAAATTTAGAGTGGAAGTCTAATTGTTAGATTAAAATATTTCACATCAGATTGTGTATGAAGATTAAAATAGCATTTCTACTGTCTTTTAGTTTTCTGAGGTTGGCACAATAAGTTGTAGCTTCCTTGATCATGTTTTTTCTTGTGTCTATGAATAGCTAGGAAGTCAAGTTGTTGATTTGCAACTCACTATTTTTAATAATTTACAGGAGCTTGGAATTAATGCCCTTCACATTAAGCTTCGGGCTACAGGTGGTAACAAAACCAAGACTCCTGGTCCTGGTGCCCAGTCTGCTCTTAGAGCCCTTGCTCGATCTGGAATGAAAATTGGACGCATAGGTAAAACCTCTTTAATTGTTGGATAGTTTCATCATCTATATGGTCTAATTGCTTCGGAAGTTGGTTGTAATGACAATGTGCTGTTATCTTTTATCTGAATCCCTGCTGAAAGTACTTGTTGCTCTATTTTGTCAGAGGATGTTACTCCTATTCCCACCGACAGTACTCGCAGAAAGGGTGGTAGAAGAGGAAGGAGGCTGTGAATTCTTCTCAGCAACATACATGCTGCATGGCAGAATATTTTGGTTAAAGATGCAACTTTGTTTGTGTTTTACAACTTAGTTTTGAACATTTTGTAGCCAGAGTACAAGTCATTCTGACTTATGATCATTTGGAGCTTTTTCAATCTTGTGAGATGGAAAATATTTCGTTGAGTTGGATTAGTAATTTGTCTTTGTGGTTATTCTCGTTGAAAAATGAAACACTTTTTGTTGCTGCGTCTTGCTTCCTTGGAAACACTGTGATCTATACACTTGATACTGGAAACCGTAACACTTGGTGAGTAGAATTATCGACATGTATTTGAAAGGAAAGAAGCAGAAACCACTGTGTTGTTGGCCTAAATTTCTTATTTCATCCAAATGTCTGTAGAAAAACTAAAGTCATTGTTATATGTTTTAAATTAGCAAGAAAAGAAGTAATATCGACACCTGAATATTGGCAGGAATCTAATGACAATTGGTTAAGTAAAATACAGAATCAAAGAGTATCCGGATTAATTGAATTGACAATTCACTCTGGCAGTTCAATGTTGAGATACAACAATTATTAGGAAATAACTGAGTTAGGGCTGTTGCTTTGAGTGCTACAAATGGTGGTCTACACGAGGAATGACAGTGCTTAACACAAGACCTCCTATTAGTGTTCCGGTCGAGGGAGCGACTTTGGGACGGATTTTTAACGTGCACGGAGAGCCTGTTAATAACTTAGCGCCTTGTAGATACAAGTTAAATGTCTCTTATTCATAGATTTGTGCCTGCCTTTACATTTGGTAGATTTGTGATTTTTTGAATACTTGGGACAAAGAAGGGCTGGTCTTCAATCAATATTGAAATAAGAAGAGATTTCTTTCATTTTCAAGACAAAAGCAAGTGTAAAATAATTCCCCAACACAGATTATAAAAGAAAAAGAAATCTTATGAGAGTTACCAAGATTGAAAAACCAAAAAGTGTTAAAGACTAGTTTTTGGTTCTGTTTGTAGAAATTCATTGAGAAACATTCTTAGGCTGGAGGAAAGTTTGAATTGTTGTCCATACACTTAAATTAAATAAAAGCGTTTGTTCAATATCATTAACTACTGCTTGTTCAATTATTCCAAAGTTTGTTACAACTGATTGCTGATTGGCAAAGGCGGAGAGACTTGTGCCTTATGTCACAAAGTTCGAGCCCAGTTCAATATTTAAGTAAAGAAGGATAGAGAGATGGTCTCATTATCCCGAGTTAGTTTCAAAGGCTATAATTGACCAAAAGAGTTGGCTCCAGACATATATCTCAATCATAATGAAAAAGAAATTGCACCAAGATACTCATTCTCTTAATTCAATAAGACATTTGATCAATATATGACAAGACTTTTATATTAAATATTGCACCATTCATGAATAACTGCAAGTTAAATTTCTATACTATGGTTTCTGTGACGTGGCATAATAAGGTAAAAATCATGACTATTCTATTCTCCGAATGTTCTAGTGCAACTTTGCATTAGCCATGCTCCAAGCATTTAGAGTCTCAATTGTGATTCTCTCCGCGCCGTTGTTGAATGCAAATAAATGTGCTTTGTCAAATATCGTCAATGTTGGATAAACCCTTGATGTAATGCATGTTTTTCCTCCAGCACCAAAACTTTCCACTACCGAATGATCAATCTGAAATATAACCAAATTGTTAAAACACGCGAAATTTTTGTATGAAATAGATAAATTAACAAAGAAATGAGATGAGGGCTTACCAAACTTCTAAGAGACAATTTCTTGTCTGCTAAATCTACATCTACATATCCAGCAAATGATGGTTTGTACATAGTTGTTTCATTCTTTAGGCTTGACCTGGTGACATCAATGGAAACAAATAAACAAACAATTCAATTGAAGTTGAATAACAATATTGTCAATTTATGTGACATGTTCTTTTTTTTTTTGGTGGGTGAGGCGTTTAAAAAATGAAAGAACAAACCTTGAGGCATCGGAACACATGAGAACCTTGTATTTATCATGAGCCTTGAAAATTCTAAAGAAAACGGGTGTGTATTCTTCTAAGTTTTTAGAAGCCAAAGTTAGGAGCCCAAAAGGCCCAAGTCCACCTTGGACCGTTGAACCTTTAATGGCGCATACATCTTGCGCGTAAAGATCAGCCCAACTAGGATCAAATGGCTCTGCCTTTTCCAAACTTGCGAATGAGAAAATCACTTCAACATCAGCCTGCAATTTTCAAATTTAATTTGCTTTTTCACATGCGTCTCAAATAAGTATAACAAAAGAAAAAAAAGTAAAAAAAATAAAGCCCAAACCTGTGCAACTGTGATTCCTTTGATTTCAACCTTTTCTCCTTTGTTCAACTTTTTATTGTTTAATTGAACCTTTTTCTTTCTCAGTGTTTCTAATTCTTGAACAGGCCATTGAACCAATTGTTTTCCACTAGAATCAAGCCAAATTTTACGAGGAATAGGGTGAACTCCGGCCCATCCTTTCCTCACATCGTTATCAACAGTATCTGATTCATTAGCCCAACCCAACAAAATCCTACGATTCTTGCCACTATCAAAGAATGTCTTGGACGCGTAATAGTTACCATAGTCAAGTCTCAATCCTTTCCATCCATCAATAGAAGTGTTATCCGGAAAGTACTTATCCTTTTTGGTGTCATATGTACCAATTGTGTAATGATCAAACCTAGTAACATCAAAGCTAACCTTAAGAACATGTTTAATGTCTTCGCCGTTGTATGACGTGTCCAAACCATCTTTATTTTTCAATGACACTGGAAAAAAATCAGGACATTCCCAATTTCCAGTACCCTGAGCTGAGTGGAGTGGGTGTTTGGCTTTGGTCCATTTCATGAAGTTCTTATTACTTTTGTACATTATAACCTTTCCCCTATGATTCCTCACACTCCCAACCAAGATTCTCCAATTTCCATCTCGGCCCATCCATGCTGTTGTTGGATCACGAAATTGGCTTTTGTTGATGGTTTTGTCAGCAACAATCAATGGATTGTTATCGGGCTTGATCCACTTACGAAGATATGGATCAGACATGTCAGCTGGGATTGCATAATTTTGGACTTGTGTCTTATTAGCATCCACAATTCCAGTGTAGAGAATAACAGGCTTGTTGCCTGGCAAGATTGTGGCTGACCCGGACCATGTACCATACTTGTCAAATACTTTGGACGGGTAGATAGCGGGTTCAAGTGGGATCCAATTGATCAAGTCCTTTGAGACCGAATGGGCCCAAACAATGTTGCCCCATATTGCTCCCTTTGGGTTGTACTGGTAGAATAAATGGTACACTCCATTGTAATACATTGGACCTATTGAGAACAAAAATGACAAAAAAAGAAAAATTACTACAAAGTAAATAAAATTAAATTATGGCTAGTAAAAAGTATTTGTAAAAATAAGTAAATTTGACTCACCATTTGGATCTGTTGTTTGTTTGAAGCATCATGAAAAAACCATGAAAAAAAAAGGAACAATTGAGATTGATTAGTCAAAACATAATAAATGTTAGCAAGAAATTAAAACTTATAATTGTAAAATGTTAAAATCAAAACCTAAGGGGATGAAGAATAGTACATGGATCATCCAGCTAAATAAATATTTAGATGAATAATTAATGCACATATTTTGAAGTTTTGATGAATGTGCTTTCACTGTCACTAAAAATATAAAAAAATCTAGGAAATATAAAAAGTTTTAGTGTTTTTTTTTCTTTTTCAACATTGAAATCTACCCTTTTTTTTTTCTTTTTTTTAAAAAGTTTCTAAAGGGAACCAACTCATGCAAGGCCCACAACCTCTTTTCCATGGAAAAAAGGGCAAATTATGACTTATACAAAAAGAAAACTCAAATATACTATTGAAGTTACGAGTAAACAAAACTCAAAAGCTTTATCTGAAAATATTTTAATATGTATAAATAATTCATTCAGAATTTAATTAGCGAAAATTATTATAGATACTTAATAGATCTAGATGAGTTCCTACGATGACTACAAGTTATAAATACTATAATAATAACAAGACGTGTTCACTATCAAATATTTAATAGATTTTTAAAACTATATATAGAGTCTGAATAAATGTTATAGTTTACATGAACTCGTACTCAAATTTTTAGAATCATTTCTACTATAGAGTCCATAAATTTAAAATCCTGAATCCGCTTGTGTCGGAGACCAACAAGAAGGATGTGCCCGAAGACAAAGACTTTCCTACAGGCTACAAGTTGCCAATATTGTCCAAAAACATTTTGACTTTTCTTTATTCCTCAAATATAAACCAAAAAAAAAGAAAGAAAAAAAGGGTCGTTTTCTAACTCTTTTTTTCTTCTTCTATTTATCATGATAGTAACAACAAGGACTATATTTATTATTGTTATATTAAATTACTATTATCATTTCTATTTTTTTTTAATTACACAAACTGAATTGTCAAGAGAACAAATGAAATCATAACGAATGTATAGAGTTATTCATATTTTTATTTTAAATTTCTTTTCATCTTTACGTCATATATTTTGGCTCTATATATTTCACGTACTTTTGGGCTCTTCACGTTTTATTTGTATATACTATAATATAAATAATATTATATATACGATTGGTTCAGATTCTACCACCAACCCACGTACCCCACCTGGTTTGGGGGGTGGGAGGTGGAGTTGACTATACTATATTATATTATCAACATTTTTTTTTCCGCCCGGTGTCTGGTGAGCCCGACTAAATCGAGATTCACCCCAGAAAGTTCCATATTAGGGTGAAACGTTTCCTAACAAAAAATGACTTCGTACCCAAGTAGAGTCAAATTCGAGACCTCTTGATTAAGGATGAAAGAATATTTATTACTGTACCTCAATCCTCATAGATATTATATTATTAACTCTATTTTTTGGTTGATATAAATATATATTCAATATTATATAAAGATATCACATGACACATGCATTAAGTCCATTTTCTCAAGCTAGCCTCAAGTTGACCATATATTAGCTGTCTCTAAAAAACACATCATAAACCTTTCTACGAGTTAGAATTCTTTGAATCGAATCGAGGATGTGAAAAATATTTATTTTCTATTTTTAGTATATATATTATTTTATGATTATTTGCCTATCATATCAGAGTAATATTTCAAACAAAAAAAAATTATTATTATTTATATAAGTAAAAAATAGCAGGCTGGCACCTAAGTTTGACTTATAAATTGATGATGTGAATTGTGAACAAACAAAAATATTTTCAAATCTTCTAATATCTATAGAACGGCAATATTAATTACAATATGTGAATCTACTCGTCATGGGCAACATGTAGTTTCATTAACTCAAAAGCTGTCAGAGTATTATTATTATTATTATTATTGTTATTATTATAACAAATAGTATCAAAATAGCCTAACATTTTCAGTCAACCTAACCAATCAGCTGGAAATAATTATTAAATAAATCATTTCTAATCATTATTCCTTCCGTTCATTTTTATTTATACACAAACACGTAGGTCCTTCCGTTCATTTTTATTTATCCACAAACACCTAGGTTGTACATAAGTATATACTTCCAAAGACAAGAAAAAACCATGGACAAAAGCGGATACAAGCTTTAAGTTTATTCTAAATTTTAAAATAGTGATCATATCGTATTAGTAATTGAGTTCTGAATTTAATTTGTATACCTACATAGTTAATTTCTTAATATAAATACAACAATCAAACTAAAACTGTTGCATTTGGCTGAACCTCTATGGACGTACTTAATTGTCTAGCTCCGTCCCCTAGCAATAGATTTGGCAAAAACTCACGACTTTTAACCCAAACATTATGTTCATATAATTGTGCAAAAAAACAAATATGAATATGAACAAATACATATTTCAAGACTTTTTATGTTCAACTCAGAACTCATAATGTCTAAATCATAAATTGAGATACAAACATAGACATGAAAAACGTACCGTTGATCCAATTTTTAGGAGGTTGAAAATGATAACCAGTTCTATGGACCTTGCTAACATCAACATGGCTAGTAGTAGATTGCAAGTGCATATAAACTTTGTGAGAAGCATCAACAAATACTCCATTGTTGATAAAGAAACACAACAAAAGAATTGGCAAAACCCAAAGAGAAGAAGATCTTCTTAAAATATCCATCTTTAATTCTTTTCTTTTGGTGTGTTAAAAGAGAAAGAGAGAGTTAATATGTAGTAGAAAGAAAGGGTGTGAAGAGTATTTATAGAGAAAAGCTCATAGAAATGAATAGATAATTATCAAAAGACTAAGATTGTTAGCATGTTGAACAAAAAGTACATAGGAGTAAACGTTGAATATTAATTAAATGTTTCTATCGAATTGAATTTGAACGGGTCAAAATTTGTCGAGTTAATAAATTGGTTGGTCAATATATTACGAGCTGAAATGCGAGTCAGACCCAATTTACTCAATTTTGACTAAGTTCTAATTATCTTTATTTGTTCTTTTATAAAAAATTATATAACGTATCAAATAAAAAAAATGTTTTCTTAAGATTTTTTTAACTAAATTTCTCATGAGATAATTTAGAATACATATCAACACAATTTTGATGAACTAAAATGACTAAGCTAATAAATAAGCGTGTCAATAACCTGTCTAAACATACACATATTAGACAAGTTATATTTTGACGAGCTAATTTTATAACATATAGTTTTATTTACTTAATAAACAAACTGAGGGCCGTTTAGAAAATTCTCTGATGTTTCTCTTATCAATTTTATTTTGAAAAATTAAATTATAATCCTTCTTTCCCACTACTTTCCTCCTTTTGTTTACCGTTTTTTGATCCCACGTGGCTTTTGCTATTTATTTATTACCATATATAATAAGTGGGAATATATACTACTTAGCACATGACAAGTGTTACTATATATAATAAGTGGGAATATCTACTACTTAGCACATGACAAGTGTTGGATGATATGTGCTTAGATAGTGTTGTACATTCTTCTTTTATGGCTGTACCTTTAAAATTTATATTATTGGACAATTTAACACCATTAATTACCTACCTCATTTGGGCCCATTTATTTCAATATATGTTGTCTATCTTATTCTTTTTCTCAATCTTTTATTTTAAACTTCTTGAAATTTAATTACCTATTTATTACTCTCTCTATACACTTTTAATTGTTATGATTTCCTTTTTAGAGTCAAACTATAAGAATTTTAACTAATATTTTACAATGTGTTTTTTCATCATATTCATATGCAAAAAATTACAATTTATAGTACTTTTTGTATAGATTTTGCATATTTAAATTTTTTGTTTAAAATATCAAATTAATACAATCTAATTTAACTTTGAAAATTATTATATTACTACTATTAATAAGAGTGAATGTGAGGAGCTTCCCGTTTATGGGAATTGACAAAAAAATCCTCAGATGTTACTTTTGCAATTTCACATGAAAAATGTAATTCAATTGGTTAGTTAAAGGAGTATTGCAGTTGCATTTCATTTTTTGTATCTATTGGACTAATTTGTCCCCTTAAAACTACAAATAATTTGCACAACTTTCTGAAAACATGGGCCCCACTTATTACTACTTAGTTGTATTGCTTTGGTGACTGATATCAACTATTCTCTCTCCAATAATATTTCTCCAGTATTGACTTCATACATTTTTTAAGAAATTATAAATAGAAGAGTAATATTACTATATCATTCTTTAAATATAATAAATCTAATGTATTAAAAAATATAATTGAAAAATGACTATAATTAATGATAAGGGGTAAACTATCCATTGATTTCATAAAGTGGACAAGTATTGTAGGATATTCCAAAATAGTATAATAGACAATAATTCTTGGACAAATGAAGTAGGATTAAGTCTTTCTTTCAGTACTTTTCTCACATTAATTAATTTCTCTCAGCATTTAATTAGTGAATCTTTAGTAGAATTAATTAGAATACTTTTTACTTAATAATACGCACAATAAGCAATAAGAGGAAGCTTTCGATGGTCTGTTCTTTTAAGGGTATGTTGCTAAACCATCAACACTGAAAGGTAGCTCTACTGATAATTGTGAAGAAAACATATTAATGGATTAAAAATCAGAAAGAGGTAATTAAACCCTAAAATATTATAAAGACATCTATAAAATTTGGTTGAAGCTCAAAATCTATTAGTGCCATATAAATTAGGATAGAGGAAATAACATATATTATTTGAAATAACATGAAACTTACTATAAATCACACAATAATTAGCAACTTCAAAATTTAAAGGACATTCAAAAAAATTTGATCAACTCTCAAAATTCGACTAATGTCACATAGTTTGGGATAGAAAAAGTAACATATATGTAAAATGTACTATAACTCATAATAATTAAATAACTTCAAAATCTAAAAGACATATACAAAATTTGCTTGACTTTCGAAATTCTATCAATGACACATAAATTGGGACAAAGAGAATATTGAATTACATATAAAGTATTATTAACCACAATAATCAACAATTTAAAATTTAAAAAACATACAAAAAAATTGTTTGACCGTTAAAATTTTATTAATGTCACATAAATTAAAATAAAAAATAAAAATATATGTTGGGCCCGTGCTAGCATGGGCTACTGTAACTAGTATGTCTATGCAAGGTGATTTAGACCTACCATTAACAAATGTTATGCAGTGTATGAGACTTATTTTTCTTCTTCTTAATCATAAAATTTGGATTTGAATCGTATGTACTTCTCCTTGAATGAAGTCCTATGTGATGCAAATTTAAATTGATTGGCTAATATGAATATTGTGCATCGGATGAAAAAAAGTTGACTTGGACTTTTCAATAACTTTTATAAATAAACATGTAACTTTCATTGGATCACGGTATGTTAACATTTAGTTTTTGGGGTTTCAAGTCTTTGTGTTATAGTAATCCCTTTGTTCCCATAGATCGATGTAGTATGGATATAATTAAGGCATAATTAACTCTAATTTTATACAGTTTATTTTTCTGAAATTACATTTAATGATTGTTTAAAAAATTCCTCACTTTCAAGAAAAATCAATACTTCAATTATATGAAATATTTAGAATTCTGATTCGAACTTATTTACTCCAACTATGTATTGAGACATACAAGTGGAATCTTTACATCGATCTTTATTAAAGATGAGTGGTCTCTTTAACATGATTTTTAGTAATTATAATTTCTTAAATTAAATTTGAGATTGAATTATATCAAAAATTCATTAATTCTTTATATGATATCAAAGCATATCTCATTTTAATTCTTATTTCTGATATTGGCCCCTTACCTATTAATTGTGGAGCAACGGATGTGTGTGAAGAGTCTTACATCGGTCCTTTAAGGGATGTGTGACCTCTTTAATATAGTTTGGACAAAATCCTTACCTCTTGAGCTAACTTTTGAGGTTAAGTTAGGCTTTGTATCTTTGTTATTTTATTATTTGCTATAGAAATACTTAAATTGATAACTAATTTGACTTTTAAATCATATTATATATGAGGTTGAATCGAGTCTTGTCCTTAACTCCGTAGTCCTCACAAGTAAATATTTTTAAAAATTATCTTATAAGTAAACAGTATATTTTGGTGGAGAAATCAATTAAGGAACTTAATTAGAAAAATCAAAACAACAAATCTCATGAGATATTTAACAGTTGAACAACTCAATAGAAAATTCAAGAAAACAAAGAACATAGTTAATTAGTGTACGTAATTTCTCCAAGCATGTAAATATTGAAGAAAGTTACCTTTTTTTTAATCTTCAAAATTTCGTAATAGAAAACACTTTCTTGTATTGAAATTTCAGAAACAACAAACATAATAGATATAATAAGACTCTATAACTATAGTTTCGTTTTCTATGGTGATTATGATTGTATATTTCTGCCTATTTGTATATTTCACTTGCGAATATACTAAGTGTATACAAGTTTTGTATTAATATATTTAATTTTTTTTTCAGAACTTCGTTTGTATATTTCACTTGCCAATATACAAAGAGGGTAATTTATTATGAATTTTTCACAAATCGTATACAAATAGTTTGGGTAATCATATACAAAATTTTAAATTTATACAATCAGGGTCCGAATCATACAAATTTTAAATTTATATAAAACATGCAAATTATACAAATCAGGCGATTAACAAAATTAGGCGAAACTATAATTGCAAATTAGAATTTTCCTAAATAGTAATATAACATTTAATAAGATTTAAATATTTACTATTTTGCACAATTTTCCATTTATTTTATTGTGCAAAAATTGCGGTGTGAAATTTTAATAGTTTTTTTTTTAACTCTTAAATTTTCAAAACAATGTGATTATTAAAAAACAATTAAAAAATGAGTACTTGAAGAGTCAAAAGTCAAAGGATAGAATTAGGGGACAACCCAAAATTGGGCTTGATTTGTCAAACCTTTTTTTTGGTCCTTCCCAATTTCCGCCCATAATCATCATGGAAGGGACCAATCAGCAATTGGCTATTTTTGCCTCTAGTTTTCTTTCCTTCAAATTCTATACTTTAGTTTTTTTATTTTCTTTTGTTCAAATTCGATTAATCCTGATTCACATTTAAAAGTCTGTTACATTACGGGTGGTTTTAAGACTCGTTATTAGAGAAGACCACTAATGGATAATTCTACACCTCATTAAGGTGAAGGAAGTAGAATGAGTTGATTGTTGTTCAAGGGATGATAAATCGTAAACCTAAAAATATAATGTTAAGAGCTTAGTGACAAGCGAGGAATTGCCAAAATCCATAAATTCAAATATTGAATCTCGTATTGTTGTTGTATTATAGTTTTTACCCTTTACTATGTTAACTGATATTATCACCATGTGATTAGAGTTGCATATGCATTGTATTGTTTGGTACACCGATGAGATAGATAAATTTATTAATTTCATCATTGTAATATAAATGATAAGATAAATAATCTTCATATTAACTAATATCCCTTATCAATATAAAAAAATAATATTATAATTCATCCTTTATCACTCGTACCAAATGACTTACGTTCTCTCCTCAACTACTCAAAAAATGTTGCCAAGAATTGTGCTCGTGACATTCTTTATGACAATATATACTTTATGTGTATTCATTCAATTTTTGGATTTCACATATGCGTGGAGAAAGTGAGAGCCACATCCCTTTTTCTTTTTCCTCCTTATCCACTTATTCTATCTTATTATAAACGAAGAAAAAAAAGATATTAATTAACATGCTAACATTTATAACACGTGAAATAGAATAAAGTAAAAAAAGAAAAAAAAAAGAGGTGTTCAATCCACATTTGATAGTTATGGAGGGTTGAAAAAAGGTAACTTGAACTTATTAAAGATAAGATTAAAATCCAAGGCTTGAGTCATATGTAGTGGTTTCTATTTCTCGTGAAAAAGAACAAGCTAAGGCATAAAAAATTAGGGAACGAAGGACATGATCTTAGATATGAGGTTATGAAAGATATAAATTCGGATAGATAGTTAGGTAGTTGAGAATTGTCTTGTTTATTCTTCTTACTAGTAGGCATAATATTACATTGAGAGTTTTTGTTATTCTATTTCTACGACTATTTGATCATTCGTACACTTCAATTATCGTATTATTTTGTTGAAGTGAGTAGTGACAATTACTTTTCAATTTGCTTTGTGATGCTTTCTTTAATTCTTTATCTTGACTTCTTTTCTCTCGTTATTTTCCTTTTTCGAACTGTCTTGTAACGTTTTCACTTGAGTCTATGATCTATCAAAAATTAACTTTTCTATTTTACAAGATAGAAATAGCATCTATATACACATTACTCTTTTTAGACCTACTTATAAATTACACTGGATATGGATTAAATAATGTCTCTTTTTAACCAAAAAATAAATTAATTATGCCTACATAACACAAGTTGGGGGTGGCTAGCTGGCAAATTTACAGTTCATTCATTTGACTACACAACATGATGCAACAATGTTTATTTTATAAAGTTGTATTTTAGATCTACTTTATCTTTCTTATCTCTTACAAATAACAAAAAAAGTATTGAGTGTTAGATAAGGACCTTTTTTACAAGTTGACTATGTGATGGTGGACCCTAACGTAATGCCAGAGAAAATGGGGAAAACAAATAATTTAAGAAATTTTCTAATAGAATATTATTTTTTAAAAGAATATTGAATCCATTATATATAGTTCTGTCTACAACAACATATATATCTAAAAGATCTCAAAAATAGAGTATGCCGAGAGTGATGTGTAAGCGATCTTATTTTTTATTTTTTATGATGGTATTTTTACTGAAATATTCAGCACGTTCCATTGTTCAATTTTATTTTATTTTTTATTTCTCGTTAGATGTTTGGTATTTAAATTGTGAGCTCGACTAATTCAGATTTGTGTTAAATGTATAGTATCCTATTTGGGGTATACATAACTAAGTTCAAAATCAAAATTCTTGATTAAGGGAGGAACAACTCTATCCACTGCACCACATCATTTATTGGTTCATTTTCCGAAATTAGATCAAGATGTACTCCAATATTATATGAAAAAAATTTAGTCTACATTAACAGTATCTTATAGATAATTTCTGAATATCTAAGAAAATTAATTCAGTCTAAATTTATCGAATGACTGTTGAGGAAAAAGAATGGCAACTGACTATCCTCTTGATATGTTGTTTCTAATATTTATTTTTTTCTTGCACTCTATAAAATAATATAAAATATGACCAATTTTCAGCTATATATAAATATATATTTTTTAAATTGGAATTATCGGAAAAGAATTAATGAGATCGTTCATATATTCTCCAATACATTCTTAATTTTATTTAATCGTAATTACTTAGTAAATATTCATATTTTAATTTTTTAACTTAACTATAGTAAATTAATATAATTTTGATATAAAACGGACTGCGAATAAATTTTTAATGAGATACTTGTGTTCTGTATTATCAAAGCGACTACGTTGAATTAATCAAATAAAAATCATATCTCAATCTTTTTTCAAAATTGGAAACACTTTGAAAAATCTTCAACTCTATATATATTATATAAATATAAATATTAAAGAAGAGAAAATCATGATGTTTTGGACTAGATAGAGGGGCAAGTAACGTGATAGCTTCAAAATAGATTAGCATAATATTATTTATTGACATTTGAATCTACATGAGTAGAATTAATTATGTGCACTATACATCATAACAATTATCTTCATATTATAAATACATCGTATTATTGATATTTACAATACACTTTTTTGAATAAACATAAAACTAAGTAAATAACTTGTAAATAGCTTAAGCAGATATCTTGTAAATAAAATTTTCAGACTTGCAATTAAAACAGACAAATTGCAAGTAGCTAGCTTAAGTAGCTTACAAATAACTTCTGAAAGGCCTTACAATTACTCGCTGAATGCAATAACATTTTTTTCTTTCTATAAATGGGAAGTTAATTCAGTTTATTTATGAGAAGTTGAATAATTATTAGTCTTCCTCTATAATTGTCTTTGATATATTTACTTCATAGTAATCTTACTTTTATAACACTACATATATATAAATTTCAGACTAACTTTTTCACTTCTTTTTCCCCTTCTGATCAACTTTATAATGTTTTTGGTTAAGATTTCAGATTAATAAAATAAATTAATTTTCGAATAATTTTATTAGTGATAATATACTGATGAAATTTGGCAGACTTTTATTTCTATTGTCAAATTTGGTGTCTTAGAAAGTTGTTCGCTATATGTTTTTCCACTCAAGGCTACATGTGTGTCCAATGTGCAAAAATATTTTTTGAATTTTATGAGTACAATAATTTTGATGACTTTTACAAAAATAAAATAAAATTGTTTTGCACTATCACTACTACTCTGTCTGATTAATTTATTTTAATTATTGTGCTTAATATAAATAACTGATTCAAAATAATTATCATTTTAAAAAGAATAAAGCAACTTATTCTAGTGGTAAGCTTGGAACATAATTATAATTCTTTCTGACTTTTCGAAATAACAAGTAATATTTCAAAATAACTATTTTTAGTCAATATAATATTGTCTATTGTTTAATTAGTCAAGCACTTGTGTCCAAAGAGGGTCTTCAATTTTATGTGAAATATCTCATCGCAAATTGTGTATTATAATGTCTTTTAAAATTGTTATAAGTTTATAACATATTAAAACGTATTATAGTCGGACACCAATTTGACGTATTATAATGTCTTTTAAGATTGTTCCACGGTATTTAAAAAAAATAAAAATTAGACTATTTTTCACAATTATCTTTTTAGACTATAAAAGGTAAATTTCTAATAGTTAAAACTTTTTCACCTAGATATCTATCAAGTTATAAAAATGAAAACCTTTTTATATTAAGAAGTAAATTTCTAGTAGTTCTAAATTTTAATTTCCTCTATTTTTAATTTAAAAAATGCAAGAAACTTTATGCCATGCGGATAATAAATTAATTAAACCCATGTTTCTACTTATATTTTATATATAAATATTTCCACCACTTTTTGACGTCAAAATTTGGGGGCGATGGGCATGTCTTTTGTGGATGTCAACTAATTTTTAGATCAGTTGGTCGAACCAACCAAAAGTGGAAAGTGGAATTTGGATTTATCTTATGGATCTTAATAAAATACTTCAACTAGACATATTTTTTATTAAAATTTTGAAAAATAAAATCATGCGTCCACAATATTCGTCTATTAATTGCTTAAGTTAATCATATAAAATATGTTATTTTCTCTAATTATACATTCGCCTCAATAAGCTATAAAACCTTCTACATGTTTACTCGAGGTTGATGCATATAACTAAAGGAGATGACATTTTATATTGTTAACTTAACTACCAAATACATAAATAAAAACACGTGCAACTTTTTTTCAACAATTTAATCGAAAATGTCTAATCAAACACTTTATTAGAAACTGAGTTGTTCAATTATAACATGTCTTAATTCGAATGTCTAAATGACACATCTGAGTATGTATCAAGTAAATTTCTATAGTGCCTGTGTGTGACCTCCAACTCCAATAGTATTAGTTTTCACATTGGTATATACAACAAGTGATTCACAACTTTCCAATTTAAGTCAAATAAAATGAACCTCAAATATTGCAACTTGCAAAATCTATTGGACTATTGGCATTTAGTGTTCACATGTCATGTCCTTTAGCTATTCATATAAGTCATCGATCTTGTTAATTAATTAGTTGACTATATATATATATATGTACAAACTTAACATTGGCATTGGGGTTCTTGATCAGTCTATATGAGGCTATGGTTTTTTTTGCCAGAGAAAGAGCCAGCTTTATCTTGATTTTTTCATGTTTTTGGCAGTTTATGGATCCACAATATATAGAGATATTGTGTGTTATAAGTTATAACTATATGTTTCTCAAAACACTTTCACACAAAAGGTCTAGTGTATAACCATATTCACCATATTAGTCATATTTGATACGAAAAGAAAACAGATGTCTGCTTAGATACCATATAGAATATATTGAACAAAATTCACCAAAACAAACATCAAAATGTTTGAGCAAATCAAATATGTCACCACAAAAATGTGGAACTTATTACAAAGTGTTATCATCATCAATAAGAAGAGTGACCAAATGACCAATTCATCTTAGGTTTACCCATGGTCCATGCATTCAATGACTTAATTTTGATAGTCTCTGTCCCATTATTAAAGACAAATAGATGTGCATTATCATAAATTGCTAATGTCGGATAAACCCTTGATGTGATACATGTTTTTCCTCCGGCACCAAAGCTTTCTACTACTGAGTGATCAATCTGTAAATAAAAATAGGAAGTGAGATCAATAAAATACAGTATGGGGATATACATAAATAAAGAATATTAGAGAAATGAATTTGTTTTCCAAAAAACAAATGAAAAAAACTTACCAAACTCCTTAAAAACAATGTCTTGTTTGTTAAATCTATATCTACATATCCAGCAAATGATGGCTTGTACATTGTCTTATCATTCTTGAGGGTTGATCTGATCATCATACAAAAGAAAAATAAATAGATACTTAAAGTTAAATAATGAGTTTAGACTTTAAACTATAATAGATTTACCAAAACTATTGATAATGAGTTATGTGGATTTTGAACCTCCAATAATAAACCTCATATATAGAAAGATACTAGATATATAAATGATCACTATGAGTTAAACTAAATAGAACTTGTTTAATCCTATTTTATGTCGTTAAGGTATAAGACTGAAAGAAAAAATAAACGAACCTTGAGGCATCAGAGCACATGAGAACCTTATATTTATCTTGGGCCTTAAAAACTCTGAAAAATACCGGCGTATATTCTTCCAAATTTTGAGAAGCCAAAGTTAAGAGCCCAAATGGCCCAAGTCCACCTTGCACCGTTGAGCCTTTAATGGCGCATACATCTTGAGCATAAAGGTTAGCCCAATTGGGATCAAATGGCTCTGCCTTATCCAAACTTGAAAATGAAAATGTCACTTCAACATCAGCCTGCAATTCTCAATAAAGCCCTAATTTAGACTTTTATTTTATGCAACAATATGATACAAAATGAAAAAAAAAAAAAAAAAAAAAACAAGAAATTCAAACCTGTGCAGGTGTGATTCCTTTAACTTCAATTTTATCTCCTTTGTTTAACTTGCGATTACTTAATTGTATCTTTTGCTCTCTTAAAGCTTCTAATTCTTCGACAGGCCATTGGACTAATTGTTTTCCACTAGGATCAAGCCATAGTTTGCGGGGAATAGTTTGAATTCCCGCCCATCCTTTCTTGACATCGTCATTGACAGTATCTGATTCATTAGCCCAACCCCACATAATTCTTCGATTTTTGCTAGGGTCATAGAATGATTTAGATGCATAATAATTACCATAATCAAGTCTTAATCCCTTCCAACCATCGATAGAAGTCTTATCTGGAATATACCTATCTTTTTTTGTATCATATTTACCAACTGTATAGTATTCAAACCTCGTAACATCAAGACTAACTTTAAGAACATGTTTAATATTTTTCTTGTTGTATGAGGCATCCAATCCATTTGAACCATGCAATAATACAGGAAAAAAATCAGGACATTCCCAATTTCCAGTACCGTCAACTGAATGAAGTGGATGTTGAACCTTGGTCCATTTCATGAAATTTTTACTTTTATACAATATTGCCAATCCTTGTTTTCCCCACACACTCCCTATCAAGGTTCTCCAATAACCATCCTCACCCAACCAACATGTGGTTGGGTCACGGAATTGGGTCTTGTTAATGCTAACGTCAGCGACAATTAATGGGTTGTTGTCGGGCTTGATCCATTTACGAAGAAATGGATCGGATATGTCGGCTGGGATTGCATAGTTTTGGACTTGGGTATTTTTTGCATCGACGATTCCGGTGTAGAGGATAATGGGCTTGTTGTTGGGTAAGATTGTGGCTGACCCGGACCATGTACCATATTTGTCGAATACTTCGGACGGATAGATTCCGGGTTCAAGTGGGATCCAATTAATCAAGTCCGTTGAAACTGAATGGGCCCAAACAATATTTCCCCATACGGATCCATATGGATTGTATTGGTAGAATAGATGATAGACACCATTAAAGTACATTGGGGCTGTTTGGTAAAAAAAATTATATTAGAAAAAAAGAAGCTTAATTATAAATAAAAAGATTATTAAATTTAACAAAATTACTAAAAGGGGGAAATTTTGTAACTCACCGTTGGGATCTGTGTTCGTTTGAAGCATTCGATGGTGACCATGCATGCAAATAAAATATTGATTAGAAAATATACAACTTAATGAAATTATTATGTTTACAAATTAAATGAAATTTAGTTTAATCAAATCTCAAAGGAAACAAATATGAAGTAAACAAATATGAAGTAAACAAGATGGCTATGATCTTCCAGAACAAAGAAATTATGAAGTCATTCCGTTTCAATTTATGTGAAGGTGTTTGACTAGATTCTAGTACGAATGTTTAAGAAAAAGCAAAGATTATTTAAAACTTTCATAGAGGAGATTTCCCAGTCACTTAGCAAATCCCAACCCTAGTCGGAGGGAAACAAGTCGAGATTTGAAATTTATGAGTTCTGAACTTATCACTTAATACATTGCTCGTTATGATATTTAGGAGTTTTGAAATTTTGTCGTTTGACTTGACACAGAGTTTAAGAAAATAACGTAAACTTTTAAATTTTGTGGTCTTTAATAAATGTAGATGTACTAAAATATTTTTCAATTGCGTAGATCTTAAATAAGTTATGTGAAAAGTTATTAGGAATCAGATAATAGTTGTCAAAAAAGGAAAAAAAAAATGAATTTAGACGAAAAGTAAAACAAGTAAATTGAAATGGAGGGACTATATAGTAGGTAGCGACATATAGCTTAGGATAATCAATCAAACACCCTTATATATAAGTCAAAATTTATTATTCATATGTATATATATTAAATCTTGAACACCCGAAATTTCTGACTTCACCCTAGGAATACATTATTATCAATTGCATTACATACACAACTTGGCCCTGCCTAAACAGTTGTCTCTATAAAATCCAACCCACATGTGATGAGATGTATAATACATACTATATATTAATTAGTATGTCATGTTGAGTACAATATCCACTATATTTACGTGAATGCTACTTACTAGAGTTGCTTGCCACAATGTGGTGGTTCAAAAACAAGTGAAGTATATTTATTTCCAGCAGTTTAATATTTCTTATTTAAATATTTTCTTCTTCTATAAAATAAAAATAAAACATATACAGACAAGAAACAAATCATTGACAAACCTATAACACCAAAAGCACTTCCAAAAAAGGTATGAATATCACGTAGTTTCATTTTTTTCCTTCCTTCGATGTTGGATATTTACGTTGAGAGTTGAGACATACGATAAAATTTGAATTCGTACATTACAGTGTCCATTTTTAAGATTGGCGTTTTCAACATATTTTTTTTCATTCTTAACAAGTCGAACTTGAAATCACTGATTAAGCGTGGATAAGATCTCAACCATCCACAACCACATACTTAAGTTTTTTTTACATACTTAGTTTCATTAGCTCGAAAGCCGTACAACAACAATAACATATTTAATGAAATTTCACTAAAACGAATCCAGAGAGATTAAAACGTACACAAATCTTACCATTACCTCGAGGAGGTAGAGAGACTATTTCCGATAGACATTAACTCAAAAGCCATCAGAGTAAGAAATTAAAATAACTGAATATTAATATTTCCAGTCAACGTCCAATTATAACTGAATAAACAAAATCTAGTTATTCAGAAACACAGCAAAAAGATAAAAATCATGAGGTTATAATCATAGAATGCAATGATCTTATCTTATCTCACATACATATATATATGCACCACAAAATTATAACCTGTTCTTACATGTTAATTGTAGTATACTATTGTACTAATAACATAAAAAAAAATTATATTATCGAAATGTATAACTTAAATCGTACAATAATATTTATATAAATGAAGGTATGACAAAATGTACGTACCATTGATCCAGTTTTTAGGAGGTTGAAAATGATAACCAGTTCTATGAACATTTTTCACATCAACCGTGCTTGTAGATTGCAACCCTGGAAAAACTTTGTGTGAAGCATTAACGCCATTGTTGAAAGATAAAGTTATGGAGAAATATAACAAAAAAATTGGCAAAGAAAAAAGAGAAGACTTTTTTAAACAATCCATTTCTTTTGGGTTTTGTTTGAGATGTTCTTTATTTGTGAGGGGGAAAAGGGTATTTATATAAATTATTTAGAGAGAGAAACAACAACTATTAAAAAATTATTTGATTTAAATCGAGTTTCTACGAGATAAGACATCCCATTAGAGTTGATTCGGAGGTTACGTTAAACCCTAATTCACGCCTATATAAAATGGTATATATATATAATATATATTCTTTTGAAAAGTACATTATTAATGCCCCTAAAATCACAAAATACACGTAAATATACTCACAACATTATAAATAAATAAAATATTTATTTATTTATTTATTTCGTGATTATAATTTATTTCTACGAAATTTTATTGCAAACACTGTCATTATAGATAATTCACTGCATGGTCTCTTAATTTCTTCCTTCCTCCCCACTCCTATTTTTTTTTTTTGTGTGTATTATTGATGGTGTAACTTATCATTTGTACAATAAAATATATAGCATTTGTTAATTGATAAAAATATAATTTTTTTTATATAATATCTAAATAATACAATGCACGTTTCAGCAATAATACAATATATATCTTGCAATTTTTTTAAAGAACCATTCCAAGATTTTGTCAGAAACTTCTTATTTTTGTTTGATTTTGTCAGAAACTAAAATTAAAAAACAAAAACACTTACAGATCATTTATAATTGTTCAACACATGTTAAACTATATTAATAGTATAAAAAAATTATATGCTCAATAATGTATATAATTTAAATCCAAAAAAAAAAAAGTTTCAAGGAAATGCTATTTAAAAATATTTACTGAATCTTCTATAAAATTTCTTTTACCACCCGTCTTTGTCATTCACTATTAAGTTCAATTTTTGTACATTGATCGTGTAAAAAATAATTATATAACAAAATCGCTTAATTTTTTTTAATAAATAACTCTATTTAATAATTTCAAAAAAAATATTTATATAATCGCATCACACATATAAATAAACAATGCACGTTGTAGACTTGTAGCTGTACTACAATTTCTTGCATTCATTTGTCCATTATTGAGGATGATCTGGTCAGAAATTAATTACTGGCCTCTATTATTATTTTTTATTTTTGATTAAATTTAAGTCTAGTTTCTTCTATTTTTTTTTCATTCGGTGTTTGAAGTCCTCATCGAAATTTCAAATAAATCTGGATCCCGCATTGTACGGCCCATTTATAAATGACACTCCCGATAAAATTTTCCCTCACACCCAAAGCTTAAACCCGTAATATCTAATTAAGGATGAAACAGTCCCACACACTACCATTCATGTTGGTTAATTTGTTCTACCTACAATGGCTGCCTCAATTATTTTTATTTAATGTTGGGAGTTATGGGGTGTCCAACCACTTAAATTTGAATATTTGTGATCGTCATGCAGCTACGTGGTTCTCTTTCAACAAAACAATTGTTCAATTAGAAAGATATATATTAACATTAAGACATATCTGTAAAAACTTCAAATTTTATTCTAATTTTAATTTTATCTTCCTTCAAAAACAATCTTAGAAAGAAGGATAAATGTGTCATTCTATTATTTTACATATAACTTTCGTTAGAAACCCATAATTGAGATTTGAGGATAAAAAGAAGATTATTTATCCACGGAGCGGCTCAACGTTATTGGGGGCCTAAAGCAAAATTTCAATTCAAGGCCTAAAATATAAACAAACTTTATATATGTATTAATCAAAAAATATTTTTCCTACACAATTTAGATGAAAATTATTAGTATTTAATATTATTTTTTCAGTTATTAGTTTTAGGTAAGATTTTATCAACTCAACATTGAAAAACATCCTTTCAGTGAGGGAATTATTATATGAATTTTTAACATAATTCTATAAGTAATAAGTTGACAAATATTAAATAAAGATAAGAGTTAGAACCATAGAACTTGACTCAAAAAATTGATGACTTGGTATACCCCATTTTAATATGCTTGTAGTTATGCTTGAAACTAAAATTTAAAAAGAAATAAAAAAAATTGTAATTCATTTCGTTCAACACTTTTCACTATTAATTGTTATTTTTAATAAAGTACAAAAAATGCTAAAGTGAGTAAAATAATATATTTTTTAAAATATACTTTTTATAATAAATAATCATTTTTTTCTATAAATTTTTTAAACACATAATTTATTCTTGATAAAAAATCTTATTTTCCAAAGCAAAGAGCAGGCCCTGTCTACATAATAGACCATTGAGAAAATGTGCAAAAGTTTTTTTCAAAATTTCGACTTAAATGTCTAATAGTTCTACTGTACTATGTGTTCAAATATTTAATTAAAATAAATCATAATTTAAATATCTAAATAAAATCTGCTCATAAATTTGAGATTTAGAAATTTACTTGGGAACTCTAAACTACCCAAATAAATAATGACATTATTATGCATTTTCTAGACAAATAACATCTTGAAGAATCTGTATATATGATTTGATTAGATCAGCTAATAAGCCTCAAAATAGGAAATTACTTTAAAAAGAAAAGATGAATAGATGCTGAATAAGCACATGAAGTGCACAGCACATCACATCACAGTTACATATTAAACTTCCCACGATTCTAACAAATACAATCAACATAGATTTTAAAATTCTAACTATTTTTTTAGACGTTTTTGATAGATTCAAATTATGGACCACATGATCATAAATAATAAGAAGGTATAGAGATTGAAAATTATGATTTAAGTTAACAGGTAGCATATTATCACGTTTTTTTTTGGCAAGAGAAAGCGGATTCCTCTTCCCCTTGTTAGTAATAGTAGTAATTCAACAGTCATATAGTCAAAAAAGTCTGATGATAGAGTGTATTAGCAATAATAATGCATGCATTAACTTTGTATATACCTTATTAATCCATAAATCTGGCGCCTTAAACCATTCAAAAAAAATTTAATGAAAAAACTTTATAAGGACCTTCATAATGATTTGGGGAAGCATTATGTATAGGCATACCATTTTAAGGCATATTTTCGCATTTACGAGCTAAGTTTTAGAATTACGCGACTTTCTTATTTTTTCATGTGTAATAGCCCGTGGATATGGCGCCTCAACACCCAATTATTTTTTTGAAAAACTTTATGAGGATCTCCGTAACGAGTTGGGGAAGCATTGTGTGTAGTCCCACTATTTTCAAGCATATTTTCGCATTTACGAGCCAACTTTTAGGAATTACGCAACTGTTTTGTTATTCGTGTGTATTATCTCATTGATCTGGCACCTCAAAGCGAAAAAAAATTATGAGGACTTATGTAATGAGTTGGGGAACCATAAGTATAGTCCCACCATATATTTCAGGAGTATTTTCGCATTTACGATCAAACCATTAGGAATTACGCAATTTTTTTAATTTTGGTATATATTAGCCAATGGATCAGCACCTGGAAGCACAATTTTTTTTTTCTAAAAAAACTTCATGAGGACCTCTGTAATGAGCTGAGGAAGAATTACGTACAATCCCACCATTTTTCAAACATATTTTTGCATATATGAACCAAATTTTAGGATTTACGGAACTTTCTTTAATTTTCGTATGTATTAGCCCATGAATCTAACACATCGGAGCACTCAAAAAAAATTTATGTCTACATTCGTAATGAGTTGAAGAACTAATACTTACAGTCCCACCGTTTTTCATTCGTATTTTCTCATTTACGAGCCAACTTATAGGAATTACACGATTTTCTTTATTTTTCGTATGTTTTTACCCATGAATATGGTGTCTTGGAGCACCCAAATTTTTTTTAAAACACTTTATGAGGTCCTCCATAATGAGTTGAGGAAGCATTATGTACTGTCCCACCATTTTTTCAAGCATATTTTCGATTTTAATAGCCAACTTTTAGGAATTACGTGATTTTCTTGGTTTTCGTGTATATTAGCTCATGGATCTGGCGCATCAGAGCATCCAAAATATTTTTAAAAAAAAACTTTAAGAGAACCCCCGTAATGAGTTGGGGTAGCATTATGTATAGTCCCATCATTCTCAAGCATATTTTTGCATTTACGAGCTAATTTTTAGGAACTACGCGATTTTCTTGGTCTTTTGAGTGTATTAGCCCATGGATTTGTCCCCCCGAGCACCCAAAAAAAATATTTTAGCCCATGGATCTGGCGCCTCGAAACATCCAAATTTGTTTTCTAAAAAAACTTTATGAAAACCTCTGTAATGACACGTATACTCACACCATTTTTAACGATTGTTTCTGCATTTGCAGGCCATTTTTAGGAATAACCCAAATTTCACGACCTTTCGTGTGTATTAGCCCATGGATCTAAGCCTCAGAGCACCCAAAAATATTTTTTGAAAAAACATTATGATGACCTCCGTAGTGAGTTGGAGAACCACCACGTATATTCACACCATTTTTAAAGCTTATTTCCGCATTTACAAGCATTTTTATAAGAATTACCCAAATCCTCAATTTTTCGTATGTATTAATCCATGGATCTGGTGCCTCGAATAGGGCTGGGCATTTGGTTTGTTCAGTTCGATTTACGAAATTCAGTTCAATTTTTCAGATTTCGGTTTGAAAAAAATACAAACTGAAATTAAACTAAAATAAATTCGGTTCAGTTCGGTTTTTACAATTTCAATTCGGTTTAGTTCGGTTAATTTTTTAGATTCGAATATCATCAACACATACATGAAACAATGATCAGTAACACACTAACACATACATACTACATATTAGTGTCTACTACTGTACTACCTACGCTATCCTTAATCAAAGTAAGTGTACATTACTAATATGCAGATAATGTTTTTCCTAGCTACTAGGTAAGTGTACACTACCTACTAGGTACTACCTACGCTACTTACATATTATGTGCACTTTGTATGGTCAATCAATCAATTATTGATGTGCACTTAATAAGTGACTATCTTGCACACATACTAAGTGCAAAAACAAAGTGCACGTTGCACTAGTGCTTACTGCTTGTGGAAACTGGAAAGAATATAATTGAATATCATCAAGACATTAACATATACATGAATGATGAAACACTAATCACTAATTTACTATTCAAAAGCAAAATTACAAAGTGGCACTTCAAGTTCAAGATTGCAACAAAAAGCTAAGAAACCAAGAGTATTAGACATCAATAACAGTACAAAACAAGAACCAGCAGTCTAGCAATACAAAATAATAATTAGTAGTCAAAACAAGAACCAACAAGACAAAATAAGAATCGGCAACAACACTGCAATCCAACTCTATCAGAAGAAAATTGGCATTACTTGTGTGCATTTCATTGCAGTCCAACTCGATCAGTTCACCATAATAACATCCAAACTATAAATATGCCTGAGAGAAAATGGAACTCTTTAGATATATGATAGAAAGTAAACTCAACTCAACGAAAAAGAAGAAGAAGAGAAAAACAAGTGTTGAATGCTAATAGAAAAAGATTTTAGATTAAATTTTTACTTATTGCTTGATAGTTATAACTACACATCCACAATACTAGATTCAATTCCACTATGAGCCATATCTACAAAAACATGAAAGAACTTGTTAGATATAAGCAACATAAATAAGAAATTATTTTTGATATAATGAACGCAAAATATTAAATTTCTACCAAGTCCAAGTAGCTCAAGATACTCTAGATCTTTCTCAACATTAATTGGAATTGGTTCACTTCTATACCAATCTTGAAGAGAAATAAGAGCTTGCACTAGTTTAGAAGTCAATGAACTCCTAAAAGGATCAAGAATGTGACCTATTGTGCTAAATGCGCATTCAAATGGGACACTTGAAATATGAATGGCTAATACATCACGAGCCATCTCAAAAAGAATAGGAAATCTTGGCTCATTAAATTTCCACCACTTTAATATATCAAAATCACCTGTCTCTGGCTCAACATCTTCAGCAAAATATCTACCCAACTCTGATTTACTACTTGAACTTCCACTAACTACTTTATGCCTCACAAATTCTAGTTTTGTTCTCATTGATCCTCTTTTTTGAAAGATGTCATCTCCACTCACACTAGATATACTCGATGAGTTCCCAGATGAAGTAGGTGAAGATGATGAAAATAAAAAGACTTTTGATGATTCCTTAACATAATGATCAAACAAAGCTTTCATATATTTATCCACTGCATCAGTAAGTGGCTCCCTAATTGTTTTTCCAAACATATCACCATTTGCAAAACGAACATAATCAAGCTTGTTTCGAGGATCCAACACAGTTGATATAAAAATCATTTTGTTCATGTTATCTGGTTCACCCTAATATTTTTTGAATTTGTCTCTCATACTTTCTGCCTTTTAAAAAAAAAATTAAAATCTTCATTTTCTGTTATCTCTTTCAAAATAAGATCAAGCTCAGCAATTTCCACAAAGTGCACATTATTTGTAACATACTTTGAACCAGAGACCTTCAAAGTAAGTGTATAAAAAGTTTCAAGAAACTTAATCATTGACCTCACATTTTCCCAATCAACACTAGTGAGGACACTTGCTTTAGTTCCATCTTCATAGTCATGGGTACAGAGATAATCAAGAAACCTAATATCATAAAAACTATATCTTTCAAATGCAAGTTCAAAGTGTTGTGCAGTATCAAGCATCAAGTATGTAGAGTTCCACCTAGTAGGAACATCTAAACATAATGATTTCTTACAAGTTATCAATTGAGATTCGCAATATTCTTTAAATTTTTTAATTCTTGCAGCAGATTGTCTAATGTATTTCACGGCTTGTCTCACTCGCTTGACTGACCAACTTCCTTCAATCTATCTTGCACAATAAAATTAAGAATATGCGTCATACACCTCACATGAAGATGCTAACCTTCCATTATATTGGTTCCCCAATTAGTCAGTTGCTTAGATATTTCTTTAACAATAATATTGTTGGAACTAGCATTATCAACTGTTATGGTAAACACATTATTCAAACCCCAATCAAGCAAACAATTAGTAATAGAAGTTGTCATATCATCACATTTATGACTTGAAATAGGACAAAAATTTATAATTCGTTTATGCAAAATCCAATTTCTATCTATAAAGTGGGTTGTTAGACACAGGTAGTTAATTCTTTAAATAGACGTCCAAGTATCTGTTGTAAGACAAACTTTTAGACGTGCTTCTTGTCAAAGTTCTACGAGAAGGAATATGAAATTGTGGCACTGTAACTTTCATGAAATTCCTAAAACCTTCCTTCTCAACAATACTAAATGACAACTCGTCAACAATTATCATTTGAGCTTAAACTCTTCTACTTTGTGCTTGATCAAATTTTTCAGTGCTAATCACCCCTTCCTTTGCTCCCATTAAAGATGGTAAAAAAATTATTAGTTTCTGACCATAATCTTCGGTAGAGGGAAAGTTAGGAAACATTTTGTTAGTCATATGGTTATTCATAGCCGAAGTACCATTACCTTTTGTAGCATCAACATACATTTTTTCACAATAATTACATTTTGCTTTTGTAGTTCTATCTTTATCGATGAATTTCTCAAAATGCTTCCAACAAACAGCCCTAGGTTCCATGGCTTTTCTTTTCTATGAAACTTCAATGTCAGCTTCAACTTCATTCGGAGATGAAGTATTATGTATGGTTTCATTTGAAGCCCCACTTTCACTTATCTTACTTCCAATTTTTGTCATCTACGAAAAAGAAGAAACATATATGTATAAAGTATAATGGAGAATCGCGGCCAAGAAACTTACTCTTTAGGTCGATGGCTGAGCTCGCCGCCTCGAGCAGTCGCGGACTTGCGACTTTTCTTCACTCTTCACTCGCGTAGAAGGCAGAACTTAGTTTGGTGTGAAAACTGAAATGTGAATTGTGAATTAGGGATTTATGGTGGATAAGGATTTAGGGATATAATTGGCTATTGGGCTTAGTTGGGTTGGGATTTTAGTTATGTTACTTAACAGTTAACTCTTAAAAATATATATTACATAAATTTGGTTTTTCGATTAACTGAAATAAAAAACTTAAAAAATCGAAAACCGGACCAAATTACCAAAATTTTAAAATTGAAAACCGAAATCGACTGATTTAATCGAAAAACAGAAATTGAAATTTAAAAAAAATCAGTTCGGTCGATTTTTTCGATTTCGACCAAATTTGCCCAGCCCTAGCCTCGAAGCATCCAAATTTTTTTTCTAAAAAACTTTATGAGTACCTCCATAATAAGTTGGGAACCACCACGTATACTTTCTCCATGAGTTAATAGCTCATGGATTTGGCGCCTAGAAGCACCCAAAATCATTTTCTGAAAAACTTTATGAGGATTTTCGTTATGAATTGGGGAACCACCATGTATACTCACACTTTTTTTAATGCATATTTCTGCATTTATAGACCTTTTTTTTAATTACCCAAATTTTTGATTTTTCGTGTGTATTAGCCCATGATCTGACGTCAAGGAGCACCCAAAATTATTTTCTAAAAACTTTATTAGGAACTCCATTATGAGTTGGGGAACCACAACGTATACTCAAACCATTTTTTTAACGTCTAATTCTGCATTTACAGACCTTTTTTAGGAATTACCCAAATTTCATAATTTTTCGTGTGTATTAGCCCATGGATCTGGCGCCTAGGAGCACCTAAAAAAAATTCCGAAAACCTCCGTAATGAGTTGGGAACCACCACCTTTAGACACACAATTTTTAAACGTCAGTTTCTTCATTTAAATTCCCTTTTATCAAAATTACCAATTTTTTTAATTTTTCGTGTGTATTAGCCCATTGATCTGGCGCCTCGGAGAACCCATTTTTTAAAAAAATACTCTATGAGGACCTTCCTTATGAGTTGGGAAACCACTACGTATATTCACACCATTTTTAAGGTCTATTTCTGTATTAATAGGCCTTTTTTTAAGAATTACCCAAATTTCTTGATTTTTTGTGTGTATTAGCCCATGGATCTGGCGCTTAGGAGCACCCAAAATGTTTTTATGAAAAAACATTATGAGGACCTTCGTAATGAGTTGGGGAACCACCATGTATATTCACACCAATTTTTTAACGCTTATTTCTGTATTTACAAGCCTTTTTTATAATAATTACCCATGGATCTGGCGCCTCGAAACACCCAAATTTTTTTCGTAAAAAACTTTATGAAGACCTTCATAATGAGTTGGGAACCACTACATATACTCACACCATTTTTAAAGCTTATTTTTGCAGTTACAGACCTTTTTTAGAATTATCCAAATTTCTCAATTTTTCGTGTCTATAAGCCCATTGATCTAGCACCCAAAAAAAATTCTGAAAAAACTTTATGAGAATCTCTGTAATTAGTTAGGGAACCACAACGTATACTCACTCCATTTTTAAACGTCTATTTCCGCATTTACAATCACTTTTTAGAAATTACCCAAATTTCTCAATTTTTCGTGTGTAATTAGCCCATTGGTCTGGCATCTCGAAGCACCCAAGAAAAATTTTTGAAAAAACTTTATGAGGACCTCTGTAAAGAGTTGGGAACCACTACGCATACTCAGACCATTTTTTTTAACGCCTATTTTTGCATTTACAGACCTTTTTTAGTAATTACCCAAATTTCTCGATTTTTTGTATATATTAGCCATGGATCTAGCGCCTCGGAGCACCCAAATTTTTTTCTGAAAAAATTTGATAAGGACCTTTATAATGAGTTAGGAACAAATATGTATACTCACACCATTTTTAAAGTCAATTTTCGCATTTACAGACCTTTTTTAGGAATTACTCAAATTACTCAATTTTTCGTGTCTATTAGTCCATTGATCTGACGCCTCGTAGCACTCAAAAAAAATTTTGAAAATTTTTTATGAGGACCTCCGTAATGAGTTGGGGAACCACCACGTATGCTCACACCATTTTTAACGCCTATTTCCACATTTACAGACCTTTTTTTAGAAATTACCCAAATTCCTCAATTTGTGTTTATTAGTTCATGGATTTGGTGCCTCGGATCACCAAAAAAAAAATTCTGAAAAATATTTTATGAGTATCTCTGGAATGAGTTGGAGTACCATCATATATGTTCACACAATTTTTAAGGCCTATTTCCGCATTTACAGACCCTTTTTAAAGAATTACTCAAATTCCTCGATTTTTCGTGTGTATTAGCTCATGGATCTAGAGCCTCTGAGCACCCAAAAAAAATTCTGAAATAATTTTATGAGGACCTCCGTAATTAGTTTGGGAACCACCACGTATACTCACACCATTTTTTAACATCTATTTTCGCATTTACATGCCCTTTTTTAGGAGTTACCCAAATTCCTCGATTTTTCGTGTTTATTAGCCCATGGATCTGGCGTTTCGGAGCACCCATAAAAATTCCGTATAAAAATTATTTGGACCTTCGTTATATTTGGGGAACCACCACACATACTCACCTCATTTTAACGTCTAGTTCCGCATTTACAAGCCTTTTTTAGGAATTACCCAAATTTCTCAGTTTTTCGTGTGTATTAGCCTATGGATCTCGCGCCTCGAAACACCTTTAAAAAATCTAAAAAAACTTTATGAGGACCTTGGTAATGAGTTGGGGAACCAACACGTATACTCACACAATTTTTAACGCCTATTTCTACATTTACATGCCCTTTTTAGGAATTACCCAAATTTCTCGATTTTTTGTGTGTATTAACCCATGAATTTGACGCCTCGGAGCACCCAAATAATTTTTCTGAAAAAACTTTATGAGGACCTCTGTAATTAGTTGGGGAACCACCACGTATACTCACACCATTTTTTAACACTTATTTCCGCATTTACAGACCCTTTTTTAGGAATTACCCAAATTTCTCGATTTTTCGTGTGTATTAGCCCATGGATCTAGCACCTCGAAGCACATGAAATTTTTTTCTGAGAAAACTTTTGAGGACGTCCGTAATGAGTTGGGGAATCACCACGTATATTCACACTTTTTTTCAATGCTTATTTTCGCATTTACATGTCCATTTTTAGAAAATACCTAAATTCCTAGATTTTTCGTGTATATTAGCCCTTTGATCTAGCACCTTGAGCACCCAAAAAAAAATTCTGAAAAACTTTATGAGGACCTCCGTAATGAGTTGGGGAAACACCACGTATACTCACACCATTCTCAAATGACTATTTCCGCATTTACATGCCTTTTTTTAGATATTACCCAAATTTCTCAATTTTTTGTGTGTGCCCATGCATTTGGCGCCTCGAAGCACCCAAAACAATTCTGAAAAAACTTTATGAGGACCCTTGTAATGAATTGGGGAAGCATTATGTATATTCCCACCATTTTTTTCAGGTATATTTTCACATTTACGATTCAACTTTTAGAAATTATGAGACTTTCTTGATTTTTTTTGTGTACTAGCTAAAGTATCTGGCGCCTCGGAGTATCCAATAAAATTTTCTGAAATAAAATTTAAGAGGACATCTGTAATGAGTTGGGAAAGCATTACGTATAGTTCTACTGTTTTTTTCAAACATATTTTCTCATTTAGGAGCCAACTTTTAGGAATTACGTGACTTTCTTGGTTTTTCTTGTGTCATGGATCTGTCGTCTCGAACACCCAAAAAAAGATTCTTAAAAAACTTTACTCGGATTTTTTTTAGGCATATTTTCACATTTATGAGCTAACTATTAGGAATTAGACAACTTTCTTGGATTTTCGTGTGTATTAGCCCATGGATATGGCGCCTCGGAGCACTCAATTTTTTTTTATGAAAAAACTTTATGAGGACCTCCATAATGAGTTGGGGAACCATTGTGTATAGTTCCACCGATTTTTCAAGCATATTTTCGCGTTTACGAGTCAACTTTTAGGAATTACGCGACTTTCTTGGTTGATCGCCTGTATTAGCCCATTGGATTTGGCGCCTTGAGCACCTTGATATTTTTTCTAAAAATTTTTGTGAGGACCTCTTTAATGAGTTGTGGGAGCATTACGTATAGTCCCATCTTTTTAAGGCATATTTTCGCATTTATGGGCCAATTTTTAGAAATTATGCGATTTTCTTTGTTTTTCGTTTGTATTAGCCCATGAGTTTGGCGTCTTGAGGCACTCCAAAAAAATTTCAGAAAAAAATTTATGAATACCTCCATAATGAGTTAGGGAGCATTACGTATAGTCCCACTATTACTAAGTCATATTTTTGTATTTACAAGCCAAATTTTAAAAATTATCCAACTTTTTTGGCTTTTCATGTGTTAATCCCGTAGATTTGGCACCTTGGGACACTCGGAAATGTTTTCTTTAAAAAACTTTATAAAGGTCTCCATAATGAGTTGAGAGAGCATTACATAGTCCTGCCATTTTCTTAAGGTAAAAACAATCTGAAAAACAAATTTCCAAGTTTTGCCATGTCAAGAAACATAATGCAAATATTGCCGTAAGGCAAAGGAATCTGCACAATTTCTCTGTGAAAGATTAAAAAGATGCTTTAGAAAGTATTTACACAGCTAAAATTGAATAAATGAAAGTTACTACAACATATATATTGACATAGTATTGAAGCTCTGAATGTTATTACAGAACTGTTACAAAATGGAATTGTCACTCTTACTGAGTAGCAACGAGCCATTGTCACAATAAATAAAGGGATTCCTCTCTCACTAAATCAAATTCTGGAAACCAATGATCAAGCTTTTCCTCATTTACAACCATTTCTAAATCCCAAGGCGGGATTTATCTTTTTGACAGAATTAGCTAGCAACATGTTAATGTTACAGTATTAGACGTATTTTTCCTGAGTGTGGTACAAGTACACACAAAAATTACAGATACAGATCAGAGGATGATACACAAGAAAGAAACCAATCTGCTAATGGTTAATTTGCGATAGAGGAGATCGTGGGACTAGTGATGGCTTTACTTCCTTTACTTGAAATGACTCGAAAGAGTTATTCTCCCGAAATTCCTCTAGAAGGGATTCCACTGGCATGGTGCGCAAAGATTCAATAATCCCCTTGCTTGGAACATCTGGCTCAGACCTGACTGGTGTTGATCCAGTTGGCTCATAATCCTGTGAGTCATTAAGGAAAAGACATCTCATGAAAAGGCATGATACAGAATTTTATTTTGTAAATTAAAAGGTAATATAAGATGCAAATGGCAGCATTTTTCTTTTCTGTTGCAGGAGGAAAAAACACTGACAGGTGAAGAAAAACCACCATGCTCATGGTAGCTACTCAAAGTTATAATGGATTATGATAAACAACATACCATATATCTCTGCTGAAAAGTTTCAAGGGCCTTCTGTTCTATAGAAGTACACTGACTAGCGTGATCGTGCTCAAGTACTCCAATGGTTTCTGAATGAGTGTTGGCAGTATCCAAAATGCCAAATATAGATGCTCTCTCTTTCTCCGACAAGCCTGGGTTAGAATTTAAACCAGAAGAAAAGTTATGCAACCAGCAGATGTAGCTAGTATTGTAAAATGCTTCTTCAGTAAATGCACAAACTCTATTATATTTAGAACACATTGGGTAAGACAAGAGAAAGATTACTAGTAGACAAATCTAATAAAAAAAGACGAAAATAAAACTTAAAAGAGACAGAGAGAGAACATGAAACATAGGAAACTTACTGTCAAAAGATTGAACGGCATATTCACTATTCCTTGTTACGACTTCGTCAGCAGCATCCTTTGTAGAGTCAAATTCAGTTACATGTTGCTCATTACTGTCACACATATTCCTGTCACCAGCAAAAGAAAAATAAAGGAATCCAATAAGGAAATTCAATGTAATCCTCAAGTTTCTCCGCAAAGAAACAGCTAAAGTCTATATTTTATAAATACATTCAGCATCATGAAATCAGGTACCAAAGAATATTAAAAACTAACCTGACAACTGAATGCATTGTCAAGACATGTTGACTACCCATGTCATTAACTGATTCATTTGTACTTTGCCACTGCTTATGAGCTGTTTCAGTAGTGCTTACACTGGATATGAAAAACAAAAAAGAATTGGAACAGAAATACAGAAATAAAAGTGAAGGTAAAATAATAGAAAGAAAACAAAATGATAGAGATCCAATCAAAAACAATGAACTGACAATATTAGGGAACAGAAATTCGATAGAGATCAGATGCTTATTTAAATGAAATAAAAGGCTGAAACTCGAAACAACAACAAAGTCGGATTCTTACCACTTCTGCATAAGTAATTCCATCCGACAATGTTTAGCAGCTGAGAAATCAGCATTTTCTTTCGTGCTACTGCCTGCTTGCGTAGAATAATCCTGCCATTTTCTTTTTGCAACTGTTGTAATACCCTCCATAGAGGATACATGTCCATCCAAGAATGTCTTATTTCCAGTAACAGTTTCTCTAAGATCAACTAAGCGTGTACCCACCTGTCAACTACAGTATAAGGAACCGAAAGGAAGATATACCATTAATGATTACAAGATTAAAAAAGACGAACCAGCTCTTTTTGTCGATGCAGGTGATTGGAGACCATGGTAGTCATATCAGCAATAAGCTTCTCTGCTTCTGCTCTTGATTGTTCCTGAAACAAACTCAAACATCAGTCACAGTAAGGACAACTAATATCTATACAGGCAGAATTTTCAAATGTATACCTCATATGCCGCCTCAAATTCAGCAATACACTTTGTCTGGATCTCATCAACTGTCGACACATGTCTTTCAAGTTTTTTTGATTCTTCCACAAACTTATCAAAAAATCCTTGAATGATCTCGGAGATATTTGCCAAATGCTCTGTACTATCGTGAAATTTCTGCACAATGAGAAATCTAAGAATAAAAAACATGAAAGAAACCTTAAAAGAATAGATAAAAGGCAGACTACTCCTAGAGATAAAGTAAAAAATGAAACCTGACGAAGTTCGCCAGCAAAAAGTGCCATTTCTCCTTGGTGAGTTGAGAGAGTGCTCTGGAGTTCTTCAAATAGGGAATTTGCTTCCACATATTCCGCATCTAAAAACTGCATCACGGAAGGGAAAAGTGAAGTGTTCAATCCTGCAACTGCATTGATCATTATAACATACACGGACTGAAACACATACAGAGAAGGAACAAATCCATACTTCTTTAATGGAAATTGAATTAGAAGAAGCCAAAGCAGAAATCTCCTCCAGAGCAGCAGTAGAACTAGCTTTATGCAGTTTTACCACATTTTGCATGGCCTCTAAATGAGATACATACAGGGCCCTTGAAGCTCTAGTTTTCCTCTTCAAATCTACAACAGCCTACAAGAATTTTTTTTATCTCACAAACAGTTCAGAAAAATTGGATTTTCAGCTAATATGAAATTAAAAATGCGAAGCCCAGTATCAGAAGTAAAACAAACCAAATAACTACAAATTTTATAATTAAGGAAATAAAAGAAGGAATGTCTGCCACTGGTTATCACCTTATCATGAGATTCAAGAAAGTCGTGACAGAATTTCTCAACACACTGGAGGTGTTCATTTTGTCGACACACTGATGTTGCCACCGAGTTGGAAAGGAAACCAAGTTGCTTTGCAAGGTCAGTTTGAAAGTTGTTCACCACCGACCTATTATCGGCACTCAGCTTGTCTTCTCTGTCTGCAAAAAACAATATTAGAAGAAAAGAATAACTGATCCCAACAAATCATTTCTGCAGATTGCTATCAGATGCCTTACCAATTTTCAGAAATAGTGAAGTGTTGTCTTTAAGTGATTTCTCCAACTGAGCCCGTAAACTACATGCTTGCTGAGCAAGGGCATTTTCTGTAAATATCAACATAAATTAAAGACCAAAGTCTATGTGACATTCAAAACCAAAGGTCAGACCACTTTACCAGCTTTTTTCTGTTCGCAGATGATAAAATCCCGCTCCTTGAGGGTGTACTTGCTTTGTCTTAATTCTTCCTCAGCATTAGACAAGAAGGAGGTAGTTTGGTTCAAGTGTTTCTGCAAGAAGCATCAATAGTAAGAGCTTTTGAACAGGATTTTAAAAAATGATATTAGAACAGAAGGCTAGAAACTCACCTGTGTGGCATCAAGTTTACATGCCAAATCTGAGCACTGATGAACCTGGTGATCATATCTACTTTGCAACTCCTCAAGTTGCTGATTTTCACAAACCAAAAATCGAAATCATTCACACTACAGTGGAATACATAAGACACTTGTCAACAACAAGAGTTTCAGAAAGCAGACCTTCAGCTGGTTTTCTAAGGTCACTCCCATTAGTTCAATTTGATCTGTCATAGCCTAAACATAGAAAAGGTAAGAATTGCTTTCAAATGTATAGTGAGACTGTGAGACGATAATTCAATACCAGGAACTCATACAAAAAACTGATTGAAGCTATATAATCCACTACTCAATAAGGCTAACATACAGTGAATTTAGATATATTACACACTATAACAATAAATAGAATCACTAAGAGACAGCAAACAAGACGAAATATAGGCAAAAACTAAGATGCACAACCTTTATCATTCATAGACAGTAAACAAGACATTGTGGGCAAAAACAAAGATGTGTTACCTTTCTCTCATTCTCCTCCTGATAATATCGATCTTTTGGTATGTACACACCATTCTTTTCACGTGTAGCATACACCTCTGGAAGAACAATAGGAACAAAAAAAATGAACAATAATGTTAAACAGTTTCTACAAAAAGAAGAATGATAACTGATGAGGGTGTTTCACACCACAATTGGCTAGAACAAAAAGGTACTCGCCTGCTTTAAGCCTGTCAATTTCACCATACAGATCCTTGATGAGGGTGGATTTCATCATTTTTTGATTCACCTACAGATTTAACGAAGAAATAAGATACAGAGACAACAGACGACCAAAATAATTTAGTTCCATGGTTCAAATTTAATTAACACTATGAGGTTATATGGAAATTAGTACCAGATAAGGTGAGGCTGAAAGAGATAAAGCAGTCAGCTGCTAGAGATTAAGCAGATAAATGTTGAAACTTTGATTACTCAAGCAAACTGACCGATTTGCTTCAATTAACCAAAGTACTTTGGGAACATCAGAAAAGTAGCCAATTTTTACATATTAGCTCTGAAATCTTTATGCAAAAGTCAAAACCTGATAATCCATATCCATTATGTAGTTACATACTAGTGAATGTGAAACATCTTGAAGTATAGGTCATGTAGTGGTTGTGTTTCAACCCAAACAACAATGATATCTCTATTCGTTAGAGGAAGAATGGCATGGTCAAAAAAATTTAATCAACTCAGGAAAAACAGCTCCATTCCGAAAAAGGAATTTCATCTGAAAACTACTCCGAAACAAATATGGTAAAGTAAGGCGAATACTTGCCTAAAGCTGTTGTACTAAACCAGAAAATGAGGAATGTTCAGCTGGAGATGACAGAAGAAACATTGATTGATAAGATGACACAAAAATCATCTGGCAAGTGGAATGCAACAAGAATATGAATCACTATGACGTGATATACATCCAGAAGATACTCATGGAGATTCAACATACATAATAAATCATTCATGTGAACAGTAGATGGACACTGATATTGCATTTGAATGTCAAACAGCACCAGCAATCAAAGAATTATTGACTTGTTTTTAGATAATTAAGAGTGGAGAACCGTGAGATGATTCACGTAAGAAACTGTTAGCTTATTCATGCATTCTACATTTTACCTCAGGCTTATTCTTAATATTCTTTGCCCTGTGGGCATAATCCAGCGTACTCAAGGTCTCCTCCAGACAGTGAACAGCAGGTGACACTGTGGCAATAATACATGTTTTTGTTCTTCCTCCCAATGAATCACGGAGCAAACGTGTGAGTTTGCTATCCCTAAATTTCATAGTAAGCATCATAAGAAATGGCTTAGAAACACACAAAGCTAAAAACAAATGAAAAAATGATCGCAGCTAGTAACTACCTGTAAGGGACATGCCCAAGATGCTCAACTAGAGCACTAATTACTCTCCCTAGTGTAAGTAGACTTTTGTTTATTTCTCCAGCTTCCCTTGCACGCCCCTGACAAATGGTACAAGAGACAGAGGATAAGGGCACAGATTAAAGAAGTTGAAGTACAACTAAATGGAAAAATAAGAGGAAAAACTACTTAGACAGCAGTGCCTACACTATAAAGAGAGAAGGAACAGATGATTTGTGTGTGGTTGACCAAACAAGATCAAGAAACAACCTTCGCAAAGAGTTTGTACAAGATAAGTAAACACATTACCTCCCTAGCCCCAGAACGTGAAATATTTTCTGAACCAGCCAAATCGACTAAATTTAGCTTGCCACATTTTATGAGTTCTTCTCCTTCAGTGTTTGCTTCCTTGATGTGTATTGTTATGGAGAAAAGAGAATGTGAACGACTGAAAAAAGAAAGAGCATTGCTTCTAACATATTGAATGCAACATAATAATAATGATGGATTCTACAAAGAAACAAAAATCAGTACCTTGATTGCTTATTCAGCAAGGTTTCTGCAGTCCGACGTTTTGCTGATCCCCTTTCAAGCAAAGTGAATATCTCACTAGCACTTGTAACAATTTCTTCTTCAAGTCCTCTCACTAATACTCCACCTTTTCCATCTTCCATAAGTGGCAATTGTTTCTTTTGCCTATCTTCTACAGAAACTTTTGATAAATCATCAGGGGCTAACAAGTCAGTGATCTCTTCATTGTACAACTCCAAGAAAGTTACTTTCACACTATATTCTGCATTTTGACTCTCCAGCATATCAAAAATTTGCTTGACTGCTCGAGGTATAACTCCTGCTCCTGGAGGAAGCTCACTGTTATGCCCACTCTGTTACATCAGGCAATCACAGGTTAGAAACAAATATCGTTACATAAGCTTCTACAGTGGGATTGAGGCACAAGGCCTGTCAGCTAGTACCTTAGACCTCTTACATTCACCTTCCATGGTGTATGTTTTACCTGTACCAGTTTGACCATAAGCAAAAATAGTACAGTTAAATCCCTCTAAAACTTCATTCACAATGGGGATAATTGCCTGATCATAAAGATCCCTTTGCTGAGCAGATGGGCCAAAAACCTGAACAGAACATAACATGATAGGAGCATGAAAAGACCATAACTTAAAACATAAGACAAATTATAGCAAAATATTGGCATTGAACATCTCATGGCAAAAGTGCTTACATCAGTTTAGGTCAGAAATTTCACATGATAATGCTTTTTGTTAAAGGGTATCTTAGGTGGGCATTTCCATATTTTAGCACTAAGAGCGATATACAACTTAATAATGATAATGGTAACTCACCCCAAGGATGGGGGTAGGGGAATTCTCTACCACTGAACATAAAACAAGTCGGATCATATTATTTTTCTGTTGTAAACAAGAACAAAAATCACTAATATTTCAGACAAGCAGTAAAACCAGAAATCCACTCTGAATTAAGGATGCTATTAAAACAATGAGATATCAGTAGTATTCCCTTTCTTTAACATAAGAAGTGACCCACAATATATGGGAGTGAGGAACTCTGGTTAAGTTGATATCTCACCAATAGTTATTGTAGTCCATGGTCAGTCTGATTAAGAAATAGATGATCGATTTGAGAGGACAGGCAGTAGTTCTTTTCTTAATTTAGAAAGGTGCATAAGATCAATCTATAATGTGGATGGTGATGTCAAAGACTGGCATTGGCATGACAAAAGAGCTACAAGTGAGAAACGTTGCAGGAGCAGAGTTACAGTCCAGCAATTGCTTATCTCCCCACTGGAGGAATCTCAGCCCTCAATTTACTTTAACCAAATCAACTTGGGACTCAATGACAACTAATTGGTATGCTCAATGAAGTAAATAAGAAAACCTGGAAGAAGAATCTAAAAAGAAATGCATCAGCTCAGAGAATAAATGAATTAAATGATCTGACTGACATGTTGCTGAACACAGTTATCTCCTAATATTCTCTGGTTTCTGGTTATAATTTGAGAGAGCAGACATAAAGATAGGATAAACAATCACAGATAATCTCTAGGGATCAAGGCATCTATTTCTTTTACCGTCTAGTTGTACTCAAGCCCTTTAATCTTTTTCATCACTTCTTCAACCAAAAAAGGAACATTAGGAATGAAGGGTAAATACTTACTCCCACCAGGTGTTTAGACCAAACCAATGGAACTTACCATGGTTAAGTGCTTTAATGAAGCAATTATAAATTAATTAACCATGGTTAAGTGATAGTCGTATATATTCAAACACATGCCATGCATCTATTGATTTGGTGTAAGCACCCTATGAGAGTAAGTTTTTACCGAAATGGAGCAGTATTTCTTCTTTCATGGAAACATGGAAAGCCCTTCTCGTGTAAAAATTGCTTTCTTCTTCCAGGTCTATGTTCAAATACAAGAGCAATATTTATTTTCTAACCTAAATAGAGCAAAGGAAAGTAGATTTTAGGTTCTATAATCACACTTAGAATGTCTATGGCAAAGGTTTCTTCTTTCAGGTTTTTGTTCAAACACAAAAGCGAAAAAGCCAATACCATTAGTTCAAATAGGGGTAAAAGGGAAGACCTTCAAATTCCAAGTACCAATTCAAAATCAATGCAAAAGCAAAACCAAAATGAACAACAAAATTGATTCCAGTATACTAACTAGATTTCAAACAAAAAATGAAACCATTTTGTAATCAAACAGTAATTACCTTATCAAATGTAAAAACCCTATCTATGTGCTTCCCAGCAATGTTCTGTGAAACAGCTACCTCTTTTTGGTACTCATTGCAAGTCACCACTTGCGGAGCATTATTCCGCACTTCATCCTCACTAAACGGCCTATAATACATCAAATCAACAAAATTAATCCATTTTCGACTTAAACCAATTAGCAATCGGGTCTTAAATGATCAATATAAAGCATTTATGAGTAATTAACGAAAATTACAAACGAAATGATAATAATTAGTACCTGCAACGAAGCAGAACTTGAACGTTTACACTTTTCTCCTTCTCATGGCGATTCGACATTTTCAAAGGGGTCGATTTTTAGAGAGAGAAAGTTAGAGAGAGAAAGAGATTAGCCGTTTGTGTTTGGGAAGATCTGAAAATGGGAGCGGGATGAAGAGGAGAATTTGAATTTTTTGGGAAGACGCTCTTGATCATCATCTGACCGTTGATTTTGCTAGAATTCAGATAAACGGTTGAGATGATTTTGGAATTTCAGATGAGGTTGCCAATTTATGAAATCATATACCGGGTCATGTTCGATTTGTTGTCCGGTTCGGGTCTGGCTTCTTCATGGAAGGATTCTAACATGGGCTTGTATTTGAACAAAAGCCCAATTGCGAAAGAAGGTAGTTTGTAAGTCTTTTTTTTTCGGTTGAGAAACTATGTAACTACACAAATATATCTATCATACATACTAATTTAATCCACACTCTATGGTTTGAAATAATTGCATATTGTCTCACCAATTAAGAATTTCGTATCATATTTCAAATCAAACACCACTCCTTCAAATTCCCCCTTGCTCTCTCTTTCTTTCTCTCGCTCGTTGTCTCTCTATGTGCAGGGGTACGTACACTGATGAATGTATCAGCGTATTTTTGACACCAGATACATTCTGAAAATATAGATACACAAGAAGAGAGACGAGTAAGAGAGTGAGCTATGAGGCTGTCAATGTCTCATATTTATGTGAATCACGCTTGGATACAGCGTATCTGAAAACATGTATCCACCAAGATACACATAAGAGTATCCTTGATGTGAAAGCACGTAATTAGGATCTAAACTTACGAAGTTTGTATTTATTTATTTTTTTGTTTTTTGGGGTCAAGCAAACATTAAAAAATTGAAAAATATTTTTCAAAATAACATGTTCGTCCGCCATCCGTAACCAAACACACCCAAAGAGTGTGGTGGCCGGTCCTGATGGGGGCATATTCGGCGCATGGAATCAAACACTAAGGTTTGCTCTAGAACTAACATATATGCAGCCTAGCTAGTAAGTAAAGTATTAAAGTGTACCAACATGGGTTGTGATGCATTGATGAGAGTGTTTCACCCTTAACCAGAGGTCTCGAGTTCGAGCCTTGGGTATGGAGAAATCCAGTTGGGAGCGCCACCCCCCGAATGGACCCTACAGAGCGCGATCCAGATTTAGTCAGAGCTCCAATGTGGGCTTCCGGACACCAGGTGGGAAACCAAAAAGAAAAGTATTAAAGTGTATAATGTTTAATTAATTGACTAATGCATATACAATGTATATGTTAATGTACGTATTGATGATAACGAAGTGAATTACTTTAAAAGAATATTTGCAAACATCTTGATCGTGGGTAACAAAGAGTTTCATTCCTATACCGCCGGCCTTATTGAATTTGAATAGGCAAAGTTGTATATGAAAGTTACATTTCTCATTAATGGTTGTCACTATAAATTTACATTGCAATTTGTTGACTAAATTAAAGATCCAAAATTGATACTTCTCTCATCTTATTCGACACATAATAGTGGAAACAACATTTCTTCTCCATAAAAATAGAGATAACGTAAGCGTATATTTTATTCAATCAAAACCTTGCTTGTGGTACAATAATATACATAGACGGAGCTAGAGACCAAGTTACATGTTTAGTCAATTACTTTAGTAATTTTGATCCAAATTTTGTATTTATCTTTAAAAAATCAAGAAATCCATCTAATAGGGAACCAAAAATTTTAAAAAGGCTAAAATCTTATTATAATATACAAGCTACATTCTTCCCTAAACAAAATGTACTTTTGAAAACCTTCTGTCGAACCTGAATTAGATTAATATAATGATCATATTGCAATATTAGTATTTGTGTTTGATAATTTGTCAAAAATTCGAGCATTGCGAAATTATGGCATATGATTGCATATTTTGACTAGTAAAATGAATATAAATTAAAGATGGCGAAATTGTGCCGAATAGCAAACAGTTATATCAAATGATATAGCTATTATTTTGGGAAATTCTAATCTCAATTTACACAAAAATCTTGTCCTACCAAATCTCATGGTACAAGAAAATTGAACATTGAAATAATTAATTCCCTATTCTAGCTCATGAATTCTAAGATCATTTCTTCATGCTATACAATAACAATAATAACAACATATCCAATGTAGAAAGGTTATTTCTGATAGATCATCTGCTCAAAAACATCATGCTACTCTATATGATGGCACTCAAAATGTGATCCAATTTTAAAAGTTACAAAAACATTCTATTTTCCTATGCTATTATTCATATAACAATATCTACTACAAAAACTCCTCCACCAACTCACCAAAATCAAACTTCCCATTGCAACATTCCACAGCATTAACCACTTCTTGAAATGCATTAACACTGCATGGCACCACCAATCCATTTGTTTGATCAAACCCAAACTCATTGTAAGTTTTCTCCAACAAAATCTTGAACAATGGATGAGAAAGATAGCTCGTTGGAACGATGAATCGTTCTCGTTCTTCCCCCACATAGATGGCCAAATTCCCTATTGGTATTGATGAATTAGGGTTAGCTAGTGACCATTCTTCATTGTTTTTGTTGTCCTTAATAAGAAAGTATTCATGAGTAGGACTTGTTATTGCCTTAGCCTTCTTGGCTAATTTCTTCATTGAAATAAATTTGTTCATTCCTAGCATTTTAATTTCCCCTTTGAATAAACTTGGATTGGAAATATAAAAGGTAGAAGAAGAAAATATATGAAGAGAAGGAAAGTTAAAAGGGAAAGAAGTTCCTTGAGTAATATATATCCACTAGAAAGGGTGGGTGGGATGGTTTTTCTCAAAGAAAACTATGATTGTTAATGTAGTGTATTAAATTTATATATTATAGATATTATTTTATGTATTTTGGACTTGTCAATAGTTTAGTGCAATTATTAGTAGGTATAAAATCGTATAGCCTATCTAACCAAGAAGTTATTTTTTATTGGATGGTATGACTCCCCAAATATAAAGGGATAATAGCATTTTCGGACCTTTATTGGCGAATTCTGATTTTGATCCTTATAATATATGATTTGATATATTTAATTTTTAATTAATTAAAATATGTGTTTGTGGTTCCTTTACGTAAGAAATTTATTGTATTTGAATCATTTTTAGAAGTATATTATTCTCAAATACGAGCAACAACATAAAATTAATACAACGCATAGGTAATAAAATATTAAATTGTGGATTAATCATTAATAATACTTAATGATTGTGAGTATTCACAAGCGACAAGATCAAAAAGTCATATTTTAAGTTAAATATATTTAGTCAAATATCATAAAAATTAAAATTAAATTATCAATAATATATAGAGGGATTAAAAATGCTATATATTAGCACAAATATAAATGTAGTTGGAACAATACAAATTCTCAAAAAAATAATTAAAACTTCGTTAGGTAAATGAATGGAAGAGATCAAGAGTTGTTTATATCAAATACTTGTAACCACTTATAAGGACTCCTTAAATCAAATATTAACAACTACTTAACTAATGAATTAGCATAAAAAGAGAACTTGGATTAGTTATAACCAACCTATTCTACCAAAAAAACTAAGACATATAATAGTCGTATAATTGAATGAAGAATATAATCATGGTTTAGTTGAAGAGTTAACTTAATTCCTTGCCTTTTGTCAATCTAAATAAGAAAATTAAAGTTAATAAGGATTTTCTATTTACAAAACTCATCAATTTGTTGGACGGCTTGTACGTCAAATCCAAGAAGCCTTTATTATAATATTAAAAGTTTAAAACCCTTTCAATTTTATTAGTCACTTAATTAGGTGTATAAAATTAGTCGAACTACCAAACATTGAAAATGAAAAAACAGAGACAAGAAACTAAACGTGCATACACATAACGTGTGGAGAGAAGAGCAAAACTTTTTTTTTTTTTTTTTAAAAAAAAAAAATGGCATATGCATTAACGAGGGATTAGACTTACTAATAAAGTTTTAGGGTCCCTAATGACATGTATAATTGGCTAAGTCATCGAAGTGAAAGAGTCACGTGACAATCTTGAGTTATAATTTATATCAAGCGATAGATAAAATACTTTTAATTGGGTAAGTCATCGAAGTGAAAGAGTCACGTGACAACCTAGAATTACAATTTATATCGAGCGATAGATAAAATATTTTGTAAATGACTTAAATACATGACAAAATATTATAAATAGCAAAGTAATCTTGTTATTGAGATTTTGTGTAATTAATTAACTTGTTGTCACGATTCAATGTAATTCAAAATTCATCGATGATGGAAGAATGACGGTACTTTGTAAGATGACAAACACATACTTTTCAAAACAGTTGTTTATTTTGAAAAAGTATATTAGATGTATACAGCTGTTTTGATTTTTCTATAAAAAAAATTTGTGTGGAAATAGCTCACTTTAAAATATGACAGAAGTCAAAATTAAATAGAATATTCTTTGTGATTTTGACTTCACTCGTTTGTATATTGATGATGCCTAACTTGTGCATATATATGATATATTAAAAAAAAAATATGTAATGGTCAGTACGAAATTTTGTACCTGATTCTTGGAAAATGTCATTGCAGAATTTTTATTATATAATATATATATATATATAACCTTCCATAAGATTCTTGTTTCACAAATCAATAAAGTCAATAACAAGAGTTGCCTTTGAGAGAACGTGTTCAGAATAACGATTGAGTTTGTTAATATGGTTCAAGGACACACAAATTATAACATCAAATAATAGGATTGTTAATGCAAAATTCGTCCTACATGGCATTTTATATGGTAATTTTGTGTTTTATGTGGCATCCTATGTGTATTCTGTCATATATATAAGACTCGTGTGTTACTTATTTAATTTTATACAAGTTTAAATGTCTACTCATGCACAATCAAAGTTAAAGAGCATAGATATCAATTGAGCTCAAGTGGTCAACATAACTTTAAACTTGACCTCAACTAGCATTTATGTTCTCCAAGTTTGGGTGTGCACAAGTAGGTACTTAAACTTATATAAAATTGAACAAGTAGACATTTTTGTTCTACGTGGCATAAAACACGTAGAACGTCACATAAAATGTGAATTGACACATATGATGTCATGTAGGACCAATGTGTTTACTTGTTCAACTTCATATAATTTTAAATGTCTACTTGTATATATCCAAAATTAAAGATCATAAATATCAACTGAGGCAAAGTTAAAAAATACATTTATATATACTGCGACGGGAAACAATTGAAGAAAAATGGTGTGCTTAAAGTTAAACCTTATGAACCGTCTGTTCTGCCCCCAATAATTATGCATAACCCTCATCAATATAGGTATCGGATATGTGAAGAAATCAGTACTCTCATTTTTAGCCTATTTAAAAGACGTACATCTTTTCTAATTTGGTAACTTTTGAATTTCAATATTGCATGTGACATGTTTAAGACCATAATATTAAAATGTATTTTGGTAAATTACATATACTTTTAGGTTAAATATATAAGATTTAAAAGTCTTATTTAATAATTTTCTTAAGATGTCTGTCCAGTCAAACTAATACAAATAAGTTAAAACATAAAGAATAGTATTCTTACGATGTTATGATTCTCAACCCACTTCATTGATATCGCCTTGTTATTTCAGTCCATTTTCAGTTTTCATTACAAACCCTGATTGTATGGAACTAAGAAAAGTGATGGTAGCAAAAGGAGTTAGAATTATAATTTGAAAATTCTTATACATTATGCACATATATTTATCTCCCAAAATTACTGTCTGCTTGTTGTTTTAAATTTGTTCTTGTTTTAATTTTCTGGATGGGCAGAATTGTAGGCAAACTTGTTCTTCCATTTATAGATTGGAAGGTACGGTAAAGCACAATGTTTTGACTTTTACTATACAATATATCTTGTCAAAAGTCCTAAACAATATACACTGATTATACAATATAGCTTATATATACATAAGTTATACACTGACCATACATTATGATACAATCAAAAAATTGAGCATAGTTTAACTATATATGAAATATACACTAATTATACATTAAGTATACATTGACTACTCAATCTCGATCAACTCAAGATCACCTCTATATAGTTCTAAATTATAGATATGACGATATTTTGAGTTTTAATTTAGATAGAATTCACACGAAACAATTCACATTTGCGATACGTCAAATTTTAAAGAAAAAGGGGAAGCAACGTAGAAGAATAAAAAGATGCCGAAGAACAAAATTAACTCAATTTATTGAAATTGAAATCAAATCCACCAAGTGGCTAGCGCCAAATTTTTGGAGCTCGAAAATGAATATCGATCGATGAGATCAATCAAAGTGCTTTATACTTCTTTACTATTTATATAGATTGAGTTAATTTGTATCGACGAAATCACAATTTTAGTTGACATCATCATTTTTGCGGAGTAATGACATTAATAGTTAATAGTTATGGAGCATAAATGACCATTTTTTTAGATTATTAAATTCTGATTTAGAGCTCCATTGTGTTTCTTTGGAACTTTTCGCAGTCAAAGTAAAGGTTTTATTTAATCACAAAAAATACTCGTCAGGGCTAATTTAATCACAAAAAATTTAAAAAGTTAGGATTGTCTAAAATCATATAAAATGATTAATTTATTCTCATCCCTTCAATGAGGGACTCAACCGTCAACACACTCCACACACCCATGACTTGATATCAGAAGCCACTACTAAAAAAACTGTGAATACCGACCTATAAATACCGACCTCCGGAGGTCGGTATTCCTTGAAATACCGACCTAAAACCGACATCCCAGCTTAGGTCGGAAAAAGCTTGGTCGCTATTCAATACCGACCTCTGGAGGTCGGTATTTACTGACCTCTCGAGGTCGGTTTTTATTTTATGTCGAAATATTCATTTTTTTAAATTCCGACCTCTAGTGGTCGGTATTTTTATTTTTGTAATGTTGAAATTTCGACCTCCGGAGGTCGGTATTTTTATTTTTGTATTTTTGAAATTCCGACCTCCGGAGGTCGGTATTTTTATTTTTGTAATGTTGAAATTCCGACCTCCGGAGGTCGGTATTTTTATTTTTGTTGATGTGTAGTTAAATTATATATATATATATATATATATATATATATACACACACACATATATATATATATAATTTAACTACACATCAACATATAATATATGTATATGTATACATACATATATATACATCTATGTATATATATGTAAATTTATTAAATTAAAATTCTGTTGATGTGTAGTTAAATTATATATATATATATATATATATATATATATATATATATATATATATATATATATATATATATATATATATATATACACACACATATATATACATAATTATTTTAGTATAAACTCACCTCTTGAGGTTGATTTTATTAATTAAACATATATATATATATATATATATATATATATATATATATATCTATCTATATATATGTATCACATTAAATTTTAAGAACACAAAATGGTCCTCCGGAAAACGATTTAAATAAAATTAAATCAAAATAGAAAATAATACCGACATCAAGAGGTCGGTTTTTATTGTAATTCATTTTCTGGGAAAAATTCCGACTTCTTGAGGTCGGAATTTGGTTTACCCGCAAATCGCAAACCGACCTCCGGATGTCACTTTTAAAAGTAATTAGATGAAATAAAAATACCGACCTCCGGATGTCGCTTTAATTAATAGTCGAAATAAAAATACCGACCTCATGAGGTCGGTTTTTTAATTACATACTATTTAATTTTTATCGACATTCGGAAGTCGGTATTATGAAATATTTAATTGAGAAAAAGTTCCGACCTCAGGAGGTCGGAATTTTTAATGAATTACAATAAAAACCGACCTCTTGATGTCGGTATTATTTTCTCAATTAAATATGAAAAAATACCGACCTCATGAGGTCGGTATTTTATATTAATTTATTTTTACTATTTAATTTTACCGACATACGAAAGTTGGTATTATAATTTTTTGTGTTTTTTATTTTACACAAAACCTATTGAGAAAAAATAAAATATTGTTATTTATATATATATATAATTATTTTAATATAAACTCACCTCTTGAGGTTGATTTTATTAATTAAACATATATAATTTAACTACACATCAACATATAATATATGTATATGTATACATACATATATATATACATTTATGTATATATATATATATGTATATATAGATGTTATATACATCTATATATATATGTATATATATACATATATATATGTAAATTTATTAAATTAAACTTCTGTTGATGTGTAGTTAAATTTTATATATATATATATATATATATATATATATATATATATATATATATATATATATTAATATAAACTCACCTCTTGAGGTTGATTTTATTAATTAAACATATATAATTTAACTACACATCAACATATAATATATGTATATGTATACATACATATATATACATCTATGTATATATACATACATACATACATATATATATATATATATATATGTAAGTTTATTAAATTAAAATTCTGTTGATGTGTAGTTAAATTATATATATATATATATATATATATATATATGTATCACATTAAATTTTAAGAACACAAAATGGTCCTCCGAAAAACGATTTAAATAAAATTAAATCAAAATAGAAAATAATACCGACATCAAGAGGACGGTTTTTATTGTAATTCATTTTCTGGGAAAAATTCCGACTTCTTGAGGTCGGAATTTGGTTTACCCGCAAATCGCAAACCGACCTCCGGATGTCTCTTTAATTAATAGTCGAAATAAAAATACCGACCTCATGAGGTCGGTATTTTAATTACATACTATTTAATTTTTACCGACATTCGGAAGTTGGTATTATGAAATATTTAATTGAGAAAAAATTCCGACCTCTTGATGTCGGTATTGTTTTCTCAATTAAATATAAAAAATACCGACCTCATGAGGTCGGTATTTTATTTTAATTTATTTTTACTATTTAATTTTACCGACATACGGAAGTCGGTATTATAATTTTTTTTGTTTTTTATTTTACACAAAACCTATTGAGAAAAAATAAAATATTGTTATATATATATATATATATATAATTATTTTAATATAAACTCACCTCTTGAGGTTGATTTTATTAATTAAACATATATAATTTAACTACACATCAACATATAATATATGTATATGTATACATACATATATATACATCTATGTATATATATATATATATACATCTATGTATATATATATATATATGTAATTTAATAAATTTACATATATATATATAGATGTATATATATTTATATAGATGTATACATATACATATTCTATATACATCTATATATATGTAAATTTATTAAATTAAACTTCTGTTGATGTGTAGTTAAATTTATATATATATATAATTATTTTAATATAAACTCACCTCTTGAGGTTGATTTTATTAATTAAACATATATAATTTAACTACACATCAACATATAATATATGTATATGTATACATACATATATATATACATCTATGTATATATACATATATATATACATCTATGTATATATACATATATATACATAATTATTTTGATATAAACTCACCTCTTGAGGTTGATTTTATTAATTAAACATATATATATATATATGTATCACATTAAATTTTAAGAACACAAAATGGTCCTCCGGAAAACGATTTAAATAAAATTAAATCAAAATAGAAAATAATACCGACATCAAGAGGTCGGTTTTTATTGTAATTCATTTTCTGGGAAAAATTCTGACTTCTTGAGGTCGGAATTTGGTTTACCCGCAAATCGCAAACCGACCTCCGGATGTCGCTTTTAAAAGTAATTAGATGAAATAAAAATACCGACCTCCGGATGTCGCTTTAATTAATAGTTGAAATAAAAATACCGACCTCATGAGGTCGGTATTTTAATTACATACTATTTAATTTTTACCAACATTCGGAAGTCGGTATTATGAAATATTTAATTGAGAAAAAGTTCCGACCTCAGGAGGTTGGAATTTTTAATGAATTACAATAAAAACCGACCTCTTGATGTCGATATTATTTTCTCAATTAAATATAAAAAATACCGACCTCATGAGGTCGGTATTTTATATTAATTTATTTTTACTATTTAATTTTACCGACATACGGAAGTCGGTATTATAATTTTTTTTGTTTTTTATTTTACACAAAATCTATTGAGAAAAAATAAAATATTGTTATTTATTTATTTTTTTAATACCGACATCAAGAGGTCGGTTTTTATTGTAATTCATTTTTTCTGAGAAAATTTCCGACCTCCAGAGGTCGGAATTTGGTTTTCCCGCTTTCCGCAAACCGACCTCCGGATGTCGCTTTTAAAAGTAATTAGATGAAATAAAAATACCGACCTCCGGATGTCGCTTTAATTTATAGTAATTAGATGAAATAAAAAATACCGACCTCCGGATGTCGCTTTAATTAATAGTAATTAGATGAAATAAAAATACCGACCTCATGAGGTCGGTATTTTAATTACATACTACCGACATTCGGAAGTCGGAATTATAAAATATTTAATTGAGAAAAAATTTCGACCTCCTGAGGTCGGAATTTTTAATGAATTACAATAAAAACCGACCTCTTGATGTCGGTATTATTTTCTCAATTAAATATAAAACATACCGACCTCATGAGGTCGGTATTTTTATTGTAATTCATTTTTTCCGAGAAAAATTCCGACCTCCGGAGGTCGGAATTTGGTTTTTCCGCTTTATTTTGCATAAAAACCGACTACTTGTAAATACCGACCTCCAGAGGTCGGAAATTACCGACCTCCATTTGAGGTCGGAAATTTTTAGGTCGGTATTCACTGTTTTTTTAGTAGTGAGCGTGGATAATTAAAATGGAAGTCCAATATTGATAAATCATGAATTGAGATGAACATGAATCGATACCATGTTAAAAGATTGATCCTTAAGCCTAATTAAGCTCCAAAAACTAGTTCAAAACGTAAAAATTACCCATAATTATATTTTTTTAAATAAACTATTTTTTTCACAACCACCAAATAAATCTCAATAACGTATCAACTTTAAGCGCACTTAAACTACTCATAATCATCTTTTGGGGTCAAGTATTTTGTGTAGTCAAACAAGGGAAATAGGAAAATATGTTAAATAGGACATTATTTAATTCTCAAGTCTTCAGTCTCTGGTCTTCTATATAAATATATATATATATATATATTTATTTATTTATTTTTCCTTATAACAAAGTCAATAAAGAAGTAAGAAAATTCACTTGACCGACAATAGTGAAGAGGTAATTGGAATTAGGGTGAAGACATTTACACTTTGAGCCGTTTGATTTGAAATTAAGGAATTATAAATTTATAATATTGAATTAGTAATAATGAGGTTATTCAGTGGATATGTTTTGCTTTTTTTAAAAATAAAATAAAATTACATAACCAAAATGAATCGCATCGTAAAAGAAGTAACAGAAGAATTTGCACTATTGAGAATGAAACTTTTTGTTTTTGGTTTCGTGTCTGATATCTGTATAAGAGCTCAACTATTTTGAATTTGTAAACCTGAGACCTCTAATTAAAGGAGAAGGAGCCACATCCACTATACTATATCCTTTCGTGGTTTTGCGAAAGAGACTTTTGATCTTATAATTAAGGATCATCAAAGTTCATCAGATTTTTTCTGAATAAATCTAAATTTGTTAACAAAAATAATAAATATGCATCATTTTTTAAGAAGAAAAGAGTGTATATACAATTTTTTTAATAAAAAATATATATTCGCTCTGAATCACAAAATCGAACTATATTCAAGATTCCACTCCAAAATACTATCAAACAAGGGTCCATGGGGTTGGCACGTGCATTGTTGTCATATGAAATATGGTTAGTTGATCACACCATTTTGTACTCTGAAGTCTGTCCTCATCGAATGTGACTAAAATAACTCATTATTAATTTAAATAATTAAACTTTGCTTAGTTGGTGTTGGATCCCATCAGTCTTTCAATTATTAAATGAGTTATTGTTTGTAAATTGCTGCCACAACTAATATAAATAAATGATTTTGAGTTATATACATTAAAAAATAAGCAGTAAATCTTTATGCTATTTGCAGTGTAGTCTATTATGGTCACTAATTAATGTATATTACAAAAATTATTAGTAATTATTTACCATATCGATGTATATGTTTAAGTGACAACTTTATAGTCAAATGTAAACATGTATACTTATTTGTTTTTCGCCTAAAAATTACAGAACAATTGTGTTAGTTTAGTTTATTATTAAAATTATTTATAGTGGGATGGGTAAATAAATTTAAATATTGACTTTTATTTTATATCTTAAAATTAGTACTCCCTCGATCCTAAATTCTTTTTCTTTTTCAGTCAAACTCAAGACACAATCAACATTTCATGTTGGATTACATTTATTTGGCAAAAATAAATAAATAAAGAAATTCATAAAGGTATATTTTTCAATTTATTTATTTTAAAAATAATTCTAAAATTTCTTCTCATATTTCTTAAATTTGATGGTCAGTCAAATCATATTAGTAATAAATTAAAAATAGAGGGCCTATGATTTTAGTACCAACGTGGTAATTTTTTACCTTTTTTTAGTTTGTTTCCGGTGTATGTTCGATATTCATATTAGAGTTCGATTAAATTTAGATTCGCGTTGAAAAGTCTCACATTGAGGATAAAGCTTAAACCCAAGACCCTAATTAATGATGAAGGAGTATTTATAACCACTCCACCCCATGTTGTAACCGAAATAATTAGGTGTCATGCGGAAGCTAGCAAGACAAACCTCGAAAAACCAAGAGTAAGAAGATAAACGAGAAATATATCAAAAGACACAAAGATTTAATGTGGTTCGGTCAACCGACCTATATCAACAAAAGGAGATGAGCAATTCACTAATCATAAGAGTACAAAATATAGAGGGGAATAACCTCACGCATTCACTCAGAATACAAAGAGGTCCACACAAGTGATAACATATCACTAAGATACATAAAACTCTCAAAGCCCCTGGGATTACATTGTGAATGCTACTATGTTAAAAAGAACGAGTCTCTAGTATCCTAAACTTTTTCCTATCAGAAAAGAACTAGTCAAATATGGAGACTTTGTGTTTTCTTTTTTCTTAAAGAGAAAATTCAATTATGATAAGAAAGTTAGGCAAATACCCAACATTGTGTTCATGGTTCAATTTGGATCGGTTATTGGTTAAAATCATAACTAAACCAATTTAGTTGGTATTTAAATTTCTAAAACCAAATCAAATCAAATAAAAAAAATAACCGTCAGTTTGGTTATTATCGATTTGTTTTTTGTTTTTTTTTTTCGATTTGAAAGTAATAGGTTTGTTAAAAGCATACTAAATACTAATCTTGATAGACACAAACACCTATTACATGAATAATCTACTGAAAAGTTATTATGGATTCAATTCAGCACTTAAAAAAATTATTATTATACAAACCAAGTGATTTAATTAAGCAATACTAAAATCATCATACACCAAAGATCAAAAGATCAAAATTTTATAGCAAAAAATAATAATAATAACCCCAAGCTCCACATTGAGGAACTATCGAGGAATGGGATACAAAGAAAATTATATATCAAAACACTAATAAGAATTTTTATATTTTATTTATGAATAATATAAATAATTGTAAATTTTATATATATAATTTTTTGATCCGATTTGATTATTTTTTGCGATTTTTTAAAAATAAAATCAAAATCAAATAAAAAAGTATTAATTTTCAAAATTTAATACTACCAAACAAACTAAATATTGATTTCTTAAATCCATTTGGTTCAAATTACGATTGATTTTTTAACTATAATCCTTTAACAATTTTTACCTTTGTTCATATACAGTTACTATTTTGGAGTCCTTTTTAAATATATTCCACTACCTATTTTCAATCCACAGACTCAAATCGCCTCAGAGTTTGGAATTTTCTTCAACTGTACTACTCTCTCTCTCTTCCTCTCGATAATGACTCAAGTTGATTTGGAATCACTGGTTCCAACTAATTCAGGCGGAAGTAATGACCGGAAAATTGTATGTGAAACTCTAGCGAAAGCCGCCGGCGTCAAACTGGAGAAAAATGATATTCCAGACGACGAAAAGGAACTTCCGCCGGATTTCCCGCCGGAGTCATTCTGCCTTTCGAAAGATGCTGAACTCGATTGGTTTGATAGAAACGCTGTTCTGGAGCGTAAGGAATCAGCAAAAGGTAACAGTTCACACGGAACGAATGTGACTTCAAATTTGCATCCGAATTTGAATTCAAACTCACAACGAATTCCATTGACTTTGAAAACTAAAACTACTTTCTTCGGTTTACCGAAGAGTAGTTCCGTTGATCCGAAGAGGAAAACGTGTAAACCGGCGAATATACGTTTTTTTCCGACGAAACGATCTGAATCGGCATTGAAAGCGGTTTCCGCTCCTGAACCGGTATCGCCGAAGGTATCATGTATGGGAAGAGTGAGATCGAAGAAAGGTCGCCGGCGATCATGTGAAGCATCACAAAAATGTGAAATATCACTCCAGAGATCAAAAAGCAGCAGAACACCTAAACGGAAAATCGGATTCTATACACGAGTGCTTTCAATGTTCGGATTCAGTCGGAGTAACATCAAACCGGTGAAGGATAGTATAGAGAGAACGCATGATTCCATACCGGAAGAGCCAGTTCCGCCGAGAAAGAGCAACGCTGTGGTAATCGAAAAGGTTCGTAAAGTTCCGGTGAGTTTTGAACCGGTTTCGGTTTCCGATTCAAGCGGTTTAGGAGGGATGATGAGGTTCACGTCGGGCCGGAGATCGGAATCCTGGGCCGCCGATGAGATCGATGCAGTGCTTTCAGAGTTGGGTACAGATCGAAAAGTGGGTCCCAATATAAGAAATTGAATTCCAGTGAAGGAGCGCGCGGAAGTCATTTCTACTATGGTTAAAAAAAATTCCGTTAATCCAACGTGGCAGTAAAATTTACTTTTTTTTTTCTTATTCTCAACCAATATTTCTCTAGTTGAGCAATTTTATTTTTTTTATTTTTTTATTTTGTTGGTTCAACTAGTTATGCGAGAATTATAATGTAAATTTAGATGTATTACTCTCGAAAAGAAATCTATCGTTTCTCTTCCATGATTAGATAGTAGGTGTAACGATATATTTACTTCATAGGTAAGGTTTGTGGTTTAAGTCCAAGATGACTAAGCTTAGCCAGAAAAATAAATAATAGAAGAAATATTTGTCTACTTCATACATACTCCACTTAGTTCGGGATATAACTCAGTTGGTAGAACTCCGTTCTTGCAATTGGATCGTTGCAAGTATAAATTTGAGGTTTAGTTGTCCAGACAATAATAATAGTGTTTTCTACTTAAACTTTTTTGAATAATGCATATACGTGAGTGTTATACATAAATTATTTACTATGTATACAAAATACTTTATTTTTTTATTTGCTAATATTCTTAATCTCATTTCATATTTATTGTACGTAAGATTAAAAAAAAATATAAATCAAACAACTCAACATTTGGAAAGATTGGTACAATAATAATGTTGAATGATAGGTGAAGTAATATTTAACATGTTCAATTTATGACACACTATACATTTTACATATTTAATAACATTACCCGTACATAAAAAGGAATCTATATATAGTTTATTTACGTAATAATTAATACGGAGATGTATAGAATAGCATCCAAAGAACCAAAGTGAAAAGAAAGTTATATTGAAATTCACGCTTTTGATATTACTTCATTTACTTTATGGAGTTTATAATTAATATTTTAAGATATATTTTTTGTCATATCAAAATGAGAGTAACTTGTAATATTTCGTATTGTCTTTAAATATTTAAATTCTAAATTAATTTAATTAATTATTTTAAATAAACTTTCATAAATTAAAACATGAAAAATAAAAAAGAATGGAGAGAGTACATGTCAAAATCTAAAATTGTAAGTTTCTTTGGAATTAGGACAACTTTGAATAATGTGACATGTTAAAATATTGTTGTTGCATGTAGATCCAAAGTGGTGAAAAGGATTTAACTTCAGCTATATAATTTTAACATTGTCAAAAGTTCAACACTAATAAGTCATCATATTAATAAGTTAATCAATGATAGAGTCAGAATTTTTGATAAATGATGTTAAAATATAAAGTAAAAATATATAAATATTGTTATCAGGGATAGAATAAGCAACCTCAAGCAGTGTTTGCAACCCCTTAATCACTATATTAAACTTTTAATCTATATCAAGAGGTGTCTTTCTCTTTCTCTATATATATATTTATTAAATCAAATTTTAACCTATATATACAATATAATTTTCCAACAAAGGGGTGTTGTTCAACACTCCTTGTCCTGGGGTTGCTCTGCCCCTGAAGTTAATGACCGTACTTTCTAATATTTTACAACAAATTATGCTACATTTATACAATATAATGATATCACACCAAATAACAATAACAACATATTCAGCTAATCTTATAAAATAATGTCTGAAAAAGGCAAAATATACACATGTATTATCCTTATCTTGGATCAGAGACAAATTTAGAATCGATAAAACATGAATGCACCACTAAAAAAAATAGGAGAAAATGTAATAAGTGACAATTGATCTCTAAACATGTATGTAAATTAAACAATTCAACATTTAATCAACTGCAATATTTCACCTTCTTATAGCATGCATGGATATGAACAGATAATATTATACTTAAAATATATACACACATATAATACCTAATTTTACAAAGAAATTATAATTTCACATATCGAGTATAGCATATAAATTTGCTATTATTTTTATAAAATAGAAATATTATTTTTGATAAATCCGAAAACATGCACATAGGGAGAAGAGGAAATAATGGGAGCTCAAAAAAAACGTACACTGTCGAAGACACAACTGAGCGTCATCACATGAATCTGCTTCACAGGCGCTGCTTCCACGTTGGTCTGATATTTTGCAAATAGACAATTAAACTCAATTATAGATACACAAAAAAATGGATATACAATTTTATTAATTATTTTTAACAAACCATTTCAAATTAATATATAATAATAATAAATATTTCTACTCATCTATTAGATCTCTTAAAACATATATAAGATTTGAATAAAAAAATATTGAGTTCACGTTAGAATAATATAGAGTTCTCTATTTTATGAGACAACTAATTTCAACTCAATTCTCTATTTACCTCTTTAAAAAAGATTTTTCTTCTTTCCTTAATATTATATTAGTATTATTTTTATTTCATTATATAAATCATTCTTTTTTTTAAAATAATCATTTTATATCATTTTTATGTGATATAAAATTTATTTTTTCAAATTCTTTATTTAATATAAAATTATATTTTATTTTAAATTTTTAAATAACATAAATTACAAGCAACTATTATATAATATACAAAATAATGGACAATTCAAATAAAAGTGAAATCATTAATGAAATACAATCATATAAACATTACATAAATACTCAACTTTCAAGATTATTACGTTACTCCTGTAAATGCTCTATTAATGCATTATGGAGTTGAAAATGAGCATGTTTGCTCTTAATTTTTTTTAGGAAAAATCACACCATATACACATTTAAGAGACAATATTACGAGTTTTAAACCAATTCTTAAAAAATTCTTACTTATAACAGTTTAATTACGGGTTATAACATATCAATTAAATTTAACTTTATTTTAAAATCAATTAAAATTTACTTTATTAAATGATTAATCTTTTATATTTTTATATTATTAATTATTTAATTGTATTGATTGCAGTTCCTTTTATATAATTAATAGGTGAGAGAAATAATATTAATGAGAGAGAATCAATTTGTAATTTTCTATTACACCTTTTAAGGGATTTTTTTAACTTATTCAAATAACTTTTATTTATTAATGACTATTGGGGCCTTTAATTTTACTTTTTTATAAAAAATTTATCACCGTATATTTTAACATGTAATTTTCGCTCTCTTTAATCTATTTTTTTTTTGCTTTTCTTGATGTTTTTTTTATTTTAAATTTTGATATTGTTTTTTTTTAATCTGATTTTTTTAGAATTAAGAATTTATTACATTATTATTCTCAAAATTCATTCTTCCCGGATTTATTCTTCTCGGATTTATACCCGTTGGATACTAATTTTATACATTTTTATTTTTTGTCTTTGTTCTAAAATTTCAAGTTGGATACCAAGTGTATATAAATTGGATAAAATATTAACTTGTTTTAGATTGTCTAATTTAGTTGAAATATCAGTTACATTTTGTTTTTTTTTTTTCATTTTCAAGTGGGATATCTGTTGGATACCAATTGAATACAATATTAACTTGTTTAGGTTGTCTAATTTGATTGAAATCTCAACCACAAGTTGATTTTTCAATTTTCCAATGGGATATCAATTCAATACTAAATTTATACAAATTGGATACAATATTAGCTAGTTTTACATTGGCTATTTCAGTTGAAATCTCAATTACATGTTTTTTTTTTTCAATTTTACCACTGGGACGTCAGTTGGATACCAAATGTATACCAATTTCATACTAAGATTTAACTTAGTTTTTCCAGTCAATATCAATTGCATACCAACATTACCTATTTTTTGAGTATACATTTGAAAAACACTGAATACACAAATGATTAACTAGCACACATAATAAATATTTTGAAATTATAATTCATTAACTTAAAAGACAACATAAATCAAAACATGAGTTTGCCACAATAAAACAACTAAATAAAAATAAAAATAAATTATGTCTTTTTTTCAGAAGGGTAATTTGAACATGTCTTCCTATTGTGTTCCTCCCGACGACATGTACTGCACATAATCTTAGACCTCTTGAATTTCACATCAGCAAACCATTTACAACTTGTGGTCTCCCTACAAGTTAGTATACACAACAAAAAAATCTGAAATCAGTATACAAATTTCATATAATTATTATGCACATTTTTCATGCCTATTTCATGTCAAAATTATACCTATTTCATGACATAAGTTGTCACTTTTTCACAGCAGAATCATGACACTATAATACCAAAATAATACCACTTTTAACTATTAATTGTCATTTATTAGACAAACAATATACGAAATTTATTCAAATATAATTCTAAAATCGTACCAACATGGTATAACCAATATACCAAATTCAAATAAATTTTATGTAATTTTTTAACCAGAAACATACAAAAAAAATGAATGTTCAAACAAAATCTATACCAATTTCAAACAAATTTTATGTAATTTCAAAAGTGAATATTCATACCAAAAACGCCATAATTAAAACTATTATTCACAAACAAAATCTGAATATTTTTTTTTCCAGAATCATTGTTTATAATTTTTTTGAACGTTTGGTTTGTATTACAATACAAATAAAAAATCGCAAAGAACACTAACCTGAAGGATCCCATCTACCACCATGTTTTATTAATACTAATAAGAAGCCGTCCATAAAATAAAGATTATTGAATAAAAACGAATATGAATTAGATGAGAGTGACAAGATTTTTGGAAAAAAATCGAAGAGAGAGAAACGTGGAAGAAAATGGATGAAATCAGAATTTTTAATTAATTTTAACAAATTAGAGTGAAATAAGGAAACTAAATATTTTTAATTAGTTTTAATTTCCTTAATTTATGCTAATTAGTAATTATCTTCAATCAATTCAAATTTAATTAACACACTTATTTCCCTTTTTTTACCTTTTTTTTTTTTCAGAAACGAATTATTTTATTTTTTATAAACAATTTTTTACAATTATTTTAAAAAAGCTTTTTTTTTAAGAAACTGTTACAACTTGAAAGTTTAATTCTAGTGCTATAACTTGAAAATATTAGAGTAATATATGTCATATATGAAATTTTCACTTTTTTTTATGTCTAGCTAAAAATTATTCAAATTGGAGGTTTTCAAATTATATTAGTGACGAAAAGTAAAAAAATAAATTAACAAATTATTAATTCGGGACGAAAATAGTATATATTAAATAATATATTACGAATACTAAATATTTAGTTAATGGGATTATAGGTAAAATAATATATTCATTACAAAGTAATAAAATAATGAAAAAGTAAATAGAGAGTGTGATTTGGAGAACTACTATTCACATCTTTATAATTAGAGAATAGAATGTAATATGAAGATGGGTTGGAGAGGGTATTCTCTATTTTACCATCCAAATATAGAGAACAAAGGGTAAAATAGAAATGAGTCAAAGATGGTCAAATAAATCCTTAAACTATATTATTATAGTATATATAAGTTTATTCCAAAAATTTATAGGTCTTGAACATCTTGCGTGGCAAGAATCAAGATGTGACAATACAAAAGAAAAAAAATTGCATGAATGAGGTAGCAAAACAAAATAAATTATGAAAATAAATATTTAAACGAAAAAAATAAGGACAAAAATTAAATGTTGCCATCTATTGGAACTTAATTATGGTTAAGAGGGTGGGGAACAAGACTACAAGAGGATTATGAAAAATTTAAAGTCGAAACAAATTGCTTCCATGTTGTTAATTCTGTTAAAAATATATGATATATAATATTACGTTTTTAGCTAATTAATAAAAAAATATATTTACGTAAAACTATCAAGACGAATATCATAATTTTATGAAGAAAGCTAAATAAATACGAAACTTCCAACAATTAAAGATCTACTAATATGGAAATAGGCGATTAAGACTATAATTTCTTTTTGCTTTTAATAGATTTAAGCAATGTAACTTATAATTTTTTTTAATTTTCGATGTATAAAAAAATGAAGGACCAAGGCACATGAGGGAGATAAAAACTTCTATTATACTATCAAAACTTATATTTAGTGATATAATTAGAGTTTCCGTATGAATACAAATCAAATTCGTCCCCAAATTATTTTTTGTATAATTTTATTTTTTATACAAAACATTATTATATAAATTATTGACTAAACTTTCAAGTCATGGGCAAGCTTTCATTGTCATTTATGAGGAAATTATTTAAACACTATTTCATGAAGGGTCCAACACGTTTTCTCCCTTTCCTTTTTCAAAATTTATGTTTTATTATTTTTTTTGGATTTTGTCTGATTTTTCTTTCAAAAAATCATGTCAGGATCATAACTTGTTCATCAAAATAAGTTTATGATTGAAGTAACAAATAAGTATCAAATACTGAAATTTATTTTATAAATACATATACAATTATATATTTAGCTAGATAAAAGTATTGAAATTGACAATAAACCGCTAGTATATTTGGTAAAAGATGTTGATAAGCATTTTTTTATGTTAAAATGATTGATATATCCTTATATGTATATAACATATATATTCTTGCATAAAAAGAATGAATAGTGGAAATAGATAAAGAAATAATTAAAAGTTATGTTTTTATTCTTGCATAAAAAGAATGAATAGTGGAAATAGATAAAGAAATAATTAAAAGTTATGTTTTTATTAAAGAACATTTCAAAGATTAAAGAAGATATTAGACATAAAAGATCTTCTCAATCAATAGTGCATCGTAAGTTAGGGCAATCAATTTATGACTTTTGATCGATTTTAATTAGCTCATAAACACATGGTCTATAAAAACTTGGGAAAAAAGATAAATATACCACCGAACTATCGTAAATGGTATATAGATACCCTCCGTCATACTTTTGGGACATTGGTGCCCCTGCAATCTAAAAACTAGAGCATATATGCCCTTCACTCTAACGGAAGACTAAATAGGAACACGTGGCGCAATCTTATCCGTCGATAAATATCAGATTGGTGGATAAGATTATGACACGTGTATGTCCATTAGTATAAAGGGTATATATGCTCTAGTTTTTGGATGGTAGGGGCACCAATGTCTCAAAAGTATGACGGAGGGTATTTGCATACCATTTACGATAGTTCGGAGGTATATTTATCCTTTTCACGTAAACAAACTTTTAGAAAAATACTTATAAGTTAATTCGACCAACTTATAAGTCTATTTGAATGTTTCACACCTACATTCTGCGGTGGTTATTATGAACTCCCTCGAATCATTGTAACTATATTTTTTTGCGAAAGATGAGTAAAATGCTCAAGTGATATTAAGGAAAAAAAATAATATAAGGATGGTCATAAGAAGAAAATTTTCTCTTAATTTAGTCAATTATAAATATTTTAAATTTTGTATTTAATTTCTTGAGCTATAATATCCTTGCTGTTAATCTATGACTTGGTCAGTGGTCACTATGATTGACTTTAATTTTGAATAATTGAAATAATTAAGAACATTAATGAGACTTAACTAGAAGTTGTCCATTTTTTTCAAACCCTATATTTTCTAGTATATATTATATTGACAATATAACAACTATATTCTTGTTCATTGATTGGGACGAGGCATTGCATACAGTATATCTTTTGTTTTTTTCCACACGTAAAGTTCATTGGGGGCAGGTACCATGTTTTGTAACAACTTGTTTTTGGATGGTTGTTAAATTTTACGTTCTATTATATCGTATCGTATTATTATTTTAAATATAATGTTATTTATTTTGATTGTGGTTTAAATTTTGTGTATATGTTACTACTTATAAGTATTGAATTTGCTGGTTATAGAAGAATGAAAAGTATCATTTTTATGTAATCATCAATTTGATCTGATTGAGTTGTTTTTCTTTTTTCTCAACTCTTACTTTTTATTTAATAATTTTATTTGTTTATAATAACTTACCTTTTGCCCCTCTATTTTTGTTGTAATATTAGAAGCTTATTGTTTAGATTATTGGTATGTGATACTATGAAGCGATGAAAAACGATATAATCTATTTAAATATTATATTTATTACGATAGCACAATTCAATAAGATATGGTACATTATAAAATGTGTCCAAAATGAGTCAAAAGCTAAGAAATTTCTATCTGATGAATAAAATACATGTCAAAGTTGGTACTTTTTAAACCTATTTATGCCGTGCAATCTCATTAGTTAATAATTTCATATTAGATACATCTAGATACTTGTATTTTGCTATTCGATACGCTCTGAAATACGAGAAAAGAGGCGAGCGAGATAGGAGGGAGGCGAACAAGAGAGTTACTGTATCTCAATACATACGAATCACACTAGATACATGTATCTGAGATATCAGATACCTTTTGAAATACAAACACATATGAAAAGAAGTGAGCGAGAGAGTCAATGTATCCCATATACATGCATATGCGTCCACTTAGATATAGTGTATCTAAAACAAATAACACCTAATTTCGAACCTATGTATCCGAAAGACATGTATTCAAACGAGTGAGATACATATATCTGAGGATCAAAATCTGACACGAATGGTAATTTTGAAAACTCGCAGAAAGGCACACAATTAGACCATAAACTAGCAGAATTTATGTTGTTGGCCCTTGAATAAACTCCCCTACAGAAATATTTTACTAAATTAATCGAGGTACGCGCAAACTGATCCAACACTCATAATTATAAAAAAAACTATCAATGCGGAGAGTGTCACCTGTATTAGAATCTCAAAATTGCAGAGAAACCTATCAATAATTTGTAGAGCATTTGATTCTAAAGCATTGATTTGATCAAATTTAGAGACACAAGTTGAAACTTGACATGTGCTTAGCTTTGTTCCTTTTTGAATGATAATCAAGTTAAAATAATAAGGACCAACACTCTTAAGTTCCAATTGCATAAAAGATTAGAGGGTCCTAATTGTGTAGCAATGAGTATCAAATGATATCATATCATATTCTAATAGTTGAATCAGTCACATAAATGATGCAAAATGTTTTAGGGAATATTTGTTACTGTGGGCACGAACCTCGAGTAGTTTCATAGGTTACTTGTTATCTCTGCCTGTAGTGTCCGCGCTAGATTGCATGCACCTCAATTAATTCCACAAAAGCATGTTATATATCTCTCACAAGGATAGATACATATTAAGAAATCACCTAGTACTTTTGCCTCCTATTTATCGGGCCCAGACACCGGATGTAGCTAGATTGAGCACTTAAGCACCATCCATTTTCGAGGCTAACTGAATTCACTTATGAGTTAACACACTCCTCAAGGGTCCTCGCTAAGGAATTCAGATTAAACTCATTCCCATTACCAGACTCATAGAGTTTGTTATCGCCATTACCTCTCTGTGTCAAGATTGAGTAATTTGTGCACCTGCTGAGATTTAAACCTGAGAACCTATAGTTTTCAATCCACTTCGTTGACCACTAGACCATATCCCTGAAATTGCCACTACCTAAGGGTGCATTTTCAACTAACTTAGGTGCATATAGTTCAAATCTCACAAAGACCTTAATTTCCTCCCACCTTCCTTTAGAATTTCTCATGAAGTTCTAAGGTAGGTCCTTGGCTTGAATTGAAGTGGCTCTAAAGTGGTGAGTCCATATCATTGGGCTGTGGTGAGATGGATAGAATTCTTCAACCTTTAGATGGATAAATTTTCCTAATTCGAGAATTCAAAGTGAGTACTGAACACCGAATAGAAACCAAAGACAAGTGGTGCATTTGTGGAAGCAAACATAATGAAGTGCTTCTAGCTCTAATAGAATATATGGTCTCAAAGAATCTATTAAGTGAAAACAAGTAAAGCTTAACCATACAAATATAAGATAGATGGATTTCCTGTACAGTTGAGCTAGGTCAAGACTCCAATTTTTTTTATAGGATTGAAATCTTACACTAATACCCCTCTATGAGGTATATTCGTAACGAAGTATATTGAAAATAATCATTAAAAAAATTAAAATTATAAATAAATAGTTCTGTCACAGTTTCCTTCTCAAAGCAACACCATAATACCTATGACCAGCAAACCTTGATTCTTCCTTATGTTCTTTCTATCATAAGCTAAACTTATACAAATATATCTCAAAGCATTTAAAATGTTTGGCAAATTATATTGGAGGATAAAATCATAGATTATATGCATGTTGATTGTTTAGGAGCATCTAAAATGTTTCAACAAACAATCAACTATTCTTATTTCTGCATTTGTTGGTATCGAATAATATGAACATGAATAAGTATTCATCCTACTATATTTTAGATTAATTTTATTCAGGTCTATTTCATTCGAATGTGAAATATCGACCAAGAAATTCTTGACCTTGGGACGAGTACGACCTATGGCTTTAGTTTTGAGTTAAGATTCTAAAATTCCATTCCCCAGAATCCAACTTTAAATTATCCCCTCACAACAGAATCCCTTTTTCCTTACAGGGAATATCATTCTGTGGTCATTTCAATCTTTTTTTTTTCAAATTTTAGCCAATCATTGACTAAATGATTGATTCTAAATGCTCTTTTTTTGTGAGTTTCATCTTGTTTTTTCAAAGTAAAAATTAACTTAACCTCAAAAGGAAATGAAAGTACAAGAAAGAACAAGAGCACGTGTTCTCTTATTTAAAGTGGAGAATATATCATTTGCAACTAACACAAAGGAAACAGTAGAGGATAATTAGAGGAACAAAATAGATTGGATGGTACAAAGCAAAGTGTGTTTCTAACTCTAAACTGCATGTCCAAAGAGAGAAGCAGCAGTCATGGCTTTATGGCAACACTAAAGATAAGTTAAGTACTTTTGTTTGACATTCTAGAAAAGCGCTTTGCGTCCTTTAAAGCAGTGGTAGAGCCACATTGGCTCAATTGAAAAGTTACGCGGTGTGTAGGTGAATATTTTAATAATGTAAATATATTGATCCTTAATCACATTAACATAAGGAAAGCTTGTAGAGTAGTGGCAACTTACAAAGGGGGTTCAGATGTAGCATTTTAGCATTTTTGGAATCCTGCCTCCGCCCCTGCTTCAAAGAGACATGAACTCAAAGTTACGACATGGTTGTAGCAGTTATGGTTTGATATGGAAACATAAAACAACTTATAAATCTCGCATATCATCAAACAAAAGTTCATTGTTACGATAAGGGAAGGAAGACTTAGAATACAAAAAATAGAAAAGAATTCAACACTTATCAAATGAAAGTTTGGCTGGATGAGTAACATTACAAGTAATTTTTTTTGAAGGGTTAAAATATTGTGTTGAAGAATGATAAAGCCTCACATCGGCGGTTAAGTGTCTCCTTATATGGACTTGGACAATCCTCCCATCATAAATAGCTTTTGGGGTCGAGTTAGACCCAAGATCCATTTCTTTACATATTGGTAGTACTAGGTTTTGTTTACCTTGCGAGGAGAAAAGCTTCCCGAGCAGTCCTCTCTGTTCATCCTTTGATCCCTTGGAGAAGCTGAGGCGGTCCCTTGAAAAATTAAGAAAAGAGTACTTAAAGAAAGAATTCTTCTACACAAGTTCCAACATATATATGTATAGAAACACAAAAGAAAAAGGAACTCTAGATAGTTTTATTTCGATATTTTAAGCCTTTCTAGTTCGATATGTTGAAGCCCTTATAGACAGTCACTTGGTACGTGTGTTGATGAGAGGTAGCAGATACAAGTTCTAATAGAACTATGTTATTAAGCACCATTTTCACCGTGCAAAAACGTCTGCTGAACATCAAGAACTTAAAAACTCTTTAACATTGATCAATGATAAGAAGCAAACCATGAGTATCACAAAAGTTACTTATCATCATAGCCAGTAGCCACCATGCCAGCAAAACAGTTGCGATTCTTTTCGCCACTTTAAGTGAAGGTTGTGATAGATTCCTTTAAACTGCACACAAAATGCATTCCTCCAAACTCCATAAAATATTCTATCATATCAGAATCAACTGATTCTTTTTTACTTCTACAAAAGTTCAACTGAAAACAAATATGCATGTCATTTTCAAATGAGGAGTTTTCACTTATTTTCTATCAAAATTGTACCTAATTAAACATACATGACATAAAACTACCAATAATAATGTCAAATTCTTTTCCCTTTTGACGCCTGGCATTTTTTTTAATTATTCAAAGCAATAACCTCATTTTGGTTAACAGCTGCAGATTTTAACTTATATTGTCAATAGCCATGGGTAGACAGACCCCTAAGCTCCATGTGAATTTATTCTACATTGGCTGTTCATCAGTTGATAATATTCTGTCTTATTTTAATAGGCAGTATTGATAGCCAGGATTTAATCCATTAGTGACATGACAAGAAGGATGTGGCATGCTTTTCAACTAACATTTCATAACATTAAATGAAATTAGGACTGATCCAAGATAATGTTCAAAGTATAAGTGATCTCGAGGATTGATTCCTTGATGGAAAATGATTACAAAACAGAAACAAGGTTTTCCTTTGAAAAAATTGTCCAAAAATATCATCTATATCTATACAGTAGATTGAAATGCTGCACAGCTCAATTTATACTAAGCAGCTGCATACGGTATCTCTACACACACCATACTCTTTTTTTTTACCCGTTGTAATAGTCCCTAATTTATTCCTATCTGCAAAGATGATAAAGCAGATATACACTTATAACACAAAGTAAACGAAACAGAGGTGCAAAATAGGCTAAGCCTTTCAAAAGAAGCTTAGTACGAGTTCCCTAATTTTCCCTAGAAAAACTTAGCAGATAAAAAGAAGGGAACAAAGAGTTTCACAAATTATAAGGATGTTGTATTTTAGAAGAAAACTAGATATTCAACATACGTCCAAGAAAATAGAACGATGATTATAAACAAAGTAACCTGTATCTTTATATTGTGTAAGGACACGTTTTAACCCATAAACGAGCACAAAAGAATGTAAAAGTTATCTTGTAAGGCCAGGATATATAGATTCATCAAGGGTACCTCCAAATCCAATTAAGACTTAAGTGAAAGGTAAATTGGGATCTTCCAGTTGCGAGTTGTCATATTTTCCATCAAATAAGTATGGAAGTACATTCCTTTTATTTCTTCTTTTAGAAAGGGGTCATTTCATACCAAAAAGAATAAAAAACTTTTAGCTAGAGGACCTCTTCTCTCTATTTTAGGGCTATCCACGCAGAATAAGTACCAAATTTACCGAAGGAGAGAACAAGAAAGTATTCTTCATTTGATTCCTAGCCTTCAGACAAAGCGAAGAAGCATCTCTCCACTACATCTTTTTATTTTATTTCTTCTTCCCTTTTCAATATTCACATATTTTAGAATAGCATAGAATGGAAAGGATGCTCAAGATATTCAGGAAGTTTCATATCACTAGGTACAGGCCAAGATGTTGCATCCAAAATCAATAACCATCCAAAGCTGGCTTGCTCCTATACCGTGCAGAGGTTGTCCACCACCCTTCCGATCAAGAAAATCATACAGGACCTCGAAGGGACATTACACTTCATAAAATTAGATGATTTTTTTCGCATACCAGAAATGAATATATGCAAGTATACATCTAGAGATATCAGATATGGGGAAAGGAATTGAATAGCATGACATGGCTTGACATACAAATAAGAAGCAATATATTAGTAGCAGAGGATTTGATACAGCACGAAATTTAGAAAATCCAAGACGTTATATTATCTCCATTTGCCAAGATAAGCTATAGTCAATCTGACATGATAAAATATGTATCCTCAACTAATTGCATGTATCATGCCCACAACTAAACAAACTGAAACTGAAGAAAAAAAAGTATCGTTTCTTCTTGTTTAGGTGTTCAATAGGAGAAGCATCTCAACCATTTCCTACCTTTTCACCTTTTCTTTCTTGCATGTATCTAATACCCAGTACTAGATGCTCTGGTCAACAGAATCTTCCATTTGAAAAGGAAGATGGTTTTGTAGGTTTTCAGGACATCATAGATAGTGGATTCCTCCAATCTCCATCAGGGAAAAAATATTCCACTATTAGTTCTTGGAATATGGTTCCCAAACTTTGCCAGATAAAGAATATGTGTGCATAGGAAAAAGTCGTTGTGGATCAATTCTTTTACCTATTGTAAGGTGTGTAAGTGTTTCAGGAACTTATAATGCAGAGGAATATAATGCATAGTGCCTTTCCATTAGATTAGAAAGCGAACGTGCATTCAGGACCCACAAATGTGTAAAATTGGAAGGTCAAGATTTTTTATCTTAAGCTGGTATGAGAATTAAATTGGTCTAGAGTTAGAGGCAAATTCAAAATTTAGAGTCAGTGAATTTAGAATGATTATATGCATATATTTCAAATGATCTATGTATACATGGTTCGAGCTGAAAACAATTGGTTCAGTTGAACCCACAGAACCTGCCCTAGATCCACCTTATCCAGTACCGCTGGACCTGTCCAAGATGCTATGCCTCTTGGACCCCCCTCCCCCCCCCCCCCCCCCCCCTCTTCATTTGCTTATTAGGGTAGGGTCTTTTTTGTGAATTTGATCAAAGAAGAACAAGGAGATATATTGAACTGTAGCAGAAAACTTTATTTAACCAAATGGAAAACAATGTTATATACTGTGAAGAATAGTAAAGAATCATTACTTGGTAATTCAAAAGTAAGACAAGACTGGAGCCACTGAACGCGACATCAGATTCCCTCTAGGTATGCGATATATAATTTCATTCACCCATCATGCCTATAAATCTTACCATAAGACTTATTCGCTGATAACCAAATATTCATATCCAAGGCCAGAAGATGTACCATCATCACCACCAAGCTTCCAACATGCACCCTTCAACAAGAATGTCTTTCCCTGAAAGGCATCTGTTCCTACAAGGTGGGAATGCCAATGGAGACTCAGGGCTTGTTCTTTCAACGGATGCTAAGCCAAGATTGAAATGGACGCCAGACCTCCATGAGAGGTTTATAGAAGCAGTTACCCAACTTGGTGGGGCAGACAGTAAGTGCACATAAACATGTTAATTTGGATAAGCACCAGATGTATGTTGTTTCTGACTGAGATAATTAAATATCCACCATTCTTCTATTGCAGAAGCCACACCAAAATCAGTTCTGAAACTTATGGGGATCCCGGGACTAACCTTGTACCACTTAAAGAGCCATCTTCAGGTTAGTTTTTAACTTTTTACTCACTCCGTGGTTCACAAATTTACATGCGAAGAAACTAGACATTTCAAGAGGGACAGAATAAGCCTTGAAAAACCTTCTATCATAGCTTCCACACAACAATTCGGGACAAAAAACATTTGGTTGCAAAGATCTTTAAAATTGCTTATGTCAAAATAATTGAAGAACAAACCTGACATTCAAGTACTTTTGAGTTGTAAATGATAATCTAATCTTCTATTTTGGCTGCGCAGAAATACAGGCTAAGTAAGAACCACCATGGACAAGCAAATCTTAGCGGGGTCAATAAAGCTGGTAAGAAATCCAATAATTTTCAAGAATATATAAATCCAAAAAGCTTCTTCTACATTTTTACAGAGAGAGAACTTTCCAAAATTTATCGTTTGTAAATAATTGTAGCAGCAAGTATGGAGAAAATATGTGAGAGCACTGGAAGTCCTACGAGCAATCCAAGCATTGGACCCCAACCAAACAAGTAAGAACAAACAAAATTGAGTTGTTAATATCATCCTACTTCATGTCTGAACCATACCTTACACTATATCAACCAATTTTTCTCTTGTCCAGCAATCTACCAATAAGTGAAGCAATACAAATGCAAATTGATGTCCAAAGAAGGCTTCATGAGCAGCTTGAGGTAAGAAACTGTTGCAAAATTTAACTTACACAAGAGATGTTAGAACCATAAATGCCAATACAAAATATGTAAGTAGCAAAAGATGAGACCTCCTGTGTCATAATTTGAAGAAAAGCTAGAAGCAATACAATATGGTAATTTTATAAGGCATTTTAATTTTCATGAAAGAAGACTTCACTGGTTAATTGATAACCAGAAACATATTTCTCATAGTTGTGGAAAACAAAATAACAAAATGATAGCTTGATCATGGGGTTGAATAGTCATAAACTAATGTAGTGCTTTTGTTATAAGAATAAACAATTTAACAATGTGACCCCTCCATATGGTTTTCTTCTAGCCAAATTTTACTAGTACCGGTAAATTTTCCATACTAGTTTCCAATGATATATTAAGCAACTTATAGTGCTTTGTTTTAAGACATCGATCAAAATTATGACTCTGCATAACTTTTCATCTACCCAAGACTTTACAAGTCAATGAAAAGTTTTCCTTGCTGTCTTCTAAATTAGGCCTAATTGAACTGATTAGGTGCAACGACATTTACAGCTAAGGATAGAGGCTCAAGGGAAATATTTGCAGGCTGTGCTCGAGAAAGCACAAGAAACCCTTGGAACACAAAACTTGGGAGCAATTGGATTAGAGGCAGCTAAGGTTCAACTGTCTGATTTGGTATCCAAAGTATCCAACCAATGCCTGAATTCTGCATTTTCAGAGATACAAGAACTTTCAGGATTTCACACTCCACAAACACAAGCAACCCAGCGGTTAGCAGATTGTTCAATGGATAGCTGCTTAACCTCCTCTGAAGGCCCCTTGAGGGAACTGCAGGAAATGCATAATAACCAACTTGGCCTGAGGACTTTAAACTTTGGACCATGTACAGAAGAAATTGAAAATCAGACCAGGTTACAGCAGACTGCACTAAGATGGCGTGATGACCTCAAGGAAAACAGATTGTTTCCCAAAATGGATGAGGATACAGAAAAAGAATTTGCCAAAGAGACTAACTGGAGCAACTTATCAATGAATGTTGGAATCCAAGGAGGAAAACGGAATGTTAACAGTAGCTACGTTGATGGAAGACTTAATGGAATAGATGCAGACATCAAACTTTTTCACCAAGCTGCAACTGACAGAAGTGATTCAATGAAACCAGAGAAGCAGGTGTCACCACAAGAGTATAAGCTACCATACTTTGCTCCGAAGCTGGACCTAAACACGGATGATCAAACTGATGCTGCTTCTAATTGCAAGCAACTTGACTTAAATGGTTTCAGTTGGAATTGAGAGATCTCATCTCCAAATAGAAGTAAAAATATGAGTAATTATGTCTCAAACAGACGCCCACACGTGGTATACTGAGCTGATGCTCCTTTTGGAAGGAATAAAATACCGTGTAACAATTAGAATTCAAGATTATATACAATACTGTAACACCATTGTATCTTCAGGATTCTCATTTTCTGGTCTAATACCTAACGTATTCTGTTGCATAATTTTTAGCAGTACAAATATGAGTAACCTTTGGCAGTTGAAAGTTCCGTGTATCTAAAACTAATGCACTTTCCTCAATTTTCTACTCCAGAAATATAGTGAATACTTCTTCAGATCAAAAGCAATTATCACAATTCACATCTGAAGTCACTTTTAGTGAAAATGAAGTGCTTAACTCCACAAACCAACATAAGTTCTTTGAAATGTGTCTAAATATATGCATAAACAATCCCTAGGATAAACACAATCCTGAGTGATGAATAAAGCTGGGTAAATATAAGAAAATCTAGCCTTCTTTCTCAATTCAGAGCTCTTCAGCAAAGATAAGAGAAAAAGGACGACAGCAAAAAACGATTTCTTTTAGTCAGTTGGAAATGACAGATTCCTTCAAGTTTAATACAAAAGATACCCATTTTATTGCAGCTTTCTCAAGTATATATCCCATCCTATAACAATTAATGTTGAAATACTATACAAATGATATAGACAACCACTACTTGGCCTTTGAAAGTTCATAAAGGTTCACATGGAAAATTAGTACTCTATTTTACTATAGGCATAATACATAAATAGAAACTCAAACTTGACTAACAAGTAATCACTTCAACTTTAAGTATTGCATATCTACACATCTCAACTCGTCTCCTGTTGAACACTCCAACTTACAAAATGATCATCTAAACACCTCCAAAATTTACGTGTCACATCAGCATTGAGTGTACACGAGACACAATGAGGATCAGATGAGGTGTCTAGATGTGCAGTTTCAAAGTTTACTTGATTAACAAAAATCTAGCATTTCATCAAATACCTAATAAGCATAAGAATCATAATACAAGGACAAAATTATACTCCAATAACAACTGAAATCGACATGAACAGTATCAAAAGAGAAAAATCCTCTTTTCGTTTTCAATTGATACTCGAATGAACAGGAAATAAAAGGCGCAATTAACAAATTCATCGATATGCTTCAGTGAAATTGATAAGGTATCGAATTTCTTAAAGAGATCTTATCTCCATTTGCGTGCATGCATGTATACCTTATAAGGAAAAAATGGAGATAAATGCCCATTCTTCTCCATTGTCAAAAAGCTTTACCCACATTGATCTTTCACTTTCATGGAAATTCGACTCAAGTGCCTTGTCAATTGAGGAAAAAATCTCTTGGACTATTCAAAAGGCGAAGTCAGAATTTTAACTCATTAAAACAAATACATTAGTATATAAATAAAAATGATTGAATTACTGAATTCATTGAATTCGTACCGAACTGAACTTCTAGCTTCGTACCTGTCCAAAAGAATCTGGAATTGATTTTTCGATCATTATTATTTCAGAAATTTACATTTCTTTCTTTCAAAGTGATTATTTGAGATCATTATTATTTCAGAAACTTATATCTCTAAAATTGCATTTGTAGATAAAATATTTGTCCTTATAATAAAGTTAAAAGTGACTTTATAAGTGTTATTGTGTGTAAAGTGGAATTTTTACACAAATTGACGTTCCAATTCACTATTTATCTTTTTTAGTGGGTATACAAATATGTTCTGATTATATACGATCATATAATATATACTATATATTAATTGATTATTTTAGTTTAGCCGATGGGATGAATAACTATTGAAATATCTTTTTAAGTAATGTGAAATCAATATTGGATTTGAATCGGGTTATTTGTTCTTTTGTCCTTATTTTGTGTTGGTCTTTAATTTTTGGTTCTTCGGAGAAATAATTTTTTCATGAAATGTAAGTTTATATTTTCGCATTATAATATCCACAAGAATACAAAATAAAAATCGATCTATTTGAAAGGCAAATCGCGTCTTTGAATGATTTGAACTAGTTAACAATTAGATCAAGATTGGAGACAAGAGGGTGGCCCATTCCAAGACTCTATTTATGAATTTGGGCCGAATAGAGGCCCAAATAAGTGGCATCTTTAATCCACAGTGATCTTATTTGCCTTAAAATACTATACTGTAATATTTTTGTACTTATTTATATATATTTTTGAGAATATATAATTCACATTTTTATACATCTTACTGATATACAATAGTTGTAATATACAAAACCTAACCCTGGTTTTGTATATTACTGAAATACACGTCTTATGTTTCCCTTATTTATAATATTCCCTTCTATTTCTAAAAACCTCTAAAATTCCTTATTTATCTCCTAATCCTAAATTATTTTATAATGTATCCGAGCTAGTTTTTAATGTATTCGAGCTACATATTATGTATCCGAGCTAGTTTTTCATGTATCCGAGCTACATATTATGTATCCGGTTTGTTTTACTTTTTCAGGAATTAATGTAATTACAAACTAAATAGGGATAGATTGTAATTTCATATTAAAACTACGTGATTCCTAAAATTTATACCTGTTTTTGTATAATAGGGGAGTTAAACTTCAAAAAGTGAATAGCTCCGAGTATACGCAAAAATTCGTGTACATAAACTCGTGGTCTCTCTATAAAGTTATATATATATATATATTATTTGTTGACAACTATGCTACAAAAAATAATAGATGATGCACTTGAAGGTTAAGTTATATATCTTTGAGGACTAGAAAATCAATTTTCATTAAATACATTTTTCCTCTTTTTTTTTTTTTTTTTTTTTTTTTTTTTTTTTTCTGTTGTACACCATATTTTAGAAATCCTAAATCGGTGAATGGTTCCAACTTCCAACTAACAAGTTTCAAACTTTTCTAAAGGAATGAGATAGTTATTAAATACTAGATGAGCCTTAATTAATATCATAATATAAGGTGAAAATAAATAGTCCAACATAATGTGTGGAATAGCTTGCGACAAGCCTAAATTAGAGATTATAAATCATATAGTACGAAAGAAAGAAAAAAGATCGAATGCTTAAATGATCACTCAACTATTTATAATAATTTATTATCGAAGTTATTCAACTTTATCTATCTTCCAAAAATAAGTACAATTTATTATCAAAATTATTTAACTTTATCTATCTTCCAAAAATCATCTAGTTTTGTTTAGTTAGGTTCATGGTTATTCAACTTTGTCCAATTAGTTTCCGCGATCATTTTAACTAAAGATACAATTTTCAATACTTATTTAATGGCGTAATAACTAAACATTAATATTTTAATTTATTTAGGACCAATTCACTCTAAATCCGATCTAATTCTTGATTCAACCCACTTAAAATGTATTGACAATGAAAATTATAACTAAAAAATATAGCACTCCCTTCGTATAAAAAATGAAATGACCTTTTTTCTTTTTTGGTCTGTTTCGAAAAGAACGTTCCTTTTTTGATAATATTTTAATTTTAATTTTCTACATGACATATTTAAAATTATAAGATTAAAAGACATTTTGATATATTTAAGTTTTGACTTAACTTTAATTATTAAAAATTCTTTTTTAATTTTTAAATTTCGTGTTAAATCAAATTAGTCCATTCTTTTTTATACGGACGGAATAGTGATGTTGATGAGCAAAAGGTGAGATGTTGATGATGAAATAGTAAAAGAGGGAAGTCCAAATTACGGTGGCTGCCCACTAAAAAGAAGACAAGTGTCACTGTCTACTAACCAACAAATCCATTATTAGATTTTCCAAAAGAGTTAAAAACAAATTAGGAAAAATAAAAAGTTAACTGAAAAATTGTTTTTTTTTTTTTTTTAAACATGGGGTGGCAAAAGCAGTGCAGATTGTGACCTTTTTTAGTTGGGAAATAATGATTTTTGAGGGAATATTTGTCTCATAAGTTTGAAAAGTATCTTATGGATTTGGTTTTTTCCATTTTGAGTGTCTTGAAAAATGATAGGTAAATTCATTCATCAATTCCATTTATTTGGACAACCTTACAATAAACATATTGTGACCTTTTTTAGTTGGGAAATAATGATTTTTGAGGGAATATTTGTCTCATAAGTTTGAAAAGTATCTTATGGATTTGGTTTTTTCCATTTTGAGTGTCTTGAAAAATGATAGGTAAATTCATTCATCAATTCCATTTATTTGGACAACCTTACAATAAACATAATATTGCTTATTTTATGGTGTGTTTCAATGATTTATTTTATTTTGGAAGATAAATAGTTTTGATATTATCCTCAAAAAAAAAATTGTATATAATTTAGACAGTTAATAAGATGATGAGGTATGGGTGAAGCTAAAATATCGACTATGGGTTCGACTCAATCCAATAGCTTATGTTTAAACTCTATATTTGTCTAAATATAATAAAAAATACTCCATCTGTCTTAATTTATGTGGCACGTCCCAATTTATGTGGTACTTTTCATTTTTCAAGAGTCAAACGGTTTAAGTTTTATCAGGAATTTACGCATGAAATCTTCAAATTTTTTGAAATGAAATTTATATATTTGTAAACTACGTAAAAATACTATAAGTCGTAATAATTGGCAATTCAAAATATTTAAAAGATATATGAAAAAGTTACTATCAAAAATAGACTTGTTTAAATTTCAAAATTCAAAAAATATCACATAAATTAGAATGGAGAAAGTATTAATTCAGGATCTAAAAGTTTTAAAATTTTTTGAATCCAACTTATAAATTTTAAATTCAGATATTTGCCTTGGAATGAAGTGGGGGTGTAGGGGATGTAATCGTGGTGGGGATGAGAACTAGGGTGAGGGTGGGGAAGAGTCGATATATGAGTGGATATTAATTAGGCAGAATGTTCTGAGAGACTCCTTTACTTGGCTCTGTTTGTCAGTTGAATTCTCATACTCATTATTTTGCCAATTAGACCTTTAAACTCATGAGAACACAATATTTTAAGCTCTTTTCTCCTCCGATTAGTGTGCGTGTAATGGACGCGATTACACGTGGAATTCCACATCATATTTTAGTGCCATGTACGAAATTAAGTGCTAAAATAATAAAAATAAATATAGATCAATTTTTTAATTTCTTAAACTTTTCAAATAGTCATCTTCTTCATATTTGGTCACAAATTGAGCACTAAATTCATACACATTAGATCAAATTCTTCTCGATTTAACTTGTAAATTCAATTACAAGTTCACCAACACAAACTCAATGAACCCCAATTGAAATTTTTAATTAATTTTACAAATTTACAAGACCCACTTATTATTTTAAAGCTTTTTCAAGCTTATCAATGGAGTTTTAAAATTTTCAATAGTCACAATCATCCTTCACATCATCCACATCTCCTCGTTGAAACCATCTAATAAAATAATGATACTAATATTTTTCAAACCTAAAAAATGAAAATTTTAGAAGAAGTTGAGGCTATCGATTTGTATAAAAAAAAAAAAAGAGGCGGAGAAGAGTGAATGTGGGGCTGGAGAAAGAAGAATGAACTGGAAAAAGAAGAAAGTTGAGGGTTGTGGTGAGGGGTAGAGGAGGGAGGCTGGTGGAGAAGAAGAAAGTCGTGGGTGAAGGATGGTTGAAGAAGATGAATCTTATTTTTTAATTTTGTTAAGTTGATTTTTTTAAAAGTAAAATATTGGTTTAACTCACTTTCAAGCGTGTGTAATCACACATCTTTCAAACTCATCAATATTAATGTCACATAAACTCGGTCAATGGTCAGAGGAGTTTAAAATATTGTGTTCTGATGAGTTTAAGAGTTTGGTTGACAAAGTGATAAGTAGGAGGGTTCAACTGATAAATGAAGCCAAGTGCAGGGGTCTACCGGGTCATTCTGCCTATTAATTATGAAGCTCGTTTTGTTTACTTGATTTTTTTATTTTTTTTTTAAGAAACTTATTTTGCTATAAAAATATTTTTTTGAAAGTCTTCATAATCAAATATAAAAAAAATATTTTTTCTCCGCACCAAAAACATTCTTAAAAGTCCATTTTTAGTTTCTTAACATTACATTTGATGTGGGAAAAACCTTTTTTTTTTCTCTATTTGTTGAGTGGAGTATGAGAGGCTAAGATTTTATGATCCTAAGTCATTGAGCATGCACTTATAAATGTGCATGTGTGAAAAAGAGACCATAAATTAAAAGCTAGATAGTGCAAAAGTGATATGTCAAAGGAATTTAGCTACAAACTTAGGGGGTAAACTATCTAATGAGAGGTGGATCTAGAAGTTCGATAAGGAATTTACATAAATATAATAGTTTTTTTTAATCTTTTAATATATATAATTTTTTTTAAAGAGTTATTATTGAAATTAAAGTTGATGTGGAAATCATAACTTCATCAATTTCGGGATTCGCCATAATAATGTATTAAGCCTTTCCAAAATTTTACACTAATATATTAATCTTCCATCAAAATTTTAATCAATAAATATATATTTTATATATAAATTAATTTTAATATACAATAATACATATTTAATATATAATAGTGTGTGTATATATATATATATATATTGAACTCAAATTTAATTAATTTTGCCCCTTCGATCAAATATAACTTCCCCTTTTTCTTTGAAAATGATGAATATGGGTTCATATCATGAAGCTTCTAAAGTTAAAAAAAATAAAAATCTTATATTTTTATTTTAATTAGTTAAAATCTCATCATATTTAGTGGTTAAGTTAGTTTGCAAAGTACATATGGCCAAGGGGGGCAAGAGGGCCATACATGCCTCTCCAAACTTCAAAAACGATCATGACTTCTTGTAATTCCTCATTTAAAAACTATATGCATCTATATGTTGTCCCCTTATATTGTTGAAATATAGGCCCTCTCAAATTTTCTATCCCTCCGTCTCAATTTAAGTATCTCGCGTTCAATTTTAGTTTGTTTCAATTTTTTTTATATTTAGTAAGTTTGTAGTTTCAACATTCTACATAACAAGTTGAAAACTACGTACATGATTTAATGATGAACTATACACATTTTTAATTTAAGATCACAAGATTCAAAAAATCTTCTTTTATTTTTTAAATTGTGTGCTCGATCAAACTAAGACACTTAAGCTAAAATCGAAGAAGTTTTAATATTAATAATAACAAGTACTTAATATAAATGACACTTTTGACATGAAATGTGAAATGGCACAAGGATCTTAGATCCTGGAGACTGGTCAAATAGTTTAAGATCATAGGGTGGAAAAGTATGAATTTGCTACACATATATATAATGGTTGAGTGCTAACAAAAAATGAAAAAGAGCCATCTAACCATACACTTGTCCTATGATGAAAAAAACAATCATGCCTTATCAAGTTCTATTCTTATAATTCTAATTAATTCTTCCCCTTCTTCCTTAGCTTTTCATAATATAAGGTATAAATAGGACTTGACGATAATAATAATAATAATATAATCGGTTTATATAATTTGAGAAGTCGTAGGGTCTGAAATGATGATGATATATATATATGCAATCTTATTTCTATCTTATAAAGGTAGAAAAATTATTTTTAGATAGATTCGTGAGTCAAGTAAAATATTTCAAGAATCAAGGTATATAATAATATAATCGGTTTATATAATTTGAGAAGTCGTAGGATCTGAAATGATGATGATGATGATGATATATATATATGCAATCTTATTTCTATCTTATAAAGGTAGAAAGATTATCTTTAGATAGATTCGTCAGTCAAGTAAAATATTTCAAGAACCAAGGTATAAAGAAAGATAAATTACAATAATAATCTCTTCTCAAAGCTATTAAAAGACAGAAGTAAACATGAATAATTACAATAATAATCTTCTCGAAGCTATTAGTTTCACTCTTTTTTTTATTTTTTATTCATCCGATATTAAAATCCGACCAAATTCAGATTCGAATTTAATTTCACTCTTATTATAAAGGGAAAGTTGTAAAAGAAACTAGATGCAATGATGGTTTTGGATGCCCAAACCGACCTCGTTTAGAAAATCATAGTCATAAAGACATATTGCTGCAGAAAAAAAAAACAAAAAGTGGAGTCCAAATGAGACCACCACTATTATTTTTGGTGCATTTTTGTCAAAATCACTTAGTTTTTGCGTTAGTGGTCCTATATTTTTTTAAAAATAATTTAACTGTCTTAGTCAAATATGTTTATGTTCACTTTAACTAATTTTACGAAATATTTATCACTTTCCATCAATAACAAGTACAAGATATTTTTATCCATCACAATTAAGACAGATGAAAAAAAATCATTTAAACTTGAAATCTTATAATTCTCAATCTACGTCACTGACCATTAGACGACATTCTTTGGATTAGTTGTCCTATATTGATTTTTAACTCATCATCTTTACTGTAAAAAAATAGTTTATGTGGAGGATTTTGCCACATAACATATGAGCAGACATTTATCTCAACAGGAAAAAACCTATAATTTTTACAACAGAGAAAAAAGTTTTACTACTAATTATAGCAAATAAATCATCTGTATTAATGTACTTTAGTCAGTTTTCTAATAATCATTTTACCATTAATTACAAGTATTTGTATAGTAACACGTTTATGTTTATTTGGTCAAAGAATAAAAACTAAGTAGGCTTGTATCTCTCACTTTATAGTGGATTGTATATTAGAAAAAAGTGTGAAAAGAAAATCTTAGAGAAATTATGATATAGATCATGACCTCTCAATTGCACAGCAACAAAAATCAACAAGATGGGGTCCAAAGTGCTAATATGCTTTCCACTAAAATTTAACTTCAATTTTTAAAAAATAAAATAAAAAAATTAAACGATAACAAGCACTCACAAGATAACTACAAGTAATCGTCCATAAAAATTGATATTAGCAACGAATAAGAAACAAGATATATTATCTATTACAACATATTAAAATAAGTTGATAATAAAATTTTGTATAATGTCAGTTTCATATATTCTATTTTATGTAACACTAATTTTTAAAAAGAATGATACATTTCATACTTAGAAATAAACATTAACCTTTTATTATAAGATACTGAATTTACAGTCGCACAAATGTTCGTAACTTGTTTTAGTCACACAACTTTCAAAAATCTTTATATCATCTTAAACTCCGTGCCTAATTAAACGACAAAAAATCATGATGGATTTTCTCACACCTCTTTTTTTTTCCCCTTATAAAAGGAGCACTAGTGTGTGCTTCTAAACAAGCTTACTCAAAAACTCAAACTTGTATAACCTCAACTCCCTAGCAACACAACATATAACAATACACAAGAATGGGAAATTGCATAGTACTTTTGCAAAATGATAAGAAGAAGGTCATTGAATATAAAGCTCCAATGAAGGTTCATGAACATGAAGTGTCATCACCTTTTCTACAAGAGCCAAAAACAAAACATGTAAAAAAGAAGGTGAAGTTTGCTGATGAAGTAATAGTTATGGAAAGTAGTTGTTCATCATCAGAGGTTGTAAGAATTAAAGTTGTTATAACTAAGCAAGAGTTACAATCTCTTCTATCAAGTGAAGGAGAATTAAGAGTACTTCAAGATGGTAACATGGTTGTTCAATGTCCTCTTCAAAAAGAAAAAAGCTCTATTAGTGAAATTAATGATTGTATTATACATGAATTAGACTAGCTTATTAATTAGTTTTCCCATATTGTAAAATAACTATAGTAAGATACAAAAAACATGGGATGTACCAAGAAAAAAGGTTTTGTACTTTTTTTTTTAGTTCTAACAAGTGAAACTTTACAAATTTGGAATTATCAATCTTCTTCATCATATCAACTTTCTTCATAAGAGATTAAAATGTACGTATATTGCTACGTTCTTGATGATTTATTTACTTGTATATATATATATAAATCGGATCATATTAGAGCTAGTTTCCAAGTATTTGGAGCTAGAATCATTGGAGGAACCCTAGAAAAGCATGCCCATGGGCTAAAGAATGGGATGGAATATCCATGTCTTACTGTCAGTGACAAAGTCAGAATTTTCATTAAAAGAATTTAAAATATGAAGAAATCAAAGAAATTCAACATTTATATATATAAGATGAATTAAACCTTGAGTATACAGTATAATTTTCCGCCCCAAAGGAATTGTAAACACAAAGCAAGAGTGAATGGAATAAGTTAATGAGAAAACAGAGAAAAACTGCAATTTTGTTTGCGTGACTGACCTCAGCACTAATAAAGAAACATTTATGTAAATGTTTGCTCATATATTAACTACAGACAAAACATTACAAACTTGTCAATTAACTTACAAACTTTTAAATCGTCGTCTAATATTTTTTCATAAAATTTTCAGTATATTCAAAAGAGATCTTTACATTGTAATCTAAAAAGTCTATAAATTACAAGAGAAATATTTACTAAATAACTGTCACAAAAAGGGTTAGCCAGTGAAAATTCCACTCTATAGTTAGGTAGTTACTTAATACTTATTATGCGTTCTCATGCTCTTTTTCGGTTAATTAACCAGACTAATTAGCTCATTGTTAGGGTACCTAATATACTAATTGATAAATATAGATAGAAATTAATGGATTAACTGTTACTAGAGAAACTTTCTTACATCGTGATGGAGAGCTCACCACAAATTAATTTTATAAACTAAACCTTCGTCTCTAGTGCATATAATATTTACGCTTATAGTAATTTTTTTTTAAAAACGTGATCTCTAGTGCTTCCTCATATTGTTAGTCTCAAACCATGATAAAAGAGGTGGTTTTCGGTAAGTTAACAAGCAATCTAAAATTAGTCAATATATGATGAATCAACTTTAATATCGAAAATAGTATTGGAATGAATAGGTCTACATAAGTGTCGAATGAATATTGAGGATTCATAACCGAATCATAACTTGATTGAGACTAATGCCTAGTTATTTTTGGATTTGAAATCATAGATTCATTTTGTGATCAACGCGACTCAGACAAGAAATCTATATCTTACCCACCAAGTTTTTGCTCTGATTGAATTTCATGCATCGTAGAAGCTAAAGGAATATGCAAACTTGATAAGAAAGTTGAACTACAAGGATGCACAAACATTAAACTGCAAGCACTCACATATTTTAGCCTATGTTGCTCGGATACTCCAAAAACGTTATCACACTCATGTCAGATTCTTTAAAAATGCATAGCTTTTATCACACACACCTGGTGGTATTTTTGAAAAGTTCGAGCAACATAAATCTCAGTAGTATATCTAGAAAAAAACATGTCATCTTCCGGAAAATGAATAATATTACCCAATATGATACAAAACTCAATGGATGATTGCGAATTTGCGAAGAGTACAAAAGACAAAGTGTCTTATTATTTTCAGAGTAGGAGCAATATGGTGCATGTACATAACCTAGTATTAAAAGGTCAAACAATCGCCTGAAATGTATATATACAAGGTGTATAATACAATATGATATACATATACACGCTATATACGTCTAGAATGAATACTGGCGAAGTTTTGCTTTTCTAGTTCTATACATTAGTGAACAGATTTATCTCAATATACAGCACACTGACTAGCTATTCCTGTTTCCTTTCAACTTCCAGGCTAATCTCATTCCGACGTGTGAAAGGAAGAGTAAATGGTGGATTATACTGCAAGATAAGTACAACAAATATGCAGCTAGTGAGTTACTTTAGTTGCACTAGGCCAAAATCTGTTCTCCAGGAGATATTATAAGAATAATTGAAATGGTTCTGCAAATATACCTGTGCAACTTCTACCAAGGCACCATCTTTTACCTGAAACTCTGCATCTCCCTTTAGTGCAGTTCGAAGTCTTGATTCTCGCGCTTTAACTTCTTCGTCATTCACAAAACCTTAATTGGAATCAAATGGGAGAGGACTAGCTATGTTAGGATACAAAACTTGAAAAACAGAATTCCTAAATGTTCTCTTTTGAACTCTGAATTGATCACCGCCATTCGTCACAGCAGGCTTATAGGACATTAAAGACAGAAATGGATGTACAACTATGTATAAGTTTCTTTCATATCATAATAAGTGAATCGATCAATAAAGTACTAAGTAACTTTACCAAGATCTACTTCTATAAACCAATGAGACCGATCCCAGCTTTCTGACTACAGATGTTGAATTTCAAGTAAACTTAACATTCCACCTTGAACTTTGTATTGACATACTGAATTATGAAGTTACAAACCTGAAAAAGCAACAACTGCGACAGTTTTCCGAGGCACCTCTTTGATAGTTACAGAGGAATCCTTCGGTAGTGGCAAGTCCGAACCATACTTGGAGGGCATGACGAAGGACATCCTCCACTTTTCCTGATCTTCCGCCTAATGAAATTCTTAATGAGATTCCAGTATGTGTAATTTTTTGAGAAAATACGAGAGCAGGAAATAAATATAACAACTATATACATAATATTTATCTTTTTTTCCTTTTTGGTGGGGATGGGGTGGGGTGTGGGAGTGTTAATCACTAAAACATAGGATCAGACATAAGCTAAAGTGATTTTTTTCTTTTCTAGAATGGAATAATGCTGGTTTTGAAGTTTCTCGGAGCAAGAAATTCTTATAGGATGTCTCCACATAGCATAACCAGAGAGACACACAACCTATCGCTAAGGGAGTGCCTATTTCCACATAATATTGTTTTTTTCTGTTTCAAAATGTTGTTATCAGATATCCATTTATGAATGACTAGAAAAATGTGTTATTGTTTGTATAGAGGATTAGATGTGTATATTCATTCAGACATATAATCTTTATAATGTGGAAGATTGTTCTCTCTGACTGTTAGTCCATTCTAAACCTGTTCTGGAACTAAGATTGGACATCGACAATACATGAACTAGCCTATAGGCACATATCAGATGCGTGCGTGCAAGTATCTGATAGCGGTTCGTGCAGTTTTTTCTTTAATTATTAGTGTATTTGAAAAATTGGAAAGAAGTACCCAACACTCAAGTCACACCCCTCAGGTACAGGTATGGCAAGGCAATGAAGGATCCATGCAGCACTTATGTTGTTGGGACCCTTCAAAATTACTGTCAGGTGTGTATCGGATTCTCCAAAAACTATGCATTTTGGAGGATCCAACACAGGCGTGGCAGCATTTTTAGAGGGTCCGAGCAACATAATCAAAATGTGGAATCTAATAGTTTCCCGTTCTCCTAGATATGGATTTGCAATAGTACCATCCGAGAATACTACAGGTTCAAACAATAAGAAGCCACAATGTTTTTATTTCATATGTACCTGATCTGGCATATGGGCCTAGCACACAATTGAAAGATCCTCAAATCTCATCTAAAATACATTTCGGCTTTTATCAAATCCACATCAAGAACGTAAATGTGTTTTCCTTGTGAATTAGGTAACTAGATGATGTTCTTTTTCCCAATAGAATCAGTAAAAGTCAGCATTTCCATTTGGCGACATGAGGTCATTATTAGAGTAGTTCTTCATTTATCATTTCTCAAGTTATGTAGTGACTCAACTCCATTATTTTATCACTTTATTACTTTTATTAACACCGTGCATCAATATCCATGTTAGTAGTCCCTCTTACAGGGTATCTCCAATGTCCTGAGAAAAACACAATATGTCTACAAAGGTACTGCACAGAAAAGAGTCGAGCAAAAAGCATGTGTAATAGAGTAACCAAACCATCTGTCTTGAGTGAAGCAGTAAATAATATGCTGTAAAAGAACTAAAAAGGGAAAACAATGATCAGTTTAAGTGTTGTACCCTTTTAGTTATCACTGGAGTAGTCATTTCCATTTTCTCCCCATCAGATTGAGTTCTACGAGTGATTACGGGTGTCGTCATTGCCATACTCTCCTTCTTCATGTTCTAGAAGTCATCAAGAAACAGAACAAAGCCAAAAAAGGCTACCATTACAATGTGGTTCGAGGCGATCTAAGGTTGACTCTATAAGTACCTTGAACTACCTTACCAAACAAGTACTCAGCCAATGTGTTGAAGGATTGAGATGCACCATTTAAGTCAAACCCAGACTTCCCAGGCATTGTAGCCTCGGCAACAAAGTAAGGCTGCTTAAAGTCACAATACTACTTTAGATAAATGAACAAAATTATAACGAAAAGAAAGATGGTTAAAAGGATAATCAGGAATTATTTTTTATCAACATGACAACATAAAGAGATGTCGATGAGTAAAGTTCTAATAATACAGCATGTCTATAGTATGGTAGATTAATGCTATTAAGAAGAAATATATGCACCATGATAACACTGTGACTGTTGGTCTAGAATTCAGGTTAAACACAAAGGACTATTTGCCAAAAGTTAATGTCAATGACTTTCAAACAACAGGATCCACGGCTTCAATACGAATAGAGAGAGCTTATGACATGCTTAAATCTAGGTGATCAAACAAAAGTTAGAACGTAACATGCTTATTTCAAGAAACTGCCACCTCCGATTTCTAATCATGTCTTAACACTTGAGTCAGTATTGCAAACATGTTTCTCAAAATTGAGGAAACTCCTGAGCTGTGATCACCAGATTGTTTCTGTCAGTTTCTTTCTGTTCCAGAAAACATTTGGATACCAGATATCTTTCAGGTTCCTATTGTTTCTTTTACTTTCTTATTGATAGATCATAGACATGCTGACTCTTACCTATAACTGTCACTCTCCAGTTGTGGCATATACAAAATGATCAAACAACATCACTCTCCTCTTCCAAGTGGATGCATTGCAGCTATTTGAAATCCATTAATGCTTTTTTTTATGACCATAAAAAGGTTAATAACATATATGAACAAAGGTCCAATTCTTCAAAAAAGACGTTGAATCAATTTTATAACAAAATCTGCAAAATGTCTCTCTTGTATCTATTGACATGACCTAGTTAAATCACCAGCCAATGCTTTATTTTGTATTAGACTATTAGTAACCTAGATCGCTTCGAGATAACTCACTAGAATCACCATTTATTAAGAAATACTGACAAAAGGATTCTTTGTGTGAGAACATGTAGCTGGTGCAAGCAAATTTAAATAAATAATGTATCTTGCCTAAGATATGTTTCCTCATCACAAGTTTTCCCCTCTATCTTCAACATATTTTTGATGAAAGTTCTAAAATTATTTTTTGTCTGTCAAATATTGCTCCTCTTTCATCTAGAACGAATCCCGTGATAAAGTGCAGAAAGAGTGCATATAAATCTCGATGCTACTGGGAAAAAAAGTATGAATAGAAATTAGTCACAACACATATACCTCAACTTCTCTTATCTCATACTGATCTGTAAGTTTCAACACCTTGAATTTCACTGTCTCCAGATCCGGCACTTCATGAAGATGACAGTGATATGAGTTACGTGGACTGATTTTAACCATCTAAAATATCATTGAATATAACAATCATAAATAGATTGAAAAAGTATACCAGACATCAAAGCTTCCTCTAAATTCCGACTTTCGAATATCCTCTTCGGAAACACGTATTTCGCGGTTTCATTCGCCAATTCCGTCAGAACTGCCAACAATATAACAATCAATCAATCATTTAACATCGTTCTCATCCCAAAACTAGTTAAAGGACTAAAAAAACAGAATCAAATTGAGTGAAATACTAATAAAATACGATTAACTGAGGAATAAGGAATTGCAGGGAAAAACTTACGTTTTTGAGAAAGAGAAGAGGTTTGGGAGGCGAGAGCGATGACAAGGGAGATTCGAGCTTCGAGAGCTGACATGCCGTTTCTCCGCTGCGCCGGAGCAGAGCTGCTTCTGTTTACTGCCATAGATTTGATCGGCGAAGGTCTTATTCTGCTTGTGGATGGAGGAGCAAAAATGGAAGAAGGTGAGAGCAGAAGCATTTTTAGTTTTTTACGTTGCAGTGTTTTAGGCTCTTATTTTCGCTCAGGGGAATAGATAATTCGGAATTTAGTCTTCGGCGTAATTTTATTTATATTTATAAAATTGCTGTCACGTGATTATGAGTTTGGTGAAAATAATCTTCTATCATTAAAATTTAGAAAGACATATGCCTGATAATTTGAATTTATCATTGTCATTCTTTATGAATTTTTATAATATATGGATCACAATAAATATGAAGAAAAAACCAATAAGATTTTATAAAGATAATAAATAAAAGGTTGATACATTTCCACCTTAAACTGAATAGAAAAAGGCCCAAAATAGCACGATGAACCAATGTGAATGAGTGTAAGCACAAATTACCATTATGCTATTGTCCTACAAATTATCAACACATACATCACTCGCTATAACTCTAATCTTCCACAAAACATTCATTAACATAAGATTCTTATTCTACCTTTAACCCCTAACTTGAGTCGTGTGATGAGTAACTATCCATGATTCAGAGAGCACTTATAGTCCGCACTGATGAACGGAAGCACCCCCTCCCCCTATCAAGCAAGAAGGAAGCGGATCTTTCCCACTGTGGAGTCACTACCGCCACAGAGTGACATGCCAAAGGCACATAACAAGAAAGCCAACCCAAAATGATTGTAAATAAAGTCTCCAGCCAATGTAAGCTTTATCAGATCCAAATTTGTCTTCAATCCTAGTCTATATTAAGCATGAAAGCAACATCCTCAGTAGTCACATTTCCAGAGGTGCCTACAACCTGTAGATACAGAGGTATCCACTGTGAATCTGCCAAGAAAAACACCACCAATATCATTTAAGTCCGAAAGCAAACATAATGCGGCGTTCCACATTTCAACTAGGTATTAAGCAAAACATGAGATGGAAATAAAAGAAGTAACTACTCCAATTCACTTCACTTGGTAAAGAATTAGGAGAATCACAGTTAAATCACGAAGGTACCCTGAAATAACATATGCCATATGATATTCACAATTTAAACACCCCGAACATAACACATAAGAATATAACAGTGCTTATATTCTACTGCATTACAAGTTCTTTCTAGGATAACTCGATAAACAACAAATTGTTTGATTATGCTATTCGGATACAGAATAGTCATGTAGGCTGTAGCAGTGGTACTCATTTTTGAAATACAAAACTAGTGGCTTAGACAACAGGCTGCATCGAAGAGTTATAGTTCATACACTTCATTAGCTACAATTGTCTTCTTATTTTGCAGTCTACCTATTGAACCAACTTCCTCCATCTTCCAGGAATCAGAGATAGATCCCACGAACTGCATAATTATTTATATGCTGCCACATTACTAGGAGAGAAATATCATAAAAGAGTTCACACCAACAATTTGAACAAGCTTACTCGACTTAAAAAGTATAAAAGGAGGGAGTAAAAACATTGCACAAAAAGCAGCTAAAATGTGTAAGTAGCTTAAAGATAGTAAAACGAATTTACAAACAATTGTCGATTCTGAATAGCAAACACGCAACTGTATTGAATAACAATGGTGTCTGAGCAAGCTTCCACGCACCTCGACTATTTTATTAGTTTATGCTACCTCCTGCCAGCACAAGTATTGAGCAAACCCACACTTAATCCAACAAAAACCAAATGTATGAGAGTGGAATGAAGTACTTAATTGTTCATATTCATAAATGTTTCAGATGTAACATGAGTGAATTTCACAACAATAGTAGTATCAGGATTCTTTAAAGCAAAAAAAAAAAACTAGGGCACAATAATATGTTTATCGCCGTCAGAAAAATTAGGGGAAACATGAACTAAAACTAGAGGAAAGAAATTCCGAGCAACTTATGAGACATCGCCGGCGGAGACCGACAAAACAAATATAGATTTTTGTACCGGAGCTCAGCGCCGACGACCGGCAAAAAAATTTGGACCATTTCTCGATTTGTGCGTGTCATCCTTGCGCAGGGGCCATGCTAATCTTCTCTGTATCGTTCCAATTTTATCGGATGTCCCCGAAGGGACGAACTCCATTGCTGCGCTACGGTTCTTAGGGTACTGTAAACTTCTCTCTGTGCTCGATGTGGGAGAAACGTAAAAGAAGATATAAGTCGAGTAAATGTCGTTTTGGGTCCTTAAGTTTCGAAAACCAAATATTTAGTCCTATTTTTGGAATTTTTGTTTCAACATCAGCCCCTGAAGTATTTATTTATCCACGTAATGAAGTTACTTCTGAAGATGTATAAATTATCCTTAATTTTTGTAAATATTATCATGTATTTAGATTTTTGACAGATTTTCAAATAATCAACACAAACACTTGAGTTATTATCGTAATATTTGATTCATTATTTGTAATTAAGAGAAGTACCCCTAAATTTGATGTTGGAAACTTGGATTAATAGGATTTGTTCTTGAGCTCTTGGTTCTTGTCTTTAAATGAAAAAAAAATCTTAATAAAAGTGCTTTTCTTTTTAATAAATCGTATGCGACACAAATTTAGATTAATTAAATTCCGAAGGAACAAACCTTGGGATGAAAACATAAAAAGTCGTTTGGTTCAAAGACAAGTTATACTGAAATTAGTTGAGATTAATTTAAAATTAGTTATCTTGTAGTAATTATTTTTTACTATTTGAATTGTTATATTAAAAATAACATACATTGTATAACTTTTATAAAGAAATTATTTTTCAGTAAGAATATCATCCACCTTATACGGTAGAAAAAGGATTTGGGGAACCTTATTTAGCAACTAGATTTGTTTGGCTTGAATAGAAAATTGTACGTAACATTTCTGCCTAATAAGGATCACTGTAAAAATACCTAACATTGTTCACAAACATCTTGTAATGTTCGAATTTCATTACCAAACTATACAAAAAGAACTATTTATCATCCAACGTGCTCTCACGATCTTCACTAAGGCTATGTACACATCACCCTTCTCAGATTCACTCGTGAGATCACATTGGATTTTCGTTATTGTAACGCCTCCCACGATCAAGATTCAAGAGTGGGCTCACCAAAAAGGAGGGGACATGATTGTAGCTCGCACGTCACCGGACCCAATCTGCAAAATGACAACATAGAAATGAAGTCTGAAAAGTGAATACTAGAAAATCCCTCAATATGTGTCGTAGACAAACGACCTCAGCGGCTCAGGCCTCAGAGTTGGGCAGGAGTCATGGAAACATAACGCATGAAGGAAACAATTAATGCAATTTCATTTAAGTCTAGCCGTTCAAACTCAAACACAAACACAATGTACACATAAAACACATTAGCTCATCACAGTTCTACTCTCGACCAGTTAGACAACGATATACCAAGATTGGAACTCACGAATCTAATCTTCCTCCCAACCAATAAGACAATGATATACCGGGATAGGAACTACGAATCCAATCTGCCTCCCAACTCGGAGACAGGCCAAACACAAATAATAGAAAAATGAGTTTTCAACTCCAGCTTTATATTATCTCATAAATTCACAGCATGTATTATTCGAACAACCCTAGGACCTTCATTGAAGTCCTCTTTTTTATCTACCTTAAATGTTCTCGCTGCACAGAAATACTTCATAGTTAAAGAAGGGGGGAAATTGCTTATATGTCACAAACGTTACTGGATGACAAAAAGCTCACTGAGCATTCAAGCACAGTAACTTAGAACATAGATACTTCTCGAAATGCTCAACTTAGAATAGCTGCAAGTTAGTATTGTAGTTTCTTCTTGCAGAGAGAGAGATACCATAAAGGAATTTACAACAATTTGGATGAGCTTCTTAAACTTAAAAAATACAGAAGGATGGAGAAAATCAATTGCAAGAAGCAGTTCAAATGTGCAATGCAGATTAAAGATAGTCGAACGAATCTACAGAAAAAATTGACGATTCTGAATAGCAAACAAGCAACTAAAACGAACATGATTATTTGGTTAGTGGATAATGGGGAACAAAAGATAGTCGAGTGCTTGGACTATTTTTGGTGTGTGCGGAATTTGGACTTGAAAGGGGATTTGGGGGTTGCACAATGGGGAAGGGATGTGTGATACCATGTAGTCATGACTCATGAGTAATTAATACACCTTTGACAAGCTATTACTTAATGACAGTGATTTGGGGGTAAGCTTACGCACACCTCGACTATTACACTTAATACTTACTACCTCCCACCAGCAGTCCAGCACAACACAACTACTAGATAATACCACACTTGATCCACCGAAAGTATGACACCATTCCCTTAACATTCGTCTAACGAAAAAGAGCACATCCAAAAATGTTAAATCTCACTATATCCTGACCACCAAAAGGCCTTTTTTTTCCCCTTGATATCACAGTTTTACATTTACATAGGAAAACCACTCCAACCAGTCTGATAGATGCCTCAACGCTCGTTCATCTCATCATTATCTGGTTCATTTGCAGTGAAGGAAGAATTGGCACAAACAAAACTGATAATTTCTACATGTTCCCCAACTAAACAATTTGCTCGAATGACAGATCAAATATTTTGCAGAATCAAAGAAAAACCAACAATTTTCTCCTAACATTTTCATAGTTAATGTGCATAATTTTATCAAAGCTTTAAAGATTGCACCTTTAATGATCATTCCGATTCTTTAACCCTCTTTCCTAAGTGCCCTATTTAGATAAAATTTCATTCCAGCATTCATGATTACTTAGTTGTCTACATGTCCAGTTTAAAAATAGTGAAATACAAGTATCAACAACAACATACCCAGTGTAATGCCAAAAGTGGAGATGATAGAGTCTACGCAAATCTTACCCTATCTTCAACCATAGACCATAAACCATAAACAACCTTAGAGGGACAAATAAATCTTCAACCATAAAGGCTACCAGCATTCATCGAACGCCATCGAGATTGTAACACACTTAATGAGTCTCCACCTATAATTTTAGACTTTTGAAATACAGGATATTCAGCAAAAAACAAAGCAGGATATTTACAACATTTCCTCAAAATTTGTTTATCTTCAAATTTGCTCATATTCTCATAAATGTTTCAGATGTAACATGAGTGAATTTCACAATAATAGTAATATCAGGATTCTTAGAAGAAAAAAAACAAACTAGGGCACAATAACTTGTGTATCACTGTAAGCTAAATTAGGGGAAACAGAAACTAAAATAGAGGAAAGAAATTCCGAGCAACTTACGAACCCTCGCCGCCGGCGATCGACAAAACAAATACAGAATTTTGTACCGGAGTTCAGCGGCGACGACCGGCAAAAAAATTTGGACCATTTCTCGATTTGTGCGTGTCATCCTTGCGCAGGGGCCATGCTAATCTTCTCTGTATCGTTCCAATTTTATCGGATGTCCCCGAAGGGACAAACTCCATTGCTGCGCTAGGTTCTTAGTGTGCTGTAAACTTCTATCTGAGCTCGATGTGGGAGGAACGTAAAAGAAGATATAAGTTGAATAAATGTCGTTTAGGGTCCTTGAGTTTCGAAAACCAAACATTTAGTCCTATTTTAAGAATATTTATTTCAACATCAGCCCCTTAAGTATTTATTATGTAGTGAAGTTCCTTCTGAAGATATCAAAATTTTCCCTCATTTTTTGTACTATATTATCATAGATTTTTTTTTGACACTTTTTAATGAGTCAACACAAACACTTGAGTTATCATCTTAATATTTGATTCATGATTAACCAAGCGAAATACCACTAAATTTGATGTAATTGGGAACTTGGGATGAATAAGATTTTGTCCTAAAGTGGAGAAAAAGAAGTCTTGATAAAAGTGTTTTTCCCTTTCATAAATGGTACATAACACAACTTTAGATCCATTGGATCCCTAAGCAGGGACAAATCTTTAGACGAAAAACATAAAAAGGTTGTTTGATTTGAAAACAAGTTAAACTAAAATTAGTTTTATTGTTATTATTTTTCATTGATCGTTTGAATTATCGTATTAAAAATAAGCATGCATTGTATAATGATGAACATTTGTGCATGACCAAATTATACAAAAAGAACTATATCATTCAACATGTTCTCACAACCTTCATTAAGTCTATGTACAAATCACCCTCCTCAGATCCCAACACACTGAATTTGTTGTTGTTGTGACGCGCTCCCACGATGAAGAGTGGAAAGGACATGATTCTAGCTTGTATGTGGCTCGCCCTACACCGAACCCAATCTGCAAAATGACAGCATACCAATGAAGTCTGAATACTAAAAAACCCTCAATATGTGTCGTAGCAAAACGACCTCAGCAGCTCAGAGTGGGGCAAGACTCAGGAGTCACAGAAACATAACACATGAAGGAAATAATTTGAAATCTTGCAGTTCAAACACAATGTACAAATAAAGCACATTGGCTCATCACAATTCACAAAGTGTCGAATACCAATTGAAATCGATCCTGATGATACTTGATTAATATACAAAAACAGGTGATACATTACATCAGGATACCATCCTCGATGACTGGCCTTCCTCTCGACAAGTTAGACAACGTTAACAATATAGCAGGATAGGAACTCACGAATCTGATCTCTCTCCTGACCAGTTAGACAATTATATACCGGGATAATAACTTATGAATCCGATCTTCCTCCCCAACTGAATAGAGGCCAAACACAAACAATAGAAAAATGAGTTTTCAACTCCATCTTGATTTCACAAGTTCATGGCATGTATTATTCGAACAACCCTAGGACCTTCATTTGAAGTCCCTTTTTTCACCTTTGCGTAGGAAGGCACCACTCCATCTTCAATGTTCTCGCTGCAAGGAAATACTTCATAGTTAAAGGAAGAGGGGGGGGGGGGGGGGGGGGGATTGCTTATATGCCACAAAGGTTACTGGATAAGAAAAAGCCCACGGAACATTCAAGCACAGTAGCTTAGAACATAGATACTTCCCAACAAGCTTGGCTTTGAATAGCTTAATGATATGTAGTCATGTGTAATTGTTCTTTTTATATGTAATACACCTTTGACTAGCTATTCTTTTACGACAATGATTTGCGGGCTAGCTTAGAAACACCTCGACTATTCCATCAAAATACCTACTACCTCCCACCAGCACAACACAAATACTATATAATCCCACATATCCACCAAAAACCCACAAGTATGACACAATTCTCTCACTATTCAATAATGTTAAATCTCACCATATCCAGTTCACCACCTATAAGACCCCAAAAGGCTATTTTTTCCCTTGGTGTCACAGAATTTTACATTCATATAGGAAAACCAGTGCAACATGTCCGGTAGATGCCTCAGAGTTCATTCATATAACTATTATCTGGTTTATTAGCAACGAAGGAAGAATTGACACAAAAAAACTGATGATTTCTACATGTTCCCCAACTAAACAATTTGCCTGAATGATAGATCAAATATTTTGCCGAAATAAAGAAAAACGAACAATTTTCTCCCTAACATTTTCATAGTTAATGTGCATAATTTTATCAAAGCTTTAAAAATTACATCTTTAATGATCATTACAATTCTTTAATCCTGTTTCCTAAGCGCCCTATTTAGATAAAATTTCACTCCAGCATTCATTATTACTTAGTTGTCTACATGTCCAGTTTAAAAACAATGAAATACAAGTATCAACAACAACGTACCCAGTGTATTGCCACAAGTGGAGATCCTCGAGTATACGCAAATCTTACCATACTGTAGAGGGACAAATAAATCTTCAACCATAATGGCTACCAGATATTCATCGAACACCATCGACATTGTAACACACTTGCTGAGTATCCACCTATGCTTTTAACTTTTGAAATACAGAATATGCAGCAGCAAAAACTAAACAAATAGTGATCTTTACAACATTTCCTCAAAATTTGTTTATCTTCAAATTTGCTTAATTTGCCTATATTCTCATAAATGTTTCAGATGTATCATGAGTGAATTTCACAACAATAGTAATATCAGGATTCTTAAAAGCATAAAAAAAAAAAACTAGGGCACAATAATATGCTTATCGTCGTCAGCTAAATTAGGGGAAACAGGAAATAAAACAGTCGAAAGGAATTCCGAGTACTTACGAACTCTCGCCGGCGGCGACCGACAAAACAAATGCAGATTTTGTACCGGAGCTCAACGCCGACGACCGGCAAAAAAATTTGGACCATTTCTCGATTTGTGCGTGTCATCCTTGCGCAGGGGCCATGCTAATCTTCTCTGTATCGTTCCAATTTTATCGGATGTCCCCGAAGGGACGAACTCCATTGCAACACTACGGTTCTTAGGGTACTGTAAACTTCTCTCTGTGCTCGATGTGGGAGAAACGTAAAAGAAGATAAAAGTTGAATAAATGTCGTTTTGGGTCCTTGAGTTTCGAAAACCAAAATTTTAGTCCTATTTTAAGAATATTTATTTCAACATCAGCCCCTTAAGTATTTATTCACGTAATGAAGTTCCTTCTGAAGATATCAAAATTTCCCAATTTTTTTTTTACTATATTATCATAGATTTAGATTGAAATAAATTGATTATTTTAATAGAAATTTAACCCTTCTCCTATTAATAAATCTTGCACTGCATAAATTTAAAATAGTCCGTCCCAAATGAATATAAAAAATTCAAGGGGAAACTATTAATAAATTAGAAAGACATTTAATTGGAAAAATAGAGGAACTTACTAATCTCTACGTAAAATTGTATAGTGTATAATTCATTACATTATTTTGTTTGAATTTATATTTTTCTGTACTTGTTAGGCAAGAACTTATATATTATTTGCTATGAAATAGAATGTGGAGATTAGCCATGAATAATTTAAAATTACTAAATCATGTATATTAATAATTATATTTTTCTTTAAAAAGCTTGATTTGACTGTGTAATATTTTTAACACAATTAAACATCAAATAATAAACAATCTTTGCATTACAATTTTCATTGAGGTTGAATAAACTTTTAATCAATTCAAGTGGTACCTACATGAGATGGTTTTAAAACAACATTGTGAAATAATTCAATTTCTATTTATTGATGGAGCTAAAAAAGAAATGGCGTGAGAAGTCAATTCTAGCACAAGAGGACTAATTCAGATTAATTTATTGTGTACTAATTATTATATTAATAGTAGCAACGTCGAATAACTAAGTTGATGTGTATCGTCTTGAAGAATTGCCACACCACAAAAAATTCTTTAATTTCTTAAAAGTTCTTAGATGAAACTTTAATAGGTCGCCAAAATATGAATAAAAGTTGGAAAAATAGGAAAATGCTATAAAACACTTCTCAACATGTGAAACTAATGATTGATGCATATTTGTACAAATAAAAGATATTCAATATCGTATGGATCATAAAAGTAGTGAAAATTAGTACGAATGAACCACGTGAGACGAAAACGTGAAGAATAAATGATGGAGAATAGATGGAAATGCCCAAATATATGACGTTGCTATGCATGAACGATGTTTCACGCTCTTTTGATTTTTGTACGGCATGGGCGGCGCATGTTGTCGACTAGACCTTGGCCAATATCGCCCGTCCAAAGCGTGCAGACTACGGACGATGCGGGCAGGCCAAGTCCGACGTTGACTGATAGATGTGTGTAGGCAACGGACGATGCTGGCAAGCCATGTCCGTCGGCTGACCGATGCGCAGGGGCCACAGACGATGTCGTTTGGCCTCAAAGATATAAATACCACGAGATATAAAACGCTCTCGATCATAATTAATAATTTTTACTTTCCATTACTACCCCTAAGAAAAACATAACACGCTCTCTTCTTTTTCTCCTTTCCTCTTACCTCATGCGTATTATTAATATATTTTCGTTCACGTGTTAATTTCTTTTCTTGGCAGTTGACATAATTGACTGAGCGTAATATTTGACAGACCCATCTTATTTCAAAATAAGGACATAAATTAAAGTTTATTTTTTAGTACTCCTGTTATACTATTATTGTGTAGAAAATGTAAAATAATTAAAGAGTCTTAGCGAATAAATGATAAATATGAAAGAAAAAAAAAGGCAACAATTTTCATAAACTCTGAATATTTACTTATTTTAAATTATGAAAAATCGTAATTAACACAATATGATTTTCAGGAAATACAGCTAGCGTTTGGTCCTAACTTTTCAAATATTCTAGGCAAATCATATTTCGGTGAAGTTTTTGGTGAAGTTTCACCAAGTGTTTGGCCACAAATTTTTCAAACAATATTTTGACTATTTCAAAAAATATGATTTATACCCATAAATTCTAAAAATTATTAAAAATACTCATAAATTTATATTATCATTTTATAATAACTATGTTCCGTTAAAAATTGATAACAATCAACAATAACAAAATAACTATATAGGCAAGACAATACATTAATCGCATACTCAAACTTGTCACTAATTCAGTTATAATTATAACTGATTAAACACAAATTGTTCTTTTTTCTCAATTTTATCACTCAAACTTTTCCAGAGGAGATAGTAACAAATATTAGTTGGAATTAATAGATAATAAATATTTTTTTATAAAATATAAAAATTTGAGGTAATTCCTAATTTTTTAAAAATTCTCAAATATGAACTTGGCCGAAACACTAATTTTTTTCTACAATTTGGGAACTTGGAATAGTTGGTAAAAAAGAAAAGAATAATTGGTAAATATATTTACCAAGTTATATGACTAAATATCACTTCTCAATTTTTTATTAAGTTTTTTTCAAATATTCTTAAGGGCAAACGGGTCTGTATGTACTAGAGTACTAAATATTAGTATTAAATATGGTTGCTAAGAATGGACAAACATGGACTAAAATTATGACAAGACATTCATTAATTATCTTAGGATGTCGGGATTTATTTAATAACTCGAAATTTAAAACATTTTATACACACATTTCTTTTCGTTTAATTTTTTTTTAGAGCTGTATTATATTTCAAAAATGACAACAACATTGATAAGCGTGGTTCGTATTATATTAGAGACCGATCTATTCCGTTCGTCTATTTTTTCTTATTTATCATATTAGAAATATATTTTTATTTTTATTTTTATTTATCATTTTTAACATATCGAAAAGTATTACGTAATTATTATTTCTTATAATGCAAAAAGTTGGAAGTGGATGAATAAAAATAAATAAGAAAATGTGGAAATAAATAATGTAAATGGAATGACATTTTAGTAATTAAAAGGAACATGCAACGTTGAATTCAAATATTTCTTTTTTCCATTAAGCTTGACCACAACTTTTTTTATTTCTAGATAGAGACTTAATTTTTTATATTTTCTGAAAGACTTGACTTGTGATATTCCATTGGGTCAATTTAATTTTGTATTTTCCATAATTAGAAGGTACGCAGTAGTCCCTCCACTCCCCCACCCCCACCCCCACCATCTCTCTCTTTCATCCTTTTATATTTTACATTTTCTAATATTAAAAAAAAATGGTGTAAGATCATTATCATATCTAATGAGAAAACATTTTAGGCGTCTGGATATGAATTGATTGAAATTTTGAAAAAGATAGTATTTAAAGTAGAAGTGGAAAAAAATGTTTAGAATTCGAAATTATATTTGAGTATGAAAATTTGAAGAACTTTTAAAATTTATGTTTCATTTTTTATATTCGATATTTCACTTGTTTGATATCGAAATAATGAGTTAATCCGATATAATAATCATTTGCTCCATTTGAGTTACTAACCAAATATTATTTCATAATTTAATTTGAGTAGAAATCTATGACCGAATTGGTCCTTTTTTTTTTGTTAGGAGTTGTTCATTATTTTCTTCTCTTCTGTCATAACTATATTTTATTTCGATTTTTTTTTTAATGATTTTTTTTTTGGCGAAAAAGAATCCTATAATAGGTTTTGCATGACATCTCATTGGTCGTTTTTCATATAAAACATTTATGACTGAATTGGTCGCTTTTCATAATGATTTATTTTTAAAGTATTTATTAAACAAGTCATTTTTTAAATATAATATGAAGAAATTCATATAACTTATTATTTATATTTATTTTAAATAGGTTTAAAGAATGACTTAAAAAAATAAAAATAAAAAAGGTGGACGTAATATCATAAACCACAGAAAAAGTGAGTGTTATAGAGTGAAACCTCGATGGAGGTCTCTAAAATTATTCTCAAATAATTATAGTAAATTCATTTTTTGTACGCTTGTCAAAACAGATAATTAACAACTCTTATTTCACAATTTTTTATTGGAAAGAATAGTAGTACAAATAATTTCCCTTCCTATAATAAATAAACAAAAAATAGGTAGGTAAAGCAAACAAAAATGGAAAAAGGGAGAACTGAAGAAACAGCTTGCTAGCTCCTTTTGAATTATCTTGTGTAGTAGTGAGAACTCTAGCAAGTGTTCATTGTTAATTATTTGTTATGTTTAATATATTTAAACATGAAAATTTAAAAAACTTTAAGAACTTATATTTCATTTTTCAAATTTGATGTTGAAATAATGAGTCATTTTGATAGATCGAACTTATTCAGTTGTTACAGTATAATAATTATTTGTTCACGACTTAATTATACCTAGCATCTTTTTTCTAAATCAACATCAATCATTTATCGGATGACTATTTTATGATATGACCTAACTACAACCTATTAACAAAATGGAGTTCTTAAATAAATAATTCATTTTTTGTATGCTTGTCAAAACAAATAATTAACAACTCTTGTATCACAAATGTTTATTGAAAAAAAATTATGTACCTAATTTTCCTTGTTGTAATTAATAAACAAAAAAATATGTTGGTAAAGCAAGCAAAAATGGAAAATAGTAGAATTCAAGAAACGACTTGCTAACCTATTTTGAATTATCTTGTATAGTAGTGAGAACTCTACCAAGTGTTCATTGTCTATATGCACAAAATTGTAAATTAAATAATACTCTATTCTTCCTAAATTAATTAGTCCTTTAAATTTCGCTTCTCGAAAGTCAATCGACTAATTATCAGAGTTAATTTAAATTACAAATTTAAATAGGTAAGACCTCAACGAAAAATACTGCATCTTGCGGCTTTTTTCATATTAAACATTTAACATTAAACAGGACCCTTTAACTAAATTTTTAATATTTATAATAAATTACTATATTTTAATTTGCTACACAACTAATTTCTATATTCTTTTAACTTATTTCACTTAAAAGAATACAAATTCTAGGAAGAACCTCTTTGTAACGGAAGTAATAAGAGAGTAATTTCAATAATTTGACTTTTTAAGAAATGAAATATGACAACTAATTTGGAACGCAGATAAAGAAGTTTTGTTCTGTTTTTTCTTTTACTTAATAAATTTTGTTAAATTAGTGTTCCTAGATGAACTTAATTTATGATGGGTAGATGGAAATAGTAGGTAGACGAGTCAATTAAATCTAACGAAAAAACAACTGGCCTTTTTCGTTTTTTTCTTCTTCATAGTTTTCCAAAATGACAAATGGGTTACTTTACACGTGTTGAAAGAAGATATAATAATTTGAACAATAATTAAGTGTTTGGTTGGAAAATATTTTTCGATTTTATCATATTTGATTAGTCAAAATATTTAATACTTATATATATATTTTTTTTTAAATGAGGAAATTGAGTCGATCCCCACCAACCCACACAATATCTCCAGCCTTGTCATAGAGTCTTTGTTTATATTAAATATAAATAATTTTAGGATAATATTTTTGTAATTACATAACAAACACTATAAAAGAAAAAGAAATTTACTTATTTTTCTTTCAAATATTTTCCTTCATATTGAAACACAACTGTAATGCTAATCATATTATCAAAATTATAGTACACGCGATAAGTACCTTTTCATTCTTAATCAAAGACTTTTTAATTCAAATATGAAAATAAAATTATCTTGATAAAAAATATTTCCTTTTTAAAGTGTTATTTTTCGATTTAAATTATTTGTTAGCTTTACTAAGATATTTCACTTATATGTTGTTACAAATAGTATCTTTTATTTGCATTTTAGTCTTACATTTTAGGTGTTGATTAATAGCGCTAAGATTTATAAACCTGATGACATGCTTTAAATACTTCTATTTTTCTTTAAAGATTTGTGTCTAATCAAATATATATCACTACATAAAATAGAAAAATATCAAATATTCCACACTAATAATATTATTGTTATTATTTTTAACAAATAAAGGATATTGATATTTAGTGGGCATTTGACCATAAAAATCAAATGTTTTTGTCACTTTAATTGAATTTTCTAAAGTTGAAGTTGTGTTAATCTATACTTTGTGCATTATTTACAATTTGAATGTATTTTTTTCTAAATATGATTTATATTACCAAATTCTAAAAATTAGCAAAATCACCTGATCTTATTAATTTACTTGAAACATACACAAGTAATATCTCAAAATCGACAACCACATAATATTATTACAAATATATTTTCAATTTATTTGGATTTCTTAAAGTTAGAGCCGTGTTTAGTTATAATTTTTATAAATATACTTTTCTAAAAATATAAAGGGGAATTTTCGCGAATAGCCACTATAATAAACTTAATTATGTTTCATAACTATAGTTTGCATATTTACAGGCTGTAGATACGGTTTAAGCTGCCTCGTTTGTATAACTCGCGGGTATGTATAATTCGCAACTTTGTATAATTCACGGGTACATTTGTATAGTTCAGTTATTTTTGTATAAACTTAAAATAACGAATTTATACAATTACAAAAATTTAAAGTATAAACAGTTAAACAAATTATATTATATAAAATTACATTATACAAAAGTTATACAAATTATATTATACAAATTCCGAATTATACAAAACTAAAAGGCTAAGACACGTAATTACAACTAAAAGTAGGTTGCGAATTGTAATTATGATAAACTATAGCTATGTTAACTAATTAACTAGTATATGTTTATTTATACGCGTAATTTTTTCATTTTGTGATTTAAATAATTCAAAATTTTCATGATCAAAGGTTAAATTTCAAATAAGGGGAAAAAAATAATTCAACTAAAAAAGTGAAAATTTTTTATGATCAAACGAGTTTTAAATAAAATCTTGGAAAGGATCACTATTCACTCCAAACATGCTTTATACATGACAAATATGTTATTGTGCGTCTATTGAACTTCTCTCTTACTGCGCATATTCCCAGAAACTCTGACCACAGCCACTATAAATAACTCTTACTTGCCACAAGAAAAGCGTCCATTCATTTCAAATTTCTACATTTTCCGATGGAATTCGAAACGCACGCGCCGTCCTGTTTTGATCTGAGCTCCCAGTCTCCGATTAACTCCTTTTTAGACACGAATTTCGCTAATGGCCGGGAATGTCAGTGGCCTGTTTCCACTGGAGATGTGATTCCGGCGGATACGCCAACAAAACATCATGCGAAAGCGGCAATGACAGTTCAGAAGGTTTACCGGAGTTACCGTACCCGGCGTATGTTAGCGGATTCTGCTTTGGTTGCTGAAGAGCTCTGGTTTGTTGTTATCTCTTTAATTAGGAATTTTAGTAGTGTTATGAAATTGTTGTTAATGTTTTTATTTTGCGATGATTTTGAAGGTGGCAAGCCATAGATTATGCTCGATTGAATCACAGTACGATTTCTTTCTTCAATGTTCCTCAACCGGAGACGGCGGTTTCACGGTGGAATCGCATCACTTTAAATGCTTCCAAGGTAGCCTCACAATTTTAATTTCTATTAGGAGTATATAAATTGCTAAATTTCAAGGATTCAGGCGCCGTGCTACAATTTTTTGCGTCAACCTAAACAGTTGAATTTTTTTCCATTAAGTATATATTTACTAATCCCTTACTCCCAATTTATGTGAGAGTTACTTTTGAAATTTGTGGTTCAAGTATCATTTGTGGGACGATGAACCATTTTATCTAAAGTAAAGGAGAAATTTTAAAGTTTAATTTATTTTTAATCATAGTGGTTAATGAAGTGGTTGACAACCATGAGCTCCAGGGGTAGAGCTACGGTTGTGTGGTGTAAATTACACTATAATATTTTGAACACCTTTAAAATCAATGTAGACAAGTAGCACAGTGACAAGGTATGCTCAAAACTTACCAGGCGCCCAGGTTTAGATCCATGTAGAGTAACTTTTTACATGGCACACAAGAAGTGAGAGGGATGACGCAGACACCACAGTAAAAAAATAATCATAAAACCATAATAACTTTTTTGAGACAGATTACAAAGTAAAGTGTGTCACGTAGATTGGTTCAAGGGTAGTAAAATTTACTCTCATTTTTAGAACAAAAAAAGAAAAGGTGTGCAGTAATGGCCTACACTTAACATGGAACAACCTCTACTTTATGTTATCTCATCTTATCTATAAGAGACAATAACTATCATTAGGCTATCGAATGATTGAATTGTAAGTTTGGATTTATTAATTGGAATATTGGGTGAGTCACTAAACAGTCATGACCCAATCTACAGTTCATGACACCCAAAAATACCAAAGAGGGGTCTTTTTTATACAGAATGGAGTGGTTAAAATTACAGAAAGAGAAATATGCACAACAAGCCAAATTCAGAAAGAGAAAGGAAATGTTTTTAAAAATAAATTAATAGTGAGAAAGTGATGCACACCAAATCAAATAAAAAAGATATTCCTTCTCTTTATAGATGAAAATATAAAATTTGTGATCAGTGTAGCGAGAAGAATACTAGCATGTAAAAAGTTGATTGTGACAAACAACAACTCCTCAGTTCCAAACAAGTCTGGGTCGACTACATGTATCCCACTTTCATTTAAGCTAATTTTGTCGCCTCATGTAAAAAGCTAATCAACTTTTTTCTTTTATTTTGACGATTTTCTTAGCTCAAGTTAATTAAAACTTTTGAAGGTTAATTATGTATTCGTTTTGGCCAGGTTGGTAAGGGATTGTCAAGAGATGGAAAGGCCCAGAAACTAGCTTTTCAGCATTGGATTGAGGCAGTGAGTCACTTCCCACTGCTGCTTTATTTGAATGTACCCCATTAACATTTAACTTCATTGGTGTTTGTATTTTGCTGACCTTAGTTTTGTGGTAACTGTAGATTGACCCACGCCACCGTTATGGGCATAACTTGCACATGTACTATAAAGAATGGTGTAAAACTGATGCTGGTCAGCCATTTTTCTTTTGGTAAGAAAGCTGAATGCTGGAATTGGTACATGACAAAATTTGTATGGTATATATTGAGGTGGTAAATAATGGGGGATGGCAGCTCTATCCCATCATTTTTGGGTTGAAACCACATTTTTGTGTGTATTTTTACTGCTTCTGGTTTTTCCTGGCTTTGCTTTTTAGGAACTGTTGCAAATTTTTGTTTTTCCTTAATGGTGGAATTCATGACTAGTGACGATCATTACAAAGGGCGATGTGCTAATTCTTGGAGAAAAATATCAATTTATTGTTTATGTAGCTTTCCCTTTATACTTGTTGAATAAGGTTCTAGAAAGAATTACAAATGAGAAACGCTCCAGAAAATGTTATATAGTCCTACTAAAACAAGTAATATTAAAATATTAGTGGAACAGTTTGTTTGATTTGCATTCGCGTCAATAAGATATAATCTACATAAATGCAAATGTATTTTGACATTAGTGGTTATTCCATGTTTTTACAGTTCTAATATGTACAGGAAGTTGATGCATCAATTTACTGCATGGGCGGTTGACGAATCTTGTGCTACTTTAGTATGAAGTCTAGAACATTGCGCATTGTTGGGTTCTGTTTTCATTTGACTGCAGTTTTTGTACAATATGGATAATGCAACATGATTTATGAAGTTCTTTGTAAGAAATAGTCGGCAGTAACTTATTTTCTGGAACATGTGCAGGTTGGATCTTGGAGATGGCAAAAAGGTTGAGCTCAAAGAATGTCCGAGATCTAAGCTTCAGACACAAAGTATCAAGTATCTTGGACCTGTATGTGCTGACTCTTTTGTTGCTTATTACAATGCAAATCACAATGTTTAGCATCAGTATACAAATGGCTTCTCATATCTATGTGCTGATGTTGGCTTGTCTTTACTGATAGTCTCATACATATGATTTGCTCTATCGTATAACATGTAATATTAATTATACTTCTATTGCATGTTTTCATATGTACATAATTCTACATAATTTCCTTAGTCACATTGATTGATATCGCCTTGCAGCTCCTAATTGCTCCGTTATCCTTCTGTTATCAGCAAGAGAGAGAAGATTATGAATATGTAGTGGCCGAAGGGAAAATACTTCATAGCCTAACTAGAAATCATCTTGATACAACCAATGGGTTGCCCGGGGCAAAATGGATTTTTGTAATGAGCACCTCAAAGAGACTCTATGCTGGCGAGGTGAGTGGTAAAAATTACTACATAAATGCTTTTATGATGATTATCCTGCAAATTGTTTTTCCTCTGTTAACGTGAAAGGTTTGTTATTCTAACGCCTTACAGAAGAAGAAAGGAATATTTCATCATTCCAGCTTTCTTGCTGGTGGAGCTACTTTAGCTGCTGGAAGACTAGTGGTAAAAGATGGGATACTTAAGGTAAATATCTGTTACATCGTTTTACTATCTTTAGATTGTATATGTTTGACTTCGAAACTATGTCGAGATCTAAATGCAGGAGTCATTTCTTCTCAGCTTTATGAAACACTAGTTATGTCTATGGATTCAAAAAACACTTTCTACTCCGCATTAATATACTTGAATTGTTCAATGGCATACCACCTTCTGTAGAATTTCTTAATTTGCATAGAGAGAATTAGAAGCTCTATGAAGAGAAAATTCCCATCCCTTTTGTTTCGATATCTGTTCTCAAGCCTATTGTTCTGATGTTATTTTTGCAAATGAAAGGTAAGAAAGAGAATGTATAATTCCCACCTGAATCATAAGCGTGTAGCTTGAAAGCCAAACCTCAGTCTCTGCTCTCCGTGTTTAGGTTGCACACTGCTGTGCTCTGACATTTTATTTTTTTCCAGTCTATTTCAGCATATAGTGGGCATTATCGGCCAACTGATGATAGCCTCGACAGCTTCTTATCATTTCTGAAGGAAAATGGAGTCAACCTGGAAGAGACTGAGGTTAGTGATTTCTGAGTCTTTTGTACTTCCAGATTACTTTCTTACTGTTATAGTCTACTCTGCATATGATTTAACTTGTGAATAGTTATCCCATTCTGAATTGAGTTAATACTCGTCATTTTTATCTATTATCAGATAAAAAAGCCAAGAGATGATGATGAGAGCTATGAAGAGGGAAAGTCATCTGAGAGTCGCTCTGCGTCTGATCTTTCAACTATATCAGAATCCCTTCAAGTTGATTTACTGAAGGAAGAGGAAAAAGACTTCTCAAAATTAGTGATAAGTCCACAAGCTGAAAAGGCAAGTAACTATAAGAGAACACTCTCGGGTGGTCTTGAGAGCCCGAGAGCTGAGGTGCCAAAAACTGCAATACTGCAAAGGATTAATTCAAAGAAGTTATCAAAGTCATATCAACTGGGTCATCAACTCTCCCTGGCATGGTCAACTGGTGCAGGTCCAAGAATTGGATGCATTAACGACTACCCGGTTGAACTAAGGGAGCAGGCCTTAGAACTGACACACCTCTCACCAAGACCTCGTTCTGCATCATCAACTCCTAGGCCGATTGGTGCAATGGTGATGTAATGCACTTCTGAAAAGCCTTAGTCATTTTCGATCTTTTCTGCAAACAAGCTGTAGTATGTGCAAAGTAGTAGTTACTTCATTTTGGTCTTCTGTTTTCCAACCTGTTGTTAGTTTACCTTTTTATTAGCAAGAATGTAATAGGACCTCTTGTTCTCATTGCTAGGATTTAGTAGTAAGAATGTAACATGTGCAAGTTAAAATTGGAATGCTGCCATATCCATGTTGAGAAAGAGGGTAATAAGAAGGGTATATATTTCCATGTCTATCGAATCTGTCAAATTTCTCAGATATCAAAAAAATAAATTGTCATGTTATAAATATATTGCGTTGTGGATGTCAAATTTAAGTACACTTATAACTTCATTCTAGATGTTGTTTAGTTGAGTTACTTGCAAGTTGTCTGCTTGCTTGAGCTACAAAACAACTTGCAAGTAGCTCAAGCAAGCAGACAAATAAAAAGCTTACAAAGTAGTTTTTTGAAGCTTAAGGGTAGCTCAATTAGACAACTAGTAACTAGCTTTTCGAAAAGTCTTGCAAGAGCTTCTCAAACTTACCATCAAACCTAACAAGTAGCTTAGACAGATAACTCTCAAGTACCATTTCAAAAAGCCTTGTAGCTACTTCTCAAGAAGCCTCACAATAGCTATCTTTTTCTATTATAAATTGAAAGTTAAATCAATTCATTTCGTGTATTAAGTTTATAATAAAAAAGACATTTCTTAGACAAACTAAAAAATGATATTTTGGAACAGAAAAAAGTAGAAAATCGGTAATTTTCTTAATCTATATTTGGATGACTCAAAACCGTAAAAAGCTGAATCTCAATGTACCTGGACAACAAAGTCATTTGATATCTCAAACTCATAGCCACACCTTTTGTAATATTTTTTTAAACTTAATGTTCGAAGTTCGTATGGGAGCTTTATTAGAAATAATGTTCTCAACAAATAAAATTTTATACGCAAAATTCGAACACGAGATTTTTGATTTAGAAAGGAGCAATTTCGTTATTGAGCAAAACATCAAAATTCAAAATGTCATCTCTGCAGGAAACATCTGTCATGTCCAGATACAGAGCTTTTCAACCATCAGATTCGTGTCCCAGTGATCTGGCGGACACGTGTCACTTCCTCATCCCTCCTCTTTCCTTTTTTCCCCTCTATTTAAGCTCTCTGCTTTCTCCTCTTCCCTCAACACTCTCTCTTCTTCGATTCTACCTCATGAACAACGATTTTACATGCCAAACGACGCCGTCATGCACGGCGGACGATAAATTTTCCGGCGAACTGGTGGAATGCGAGTGGGAAGCAGCGGAGGCGTTAACTTGTTTGTCTGATCCAGTGGCTCGAGATCATATCGCCGGTGAAATTGAATTCTCCGTAGACGCCGACGATGCTCGTATTACTGTATGTGTATTTCTGATTGTATTCAATTTTGATTTATAAAACTGACACACTTTTTCTTACTGATACTAACAGTACATAATTTAAAAAGCATTGTGCCAATTAGTTTGCTTCACCGTTCGTGTTCATCAGTTCAGGTACGAGCTCTGGACATCTGTAACTATGGCTTCAATACAATCATATTAATGTGTGTTTGGTACGAAGAAAAATATTTTCCGCCAAGTAAATTTATTGAATTTGTTTACTTATTTTATGATATTTGGTAGATACACAGAGAATATTGTTGTCTCAAAAATATTTTTATAATAGTCTACGAAAAAGGGTAAAAAATGCAAACAATTCGAAATTGAACAAAAATGTCTCAGTTAATAGTTTTGTTCTAAAACTATCCTTCTGGCAATAGTTTGATTAAAAATGTCCAAATTGTTACTACTAAACTATTAGAAAAATGCCTTTTTCCAAATAAAGATAATTGTTTCATTTCTTGTTAGTGTCAATTCTTTTTCTAATAATAATTTTTTTGATTATCAAGTGTTTATCCTATATTAAGAAATACAACTATTGTCTATTTTATTAAAAAAACATTTTGTTATCAAAATGAAATTAACGATGGAATTACTATAATCTTATTTATATATACCTTATATTACTCCTTCTGTCCAAATTTATATGAGTTCGTTTGACTTGACACGTATTTAAATAAAGGAAGAAATACTTTTGAAATTTGTGGTTTAAAATAAGTCAGAGTAAATTTGTGTCGCTAGAAATCATTCGATAGGTAAAATGGATATTTTGAAGTTATTGCTACCAAGTATAGAAATATATCAATTCTTTTTGAAGGATGGAATAAAAAGGAAAGTAAGTCATAAAGTGAGACAGTGAGACCATAGGAGTATTAGTCAAGAAGATACATGTAATTATCCTATATTAATTGATGAAATGAGATTTGATTGGATCAAACTATTGACGACAAGGGTATTTTTAAATCAAATTATTAATTGGGGTGCATTGTTGTTCAATTTGGTATAGTTCAAAGGAGGCTATGGGTGGGGTTGACCTGAGAACCGAGATGAGATGATTAATATAAAATTCTACTTGTGAAAGTTATTTATTTGATCTATGTAGAAAATATTTTCCTCCGTACCAAACACACGAGTGTGATCCCTTTATGGGATGAGTAGAGTTAATTGAGTTGAGAATTGTCAAGAGAGGGGAAAAGAGGAACATGAGACTACTCTCAATGGGTATTGTCACTTCATTTTCTCTATGAAATGGACTCAATTCTTCAGCATTCAGATAAGGTTGAGATTTGAGATGTAACATCTATAATGATTAGTTTCTTTATCATTTTAGTTTTTTAAGGGCATACATTGTGAATTGTTTTGTATATTAGTTTAAGATATGACAGTCCGAGCTGAACTACTCTATTGCGGGTTTTCTCGGAATGTCTAGGAGGCACAGGTTAGTTTCCTCATTTGCTTTTTGATATGGACTTAGTTTAGCTGTTGCTTTTCACTTTGGAGGTTTTAACTTTCATTTACATATCTTCGTGTGTGCATCTTTTGGCGTAACTGATTATTCCTTACCTCAGGACCAAATTGGTTATTGGGCAGTACTGCAAGTATTTGTAACAGGTGCCCCTGAAGCCATTTCTGTCTAAGTAGATATGTTTTCTTTTGCATTTTGTTCCCGATCTTTTGATAGAATTCCCCGATCCTCTCTTGTTTATATAGGAGCAAGGAATAGCCATAAAGTTTGAAGATGAGCAAGAAGTAGCTATTCAGACTAGATATGAATCTGAACTCAAAACAAGTCTTGTATGTGATTTAAATTATCCACCGCCAGTTACCAGAAGAACATCGCTGCAGGAATTGACTGAGGTGCTAAAGATTTACAGTCTCTTATACTTATTTCTTAGATGTTTCAACTTTTTTTAAAAAAAAAAACTGAACGCATGTTTTCTCAGGCAGAGAAGGAAGAACGAAGGACGCGCCGTGTATTAGCTAACAGAGAATCTGCCAAGCGGACAATTCATCGTAGACAGGTATGCTCAACCGCTTACAAATTCTGCATACACCACTACTACATGAGGGCACAAACTTACTTAACTGAGGGTGCTATGAGATTTTTATATTTTATCTCATCAACAAATTTAAATTGTTAGAGAGAACAAACTTTTATTTACTTAATTATATTCTCAATTCCCTTCATGTGCATGCGAGCGAGTCGGCTGTTTATTTTACCATGCAAGAAGGAAATTTATGTGTTGGATGATTTACCTACTAGGTTTCCAGTTGACCCTTTTCTTGTAAAACAAGGTTATGTCTACACTTGCTGAACAACTTCATTACGAACTAATTGAAGCCGTTGGTGAACTAACGGAGTTTGTGCTGGTGCTTTGAGAACTTCCCTAGAGAACATAACATAACATGTTTTCTTTTAACATGATAATAGTTTGGAATAATGCACTTAATTTAGAGCGACCGTTGTGTCCACAGACGTCCCAATAAAATATGTTTACATGATTAGTGTGTCTTCCTGCGGCAGTTGGGACTTGCAGTTCTATCCTTACCGCTCGTCTTCCAACCAAAATCATCTGCCTAACAAGAATGAGAATTGACAAAGTGCTTGTGGTTCAATGATTCTTTATAGGATTTTCATATTCCCCGGACTTCTACGTTTCTTGTTATCGATGGAGAACTTAATTAAATTGAGGCTAACAGACTGTACCATGTCAAAATCTGATAGTTTTTCCTTAAAAGGCACTGCGAGAGGAAATGAGAAGAAAAGCAGCAGATCTAGCACTGGAGAATGAAAATTTGAAGAAGGTATGTGTGATATCTTTACTCATATATTTGTGCTATCTCTGCCGTTTTTCTGCTGAGTGTCATTTTTGACGAATAGATTAAAGAACTTGTTGCTGCGGAATACATATCGTTGAAGAACAAAAACAATAACTTGAGAATGCAGGTAACTTAGTTTAATTGGAGATTATCGACTTTGCATTACATGTTTTTACATGAACAAATTATATATGCGAAAAATGACTTGATTCTGCAGATAGCTAAAAATGTTAAGACTGAAGTAGAGGAAACAGATGATGATTCCAAGTCTACTGTGGAAACTCTTACTTCAACTACATCCACAACTTCTCTGTATAACCAAGTGCCTCTTGTTCTGTCTACCGTCCTTCCGTGTTTTGACGGTCTCATATTACAAAGCGGTACCCAAAGTATAGAGGAGTCCGTGATGATGAACAATGCGTCAGGGACTCCTCTATATATAGTTTCCGTTCCTTGGCAGATGCAATTCCATGCCCAAAGTTATCCACTTCATTCATGGACGACCACATATCCTAACGATCAACACAAGACTTCTTTAGTTCATGAATGTAGTACTTCAACTTCGAAAACAACGATCAACATGGAAAATCACCTAAACGCAACTCCTCCGAAAGTTGAAACAGAAACTCCTGATTCAATAGATACTTTACCTATAGACTTCCTTCACTGCAACACCAGCAGGGATTTTCGACTAGATGAAGTCGGACCACTATCAGGATTTCGTTCTACTTCAAGTCCTTTGGTACTACCACCACTTATTGCTAGAAAAAATGAGATCATTCAACAACATATATATACTCCTGATTTCAAAGTTGCTTATTCTGATGTTGGGCATGTAGCAGGTGCCTCTACAGAAATGCATCAAGAACATGTTACATGCTCTAACAACGCGGCTCGTAGGAAGTTGTAGACACTTATGAAATGAATATACCAGTGTTGTTGTCCGGTTGATTTGTCTGCCTAACATGCTGAAGACATGAGGTTAGAACCAAAATGAAAGAGCAACTTTTTGAATATTGAGTTTGTATCAACTTACTACGTATACATGTATGTATACGTAGTAAGTTAACGTATACGTTCTGTACTTTACTTCTATGAGTTTGTGAAAGATTAATGAATAAATAACGAGAAACGGAATGAACCGTGCTCAAGTACTACTTTTCAAGTTGTGGTGGTTAATTTTTTTACAGTATCTTTTCGTTGTGTAATGAGAGAAGGTTTTCAAATGATAATTTTTGTTTCGTTGTTAAATTTCTCTTTGATTAATCAATGTGTGATATTCTGAATGCTCGTTATTTCTGAAATTCAAATGATCTTTGGATGGATTATAAGATTCTTTTAGTTAAAATCTATTACTATACATTCCAAAAGTATTAGTGGTCACATAAACTCGAAGGTAGTGTTACTGCTAATGTACAGAACACATTATCTTAATCTCATAGTATAATTTACGTATCGTACGTGATTCTTGCATTAATTAACGGGGCATAATGTCTCTTTTATTATTAAAAAAAACTTTGAATCATGATTCATGCATTATCTTGTTGCTACATCAAATGATTTTTAAATAGAAATATAATATCTTATCCAGTGAAATGTTTATTCACAGGATATTATTTAGCTGAATCTATAAGAATAGTATTGAATATGATATATTAATAATGTTGATATGGATTATATTTGCATTAGTTAGGTTAAGATTACTTTTTATATATTATTTAAATTTAATTTGGTGTATTAAAAAGTAATATAATTATTGCATAATTTTCTTTTTAAAAATATTTTCTACAAGTATGGAATGGATGTCAAATACCATGGAAAAGATGTGATTTATTTTAGGGATAGTTATATTTTAATTAATTATATACTAATACATGTATTAAATCTCCTTGTATTGCTAATATCATGATTTTTCTTGTATTAGTTATATATAGCAATAATATCAAATAAAAAGTATCGGTTGGTAGGATGATTAGAAAAAAATAATGTATGCATTAATTTTAATTTGTGTACAATTAATATTTTGTTTGGTACACTTTTTCAATTTATGCATAACAAATCAAACATAAGTTATACATACATTTTATTTGGTATTATGCTATGTATAACTAAAATACACGAGAAATCATAATTAGCAATGTAAGAGATTTTAATGCATGCATTAGCTTGGTTGAAGACACAACTATTTTTTAAAATCTTTTCTACATCCTTTCTTCCGTATTTGCGGAAGATATATTTTGTAGACATATATTTTTTCTTAAAAATTATGTCATGCATGTTATTTTTAATAGATCAAATCAGACACTGCATAAAAAATAATATTAGCATAACCAATACTAACATCACTAACATATTATATTCAATATTATTATTATATACGTTATTATAACGATCTCTAATATATAATTAACGGATTATTTTTCTTAATACACACTATTAAACGATCACTAAACATTCTAACTAATATTGAGGATTCGGCTCCTCTCCATTTCCCTTGTCTCCATTTTTCCAAGTTCTAGCTTTGATTAATGACATATGACATATGTTAGATTTAATGGCAGAGATTTAATTAATTAAAATATATCTCTAATTATGATTGGCTGATATTTAATTAATTAAAATATATCTCTAACCATAGTTTAGATAATAAATATACTATTATATTAATTAAAAATAGTCCTATTATTCCAATTGTTTTTCTCTTTTCTCTCTATTCCCTGAAGAATTTTCTTTGATGTCATTTTGCAACACCAAAAAGGGGAATTAAAATGGACATTAAAGATTTTACAAAGTAGAAAGTCATCTTTGTTAGGGAGCGTTTTATCCCCTAATATATTTTTCGATATGAATTCAAATTTAATCAGGCATACTAGACACTGAATAGTAAACATTTTCTATTTTGGAAGGAATAGGGAGAAAAGAGATTTTTAAAATGGAGATGGAAATTGATTGAAAATGAAGATTAAAGAAACACCGAAAATTGATTGAAAGAGAGTCAAAAACACTTTCTTTCTATGTTGCTGTCACTTTCTATTTTGCCGTCATTGATTGAAATGGAGATTAAAGATTATACCGAGGGAACAAGGAGAAAGGGTAAGGAATAATAGGATTATTTTTAATTGATATAATAATATATTTACTATCTAAATCATGATTAGAAATATATTTTAATTAATTAAATCTCAGCCATTAAATTTATTCTATGCCATATGTCATTAATCAAAGCTAGAACTTGGGGAAAATGGAGATAAGGAAAATGGAGAGGAGTCGGATCCTAATATTGATATAGAACGAAGAAATATCCAATTTATGGAAATGACAAAAAATGATTTTTTTCAGGTAGATTTAAAATAAATTAAAAATATATATAAGCAATTTTAGTTCTCGCCAAAAAATAAATACTTTTGATAATTCACATGTTTTCCTTTAGTTGTCATAATATATTAAACAAAGTTGGTCTTAAATGTTTGTTAATTTACAATTAAGAGGGAATTTTTTTTTAATATTTATTATTTTAAAATTAATAAACACATTCAATACCGTATATATCAGTCATATATATATGCACTTTGAAGTGTGAAAATAGAAAGGAAAGACATTTCTCTTTTTGCATGTTGTATTTATCTGTATATTTTTTTTTTCTCCTTTTCCCTGTTTGTTGTTGTGCTTAATAGTGGTCAACTTTTAATGGGGATAAGTGTTTCTGTAATTTTAAACCATTTCCTTTTTATTCTTTTTCTTTTCTCTAGAGTAGTTAATTTGGGTCCCATTATGCTACGATTCAAGGTCTTTATTTTGTTTTACTTCTTTTTTATTTGATTGGCCCAAATTCTGCTTCTTTTTTCTTGGGGTTCTCTTGAAATTGAAGTTTGTGAAGTAGTATTTGGTTTGTTTGGTTTTGTCTAGTAAATAAACAAATAAAAGATTTAATAAGAAATATTAACCCAAATACCTCTTTGCTAATTTCTTTCTTTAATGAACTCTTAAGTTAGATTTAGCAATGAAAAAAATATATTAGATAATTTGCTTTTGAAGTTTTATTTGTGGCCGTTTATCCTATTTTCGATTTACTTTGGTGTCCGATGTACTCTGTAGAAATGTAATTTTTTTCTATTTAGTAATTTCGGTCCATTTTCATATTTGTGGTAAGTGGTTTTCAATAAAATTAGTGGCTTATAAAATTAAATTTTAACCAAAACTTTTAAATATATATACATACATAAAATAATGTATTTAACTTCACATAGTAATATTTATGTATTATTATTTATAAAAGTAAGAGATAATTCTAGAAAATTAGAATTTAGTCATTATGTGCAGTACATTATTTTGGATATTATTGTAAAAATTTCATTTATCAATATGAAAATTTGAGTGGTTTAATTTAAAGTTACAAAATATTTTTAGAATATATATATATATAAGTTATTAATTTAGGGGCTTAACGTAAACGCTTTCCTAAATCAATTTCCGGGCACTGCAATTTTTGGAATTTGGTTATATCATTTAAAAAATAATAATTTTAATTAGATTAAACATTAAAACTCACCAAATATTTGACTGAATAAAAAAGCAGTCGCATTTGACAAACTTAACAAAGTTAAAATTGCTCCAAAATATATTACATACTTGCTCCCATGAGAACCCATTTTTGTCATTCTCCAACTTATTCTATCAAAAACATATAATCAAATGGGAAAGAACTGTTAAAAAGAGATCATATAATTAATAGAATATAATATAATGTCCTTATAAACTGTTAATATGTACCTTCAGTGGCTCAGTTGGTTCGAGTTGGCACTTCCATAAAATTTCAAGTTTGAAACCTTTTGCTTGCGAAGGTTGACCGTTTGGCTTTCTGGATCGAGCTCGTCGCATAGAGTTTGTCGTGTGTTTTTACTCTTTTGTGTGGTTTGTGAGCTAGAGCGAGTTTCGCAATCCCAACAACACAACATCAATGGTTTTGAACTTGAAAGACTACTATAGCTAGAGCGAGTTCCACAAGTTCAACTAAATTTACTATTTTTAAATCGAACAATACAAATATATACATATGAAATATTTTTTTGGGTTGCGTATATAATCAATTAATCACAATCATTCAATCCACATTTACAACTTATAGACTTATTTCTCACACTAAAACTAATAAGCCACCGTTGAAATAGACCGAAAGGTCAAGAGAGAACCAAGGGATATATATGGTGATATGGCTGAGCTAATTAGACGCGAAATCTCCTTAGCAAAAAGAGAGCATTTCTAATATAATTGACTGCAAACAACACAACTACTAAACTTCAAAAAGAATTTAATGTCCATCATTACTCCAACTTGGAATAAAAATGAATAAATTAAAAAAAATATAGACGTATCAACCAAACGTCAACTCAGGCTTATTAAATATATTCTAATCTTTTAGGATGGATGAGGATGAGCTAGGCTTTCAACAGCATAGGGCACATTCGTGAAGTGCAGCTTGACAGCAATAAGGAATAAGTCTCCCCTATCACCAACCTGTACCTTCTTTCAATGCACCATTTAAGGCCAAAAAGCCATGCACATGTACAAGCTTTTTTCTAAAATTAGCCGACCCACCATTCAGCTACTAATTATAGGAATATGTTATCATTGTCCACTCAAAGCGATTTCATAACCATTAAAAAAGTTGATCATCTTTCTTTTCGGAAAACAACTTCAGTATCCAACCCGAACCCATCAACGGTTCGAGTACGAACCAACTCAGACCGCTTAAAAAGTTTCTTCAACGGTTCAACACTATACAAATCATTCGCCGAATACTTATCCCCTCGTCTAGATAACGACACGTGTAACACACAAACCCCGCCGGACTTCAACGTCCGTTCAATCTCCGATACAAATTTCACCGGAAAAAGTGCGTGATCAAACACATTAGAGAATTCCAGATCAAATGTCCGATCATCGAACGGCTGATTATGAAAATCGCCCTTCATCACCAATGGCGGGTACGGTACCAGATCCATTCCGATTGAATCCAAAACTCCGATTCGTTTCAATGCTTCCACTTCCTGACCCATTCGAGCGCCAATACAGAGAACCTTCGATGTATCTGAGAGTAAATTTTCATTTTTAAGATCGGTGAAGAATTTTGAGAAAACTTGAATCTTTCGATCCCAATCTCGAGTCATCCAAATTTTTCGGAGTTTGGGATTGAGAGTTTTGTTTAGCTGTTTTTGTATGTAGGTATCGTAGGTGGTGTATCCGGATCGGATTTTGAGATTTGAATCGGAATATGACGTGGTGGTGGTGATGGTGGAGGACGATGAATTCCAATTAGAGAGAAAAAGGAGGATTGGTATTGTTATGAGAACGACGAAAAATATATATTTTGATGATACGCTAATTTCTTTCATCTTTTATGATTAATGATCACTTTCAAATTCAGAAAAACTCCGGAATTAATAAGAACGAGCAATCCTAAGTCAAATAAATAAAAGTATATACATCCATGCAGAGAGTCAATGAAATCTATTAGTAGTTCTAACAAATGGAATTAAATGCGCTGATAGAAGAATTTTTACATTGAAACTTCAAGAGAAAAAAGAATGAAGTAAAGGATAAATGTATATACATATGTAATGAATACTATATCAAATGAATAACGAAAACATTAATCCGTAGATTTGGTGTGAATCGATTCCAAGTTGATTTTTTTTTTTTAATATTCATTGATCAGATCATTACGTTCGAGAATAAAAATAGAGTCAGCTACAAAAATTATGGAAAATGAAAAAGCTATTTATATGGCATACTGTTTGAACCTTTCCCCTGATCGCTCGCAGGAAAAAATTAGTGGCATAAGTCAAATTTTAACAAATAACATTATATATATATATATATAAAATCTAGTTTTTTTAAAAAAGTTACAACCTATATGATTTAGTTTAGTATTCTTAAAAGACATAAAACTTTTAAATTCATCTATAATATTAAAGCCAAGTCGCACTTTCAATTTTAATTTTTTTTAAAATAACTTCTTATATTTAAACTAACCCAAATATTTATTTTTTTTAGTAATATTACTGAACTTTTCTTTTGTGTACTTATAATGTTTTGGAATAAAAAACAGTTGGGAACTCTAATTGATTATTACTCCTTCTGTTTCATGAGTCATGAATCGTCACATAAATTAGCTATGATAGAAGAATTATCCATTTCTATGTTCGATTCTTCATGAAATATCTTTCGACCATTTAGGAAGTTACAACAATAACATATACTCAAAGTTTTTTTTTTTAATCTTTGAATGTAACTTTTTATCAACATTATAGTACATTTCTTTTCTCTCGAAAGAAAGTGAAAATATATGACAAATTTACAATACGCTTAGGACTAATAAATAAGACAAACATATATCATGTTTTATTTGCAAAGAAAGACATTATTGATCATGAAAAATATCTAAGTGTAGGGCAGATTATGAAAGTTGAGTGAGTGATTATTGGATTCTTTTTAAAGAAGGTACATATTGAAATCAAATAAAATGACAAGAAATATATTTTGTTTTTATTCCATTTGATTTATTATATTATTGTCTTTTTCAACTTTATTCACATGCTAAATTAAAATGAAGATCTTATATGCTATAATGCACATATTATTATATGCCTATATATGAATGTGCCGACATGACCTTGTGCGTGTTTCATCGTTTGTTTAGTAGAAGGTCTATTGAAGATAATTTTTCTATTTTGTTAAGATAAAAATAAAATTTATGTACACTTTACTTTCCTTAAATTCTACTCGTGGAATTATACATTACTAATATTTTATCTAAATATATAGTTATAATTGTCTTACTACGTTCTCTACCTTCACTCATATTGTATGATCATTGTGTTAATAACCCTTCAAATAAGGTGCCAACTAAGTAACGACAAGTAAATATATAATTATTTTTTCTTCAACAAAAAATAATAATGTTGAAGAAAAAATAATAATGTAAAGTTATATGTATAGTGGTTGTGTGACCTTGGTGCAATATAAAAATTGAATCAATCTTATTCATTAAATAAATAAATTAAAACATATAATAAGTTATATATGTCCCTATTGGTAAAATCCAATCAACAATAAATTCCAATATTATCAAACGTTATAATTAAGCATATAGTTTAACGTCCATAAAAAATGTCATCTGTCCGTCATGGAAGCGTCACATTGCACAAATGATAAATTGTGAGCAAGTGAGTCTTTAGGTCAAGGAGTTCAGATCAGATAAACTTTTTTTGACGAAAAATTATGTTATTTATATATAATTAATTTTTTGTTTTTATATATATATACCGTCTATTGAACATCTTCAATTTCTTGATATCTTTACTAAAATCCTGCCCCCATTCGGAATTGTCTCATCATGACGCTGAAATCTCTCTTTCATATCTTGACTAATTACCAAAAGAAGAAACTTGCAATTAAATAAAAGCTACTTGTACAATAAATAATTAGCACATAGTACATGTTATAGTGCTGTAATGTACTTAAAAATGTCTGTGATATGACACCAACTTCTTTAATTAAATAAAATATAATTAATTTTAACCATCAAAACAAAGAAGTAAAAAAAAAAATTAATAAAAAAAAAAGAAATAATACACGCCTTGACAAGTAAGTTTCCACCTAACAATCTCAACTGTCCTAACTTCACTCACTTGGAGTAATTTTTAAACAACATCATGAGTTGCGGTGGAATTAGAGTTTTAATTACGAGTATAATAAAATAATGTAGAAATTTTGACTAAAAAATTTATTTAGATTAGAGCTAATGAACAAAAATATATCTGATGTATTTCAATTTTTTTGAGTTTCATAACTATTATAATTATCTATATGTGTGAGTTTTTATCTAAACTGTTATCAATTTGTTTTATCGAAACTCATTTCAATTATTAGTTGTTTATTTTTTCTATCTAAATTATCAACATGATAAGAAAAGTGAACAATTGATAATTGAGGTGTGCTTTTCGATAAATATTTGGTGATAGTTCAGATTGAAAATTAACGCACATACCTAATAATTTAGATATGAAACTAAAAAAAAAAAAAACTTTAAATATGTTTTTTTGCCCTTTCACTCTTTATATTAAAAAAAATTACGTACTATATCTATAAATAATTTATTTACAATTCATAAATTCTGAATTCACATTAATATAAAAAGTTGCTGAGGTAAGGGATCTTTCTTCTTTATTTGAAAGGGAAGGTAAAGAGAGCAGGACCGACACTTTTGAAAATGAAAAATAGTTCGTTTGATTTGAGGTATAAAATAGTAATTTTAAGATAAAATATAAGATTATTTTATTCTGCGTTTGGTTGGAGATATTATATAATTATATTTTTAAATTATTTATTCTGTAATTTATACTTTAATAATGGATAAATAATTCCATATATTATAAAATAACTTATCACCAAATAACTTATCTTAAATAATTAATTCCAAAATAACTAGTCCCCAACCAAACTAACCCTAAAAATTATTTCACATATCTTTGTTGAATTATCTTTTATATACGTGGACTTGAAGAATACTTTAATTAGTATTTGATTCTGCAAACATGCTAATAAATATTATTGGCAGATAAATTAAAATAACCAATTGAATTCACGTGTTTATTAGTAGTTAATATACAATAAATTATAAATATAAACTAATTATACATATATTGTATATAAATTACACATATACTATATATTCACCTATTTTAAATCTAAATTGTTGGGTGAACGACTGTTTTATTCTTTTTTTCATTTTTTAAAAATATTTCCGCTTGAATAATCGTCTTCCAATAATCTCTTAATCAAATGATAATTGATAAGCAACACTAACTGCTATTAACTCTATAAGATAATCAACACCTAAGTGTATAACAATAATACATATTTAGTAAAATTTCATAAGTTTATTATAAAAAATAAAAGATATGTAGATTTTATTCCTATTTTATAAAAATAAAATGATTATTTCGAAGGATAGAATTAAATAAAGAACTTGATTGTTTAAGATTTTCAAATTGCATTTGTGATCTTCACCCAACGAATTGAAAGGGAAATAGATACTAAAAGTTGTGGAGAAAAAGAGAAGTTAAAAAGATTAAAAGACTAGCTAGATGTAAGTACGATTCATCCTAGTGTAAAATTTTTAGATGAAATAATATATCAAAAGACTAGCTAGATGCAAGTACGATCATATATTTCAACATAATAATATAGGAGATAGAAATTCTGAATTAGTATATATATCGCCCCCACTTATAATTAATCAAAATTATTTTTCACGTCTTTAACTTATGAAAAAATATTAGACTCGCACTAAAGGGGGCATATTGAAAACATACAATTAAGTACATAAAATTATGACTATTCTAATAACTTAAGTTTCTAGATAAAATAATCATACACCTCACATCATTCACTGGAAAAAAAAAAGTACAATATATTTTTTGAACCCTCTAGGAAGCCCAACATCACTATGCCCTCCAAGTGTGTATTTGATAAATCTTTCCGATGTAATAACTTGCAAAATACATTAAAAAAAAAAGATTTATATACTAGATAAAATTAGTTCGGGAGAATTTTAAAATACGTATCAGAGAGTGCTCCGATGATAGTAAAGATAGAGATAATTTCGACGATTAGAAAAAGAAGAAGAAAGTTAATGTTCAATGAACTTGAGATAACTGCCTTACGAGAGAAAGAGACGTCGAATATAATTTTTCTTTAATTCCAATCCCCTGATTACACCATAGCACACCAATTTCTTGTCCTTTTCTAACAAGGATGATGGACGACACTGACATGAATTCAATAAAAAAAAAGTACGAGCTCTCATTGAGAAGGTTATGGTGAGGAAAATTTATCCCAATTCTCACATGCGGAAAACCACTCAGCCAACCATTACAATTATAATAAATAGTACACTGAACTCATAATTTTATAAATATATAATAGACTCATTCTTTTAAATATAATAAATTAAACTCGTAAAATTCGAATTCTCAACCAGCTTTATCCATAAGGATACCACTTTTTACCTAGATTATATCTACCTAATGAAATTAAACTCTATATTTTAAAACTTATACTTATGAAATTGATATATTTGGTTTATACGGCGCCGCTCTAGGAATGCTAATTAGATAAATATTGTAGCACTTTCAATTAAACAAATTAAAATTCATTTTTTCCCCTTTTAGCTATACCAACGTGTACTAATTATTTAGGATCATGGCACGTGTACAATATTCGCAGGAGCGGAGCTCGAAGTCCAGAACTAATAATTTTATTCAAATAGTATATTTTATATAAATAAATTTATTTAAAATGTACACTTAATAAACGTAGAACTTAATTATTAATAGTTAAAGTCATCATTATAATTATTAAAATTCATAAAGTTAAAATTCTAATCTTGCCTTTTTTTTTCCATCCATATTTAGTGTCTGATGCTTATATTAAGACTCTGATTAAATTTAAATTGCTAATACAAGACTCATTCTGAGGATAGCGTTCCTGACATGATTTTTCTCTTTATTTACAATCTTATATTGCCTAAATAAATTCTCCTTTCTGCCTAATAGTCATAACTTTCGATATGAGGAGTTTTAATATTTGGCGTTTAACACATGCAAAATAACATACAAAGATGATCACGTTTAATATTTTGAGCTTGAACTTTTAGGTAGAACTAATGATCACAAAATTTTGAATTTTAATTTATTCCATGTTCGGTTGGAGATATTAATTTAATCCAATACTACTAGTTTTATACCAAAATTTTGGTATAACTAATCCCATATTTAATATGAGATTGATTATTCAGGTTATAATCATGATTATTAATCCTAGAATTATAATTTGAAATTATTCTTATTTGAACCAAACAACCCCTAAACGACTTTCACATGAGGCACAAATTGAGGGAGTAGAACATATAGTAGTAGTTCATTGCCAAATAATAATAATAATAATAATAATAATAATAACAATAACAATATTTACAATAGTTCAACAAGCAATACGTATATATATATACAACTTCTACGACATATCAAGAAACAAATTACATATATAACATCTTCTTCATAGCTAAAACATATATAATTTGTAAAAAAGACCACTTAGCTAGAAAACAAATATTTTGAACATGCATAACATAACAAAAAATTTGCCTTAGCTAAAAGAGGGAAAAACTTCTTACTTGATATCTTGAAATGAGTTCCATCCTCCATGATTAGTGTTTCTTGAATATGCTATACCACATATAGTTAAGTTACTACTTCAGCTAGAGCGAGTTCTGCAGGTTCAACTGAACTTACCACTTTTGACTAGAACAATATATACACATATGGAGTACTTTTTTGATCCATATTTTCAACTTATGGACTTATTTCTCGCACTGAAACCAATAAGCCACCGTTGAAAGAGGCAGTAAGGCCAGGAGAGAATCGAGGGGTGTGGTGATATGGTTGAGCTAATTCGACGTGAAATCTCCTTAGTAAAGAGAGAGCCACACTTTTAAGCTCAACAAGTGCCATTTCTTTACCCAAACACACCCGAAGTCCACCTTGAAATACTGGATACTTGAATGGATTTTCTTGGACAAAAACCCCATCTTTCAACCATCTTTGAGGCTTGAACTCCAAAGCATCACAACCCCATAATTCTTCCATTCTTCCCATAGCATAAGGATGATAAGTAACCCTTGTTCCCTTTTTCACAAAAGTCCCATCAGGTAAATAATCATCTTCTAAACAAAATTTTGAATCAAATTGTATAGGAGGGTAAAGTCTCATACTTTCATAAACACATGCTTGTAGATAATGAAGCTCACTCATTTGTTCACAACTTGTGAGATCTTCATTACCTAGAACTCGATTAGCTTCTTCTCTAATGGCTTTAGTGACTTCTGGATGGTTTCCAATCACATAAAAGAAACTTGTTAACGTGGATGCTATAGTGTCTCTACCGGCTAGTAGAAAGCTTATGACAATATCTCTCAAATAAGTTTCATCACTTATTGATCCCATGAATCTTGAAAGAAGATCCCTATGATTTGAAAAACCTAATTTTCTCTTTTGCCTTATAACTTCTTGTGCTAGAATATTGATCACTTTTATTGCTTCCCTCAACTCTTTTTCACTCCCTATGTTGAAAAATCTCTTGATTTTCCAAACAATAGGTGATGTTGTCATAGCTCTTTTAGCTGATAATTTTGATGCTAGGTCAAAGGAAAGAGCAAATTGTGAGATAGGTAGTGAAGATTCTAAACATTTAGGGTCTAATCCAAAAGAGAATCTACAAATACAATCAAATGAAAATCTTCTAAAAACATCTTGAAAATCAAGAACCCCACCTTGTTTATATTCATCTAAAAGTGGAATAAGTCTTTTGTCAATCTCATTTTTCACCACTTCAAATGCATATGATCTTATAGAGACTTTTCCAAGTTCAAGACTTGACATTCTTTTTTGAAATCTCCATAAATCCCCATCAACATTAAATATTCCCCTACCAAGAAAATCACCCAAGATAGTAGAGAAAGTTTTCCCTTTTGGATAATTGTCAAATCTTGTTTTGAGCATATACTCAACATTTTGAGGATTTGAAGTAATGATACTGCCAAGAACATGTATGTGTATTGTTCTTGTTAGTGATTTTTTTAGAAGATGTGTGTACCAATCACACAAATTGATGAACTGTGAAGACCAACTTGTTGTGATGTAAGCATGGCAAATTTCACAATTGCACCAAAGTTTTACCCTCACTATATAAAAGATAAGAGAAAATAGAGAAATTATGATGAAGATAAGAATAGAATAGACATGAAAAGACTTCAACCACCAAAAAACATCAAGATGATCCATATTTTGGGAAAAAAGGATGAATTCTTTTTTTGGGATAAAGATAAAATAGATGGAAAGGATAGAATTATAGAAAACAAATGGGAGATGAAGGAATAAGAAGAGATGAATTGAACCAAATTGTTTAATATTTCAATATTATAATTAGAATATACGTTCACACTTACTCTCTTACTATAATAATAATGCTAAGAAAAGGACACATTATATAATACTCAGTTTATTCTATAGTTTTTCCACTAACTATACTATTAAAGATTTTTTTAAATAAAGGAACCCACAACTGCTATTTTTTGAGTGTGCACAAGGTAAATTAATTTACTTTAATTTATTAATGGCCTCGCAAATCACGAAGTAAAGATAAATCATATTAGACAAACCTCGTGCGACAAACTCAACCGAGAAAACATATTGAAAGTTTCGAATATGAGATTACCTGCTCAATGAACTCGACCATCCTTACTATTAAAAAAAAGTAAATTTTACACAAATACCATAGTGTTAAGAGTTAATTACATTGTATCCCTACTCTTTTCCAAATTACAAAAATCCCTTAAAATTTAAGCAATTCGGATACATCATTCAATTAATCGATAAATCACGTCCCGATTTCACATACATCACTCAACGTCCCGCTATATCGTGTCCCAGTTTCAAATACATCACTCAACGTCCCGATACATCGTGTTACGATTTCGGATACATTACTCAACGTGTGATGCATCCCGTCCCGATACATTACCTTTGTTGACACAAGACACACTTGTTCCAATACATCGCTCAAAGTCCCAATACATTATCTTCATTGATACAGACACACCTGTCCCGATATATCACGTACGAGTGATGTATTCGAAAATAGAAGAGAGTAGAAATTTTATAATTTTTTTCAAATAATAATTTCTTTTAAAGAATATGATAAAACAAGTTGCATATTTAGATAATTATTCCTTTAAAATAAACAAATAATTGAACCAAAACAAGCCAAAAAAGAAAAGAAAGAGCATAATTATCGCATGGATTGAAAAACAAGACAGTTGGAAGACGCATCTTTTTTTAATCACGCATTAGAAGTTTGTACCCCATTCAATCACGTGCTTTTATTGTTGTTCTCATTTAATTTGTAGGTAGTCATACCTGATCCGCAAGATTCCATTTTGTAGGACTACACCAGATATTTTGTTATTGTTATAATTTGTAGATAGTCCAACGCATTATTTTTTTATTCTTAATCAAAAAAATTTAGGTTCAAATATTTGATATGAAATCATCTATATAGGAAATAAGTGAGACTTAACGATGCGAATCATAATTAATTACGGAAAATGAATATAAAAAGTAATGTGGTTTTATTCTTTTCCATATAAAGGGACATATCACAAGAGGACTTCAGGTTTGTCGTTTATAAACTTTTATATCGACCACAAATTGATATATAATTTCAATTTTAATTGAGTTCAGAGTTAAAATATTTATTAATATTTAGGATAATGTTAAAAGTTAATGAATTCACGTATTTTAAATCCGCCTCTTATATTATCCCACTCCTTTGAAGAAATATCATAATTAAAGAGCATAAATATGATACTTCTGGTTTTAAATCGTTTTGATAATATAAATTGCAACAAAAAGCCCAAGAGGTTATTTGTTTTTCTTCTTCAAAATTCTCAATTAGTGGGAATTAGAACTTATAAATGTTAGATGTTTAAAGAAAAATAAGAATCATCGATAAAAGTGTAGTATACTTCCTCCTTGTTTCAATTTATTTATCGTAATTTTTCTTAGTCTATTTAATTTTTTTAATTTTTTTTTGCAAGTTGTAAATTGAAACGGTGAGGATATTTAATTATGTTTTTTATTAAAAAAAAAATTCTCTAACAAACATGTGACTAGTATTACATTACTAATTAATAGGAAAAACATAAAGAGGGAACAGGTCACATAATGAATAATATAAAACGAACAAGATGAATTATAAGGCAAACAAATTGGTAGTAATCAGAAACCTTAATATTCTTATGCTATAAAAATACTTGTGGCTGCAGATAGATTGATTTTTTTGGAAAACTAAAAGAAAACTATGGGCAGCTATCTGCCAAAATTTCTTTGATGGTTCGGTAACGGAGTTAGAAGTTTCACTAATAAAATTTAAAGAAAAAAAATATTTTATTATTTTTATCTCTAAATTATTGATAGTTTTAAATATATTTTTCTACTTGACTAATTAAACATAGATGCTGTAAAGAATTTCCACATCAAAAAAGGGATGAGAATTTGGTCTCCTTATATGGACTTAGACAGTTCCCTCATGAGCTAACTTTTGGGGTTGAGTTAGGCTCAAAATCCATCTTTACATGGTATCAGAGCCAAACTTATCCTAATTCTGTGTTCACTGATGTTGGGCCCCATATTATAGTGTCCACGCTCCAGTTAACGAGGTATGAGCTTGCGACGGAGTGTTAAGAATTCTCACATCGGAAAATAGATGAGAATTTGATCTCCTTATATGGACTTGAACAATCCTCCCCTCATGAGCTAGCTTTTGGGGTTGAATTAGACCCAAAATCCATCTTTACAGATACATCCCTGGTATATAATATTTTATGACATAACAAGTGGTCTCAAACTCTTGTAGGTGCGTGAGACTCTTAATGAAAAATTGAGAGAATTATTGACAACACCCTTAAATCTGGCTAAAATCCAGAGATGTATTTCACTCATGTTGCAAGATTGCAGGTGTAATTTAAGTTCATTTAATCAAGTAAAATGATGATTTTAAAATTGTCAATAATTTGGGACTCGGAAGGTAAAAATGATAATTTTCACCAAGTTTAAGAATAATTTCAATACTTTCTCTCAAATTTAAAATATAAGTTTTTTTTAAAAAAAAAAATGAAAGTAGAAAAGGAAAAGTAAAGAGGAAATTATAAGATAAGAAGTCAAACTCAACGAGAATAAATTTAGATACTCAATCAATTAAGCCGATAAAATTTATCCTAGGAGTAATAGTTATGCCTCTAATGTGGTCTTGATTTTTGGTAAAAATAGGAGTAGGCGCATGGACTTAACTTGGTAGTTCTTTAAACAAAAAAAAAAGAAAAAAATACTGACTTTCTTCGCCATTCCGAAGAAGATATATTTCTTTTTAAGTTTATTTTATTCATCTACAATGAATTTTGTGCTTTTTGAAGTGAATATTTTATTATAATATTCATGATGATTAGCATTTCAAAAATTTGAAAATGATTTGAGAAATTAATAGTAAATGTTATAAGTAAAATAGAAATCTTTTTATCTTTTTTTTACATGCTAAAATGGACAAGTAAAAATAAATAAAAGTAGTATTATTTTCATCCAAAATCAATTCTTCGCTCAAGTAACACATATTAATGCATTACGAGGAAGTTAATCATCATAATGCTGAGGGTAAAATATGGGGGAAAATATTTTTCTCTTAATATAATAAAAATAATAAGTAAAAATGAGCAACTAATCAGTAGTTTATTTCTTTCTTTTTAAGTCGGAGTAGAAAAAAAGAAATGGAAGAGAAAATTATAAGGTACAAAATCGCACCATAGCTAATAAAAGCGAAAATTCTTATAATCAATAAATTACTCTCGGATCAAATTATAGTTGATGGGTGTGATTCTCTTCTCTATTTTTTTTACATTAAAGACTGTTAAATATAACTATGATTTATATCGTTGATCATCGAAAATTCTCATAAGACGAATCGTGAATTCCCTTAATGTTTCCACAACCTAGATATAATGTGAATACTCTCTTGTTTCACTAACTTAAGTTGTCAAATTATATGCTAAAATTCATGTTCTTGAGCACCTTTAGGGTATCTTTGTAATTTTCTTATCATTCTTTCGTTTTAATTTATTTGTCTTATTTCTTATTTTTTTTATATATTTAAAAATCACGTAGGAAATACTATAAATCATGATAATTGACAATTTAAAATATTTTTAAAAATATATAAAATATTCGAGTAATTCTTGAAATTAATTTATCGGTGTCACATAAAATGGACAAAAGAAGTAACATGTACAATTTGGAAATTGCGTAAAAAGTATTGTAAATTCCAATATTAACAATATTTAATTGACTCTTGAAATTCTATTTGTGCTACTTACCTTCAGACAAATGGAGTAATATATATTATTTGAAAATTACGTAAAAATAACTATAAATCACTATTATTAACAACTTAAAATATTTAAAAACATATAAAAAGTTCGATTGACCATTGAATCAGTGTCACATAAATATGGATAGATGAGAAACATATATTGTTTAAAAATGACGTAAAAGTAATATAGATCACAACTAAAAAATTAATTAAAAAGACATGAAAAAAATTTAAATTGATTCTAAAATTTTTATCAGTATCGCATAAATTGAAAGAAAGGGAATAACATATATCATCTAAACATTACGTAAAAAGTACTATAAATCACAATAATTAATAACTTAAAATATCTAAAAATCATATTAAAAATTTAATCAACTTTCCAAATTCTATCTATAATTAAGACAAAAAATAACAGATATTGAGCTCATATTAGCACGGACACCTATGTCTAATTATTATATTATAAGAAAAAAAAAATCTAAGAACATACTAATTGACTAATCAACTAGCTCCCTTTATGCTTGAACCCAACCTATGATAACTTTTTCCAATACATATATTGCATCATGAAGGGGACATGCCAAAGCAAAAACACTAAATTAATAAATAAAGAAGATAAAAAGAAAAACTTTACATGGTGCAAGTGCATTTGTACTATATATTTTTTTATAAAAAAAGAAAAGTAAAGAAAGGAGAACCACACATGTGGAACTAGCTAGTTCATTGAAACAAGACATGAACTAACTATAAACTAAGAACAAAAAGGCCAAGAAATTGTGTTTATTCCATAATTAAAATAACCAAATTGCAAATGTTATTAATTAGATTCCTCTTTCAATTTCTATGATTATACTACTTGGTAGTATAACATGACATAAAGTTGGTTGCCCACAGAATTTAGCAAATTGGACTATTACAATTTCCAATTACATAATACAAAATTTGAACAATAAATTAATTTCTACATGTACAATAATCATAGAATAACATTCGTCATTAATGACATTATAATGTATTCGGTTCACTTTTAATTGTCATGTTTTATTTCAGTATAGTCAATTTGACTATTTTTTGAAACTAAATTGAACTAGATTAATTCAGTGTTTTTATTCTAGAATCTACATATTAAAAAATTATACAAAAAAAATACTATAAATTACAATTATTTTCATATTAATATAATGAAAAATACATCTTAAAATGTTTGTCAGAATTATTTATAAAGTTAATTTGAATCACTAAAAAGAAAATATGAAGGAAACTTATAATATTAATGTGCAATTATTATAAGTAACTAATAATACTACTCCCCAATAATGCACAAAAGAATAATAACAACCAAATCTAATGACTAACAACTCCTATAAATATAACATTTTTGCTTATCATCTTGAGATGCTGTATGAGTGTAATTATATAAAAGGCCAAGCTTTCTTATCCCACAATTTATTTTAATTATTATTACAGATAAACACATATATATGATTTTGTAATATAACACTAGATTATATTTTAGTGGCAGTATTTATTGTCTAAAAAACATTTAGCAATAATTGAGTTAATAATATTATATTTAGAATCGCTAAAGTTTTTATCGATATTTTATAGAGTGTTGATTATAAATATTTATATAATATTATTTTCATTATATATAATATAACAACAATTATATTATTATTGTTAAATATTTAAAACATATTTAAAAAAACTACAATATTTGTTTGAATCTCAAAATCTGAAAAAGTAACGGAGGAAGAAGTAGTTTGTTTCAACAACAAAGAAACAAGTACTAAAAAAAAGGAAAAAGGACAAATATACCCTTGAACTATCGTAAATTGTATGCAGATACCCTCCGTCATACTTTTGGGACATTGGTACCCCTGTCATCCAAAAACTAGAGCATATATGCCCTTCACTCTAACCGAAGACTAAATAGGGACATGTGGCACAATCTTATCCGTCAATCCAATATTTAATAAATGTCTGGTCGATGAATAAGATTATGACACGTGTATGTACGTTAGTTTAAAGGGTATATATGCTCTAGTTTTTGGATGGCAGGGTCCCAAAAGTATGACGGAGGATATCTGCATACTATATACGATAGTTCGGGGAAATATTGTATGTGAGGTGCACATATGACAACAAACATTTAGCTGTACTAAATACAAAAAAATAAAAAAATAAAAAGGATAGAAACAGGTTAGGAAAATGGCATCCTCTGAAAAAAAAATTATCCACATAATATAAATACTGATTTTTTTTATCTAATGTAATTGATTATTAGTTATATTTTATAGCGATATTTTTAAATAATTATAAATATAACAAATATTTGTTGATACAAATATCTCTAAATTGTAGGCATAATATTTATATGAAAACATTTACTATGTAAATGTTATTAATGTGTATATAATATATCACGTGTATATTAGATAAAAGTATAGAAGTGTTGAAAGAGTGAAATATGGGACATCTCTACCCTACTTTTATAAATATAATGTATCAATGTATATGTATTGATATTGTATACACATGTATATAGTATATATGCTATAGTTCAAAAGAAAAATATTGCTACGTTTTAAAATATAATAATCTCACTATTCTTCGTAAAGAAATAACAATATTAATCCCGCTACTTATGAAAGAGTTTTCCATAACCTGACACAAAGTTTAAAAAGAAAAGAATGTTTTTTGAAAATTATAATCTAAAATACTCATTGACTACCTGTGTGACTATTGATTACTTAATTAAGGATAAAAATATATTTTTTTAAAGATAATTTATTTTTAATTATGAAAATATGACTTTTTTTAAGAACAGAATAAGGAGAAAAATGTACCACATCAATTGAAATAAAATAAAAAAAGTCTAAACTTTTTATGCAGGAGGGAATTTCAGTTAGTTGTGTCAATAGGCCTATAAAGTTAAATATGAAAAGAAACCAATATGTGTTATGATAGTGGTGAAACTACTCCACCCTTTAATCAAATGTTTCAAATTTGAATATTTGATATGGAGATAATGATATTGAAAGTGTCACCGACAAATAAATCCTACAGTGCATAATTCTAATTAAGTCATGACTTCAATAAACTAGGTACATCAAATAGAAAATCAAAATAATACGAAATGATAATAATTGATGCAAATTCTTGCACGGTTTACATGCTATAAACAGCTAGTAAAAGTCGAGTATTGTCACATCACACCAAAAAAAATGTTGGCCACTAACACCTGTCAAAATATGTGTGGTATTAAGTGATCTATTATTTATGTGACTCATCACAACAAATTTCCTAAGTAGCAAAATTGTCTGCCATAATCAAGATTAATTCAATCAAGATAAAATAAATATCATGGTGTCTTAATTAGAGCACTAGCTAGCTATATGTGACCCCCCACTTACATCATAATAATGCACCATTAAATTCATGTTGTTGATTTGAAAATTGATACAACGATAATTGTTTCCTTTGTACTAATAATATTTCACTCAGAGTGACATGAAGACAATATTAAAAGTGATACGTTGCTTGATGATACACAATCTTTTCTCTCATATCATAACTTACTTTTCAGCTGGAGCGCACTCACAATAACTTTGTCTAAGCTCATACATGTGATTATACTCAAATACTGTTATATAACCTTTATAGATTATTAATGTAGTTTTTTTTCCGTATTATAGCATCGACTTAATTTTTTGACTCATAAGTAAGTCGTCTCACTATTGGTGAGTTCTAATAATAAAACACAAGCCTTAAAACACTCCATCCGCTCCTTCCTATTATTTCTTTGTTTGCTTTGTCGAAGTTATATTTTTATATCGACTCACTACTTTGTCGATATAGTTAAAAGAAAAGAAACTGATCGATCGTAATTTACTTGCATTTAACAGTACCTTTTACCAATTCAACTAGAAATGCTTGCAAAACTAATAAAATAAAATAAATCGAGTTACATCAATAGAAAACCGACTGAGTAAACACCATAACTGTCTAGATGCTAACTATCAAACGAACTAATTTTCATATTTTGCCCTTCAAATAGATTGATCTTTAATTTTTGTTCTTAGCGATTCACATTATATAATTTGATATGTCTGAAGATAAATATGGAATATGAAAAAGGATCGAGTACATTAATCTGTATATTATTATTATTAGGCATGAAAGTGGTCATTTTTGTACTTCTGCCCATGCACTTGTGGGCTATAAACTAAATAATGGTATTGGGCCTAAAGTTGTAGTTAGCAGGCTATAGGCCCAAAACATTTTCCACAAACAGGATTTGGAAAATTACGGTCCAACGCCTTCGGGCCATCTTGCTTACAAAATATGTATATGATATATTAATAGTGTATACTTTATGGTAAATACACATATACAATATATTGTATATAAGAAATATACATACCTATTTTATATATATACTCCAGTCATATTAGTAAATTAGATGATGGAAAGATACATTTACGTAAAAAATTTAAACATACACCCCACCAAAAAGGAAGTTACAATAAATGGAAAAAAAAAAAGAGATGCTTACAGAGAAACAAATAGTACCACAAGATATTTTCTCCATTTCAATTGATGTGACAAATATTGAAAGAGACATAAAATTTAAGAAGAAAAAAAATGAAGAGCTTTAAAATACATGGATATAATAAATATGTTATAATATTTGTACGGTTATTTATATAAAAATTTGAAACTTGTGTTTTTTAATATTCCATGATATTTGTTTGGCTATAAAAACTTATCATTAAGAAAAAGGAGAAGGTTAAATTAAATCATTTCATAATTTAGCAAGCTATCATTTTTTTTGGGACAAACTAAAAAGAAAATGTTGTCATATAAACTGAGAACACACGCACCAATAATAACAGATAAAAACAAAACTCTAGGAAAAGGGCCCAAAAAAAGAAGAAGAAAAAATAGAGGCTTGTCCATAATGTTCATGCCATTGAGCCTAGTAAAATTTCTTGTAAAATCAACAAAAAAAAGAAGGAAATTAAATTACAAAGAGAGCTCATGCACATATGAAGTGAACTTCAAGATAACCAAACCAATATATACATAATACAATGTATATATTACGTATATCGACTAGCAGATGTGTAGATATTTTAATTTTGATCGAGCGATCAAATATGTAACTGCCCCTTTTTTCTAGAGATTCTTGTAAGGAGTAATCTTGATAACTAAACCAGGGAAAACATCATCAGGATCATGAATATGTGGATTCTCTTCAACAATAAAAGGATCATTACATTTTTCACTTATTGTATGTAATGTTTCTCCTTCTTTTACTACATATATTTCATCACATGCCATCTTCTTATAATTCCCTTGCATTTGTACTATGAATTCATTATGATCACTCTCACTTGATTCACAACAACTCAACACCAACATAATTGCCAAGAACAACGCACAATACCATGAAATAGTCTCCGCTAAAACCGTCGATGAATGAACACTAGACATTATATGGAAATGTTGTTGAAAATGTTGTAATTTTTGAGGATATTTGTAGGGGTGTTTTGTAAGAGGATTAGGAAGAAGGGGAGTGTGTGTGTGTGTGTGTTTGTGTTTGTTTAAATGGAATTGAAGTAGTTGTAGGTGGAGTGGGTAATGTGAAATTGTTGGGAGTTGAAAGGGTTCATTCAAGGGGTGTGGGAGGGTAGGTAAATGTCAGGGGGGATCAAGAATTATGTATGAGATAAGAGGGAAACTTTATATGTTTGTTCAACTGCTTTTTTTTTTTTCAAATACTCTTTCATGTTTCAATTTGTGTGATCACGTTATTTGACCTGATACGAAGTTTAAGAAAAAAAATGGAGACATTTAAAACTTGTGGTCTAGAATATTTCTTGACTATTTGTATGATTGTAAACCATTTTATCAAGGATAGAAAAAAAAAAGAAATTGTTTCCAATTATGTAAATATAGCATTTTTTTTAGACGAATTGAAAAAAAAGTGTCACATAAAAGATATGTAGGATAATGGTACTATACATTTTTTTTTTGGTTTTCCACTCGATATTTGATACCTGCATTAGAGTATGACTAAATTCAAATTCGAGTTGAAAAGTCCTTATATTGAGGAATAATGTTCCCTAAAAAAGATGATTATGTATCCAAAGAGACTCAAACTCAGACTTCCAATTAAGGATGAATAAGTACTTATAATTACCACTCCATTACAACACATTTCAGTTATTTGTCAAACCAAACAAAGTGAAGTGAGAAAGTTGTCTTTATTATTTTTGGTGGTGCAAGTTAATTTTAACAAAGTCAATCAAAATTCAACAACACAATTTATAGTTTTGACTTTGTTTTCTTTCTACTTTTGTTTTTTTGTCGTTGAGAGTAATAAATAACCTCGTTCTTGATTAAGAGGGTCTAGCATTAGAGGACAAGTCGAGAGAGATCGATAAAAAATTACATTGTATATTTAATAAAATTAATAAGTTTTTTTATGTTTATATAGTACACGTTAAATTTTTTTCGTGAAAATCTTGTCTTCGTCAGTATTTCTCAAAGATAAAAATCTTGACGTTTCGAAATATTTGATGTTTTATACATCTTTTACTACTATCTTGTAACTTTTGAAATTTTGACATGTCTATTCTATAATATTACGTGGACAAAAAATTTATGTTCCATTGTTGTAAAAAACTTTATTATAACTACAAACAATTGATAGTAATACTAGACATTTCAATTTAGTCTAACAAACTTTGATAGCTAAATAAGACTACTAATTACTTTCCTAATCAATTATGAAAAGTTTATATACATATATACCGATAATATAAAGAAATTTTAATTATTAAATCATCCAAAAAAATATAAAAAAATTGTAGTATGTGGTAGGTCAACAAGTCCCTTTCTCAATGAGTCTTTTGACGTTTGCCGCTACTTAATTGACTTTTTTTTTTCGTTTCTCCTTTACTAAACTTATTGATTGTGTTTGAGATGTGCATTGCTTTTTTGGTAATTATCTCGTAATCACAATTTATTGATCTGATTCAATTAGATTCACGTTACGTGAGATTCATCAAATAGAAGCTCTTTTTTTCTAAAATTCTCTTCATTCGCCGAGCCCAAGTATGAAATTTAAGTTGTGAAAAAAGTGAAAATAAGAACTTTCAACCGGGAATTTTATTCTATTGATATTATACAAAAACAACCGCACTAAGTTTCTTAATTTACCTCATTAAGATTAGTAAGGTAAAGCCTAGCCCCCCATGCTTGTACTCTTCTCTTTGAGATCATTTTCTCTTTATTAATAAAACTAGCCCTAGACACACCTTGCCTAGCGGAATTGCTTTAAAAAAAAGTTTCTTAATTTACCAATAAAGATTGGGGTAAGTAATATGCGTCTATGCCATCCTTCACGAGAGATTTTGAGTTCGAATTATGAATATGAAGTCGTAATTGTTACAAAAGTGTACTCTAAATGTGGACTTCATGATGTGAATCCAAATTTGGCTGCGCCCCTATATGAATATCGGACACAAAGTGTAGGATTTTAAAAGAATCTTGATTTTCTTAAAAAGATTATTAACATTTGTTGTTCATCTATCAATTTTAAACAATTCGTATATCTCTTTGTTATATTTTGACGAAGAAAGAATAGTACTTTTATCATAAAGTTAAGACTTTACTTTCTTGAAAATGCAATTAAGGTATAGATATGTTATTTTTTTTCCTAATTAAGATATTTTTTTAGTCTTTCATGCATTATTCTTTTCTTTAGGTACGATTTCAACTTACGACATGATACCTAAAAGCATATGTGGAAATTTGATTGAAAAATATAATTCTGAAAAAAAAAACGTTATAGTTAATTAGTAAATATATTTTATCAATAACTAAAATAACACATTCACTTTCCATATAAATATCGAAGTTATATAAATGACTCAAAACGATCACGACCATCATAACTAAAATTACACATCCACTTTCATATAAAGTTAAGTTATATAAGTGACTCTTCTCCTTAGTCTATAACTCAATATAGTCCATATGTTAGAGCCTAGAGGGCATACATATTTTACAGTCAAATGTTGTTTTGTGTGGCATTCATTAAAAACTTAAAAGTAGTGAATACTTTTTTTTCTTTTTTTGTCCTTCCTTAATAATACTCAAGTAGTTACACACCCAAAAAAATCAAGAGTGATTCCTTGCCTATCCTGTCAAGATCAAAGTGAAACGCTCGAGTATAGATTTTTGATGCATATGTAAATGGTTGAGGTCGGACGGACGGCCCATAAATATAAAGATTCAAACCTAATCCGATATCATTTATCCACACCTCACAAATAAAACGCCCTTTGAAATGTAAAATATATCTCTTCTCACTATCTTTTATGAGTTAAACCCCATTATTCCTTTTAATTTCTTTTACCTATCCCAACTCCCAAGAATGGACTTATTTCCCATCACAAAGTCTATATTAGGCAATGGAAGGATGGCGGAAGAGGAAAGACGAGACGAAAGCAAGAGTTCAACATCTTATATATTTTACTAGATTCATTTCCGTATGATAGTCACCCCTTTCTAGAACTCTTACCCATATCTTATATTTTTTTGGAACTGTCCGCTCATAGTATGATGGAAGTGTCCAAAAATCAAGGGCACAACAGATGCACAAAAGTCGCCGTTAAGCCCTTATAGTGAATGACCAATGGAAGATCATAAAGGCAGAGTCTTTTGCTTTCATCATCAACATAAACATCACTACATCAAAAAATGATCTTTAGCGGCAATAGCTTAATTGTCGCTAAATATATTTTTATTAGAGACAATGGCACTATTTGTAAATGTACCTAAAATTTATAGCGACATTAGATCCAATGATAATTAACTAATGCCGATAAAGGCTTTAGCGCTCTTTATTAATGTGCATATTTATTGCTGCTAGAAGCTGTTTTCGTTAAGTGCATGTTTACATGAGGACATCTGATCCTCAAACTTCAGTACACACACAGTTTAAATGACTGTCATCAGAAATTATGAGAAAATGTATTCCTCAATTTCAAGAATAAGTTTTCTATGATACAATGAAAACATTCATGGTTGCATCAACATTTTCTTGATATAATTCAGAACTTCATCCACATCAACTGTCCATGCAACTGAAACTGGAGAAAACTCTGTCCACGGATTGCTCGTATTCCATCTACATTACAAGATTTATCCTTACAATCCGAAGAAATGAAATCAGACTACTCTAAGATTTGCACGAAATGATCAGTTTACGATATGCTTACTTCTTTAGCCCTTGATCCAAGAGCGTATGCCCAACGCAAATGCCCTGTGTCTCAACCCTCACAACGCCTTTTTTGTACGTGAAGAGGTCAGGACGAACTAGTGCCACAAAAGTGACAGGATCATGAGGAAAAACTCCTGAAAACAAAAGTCATGAGCCTAGAAATGCTAAAGCGTTAACAAGGTAAGGAAGGCCAAGAACAGATTTCGCGTATAAAAACAATGTAAGAACAACAGAAGAATACCATATACGCCTTCTGACTTTACATGAAAATCGCGATAAAATTTGCACATATTGCACAAAAGTTTAGCATGTTTTCCTTCAGATTGTCTTAGTTCATCAAGGTCAGCATCTAAGACAAGTAACAAAGAAAAATATCAAGTCTGAACTACTACATGCATACGTAAAAGGGGGGAAAATTGAAAAGTTTTGAAAAATTCGGTCTAATAAGCACCTGTCATTTTAACTTGTGTGGTAATGTTGATGCCAACAACATCAATATTTGCTCCTGAGGTGAATACAATGTCTGCAGCCTCTGGATCTCCATATATCTGCATCATCGAAAACTTTCTAAATGATATAATCAAATCATACAGAGAGTATACGTAGACCTTATCCCTACTTCAAAGGTAAAGAGGATGTTTCCAAGGAAAAAATAATCATTTTGGAATAGTCCTACGCGGAGATATTAGGGGCCAAACAACCATTAAACATATATACATGCACATTGTCTATGTTAAGTGAATCAATATACTGATTTCTATGAAATCGAACCCCAAGGGAAAGACGATCACACACATTTGCTTCTGCAGCAGGATTAGCATTTCCCAAAGCAAAGAAGGAACCGCCAAGTATTACCACTCTCTTCACCTTACTTGCAAAGTTTGAGTCTCGTTTAACAGCCTAAACTCGAAACATAACAATGAAAAATGTTACGAATTCAAGTAATTAGAACTTGAAAAATAAGAAACTTTTGATATTACAACTTACCAAAGCTAGATTTGTCAATGGTCCGAGTGCAAGTATAGATACTTCACCAGGATATTCGGATACTTTATCCACCAGAAACTCAGATGCAGATTTCTCGATTTTCTTAGAATTTGGAGAAGGTAAGAATAAGTTGCCTAATCCATCTGAACCATGAACAAAGTCTGCAATATGTGGCTCCCCTCTCTACATAACAATATCTCCTACGTCAAATGATAGAACAGCCGAGAAAAATATGATTGCATATATTGCGAGTACTTATGATAATATATTTCTCCAGGATGGATAACATAAGTAAACTTAGGAGCTACGAATAATTACCTTCAAAGTTTCAAGGCTACCTTCTGCCACTGGGATATCTGGATATCCTGCAGTCTCACACTGAATGATTGATCAAGATTTTGTTCTAGAAAACATCGAAATGCTGAAATTCTGGATAAATGAAACATTACATACCAAAATTAATGCATTTCGCGTAGCAGCTTTTGTAGTAGCATTTCCAAATATGGTTGTTAAGCCTAATATCTCAACTTCTGGTGTCTGGAATGCCATTAATATCGCCATGCTATCATCTAGATATCAACAAAACTCAATTAGATCGATGAGAACACGTGGAACAGGACTGTAATCGGCCAAAGAAACAGCAACACAACCCAACTAGATCAAAATTTACCGCGAAAATTACAGAAGTTTCATATTTCTTCTTTCGGGAAAAACCTTGAATCGAACATAATCAAAGTTAACAAGAACTTCTAAAACTGTTGCCACACAATTACAGAAATCATAAAAGAACAAAAATCTGATGTCTCAACCAATTTTGTTAATTTGCTTACATCTCTGCAATATATCTTTTCTTTATTACGAAGGCAGATCACATCTCTTTACATAGAAATTACCAAATGTTTGATACTAAAATCGACTATATGGAACTCTTCGAATTTAAGAAGGATCAGTAAAGATCAAAACATAAATAACGAAAATAAACGATTGTTCTTGCAGTATTAACATTTTCAATCATCTCTTTAGAGAAATGCAGACACTGTTGAGAATATAATTAATTAATAAAAGTGTGATCTCTCTAATACTGTAGCATGATATCAGAGCAGACAAAAGTTTCAGGATTGAATCTCAAAACTCAAAGAAATCCAGAAGATATGAACTGATCATCTCTGTATCATAAACAAGCTATATATATATCTATGTTGCACGAACTCTTTAAAAATATTGACATGATATATATGTCGGATCCTCCAAAAGCTATGTATTACGAGAAAATTGAATCACACTAGCAAGGTAACAAAAAGTTGCTCAGAAATGGTAAAGAACACAACTTTAAACAGAGGAAAATATTACCAATGCCAGGATCAGTATCTATGATGATTTTTTCGCGGTTTTTCGCCTCCAATCCATCAGCCAAACTACCAGAAATCGACATCTTTGTCTTGTTGAATACTCCACAGATTACAAAAGAAAGATTGAAATTAGTATAAGAAAAATGAACTTTGAAAAATGAGTATTATTCCAAACAATATAAGACAGCTCTCACTATTAGCTGAATATTTTATAACTCTATTCTCCCTCCCACCAATCAGTGGTTGGCACAATTAGTATTTTCACTGAGCGGTTCAAAATATGAAATAATAAATACATGAATAAATTGAGAGATTCAAATTTTATTTTATATATATATATATATATATATATATATATATAAATAGTGTATACTTTTTTATTGTAGCAAGTTCAGATGAACCCCTCAATTCAATTGTTCTCTCCTTTGTATCGTCGATTTAAACTTGCTGATGGGTATTGTCTATGTGCATTACAAAAATATAGCAGTAGTAATATTGGTATTATATGGATATGTTTAATCTATTCCATATTAAGTTAATTTTTGACGTTTTTTTCATTGTTTAAAGTTTAATATGGATATTATATTTTTTCCATATTAGACATACATTTATTTGGGGGAAAATTGAAATCTTATGAGTGAATGAAATTTCTTCTAAAAATTAATCATTTTCAAAATCTGATTCAATATTTATGATCAAATAATAATTAAGTATCCTAATTTTATTCAGTTATGATTATGTTGTATTCTCAAAGGCAATAATGGATTAGATCCTTATCATCTAATCATGGGTATATATATAATTAAAAAAAATCTTTCAAAGTTCTCAATGTGTAAATTAATGTTATCTTCTCCTTAAAAGCATCTCAACAACATGCTATTTATAAATCAACAACTATTCATTTATCAATTAAAAAGTATTCCATTCGTTTCTTTTTAGTTGTCATGATATGATTTGACATAATCCTTAAGACAAAATTAGTAGTAATAAAGAGTATTGTTTGACCAATATATCTGTTATTAATTCTTTAATATTTATCTATATTTGTGCATCTTAATTCTAGAATAATTAATGTCAAAGGTAAAGGTGAAAAGAATAAGTAATCCTCTCTTGACGGTTTAAATTGACAATTATTTTAAAATACGTATTTTTATTATACATGACAACCACAAAGAAACAATAGAAGTAAATTTAATATGAGAAGTGATAAGATAGGTGAAAAAAGGAAGCAAAAAATACCTAACTTATAATCAAGTTGATATATATATATATATATAAATTTGAATCAATTTCTAGTCTATCAATTCTGAATATTTTTACTCTTTTCTTGTTATATTTGTAACTTTTATGACCTTCTTTGCCACAGTGTTATATATATATACTAATCCTAAGCTTAAGGAATAAGCTAAGGAACATAGATTATAACTTATATTAGCAAGCACATAAAGGCACATAGGCTTTTATCTAAAGGCTAGGAAAAATTATTTTAAATTTATCCACTCATAATTTCCCACACCTATCACATGAACACACGTGAAATATGCCATTTGTTCTCATCAAGAAAAAATATTTTATTTTTTCATTTTAAGAAAAAAAGCTCAAAATTGCTCTTGTTATATTTTCTTTTTCATTTACAGTTGAACATTATTTATAATAAATCGACATTGCTCTGATGCTCCAAAAGGTATTTTTAAAAATAAAAATTAGTGATTGTTTATGAAGTTTAATTAACTATAAATGATAAAATATTGTATTGTATAACCATGTCTACTCTTTTTTTTTTTGGCAAAAACTTATTTTCAAATAAAATCTCGAGAAACTTTCGAATATTAACAAAACAATAAAAATGTTTGGAGACTTAAAAAAACAATTTCTTTGTAGCTTTAGCGAGTAAAATTCACAAATAACTATTGTTTTAGCCTTTTGTAATTGAAAAATAGACATTAAGAGCTTGAAAAACTCCACGAGTGATAAGTGAAACTCCGAAATATTATTTGACTATCTTTCAAAGATAAGTTGAAAAAATGACCGCGGAGTCTCAATCCAGTTAATAGGCCAACCATTAGTCCAGGCCGCTCAGTATGAAATGAACAAGGCCCAGTCCACTGTAGTCTAGTTTTGGGCTAGCTATGGGCCGTCATTAACGGGCTCGTCTATGAGAACTCATGGGCCTAACTAACCCACTTGCCATATTTATTGTTGGAAAAATGGGATTTTTGTAATTAATTTCAATGGTAGATATTTTTAGAAAAAATTGCGTTCTCTCTCTTAACATCCGGATTGGAGCCGTCAATATGGGCTAGGCCTATTGGGCCGACCTGGTCTAACCCGGGATTTGATAGGGCTGGGCTATGATTTTTGGAGCCCATTTAAGAAAAGGGTTTTTTAACCCGGCTTGAATAAGCCTGCCGATTTGTGGGGATTGAGAAATATGGATAGGGCCGACCTGTGGCCCAAATAAAAATTAATTAAAAAATAAAAAATAAAATAGAGTATTAAAAATAACAAGAGTCTTAACTCAAAATCAATTTAAAGTTTGAAATATTACGATTTAAATACAAATTATGTTTATAAAATATGTATTATGTAAAATAAAAATTCCCTAAAATTTCTAGGAATCACTACATAGGATGTTGCCTATGGAATATTGTCATAGTTTTGTGTTTTATTATGATCATTGGAAAACAATTATCTTTATATTTTTTATTTAGCTATTTATGCTTTTACTTGAAATCAAACTTAATAACTATTATAAAGATAATTTTATTTGTGGATTTGATTAGCAAGTAGTAACATTAACACCATGTAATATTATTTTGTCGATATTTATGATAATATTTTTAAATTATAATTTAATTTAAAAAATTATAAAAAATATATTTTTACGAAAAGAGGGCTGGCCCGGCAATCCTGTAGCCCACGTACTTGTGGGCTGGACCGACTATTTTCTGGCCCACACCAAAAATGGGCTATCCCGGCCTGACCCGTCAAACTTCAAAGCTTGTATGGGTTAGCCCGAATGGGGTGGGCCAACCCATATTGACAGCTCTACTCTGGATATATCACTCCATCTCTATCACATACATTTAGGGGTGTGCACTATTCGGATTAAACCGAATAACCAAACCAAATAAAACCGAATTTTTATTTGGATTAATAAATTACTTTGTTTGGTTTTTTGGTTTGGTTTCGGGTTTTAAAATATAAAAATATAAAAATTGAAAAAAAACCGAATTATATATATATATATATATATATATAATGTTTAGGTTTAGAATTAAGTTGGAGTTAACCACTTTTGTCCCTTTTTGGTTATTGCCTTTCATGATGATTACGTTTACTATATTTTATGTTTGAATTACATCTATAATAGGTATACTTATAAGCATTGTATTTTAAGTTTTACTTATGATTTATATTAAAAAGTATATTTGAGGGATTAAATATTATTACTTTGGTTATGTTATTAATTATTGAAATAACCGAATAACCAAACCAAAAAAAGCCGAACTGAATAGCGGAAAACCAAACCAAACCAAATTTATTTTGTATCGGATTGGGTTACACTTTTACAAAACCAAAAACCGAAAAATCCAAATCGAAAAACCGAATGCACACCCCTACATACATTACAACTTTGTTTGTGTGTAATGTATCTGGTACAAATATTATTACTGATACATAAACTTCAATTATTTCAAACTTAATTTATAACTATGTATCATTTGCTATGTATCGGGTGAAGAAGCAATATATCCACAAGTTAATAACGCTCAAATTATTGTGGTTTCTATAATTCATACAACCATCCATCAAATAATTTGGAAATGTATATTTTATACTCCTATATATAATACATAATTGGTATATTTTTATATATATATTTAATTTGCGATGGTAATGGGATTAGTTGACAAATAACCTTGAAAAAAATCTCTCTTTTTAGATTAGTGACAGCCAAGTTTCTACTTACAAAATAAGAGGCAACATGTAGAGCATCGTGTCTGCGATATCTACCGTTCATTCTACCTAATAGCTTACACTGAGCCAATATCTACCGTTGATCTTACCTAAGCTCATTTATGCATGTCACATCTGCCACACTAGTTAGTTCCTTAGAGCAATATATTTTTAGGACATTGGTACCCTGTCGTTAAAAAATTAAAGTATATATACCCTTCACTCTAACGGAAGATTAAATAGGGACACATGATGCAATTTTATCCATCGGTTCGGTGGATAAGATTATGACACGTGTATGTTCGTTAGTTAAACTCGAGGTTTATTTTATTTCTTAGATAACAGAGTTGGACTCATTCTTATTTTGATTTACTTAACTCAATATGAAACCTCTAAATTATATTATTCATGTTCTATATATTTAACGCTCAATGTGTTAAGAAATGTTTATGATGTCTCACATTAATTGAGAAATTAAATTGTAATCATCTTATACAACTTGAAAATTCTATTACATAAACTAACTTTTGAGATTAAATTATACGTAGAGTTCATCCACCTTTCAAAAAGAAACAAAATCCTCATGCTATCAACCCCCAAAATAAATGGTAGATGGTATCTTCAACCCCCACCAAAAAGTATAATAAACTCTTTTAACCACCAACAAGCAAAGTATAACAACTAGTCAATCATATCTACCCCCAACCCCCACACCCCACACCCACCCCCACCCCCACAATCAACCTACAACAAAAATATATAAGCAAACTTGTAAAGAGCCTAGACACTAATTCACTTAGAACAAACAAAACAACAACAACAACAACAACAAAAGAATGACAACTTCTCAACTTCATATTGCACTTCTTGCTTTCCCTTTTGGAAGTCATGCAGCTCCTTTACTAACACTTGTTCAAAAAATCACTCCATTTTTACCATCAAACACAATTTTTTCCTTCTTCAACACATCAAATTCCAACACATCAATTTTCTCAAAAACTCCAAATCAAGAAAACATCAAGATCTACAACATTTGGGATGGTGTCAAACAAGGCAATGACACACCTATTGGGCGCGAAGCAATTGAACTCTTCATACATTCAACACCTACAAATTTCGAAAAAACAATGAAAGAAGCAGAGGAGGAAACAGGGGTGAAGTTTTCTTGCATTATTAGTGATGCATTTTTATGGTTTTCTTCTGAATTTGCTAACAAAATGAACATCCCTTGGATTGCATTTTGGACTGCTGGCTCATGTTCATTGTCTATCCATTTGTACACTGATTTAATTCGATCGAATGATGAAACATTGTTGAAAATCCCAGGATTTTCATCAACTTTGAAAATGAGTGACATGCCACCTGAAGTTATAGCAGAGAGTTTAAAAGGGCCAATGCCATCTATGCTATACAACATGGCAATAAATTTACACAAAGCTAATGCTGTTGTATTGAATTCCTTTGAAGAATTGGATCCAATTATCAACAAAGACCTCAAATCAAAGCTCCAAAAGGTACTTAACATTGGCCCTTTAGTAATATTATCATCAAATAATGTATCTCTAGACGCGAATTCTGATGAAAGTGGATGTATCCAATGGCTTGACAATCAAAAGGAAAGATCGGTTGCGTATCTAAGTTTTGGTACTGTTACAACATTACCACCTAATGAAATTATCGCGATAGCAGAAGCGTTGGAAGATAAAAAGATGCCATTTATTTGGTCATTAAGAGATAACGGAGTCAAAATTTTGCCTAAGGGGTTTCTTGAAAGAACAAAGGAATATGGGAAAATAATTTCTTGGGCCCCCCAATTGGAAATCTTGGCACATAGGAGTGTTGGTGTTTTTGTAACGCATTGTGGATGGAACTCGATTCTGGAAGGCATATCATATGGTGTGCCTATGATATGTAGGCCTTTTTTTGGTGACCAAAAATTGAATAGTAGAATGGTGGAAAGTGTTTGGGAAATTGGTTTGCAAATTGAAGGTGGGAATTTTACTAAAAGTGGAACAATTAGTGCATTGGGTACTTTTTTCAATGAGGAAAAAGGGAAAGTATTAAGGAAAAATGTTGAAGGGCTAAAAGAAAAGGCATTAGAAGCTGTGAAATTAGATAATGGGAGTTCAATAGAAAATTTCAAGGTTCTAGTTGAGCTAGTTAAATGTCACAAGCCCACTTGATTTGTACTAAGTATGTTAATAATTGCAATTAGGTAATTTACTAAGTATGTCATCTAGAACTTCCCTTCAAGCTTCAAGTGTATTGTAGAGTAAATTCTTGTTGTATTATTGGATCTTGTTTTTCATTTCAACTTGTTTGACCTGTTTCTTTTTAATCCGTCTCAAAAATACTGACTTTTAAAAACATGTTCAATAATTACATATATCATGATCGTTCATGCAATAGAAGTGAAAATTCTAAGAAAGTCTGTCTCTTAGTTGTTAAACAACAACATTGTCTCAGTTTCAAACAAATTGAAGTTGAATATATGATTACTCATGTATCAATTCCAAATAAGTTGAAATTGGATAAATAAATTCTCGCATTAACAAAGTTATCTTGAAAGACTTATTTAAAAATAAGACCAAAAAAAAAAGATTTATATAGTAGGGGAAATTATGACACAACTTATAAAATAATTATGGAGCCACCTCCATACTTCTCTTGGTCAAATACATTTTGTCAGCAGAAGAGTAAATTTTCTGCTTGTTGTAGTGATATATCAATCAATAAACTAGACTCAGTCTTGAGCTTCATAAGTGTTTTAATTAAATATACATTAAACCAACAATCTACTATCAAATAACCAGCTATCATCAATAATATACATAAACCTGCTCGATATGGAATGATCAATCCTTATTGATCTGTGCTCTCATCAAGAGAATCATCATCAGGACCATTTTGAGATTCAGTCGAATCTATGTTATTCTGTGATTCAATCGTACCTATGTTGTAATAAGGATCTTGGTACAAATTGTTGAGAGGATCCTGGTACAAATTGTTGAAAGGAACCTGGTACAAGTTGTTGAAATCGACATTTGGGAAAGTGTTGTTGTAACCTGTAGACATGTTTCCAAATGATGATGGAAGGTACTGATAAAGCATCTCGAACTGTCGTATAGCAAATTCTACACATGAATCCATAGTCCCTCCATAATTCTGCAGATAATTGATTTTGTTAGCATCTTCTAACTCGAGCTTGTCATCTTCTTGCTCGTGCTCCTTCTTCTTACTACCTTTGGACTTGGTAGATCTCTTGTAAATCATACATAGAACCCAATCGTCGAGCTACAATAACAAAAATAATTAGTATGAATTATATGATTATATCCATATAATAGTTTATATATCAATTTAAGTAACATACAATAACATGTAACTATATATACTGATATGATTATTACCTAAAAAAATAAATAGATAACATACTATAAAGATTAAATCATATTGATAGTAAAAGACCAAACAAAAAATAAGAGAAAAGTTTGAAAAACTCTTTGTAAACTCAATTAATAGTTATATTGAAAACACAGTACCTTCATATCAGATGCATGCATTTTGATTCTGCGCGACTCATCCACCCTATATTCGTGCATAATCCAATTCGTTTTAATTCCTTTGGGAGGTTTACCTTCATAGAAAACCAAAGCCTTTCGAAATCCAACTTCAACATTATTATGTTTTATATGTTTATCAGCTCCAGTAGCCTTCCAATAGCCTCTTCCCGCAGCACGATTTGGCCTATGACCGTTAGGATATTTTCTATCCCTTGGAGTGAAGAAATACCATTCTTTTTCTCCCAGCTCAGGATAAATCCCTAGTACATATTTAAGACAAAACAAACAATATTTTTAATTTACAAATAGAGAAAAGATCATGTTAGATAAAAAATGTAGTAAAAATAATTTATTTATTTTAATAAATAAGTAATGATGAAGAGTTAAATTTACTAATGCAATAGTCTACCGCTAAAAAAATTTTACACTGGCCGAGGCGATTAATTTGACAACTTTTCATAAAAATTTTTTTATAATTTTTTGACAAATAATCTATTTTATTAGTTTTGGGTCCAAAAAATACAGTTCTTTATTCAAAGAAAACTTAAGTTCTAACTTTTAATAGTAACAAATAGGAAAAGTTAAAAAAAAACAGAAAAATAAAATAACAAATATATAATATATAGGCATATGGAAACAGAAAAATTCAAACAGATTATATATGTGTATAACAAAAATGCATAAATCCAAAGAAATCATACAAAAAATCTTAAATTATAATTAATAAAATGGGATACGGAATCATACAAAGAAAACTTTAAATTATAAATAAATAAATAACAAAGATGACAAATAAGGTTAATTAACATTTCTATTAAAATCCAAATCTGCTATTAAACCTTAGATAACTCAAAACCAAACCATGTAAGTTAAGGGAACTAAAAATCCTAATGGTGGATCTAGACTCAAAACCATATTTTATAAGAACAATAGCAAGTTAAAGGGAACTCACGATCAATTTAAAAAAATCATAACCACATATTATGGTGGGATCATATAACAATTTGTATCCAATTCATTATATGTGTGACTCAAACTTTTTATAAATAATGTAGATTAGAGTGTCAAAAAAATAAAAATCTATCTCAACAATAATTTAGAACAAGTGAAACGGTAAGAAAAGATCTATTTAACAAATAAATAAAACCTAATGATTTAACTTATAAAAAAAACCCTAACTATTGCGATTAATGAAAAGATATTAAAAAAAAAAAAAACTGTGTAATTCAAATCTTATATCAGTAATGTACATTAGCATGTCAAAAGAACAATACATAAATATAAAGAACATAATCGACCATTTTAATTACTGAATTCATTACTATATACTATATAGTTTAGAGAACAAGTAAAACTAAATATTAAAAAAAAAAAAAAAAAAACCTTGATCTAAATCCTGACTTTAGAACAAGTAAAACTACAAGAAAAAATCTCTTTAACATATACATAAAACTACATTCGAGATCAAGAAAGAAAAAAAAAATTAACATGAGAAAGGACTATGACTTGATCTAAATACTGACTTTAGAACAAGTGAAACTACAAGAAAAGATTTCTTTAACTTAACGCGATGAGAAGAGATAAAAAATTACCTGCAAGATCATAAGGACTATACTTATAAAGATTAACGTCCTTGATCTTATCATGGGGTAAAACTTCATTCCTGATTCTTTTCAGGAGGTAATGAACGATAAGTTCGTCATCATGTGGACAAAAACGATAACCCACTGGAAAAACAAAATTATCATTGAAAATTATTTGATTTTGATCTTGCATTATAGGGTTAGGGTTTTGAGAATTGGAGTTGATTAATGCCATGTTTTTCTCATATGACTCCATTGACAGACTTCTACGTAACAAGAAACTGTTTGACAAATTTATAGCTCATGGACTCTTATATATAATTCATTTAATTATATAAATAAGTTTTTAAAATATTATAAAATTTGTTTTGAATGAAATCTTTAGAAGATAAATATTGTTGCGGTAAATATTTTGCAAGATATTTGATCCTATCTAATTGATACTAGTTAGTTAAAAGATATAAATTTGAAAAAAAATAAAATTGATTATCTTTTAATTAATTATTTTTACCTTCTTAAACAATTATGTAAATTTTGAATTAAAAAATAATGAAAATTGATCTTAAATATATATCTTGACCAAATTTGAAGTCGAGTAGAGCGATAACGATGGTGCGAGAAGAGACTTTTTTCTAAACTTTTTAATAGCTAAAAGAAAATATTTCTATATATAAGTTGATAAAAAGAACTTTATTTATATGTTAATGTTTTCCTTCATTTTATTTCCTGTTGTTTTTCGATCGATTGACACCATTATTAAAAGTTTTATCTTTTCCTCTGAGGTATGCATCGATCGGTTTGGTTCGATTCTATATATTATTGATTCGTTTATTGAATTTCAGTTTTTAAATATACTAAATCAATAAGATATCCAATAAGAAAATACTTATAAAATAAATATATGACTTCTCTAACAATTTGACGCGACAAAACAAAAATATAACTTAACAAATGCTCATAAAATTGAAACAGTGACAACTAATTACATGAAAGAACTATATGAGTGTAACACCAAGAGATTGTAAGAACTAAGAAGAATAGGATTGTTCTTAAAATCTAATATTTATGTAGGGATAAGTAATAAATTAATCGAAACCAAAGTGATAACCATATAATTTTTTCTGATAAAATTATTATAGATACGTTATCCCAATAACTCAATAGGAGTATTGAGTAAACCAATTACATTTTCTTCGATCGAATTTATCGATCAATTTAATTTCACACATCCCTATTGGCTATTGCAATACATTTTTTCACTTTCTAGAAGACCCCACCCTCCCCCCTTACCCCTACCCCAACCCCAACCCCATTGCCACAAAGAAAATGAAAGTCAAAATTTATACCAAAAGAAAAAAAGGGATGAAAAATGTATAAATGGACAGTGACTCCCATTTTCAGTGTTTCTTCAAAAAGATTAATGATAACAACAGGATTTGAACATTTTTTTATATACATTAATTAATAATACAAAGTTGAACATTTATTCCTCCACTTTGTCATGATTTAGCTAGATCCCTTTTTCTAATTTTTATTTCAAAGTATTCCATTAAAATACTTCCTCCGTTTCAATCTGTCCTTTTTCTTCTTTTAAAAAAAAATTATTATTAAAGAAATTTTCTTTTTTAAATTGTAATTTTTTATGTTATATATTTAAGTTTCATAAAATTAAATTGTTTTAATATATTTTACATATTTTTAGTTTAAAATTATAAAAAATATATATTTTTAAAATGCATATTAAATCAACTTGAACAGACAAATTAAATCGAATGGAGTATAATTATTATAATATTAATATTGACGTTTTCTAACTTTTTTATGTAGAAATGTAAATGACAAAGTAGGGACCTTTTGAAAAAAATAAGAAAAAGAACAAACTGGTCTACTCTTAAGCAAAAATTAATTGAATATTTTAGTTAGTACGTAATAAAAAAGAGTCAAAACCCAAAGATGTACACCTTGTTAATTTTTTGTTTGTTTATTTATTTATTACTTGGTGTGTGGTACATATATTGAAATTTATAACAAAAACAATTTGAATTTTGAGATTTCAAATTAAGAATGAATTTTTTTTATGTGTATGAGTGATGTTAGGAGAGAATTAGGTAATGGAGAGATAAAATTAGATTTGTATACATGAGTATACAAATCCGGGAAAGGGTTTTTTCCTTGTTGGTATACAACCTGTTGGTGGGTCCCATAATTAATAATAAATTATATCAAACTAAAATCATGCACAGTAATTAACTAAAACTATAACTTTGTTGAATAATAAACTAATAATGTTTGTCAATCTAGTAATTTTCCCATTTAAAATATTTTAAATAGAAAGTCGTATGATAATTATTTGAGGTTGTTAAAAAATTGATTAAAGTTAAACATATTAATGCAGCTCAGCACACACGTAATTGGAGGAGAATACACAATAGGAATATGACAATAATCACATTCATCTCCATAATTTAACCCATTTAACTTAACCTACCACCTAACCCACAATAGGACATCCTAATTGTTGTCTCCAAAATAATAATAATAATAATAATAATAATAATAATAATAATAATATATTGGCCGTCATTAAATTTATAAATAAAATTTATTTAGATGTTTGACATATAGTTTATTTTAATTGAGCATTTAGATAGATGTGAAAAATATATTTATTTGATATTTTTAATTTAAATTTTGAAAAAAATTTATGTATTTATTTTAGCATTCATTACATATGTAAATTTACATACGACATATCATTTATGTTTTGTCATATACATCAATATCAATTAGAATATATTTGAGTTTGTAACTTATTAAAGTTATCGTATATAATTAAAGAAGCGACATATTTTGACTAATGAAATTATTTATGCATTGAGCTTAAGAATGTACCACAAAAGTTTTATAAATTTTAGCCGGATATACTTAATAACTCATTCAACTAGTAATATATTAATTCATTTAATATCTTAAACGGAAAAGGATCAAAACTACCCTTCAACTTTCGAAATAGATTAAGTATACCCTTAAACTATCTCTCAGTTCAAAAGTACATGTGTGTATTGATATGCCACATCGACCACCACATGTGCACGCCCACCCCACCCACCTCCACATAGATGTTTTAAGAGCCCTAATTTCACTATTTTCCCACATTTCATCATTATCTAAAAAAAGACCCAAAGAAGGTTCCTTTCACCAACCCTAATTTCACCTTGAAGATTTACACAACAACATTATTCAGAGAATAGTGAGTACAACATTATTCATGAGCTTGTCAAGTCTTGTTGTTTTTGGTAGCGTATGTCATATTAAAATTTTTAATGTAACCAACATCAGCTAGTGAAGTTTCATAGTTCAAATTTCAATTTCAAGCAATCTTTTACAGTTAATTACACTTCATAGTTCAAACTTCAAACAACCTCCCACATTCCTAAGTTGAATCAATAAAAAAAATTAGATGTCATTTTCCTTGCTTTTCAAACATCCTTCTTATTTCTGAACACTAGTTGCCTCACTTCAGTGCCATGCTTTTGTTTACTTTTCTATTTTTGTTCTCGTCTTTGGATAAGTTGAGAGCAAAGAATTCATTACGCACAAAGAAAGTTGATAAGGAGGCAGGGTCCAACCAAATTGCAGTCAAGACTTCTATATTTCATGATTTAGCAGCTGCAACAAAAAAAATCTGAGGTGATTATCTTCTTGGAGAAGGAGGTTTTGGTAGAGTTTACAAAGGGTGATCGAGTCCAATCAGGTCGATTCTCAAAATCTTTTTGCTTTTTGTTAATAATGGAATGTAACAAAGAAATCAATAGTTTGATTTGCCTCTAATCTACTAGATTCGATTTGTTGCACTCACTATTCTTTAAATATTATTGTTGCGTAAATCTTCAAAGTGAAATTAGATATGGTGAAAGGAAGCTTCTTTAGTTTTTTTTTTTAAGAAAATGACGAAATGTGGGAAAATGGTGAAATTATGGCTCTTAGAACGTCTATGTGGAGGTGGGTGTGCACATGTGGAGATCTATGTGGCATATTAATACACACATGGGATGCCACATGCTCTTCCGTTAAATAGAAGGGTAAGTCTGGTCCAATAGTAAGACGGGAAGGGTACTTTTGAACCGAGCGATAGTTTAAGGGTATACTTAATCTATTTCGAAAGTTGAAGAGTAGTTTTGATCATTTTTCGTTTATTAAATGATAATATCATTTGATTTATATTTTTCAAACTAAATTTAAAGCTAGCAATTTCAATCCAAGTTTCACATTTAATCTTTGAGAAAAGACATAAAATCATCACTAAAGTTGTTCCGGATTTTCAAAAAGACACCTTAACTTTGCAGACGTTCTATTACCCCAGAAAAATATTAACTACCTTTATAAATATACCATTTTGACTCATTTTCTCATCTATGAAGAGCACGTGATGGTCACCCCTTTGATCCATTTTAATTAAATTTAAAAATAAATAAAAGTGAGGATAACCCAACCCCAATCTTAACAAAAGCACTTCCATCTCTTTTCTTTTTCATTTTTCAGATTCTCTTTTCTTTTCCATTAAAACTTGCACGGCATTTTAACTAAATAAACAAGGGATTGAAGGTTAATAGGTTAAGATTTCATATTTATCTTGTATTTGATAAAAATCATATTATTTTCTTCATGTGTTTGTGATTTGTTGGGGAAACACATGTTTAGGGATACGGTTTTTTGAGCTCTGGCAACAATGTAAGTTGATTTACCCATCCACCACTAGAAAAATAAAGATAGGTCATCGTTGTATCCAATTTATATTTCACCGGCATTTTGTGTTCGTCTTTTTCAGATGAAATTGTAATTTACAGTAAGTTTGATAGTAAACTTGAAAAATAAATTCAATTGAAAGTTTGGGGAAGCTAGTGTCTTAATTAATGGTAGAATGGGGTCGGCATTGTTGTCGAAATTCGGTACAAAGATTCTAATTCTGATTTGCTTCATTATCGGAATTTGTGTTCTCTCTTGTACAATGGTATCTTGTATTGTGAAACTATCATGTTCATTTTTTTTTGGATAAAATTACAATTTACAGCGAGTTTGATAACAAATATGAAGAATAAACTCTATTGAAAATTTGGGGATGATGGTGTATTTAAAGATTTAATTAATTAATAGAGAAATCAACTTAAATGTGGCATTTTAAAATTGATTTTGGGATGTAAACTGACTCATTCACGCGTTGATATTTGCGTGTTCACAAACATTAGGTGAAAATGGGTCAGAATGGTCTAGTTATAAAGATATTTAATACTCTTATGGGGTAATAAGACGCCTGCAAAATTAATGTGTCTTTTTTTTAAAAAATCGAGACAACTTCTGTGGTAATTTTATGTCTTTTCTCTTTATCTTTTTATATAGTCTAATAAGTACTCTAGAGGATGATAATCAAATATATATAGTAATTACATAATAAATATAAATATTATGTCATTTATCTGATCTTTTATAAGAACTATCTTAATAATGAATTCACAAAAAATTTAAAAATAATCAATGATGAATGATTAAAATAAAGTTTGTCATTCATTTTAATTTTAATGTAATCTAAGACAAATAGATTTTTTTTTTATCAAACTCTACTTAGCAAACGAATCGATTATTCATATAGAACTTATTTATCATATATCACTTAAAACATGTCATATTTGAATATCTAAAAAAAAAACTTTCAATAAGTACATTAAGAGAAGTTTCTAGAGGATGATAGTCAATTATATATAGAAATTACATCAAAAATATAAATATTATTAGAACTATCTTAACAATGAATTTAAAAAATAAAATTTAAAAATAACCAATGAAGAATTATCAAAATAAAGTTTGTCATCCATTTTTTAATGTAATCTAAGACAAATAAATTATTGTTTTTTATCAAACTCTACTTGGCAAACAAATTGATTATTCATATAGAACTTCTTTATTATATATCAATTAAAATATGTCATAAATTCAAATATCGGAAAAAAAAAGTTTTTTAGACTTTGAATTACCTCTCACCTCAAACCACAATTCTTTAGCCACATGTCCTCTCCCACCATCCAATTACTCCTCATAACCAAATTTCTTGGCTTCCCTTCATTTGCTAAGTTTCCTCCCCAATTTAAAAATAAAAAATAAAAACAAAAACCATCTTCATCCTCTTTTTTGCCTCTTCCAGCCTGTTCTTTTCATATTCTTTATTATATTATATTATATTATATTATATCCTTCTCTGGAGGATGATAATCAAATATATATAGTAATTACATCAAAAATATAAATATTATATGTCATTAATCTGATCCTTTATAAGAACTATCTTAATTATGAATTCACAAAAATAAAATTTTAAAATAATCAATGACGAATGATTAAAATAAAGTTTGTCATTCATTTTTTAATGTAATCTAAGACAAATAGATTTTTTTTTATCAAACTCTACTTAGCAAACGAATCGATTATTCATATAGAACTTCTTTATCATTTCACTTAAAATATTTTATAATTCGAATATCTAAAAAGAAAAAAAGACTTTCAATAAGTACATTAAGAGAAGTTTCTAGAGGATGATAGTCAATTATATATAGAAATTACATAAAAAATATAAATATTATTAGAACTATCTTAACAATGAATTTACAAAAATAAAATTTAAAAATAACCAATGAAGATTATTATTTTTTATCAAACTCTACTTGACAAACGAATTGATTATTCATATAGAACTTCTTTATTATATATCAATTAAAATATGTCATAAATTCAAATATGGGGAAAAAAAAGTTTTTTAGACTTTCAATTACCTCTCACCTCAAACCACAATTCTTTAGCCACATGTCCTCCCCCACCATCCAATTACTCCTCGTAACCAAATTTCTTGGCTTCCCTTCATTTACTAAGTTTCCTCCCCAATTTAAAAATAAAAAATAAAAACAAAAACCATCTTCATCCTCTTTTTTGCCTCTTCCAGCCTGTTCTTTTCATATTTCTTTATTCTATTATATTATATTATATCCTTCACTAATGATTTGCCACCATTTTCATTATTAAATTCCCTTTTTCATTTTTTTCTATTGTCTCCTTCCCCCTTCTCTATTTATCTATTCTCCCTTCACCCCATTTTTTCTCCATTTGCTTTCCACAATTGAATTAAATTTTTTTCTTTGATATCGAAGAGAAATCGATATAATTATGGCGGAAGAGCATGGATTTGAAGCACCAGAAGGACATATATTATGCGCTAATAACTGTGGTTTCTTCGGCAGCCCAACAACACAAAATTTCTGCTCCAAATGTTACAATGAAGTTTATATAAAAGGGGGACAACAAAAACCTATTGATTCCCTCTTTCCTCCGCAGCTGCCGATTCCATCTCCAAGCTCATCGGTACTGGTGCGTCCGGAACCGGCAGCTGTTGAGGAAAAACCGGAGGTTGTGATCGCGGCCGTGGTCCAACCGATGCCTGTACAGCCGAACAGGTGTTCGGCCTGCAGGAAGAAGGTGGGATTGACCGGGTTCAAGTGTAGATGTGGGACCACGTTTTGTGGGACCCATCGGTACCCGGAGATCCATGGATGCTCGTTTGATTTCAAATCTATGGGGAGAGAAGCCATTGCTAAGGCAAATCCGGTGGTTAAAGCAGAGAAATTGGGGAAGATATAATCACAGCCGTTGGATTTAGATGATGAAATCTCGTCGGAAAATGACGTCATGTGAATTAAATATTATCAATTATGGGGACCAAAATGGAAATAGAGAAAAATCTTGGGGGGTGTCCCATTGTTGACCAAAAAAAATGTGAATTAATTAGTGTATATTTTTTTTTTGGTTATTTTTTATCTTTTGCTTGGAAAATAATTTATGGTTTGGCTTGTTTTTTAGATTTCAACTTTACTATCTTTGGAATTTGGATATTCCCTCTCCATTGAGGTTTTCACCATGCATTATTGGTTAAATAAATAAAGATGATGAAAGTTATACAAATTTTATTTTAAATGTCAAATTTCCCAATTTTCTTATTTGTCAATGTTACTTTATGAAATATGAACTAATTTTGTAAAGTCTTTTAATACATTGGTACTTTTTCTAGGATAATTTAGTTAAACAACATAATATTTACTGTGATTTTATAAGTAAAGTCTGAAAAGGAAAAAATGTACGTAGATCTTATATTTACTTCAACTTATTTCCTCTATATTTTTGGCTCAAGTATAACACCTTACACTATGAAAAACAGATATAAAAATGAAAGTGATCAAAGGACAAAAAATACATATGGTAATAAGATGAACAAAGAATTAATTGCAACGTAATTTAGTGCTACTAAATAATTTTTGATGAATATGTCAAAATCGTAGTTGACGTGTGATTCGTTAAAAATGTTAAAAATTGGAACTTCGACACTTTGCATGCCAAAAAATCCTCTAAAATTGTATATAAAATTATTACCAATTTGATCCTAAAAAAACATTTAAATTTGTATGTTTTGTTGTTTTAATCAGTAAACATGACAATTAAGTGATTCAATTGAGTAATAATCAACCTTACTCGCCCACATTATCAAAATATAGTTATAATTTTAGTAGTCCACATAATTAAGTGACAAACTTTCTAAAGTTTAGAGACAAACTTTCGATAGCTTCATCCAAAGAGAAAGTTTTAGAGTTTAAGACTTTTTTAATTGATACTATACTACTAGTTTGTATATATTACTTGCTTTGTGCATTTAATTCTTTTACTCAATAAGAATTTTCATACCTTCAACTGAAGGGGACGAATAGATCGCAATTTCTCGAATATTAATAAAATAACAGTTTTTAAGTTGTGATTTACCTCTCTACTTTTCATAGTTTAAAATTTTAGATAATCTTTTGTTACACTAATGAACAAGATTTACTATAAGGAGATACTAGAAGGTTCTTTATTTATTTTAATTAATAACAATAGAGTACCTAACATACAATTTATGGTGTCGACATATGCATGACATATTTATGACACATGTCCTTATCCTTTGCCAAAGAAAAAAATAATCAAAGATTTAGGATAAAACCTTTCTTAAGTGGTCATATGCTAGTATGAGGTGAGTACTTCCTATTCCATGTGACAAAGAGAAAAAAAGAAGATAAATTGGTATAGATTCAAATGGTAGAGGAATGAAAATGACTAATTTTTTATTTTTTTTGGCATTTATCAATTGGTAGCATTTTTATTTATGGTTTTCTCAAAGTTCTATTTGGTGATGGCCTTATGTGATTCATCTTTTGTGGCTATGATCAATAAAAGATAAGAATAAAGAAGCACAAACATAACACGTAGCTAGTATCTTCTCATGCTAAGTAAAAAACAAAAAATAGGAAAATAAAATCAAATATATCCTCATTATATTAGAAATAAATTTAAAATACCTTTTGTTTGAATATGTGTTCAATTACGATCCTTTATTTGAGTATGCTTTAAAATTATTTTTAATGGTATATAGGGATGACCTAGATGGAATGAACCGATTTTAAACATGTGTGAGACGGTCTAAATTTAGATATGTGTGAGTGCGAAGTAGGATAAACCTAAAATAATTAATTATACGTAGGTGTCGAATGAATGCGTGTATATTATTATTGCACATTTGCACTTCTAATTCACTATTTATTTTTTTTGGTTTTTCATCTGGTGTCCGAAATCCACATTAGAGCTCCGACTAAATTCGAATCGCGCTCTGCAGGGTCCATTCGAGGGTGGCGCTCCCAACATAATTTTCTCTATACCCGGGCTCAAACCCGAGACCTATGATTAAGGGTGAAACACTCCCACCAGTGCACCACAACCCATGTTGTTACTTCTAATTCACTATCAGTTGTGTACTTCATTCACTGTATTTCTAATTCACTATCAGTTGTGTACTTCATTCACTTATAATTTTGCTTTCACATATTTTGAGAAAAAAATTATTTTTAAATAGCATTAATTTTTATAATTTTAGGCAAAAATATTTAAAGTTTTACCTTGTTATGATTATTGCTTTGATTAAACTTATCTGACGTTAGTCTTGGTAAGTTCAGATAAAATTTTATTGATTAAGTTTGAAATTTGGTTTTGTCAACTAGTTCACAATTTAAATTAAAATCCTTCGACGTTAATTTTATTATATTAAACTTCAGATAAAAGTTTCTGATATTTGTCATTTACAAGGATATATATACTTCAGACAAAAATATTTAAAGTCGTAAATTTTCAACTTCAATCATGTACATATAAAGTTAGAATATGTAAACTTGCAACAACAACAAAAACATAAACATAAATTAAATAACAATCTCAAAAGTAGATATTTGTGCACTTTCAAAATATATTAGTAACCACAGAATCTTAGAAAGTCATACACGACCTCCAATTATTTTTTACCTCGCTTAACAATCATTTAAAAATGTAGTTGCTTGAAAAAAATTGTTAAATAATTTTTTTTGTTGCTCATCAGATATAAACCGTGGACATAAATTATTTCTAACTATAAGGTAGAAGTTCAAGATATTTCAAAAGAGTGAGCTTACTCAATTAACTACAAATTAGATAAAAATTAAAACTTATATCGAATATAAACAACAAAAATTCTTTCTCAAGTTAAGATTATATTTTTTAAATAATGACAAACTTCAAGATCGAACACTTTTAAAGACATCACGCGTCATTTCCTTCATAGGATGAGCTAAAAAGTCTTTTGACCAATTCAAACCAATGGCCAAAGAAATAAAATACATTTACATAGTCTTAAATGGATGCATCTAATCATATAGTATATATGAGGAAACGTTCTTTCTTCTTTGAATTTATGGATACCCATTCATTATTTGTCGAACGAATTTTCAATTCTATCGACTTCTTTAAAAAATAGTAAGTATTATTTATCACATAAATATTTCTTATATTACCGTCGTTGTATTGACTATTGAGTTATGAGTATATACTAATCAAACAATTTGGTGAATACTTAGAAGTTAGATGGCGAGGTACGAGTGAAATTCTCGTAACATACTATCAAACTTATAGTTTAGTGATATCAATGATTTGTACCATAAATGTGAGTTCAATCCTCACTATCTTCCTAGCATCTTCATAGTTAACTTATTATGTACTTTATAATCATGCAATAAAATAGGTGGAAAAATTATAAAATAAATTACTTGTGGCGTGACTCTGACGTATCAGGCTGCTAATTATTAATATAATTAATTCATATATTAATAATTAGGAAATGTGTGATAAAAATCCTCCCATGTGGTTGTTACTATTAGCTCTACTTCTACTGACCTTTCTTTTGTTGGTTTAGGTGGAAACAAATTACTTCATTCGTTTCAATTTATATATCTTCATATAATTTGTTATAAAGTTTTTTTCAAAAAAAAAAATATTTTTTAATTTTAGGATCTTAAAAACTAAATATGTGCAATATACGAATCAAAAAGTATGTAAAACAACATATCACCGATTAAAAAAATGTACTAATCACATAAAAATTATTTATTCTATCAATGATTATTTTCGCATGATCAATGAATTTTAACTTTATAAACTTGTTTACACTTTCAAAAAGAATTAATGGTAAGGATAAAATATTTTTAGAAAAAATTGATTGTATATTGATTTTCTAAATAAATTGGCAATTTCTAAATTAACGTGAACAACTGATATGAAACGAGAGAGTAGTATCTAATTAGTTGCTTTAAGAAATAAATAACTACAAATATCTAATTAGTTTAGAAGATAGTTGAAGATTTGTTGAAGAGCGTTCTACTAATTAACCCATTTTCCACCAACCAACCACACAAATCTTAATATAAATAACTATATTACTCCTAAATCACCAAAATTAAGACACAACAATATGGCTCTAGTCTCTAATCAAGAACTCAAAGAAGAAATCAAAATTCTTATTGATCAATTGCCAAAAGAAGAAGAAGATGAAGAAGAATTTTTTGAGATAGATTTGGAATTAGTGAATAATTATTTTTCAACACCCAATAATTATAATTGGGAAAGCTATTTTAGAGCAACAACAACTAGTACTTGTACTCTTCTAGCTAATTGTTTGTTGCCTATAGCTGATGTTTCATGTGCTATTCCTATCACAACTAAAGCTTGTGATGCCTTCATTTCATTACCACCAAGCGGTGATTCACCGTTTTCAAGATTTTAAGTTTATGAGTTCTGAAACATAGACGTATTTACTTGGTTCTTGATAAGTGATTTATATGTGTATCGAGTGAATCTTAATACAAAATATTGAATTTGAACCAAAATTATTGAATTCTACCGAACATATAGCGATTCACCCATGATGCTAACAACATTGTTTGTTCTACTATAGTAGAATATTGTTATAGAAAACATAGGAGTATAATATAACATGACTTGAGAGATCGATTCTATAGAAAGTTATAGAAAGATCTGACTGTATTAATTTTTGTTTCTTCTTTAGCAAGAGTTTACCTACATTGTAGACTAAACATTATAAGCTTCAAATGTTGAATTTGCCTCTGATCGATCACGAGGTACCAAAGCTGCAACCAATGTGTTCTTGAGTAATTATGTGGAGTCGATCTTGCATGATAGACTTGGACTTATAAGGAGGAAAACGCAAGCAGTTGAAGCAGGTTTGTGAAGTAGGCAAGTGATCATAAGGTGTCGAGCTTTTGTGGATGTAAAGCCTTGAGCTCAAACCAGCAAAACCATTTGGAGGCAGAAACTTAATTGAAGTCCAGAAGAAGAGGAGCGCGTTTCTCTGCTCAACAGACATACACTCGACTATCTGCACGTAAAGAAAGATAACAAACATGACAGAACGTCCTGAATAATGGACTCATTTGCCAAGCATAGTTTCACGAATCATGCTTCAATTGTGTCCTTAACTGTTCCTATTAGACACTTTTCCAGATCATATTATAGAGAATTTCTACACGTATGCTCAAACGTTCATCACATATATTAGTTAATTAATCACGTAAAATATGTCTTGAGTGAAAAATTTACTACTTTTACAAGTAATTCAAACTATTAGTAGAGACAAGAATCATGTACCTTCCAGAACCAGGATATTTGACGATCACTTTTCTTGTAGCCAGAGTAATCAGTATGTGCTTTCCAATCTTCAACAGAAATATCATTTCCACTACCATCAAGCATTAAGTCGAGATCCTCAAGATTAAGACACCGGAAAAAGGGTTGGTGCCTTGAAGTGGTTGTAATATCAGCAAAGCCTTTGGCAAAACACGCAACCTGCTCTGCAACTGATGTTACAAAGTAATGTTTTATAAGAAGATTAATATATTTCTCCCGATTCTTACTGTCCACGATCGTATCTTTCCCATTGGGACAAAGCTCGATCCCTTTCCTAGAGCCCATCGACTCAATATCACAAATGAACCTCAAGCCTAGATTATCTCCATCCACCATCTCTGGATCCATTTCTAGTATTTCCTTACAGCTCTTGTAAAAGGGTGGATCCGCATCCCTAACATCTTCCAATGTTATGTCTTTCCCAGCCAATTGCAAAAAGAAAGTGCGATCAAACACAACACCGATTTGTACTTTATGCATTAAAGTCAATGCAATCATCCTACCAGAGAAGCAGAAGTAATTAAGGTGTAATGGATTAACCTTAGATGCTGCAAACACAAATTGTAGATGTGTGTTAATATTAGCGACGAGATTTATTATAGCTTCTTGAATATCCTCAAATACTAGAAGATGTAAAAACACATTTATCTTTATAAGAAAGGTGCATTTGGAGGGATGTTACAACCGGGGGTTTGTGGTTGCTCCATTTCCTTTCAGTCAAGTGACTTTACGCTTATCCTTATCGACATCCATTCATATTGAACCAAATAGCAAAATTAGAACCAAATACTAGCAAAATGTCAAAGTGCATAAATGAAATAAAAGCTTACCTGAATTTGGAAAAAACCTTCTACGATCATTTGGGCAAGCAACAAAGAGAGCATTCTGAGGGTTGAACATCGCTTGGCATACCAATAAAAACCACTCCCTCAACACACCAGGCCCAGTAGCTTCTTCATGTTTGAATTTAATAAACAAACAACCTTGCAGATTCTTAGGAGTGGCATTACCAATGTACTCAAACGAATTTTCCAGCAATCGAGACCTGTCAATGAACATGCAGTACAGCCCCCCGCCGTCTCCAACTTCTGGAAGCATCATTATTGCCAAATGTCTCCGTACCTCAAAACTCATTACCTCCTTGTGCTCGAAAAGCCATCCATAATCTTCTGATTTAGTTGCAAACTTAACTACCAGAAAGCACAATGAAGCCTTTACTTGCCTCATCTTTTGCCAAAACACTTTCTCCAGGCCCGTATACACTTTTGATATATTGTTTAACTCCTTTAGAATTGTAAGATACAAAGACCACCATTGTACAACTCGCGCATCTTCTACTTCCTCTTTCAAGCCCAACCGGGTTTCCAAATGCCCTAAAGACAACAACGTTGCTTCTAGCAAACCATGGAAAGAACAATGTAAACACTCTATACTCTCTCTGTAATACTCTGCTTCACCGGTGTCATTCTCCATCAACGGAAAAGTTATTGTAAAGCCAAATGGTACTTGAAACAATATGGCATTCCGCACTGGAAGCATAAAAGCAGCAAAATCATGCACAAGGCTACACGGTAATGACAAATCAGTTGATTCCATAGTCAAATTTAAGTTATGGTGTAATTGAGCAGCTATCTCACGAACAAATGGTAAAACATCCTGCAATGATATGAACTTCTTCGTATCAGCCTTGCACCTCGCAATTCCTACGAGCTCTATGATATCACAGAAACTACTCCGACAAAAGATGTACAAATCATCTTCAATCCCAGCCTCTCTCAAAATCTTACAAAATTCTAACATGATAGCACATGTACTATACATTGGTGTAAGGGACTCACTCTTAAATGAATTTATAATTTGACGAATACATTTATCAGCAAGAGTTTTATAGTCTAGACGTGAAGACATATAAAGCATTACCAGAGCTGCTGGAACAGAGGATGAAATAAATATTTCGAGGTATTCAGAGGCTTCATCAATGTCATGAGGAATCATAATTAAAATCTCTATAAGCACATCTTCTATATGATCCTTGTCATACCGAACCGAACGGAATTCGGTTTTGCGGAATCCCCAAATTAGTGAAGACAATTCATTCATGAGCTTCCAAGCGTGAGAATGCTTTGTGCTCCTCAATCGGCCAACGAGTTGCAAGTTGGATTCCATTTCAATTCCACAATCCGATATTGTTTGGTCTGATTGAAGTTGTTTGCCCCTGTAGATTAAGCTCTGGACAGATATGGGAATTCCGGTGATCAAACTGATTTTCTGGTGAATTACTTCCACTCGATTCGTGGAATCGGCTTGAACAACTAGGGTTTTTCCACCAGAAAATAAACGGACAAAGAAATGAATCCGATTCATCTTAACGCTGAATCGATCGATACGAACTCAGGAGAGACTGTTTGATAAATGGATGTGGAGTGTGAAAAAGGTGAGGGGAAAAGTTCATTTAAAGCTGTGGGAAGACAAATATGGAATAAGTAAAAATTAAAAAATTAGTCCCTTTAATATATTTTAAAACCGTTTTAAGTCTTTTAAGTTTGTAAAAGTGAAAGTTTAGTCTTCTTAAGTATTTAATAAATCATGTCTCTATTAGAATTGCTTTAAAAAGATAGAGACCCCTTTGTAAAAAGTGTTAAGAAAAAGTCACTTAATGTGACTGTAGATCATATACTTAAAGACAAAGAAATGTTCATGCTGACTCTTTAGAGTGTATACAAGTGTAGATAGAATGAAGTGCGAGGATAAAATAATAAGAACTATGCAACCTTTAAAATCTACGCTAGACGCTATATATAAATCAAAAATAATATCAACTATAAAAATTGCACTTCTAAGATATGAGTTTTTGATAAATAAATCGTCATAATATATATGACGATGAGGAAAAATGCTTACTATTGACAACTTAAAGGACTAGAGCCTGCTTGGATTGACAATTCGCATGACAATAATAGGAATACCACTTCTCATCTTCACTAAACAGGGCTGCAAAACAAACGAGTAACAAAGGAGAAGGTGAATAGGGTTCCATCAATCGGAGCCAGGGTTGTATCTACAACAACATACCTAGTGTAATCCCACAAGTGGGGTCTGGAGAAGGTAGAGTGTACGTAGACCTTACCCCTACCTCGTAGAGATAGAGAGGTTATTTCCGATAGACCATCAGCTCAAGTATCACATCTCAAAGCAGTTTATAAATGAGAATACATAAATGAAAGCAGTGACAATACCAAAATAGAGCGTTATGGAAAGCAGTACATAACATACAGTCTGCTAATTTCTACTTCTTGTGAAGGGGGATTCACTCCCTTTACATGGCAATTAGATGACAGTTTTTTTCCTCGTTTCTTCAGCAAGTATGTAGTTGAATTTATGCAGTATATATTAGAAAAGCTAAAACATGGAACAAAAGACTAAACTTCATTACAACAAGAAATAAAACAGACAAGCAGAAAAAATAAAGAAAATGAGAAGTTACAATAAGAATACCACAACTGTGAACACTATGCGAACTTGAGTTGAAAGAATAGGGTAAGTTACAATGCTGAAGCACAACTTTAACTAAAACAGGAACGGAGCATGGTAACCACGTAAAAACAGAAACAATCACCACAAAGGATCGTGTACCTCCTTGAGCTAATGACAGTTGAACAAAAATGTGAATTCCAAGGCAGGGTGCAGTTGCTCAAATCTATTCATATTCAAACTGAACATCTATCTTCAAATACTTCTTCATTAGCCTTACAATAAAGGATGTGAATTTTGCTAATGTTTGGCATTCTTCGTGTGTTTTGGTTTCTGAAACAACCCCATGAATCACCAACTTCCTTAGATTAGGGCATCTTTCCAATAGCCCTGCTACCCACGGTGAAAAGAGGTCACTGATCACCGTCCAACCAAGCTCCAATACAACCACATTTTCCAATTGGAAAGAACCCTGCAATCCATACTGAATTACTGCCTCTCTTAGTTCATAGCTCAAGGAGAGATGAGTTAGTTGCGGAAAGCAAGCAGAAATTGTCTCAATATCAACAACCTCATCGTCGTCATCAAACACAACTGCCCATAGCCTCAGTCTTCTCAGTTTTGATGACTTTGCTATCATATGATGGAACTTGGACCACATGATCGTGAAATTGCTGACGTCCACAATCTCAAGATTCTCAGCGCTCTCACCAATATCAAGATGGATGACACTAACATCATCAATCTTAAGGAGTCTTAACTTCCCCTTGCTGACAAGCTCAAAGACCTCAAGTGTACAATCTTTTAACTGCAACTTCTCAAGGCCATCTGCCTCCAGAATGATTTTATTCAAACTAATGGCTTCAACATAGATATCTTTCAAAGAGTTAGTACTCAGCTCCATTGAGGCATGTGGATCAGACAAAACAATATCCAGACTTATAAGGCTCAAGACCTCAACTTTCGGGCAGGCTGTGAGAAAAATACTGAGGTCCAAAGCTGATACACTGACATAGCTCAGTGAAAGAGACCTCAAGCAAGGAAATTTTTGGTAACTAGGTTCAACACCCGTAATCGTATTGTGTGCCAGAGCCAATACTTCCAGTCTCTGGCGACCACATATCTCAAGAATATTAATGTTTGGTGTAGTCCTGACATTATAGTGTAACTCACGCAAAGTTTCTCTCGTGTACATTAGCCAAGCAATCACCGGAGCAGCAGAGAACTCATCCACATCATCCATCATAATTGACAGACACTGCAATCCATTAGTCTGGAATATTGTCTGTGTCACAATTATCTCTAGTCTGCTCCTTGTAAGCTCATGATAAAGAGGCCAGTCATTCGAATTAAATGTGAGTGTGTGAAGATGATTTCTCCAAGCCTCTCGCCATTTCCGGCAAGTAGAAGATGCAATCACAACATCTCGTGCAGCTCCTAACCGAGACAATATGTTGCCAATAACCTCAACAGGAAGGTGCTCCATAGCCTTCATACAGAATAAAAAATCAAAAGGCCACCAGAAGTAAAGAAAAAAAAATGCTACAACCTAATAAATCCAACTGAGCCACTAAAACCTCCAAACTTCACAGCTACATTAGGCATGTTTAAAGTCAAGAACCAGCTTATTCTCAGCAACCAAATGAAATCCAAAATCAGATGGAAAAAAAAAACTAAAAGTAGACCAATCTTACAGCTTCACAACTAAAAAGTAGACCAAACTAAAACCTCCAAACTTCACAGCTACATTACTGTTCAAACTGAGAGTAACAGTAAATCACAGACCAATCTTCAGGGGAAAGTAGACCAAAAGATGAAATATCAGGCAACCCAATCAATGACCCATCAAATTATATAATCAACCAATGATAGATTTCTTGATTCCACAACCATCTACTTCAAAACCCCAAATAAAAAAAATAAACTCAAAATATTTCACCTTTTTGGGCAAAGGCAACAATCCCATTAACACCTCATCAATTTCCCATCCTGCAACCAAAAAAATCAAAACTTTAAGAAACCCCACACACATTCATATAGAAAAGCGATACATAACATGGATGATGCAGCAAAATTAAACCAAAAAAATCAAGAATTTGTCCAACTTACAACAAGAATCAAATAAGAGATCACGACCCAGAACCAGAAATGGATCGATGGAGGTAAATTATAAGCCCCGTCGATCAAAAGGGGGTGGAAATCTGATAAAATTTTAGGAGAAAAATGTTCAGACAAGATGGTGGAAGAAAGGCAGCACAGACACACACAGTGAGTGGTGTGCTGTGTGCAATTTGGAATACAGGTGAGACCCACGTCAAGTGGCCAGTTATATTGAACCTTTTAAATACGCAATTTTCAGTGTTTTATTTATTTATATTTTTAATAAATAAATAAAAAAATTCATGTTGCCAATTTGTTGGAACATTGTTTTTGGAGTAATGCATTCCATCGAGTAATGAATAATGATTCAAAGTAGGAAATTATGTACATACTATCTGATTGTTGGACATAGTCCCAACATATTGCAGCCAAGCAACAATACAAGAGCTATAGTTTAAGAATAGTAATTAAGTTTTGCGATCCAATTAGTTACCCTGGCCTTTAAACTACCTCGCATTACCACAATATGAATAATTTATCCTGTGAAAACCGCAAGGTTTTTCTTCTTGATCTGAAAAACTCAATTGTTCCTTTCTTATCATATCGTATACACTGTATCAGCTACAGTGATCCTAAGTAGTTCAACCCATGTATTCTTCTCATTAGCATGAGTCTCAATCCAACACACCTTCTTTGTCCATTTCATTGCGTTCCTATTATGTACTTGCCAACGCAAAAGCTTGTTCCTACAACCGCCAAAAAGAAACATTTAAAGAACAAATGATAGATATTCTGATTAATCAAATTCCACTCTCAACAGTTGATCTCTAGAATAAAGACTGTTGAGAATTGCTAGATAGAGTATGAAAATCCATTTGGGAGCTCCAAAATTATTGCATACCGGTCTCTTCCACTGTACTTTCTGATAGGTACCTCTATGTTTTGCATACACCTGCTTCACGAAGAATTGCTAGACATCGTGGAAACATTAAGGACAGACCGCTGCGAAAATTATGCTTTTCTTCATCAATTAATTACAAACCGACAATAATCCTCTCAAAGGCCATAAAAAAGTTAAGTATTTCAAGAAATAATGAGAATACATTTTTTGACTATCTCAATGCCCCATCCAAACAGTTTCTCACGACATAATACTTAACGAAATCTACCTAATCACCTTTACTTCAAACCCAACAAGTTCTTTCATAATGTCAATATCTCATTCACTTCTATGAAAAATTATAAGAAAAAAAGCAATTTCCATATTTTTACCTAATATAAACAAATTTTTACCCTCTTTTAATTATCACATTTTTCGTAATATTTTTTTTATTTTAAAAAAAGTAACTTAAGTTGGGGTGATTCTCAAGCAATTCTTGTGAAGTATTTTACAAAAAGTTGATATTTATATCAAATGGACACTGAAATTGCTAAAATTCAGTTTCTTACTATAGCTTATACACTATAATAATAACAAAATAGATAAAAAAATCCCTTCCTTTTTATCTCACTGAAAACTTCGCCTCTCTCACTGCAAATGCTGCGAGTTTTTCTGTAAGTATTAGTTTCCAAGAATCTCTCTACTCTTATGGCATTTTCTTTCTTTTTCTTGCTGAAGTTACAATCTTGCTACAATTTCTGCAATTTTAAGGTTTTCAATTCTATCTTGCTTTGTTTAGGGGAAAAAATGGTAGAAATGTATGAAGTTTTGAGCTTTATCTGTTGCATTTCTGGTTTATGTTATCTTTTTGTTGCAAGTTTTAATGGGTTTGTTCATTGGGGGTGGGGGTTATGGGTATTGGAGCTCTTTCACAAATTTCCCCTGATTGCCTGTTTCTTGCTTTTTTTTTCAATTGACAGGTGCTGAAAGAAAGTTTTGGGGTTGAAATTCAGTTATAATCAAGTGGGGTTGTGACATTTTTGGGGAATAAGTAGATTAAGTTGATTTTTGATTCTGGGTTTTTTGAGTTTGGGTATGGCTAGTTGTACATCAGCTGTGTTTGTGCCTCTGGATACTCGATTGCGGAACGGGGTATTAACTGTTCTTGCAAGAAGAGTTTGTCCTTTGAAAATGCATGATGAGAAAGTTGGATTCTTGGGTGTTAACCAAAAGGGTATTTCAAGTTGTCCACAATTCAAGTGTTCAGCTAATTCACATAGGTTCAATAATTATCAAAGTAAGGACTCGTTTCTAAATCTGCATCCTGAAATTTCGATGCTTCAAGGTGAAGGAAATCATACTTTCACTACCTCTAGACAGGAAAGCTCGAGTGGAGGTGTTGCCGAGAGCTTAATGGACTCATCTAGTTTGAAGAATTTCAATGAGGCTAAGATTAAGGTGGTTGGTGTAGGAGGTGGTGGATCAAATGCAGTTAATCGTATGATTGAGAGCTCTATGAATGGTGTGGAGTTTTGGATTGTGAATACTGATATTCAGGCAATTAGGATGTCACCTGTGTTTCCTGAGAATCGATTGCCAATAGGCCAAGAGCTCACGAGAGGACTAGGTGCAGGTGGTAATCCAGATATAGGGATGAATGCTGCCAAAGAAAGCAAGGAGGCTATTGAAGAAGCAGTTCGCGGTGCAGATATGGTTTTTGTGACTGTAAGTTCAGCTTTTGTTTAGGACTATAAGTTTAAGTTGTTTAGCTTTATGCTAACTTTACTTTGATGCTTTGTCATATCTTTTTTTGTGTTCTCAGTTTCTCGGTTTCATATGGTGTTGTACAAGATTCTTTGTTTTTTCATTCTTCGATAACAGATACTGCGATACAGTGCTTCCTTTCTAGCTGTCAGGAATATATGAAACTCATAAGAGATACTCTGGATAGATTCAACTGAAATAGATTCTCTTAATTCACATCTATCAGAGTTAGTTGGTGATAACATGCAGAATCACCAAATGATCTTCATATAATTGCAGCTTGTTTGGATGATAGTTACCTATTGTATTGTTAGTTTAAATACCATGTTCTTTTTATTGTTACTTAAATTATATTGTATCGTATCGTTCAATTCATTGTTATGTAACCATCAAAAGTCTCATTTTAAGTAACGACTGATTTGGTGTGATCGCGTCGTTACCTTATTTTTTTCTTCTCATTTTGTCTTTGTTTATTTCCAATAATAATCTTATTTTAACCTTTACACTGCCTTCTTATAATAGTTTTACCTAGTACCCTACTTTTCTTGTAGGTTTGTCTTTCAAATTGCTAATGAGTTGTATTATGTAATTAGGGAAACAATAATATTTACTCAAACGTTATATTCATCAAAACAATACAACACAATACAATAAAAATCATCAGTACCCCCACCATCGATCGACACTATATATCATCAACCACTAATATCATTTGTCACTACCATTAGTCGGTCAATATCAATCCACCACAACTATCATCTGCCACCATAAACCACTATTGTCAACCACCATCAGCAACTAGCTACTATTCACAACATGGCCATTAACCAACACCATTTCCAATCGGCACTCATAACCACCGCCGCTAGTCAACACTACCATCAATCGCCATACAATGTTTAATAATATTTTTAAATATAACATTAAATTAATTTAGTACTTTATTGAATTTTATATTTATTCATTTTTAAAAAAATAACTTGTGGGACTACACCGGGTGCGTTGTTGTTGTTGTATTCATTTTTAAATAAAGACAAGTTTTATACATTCATATGTTGAAAAAAATTAAAAATCTTAATTATTTAGTATTCCGATCTTAATACAACATCTTAACAATTCAAATGTGTATTCAGACATCTAAATCTTAATGCACATCTTAATATTAAGATGTATATTCAGATTCAGACGTCTTAATCTTAATGAAAACAAATGAGGCGGTCTACCTTTAAGAGCATAGTTTATTCTCCTTGTCACTAGTTGTATTACATTGTTCCACTTCATCCCTTTAGGCTTCTCTGATTACACAACTACAAAATCCTAATAATTTCATAACATTATAAATAATTTTGCATTGTGTCTTTCTATGAGATGTAGTTGTCGTAAATTTTGTAGCCATCTGGAATTAGTCTTCGTCTTGCATACACCACAAGCTTGGGCTGAGTATGCTGATTGTAAAGGTTGTAGGCAAAAGACAGTGTCATAATCTGATGTTGCGCATCACTCCCTATATAGATCAGAAATATCTATAAATGAAGTACTATATATTCTATGTAGTGAATCAAGGGATTATAAATTTCCAGGATGAACACCTGACGTTTCATCAAATCATTAGTTTGAGTTTTCAATTTCAGGGATAAGGTTGATACCAGGCAGAAATGTAAATTAGGTGAACTTGATGCTGGAGAAGCTAGAGTATCTGTGATATTTGGCATTTTAGCCTTTAAGCACCTTAAGAATATGATTCCCCTTACCCTTCGGGGTGGCCCAGTGGTTTGGGCTTGGGACTTCCATGTTGGAGGTCTCAAGTTCGAAACCCCTTGCCAGCAAAAGCAAGGGGTTTGCCTTCTGGGTCGAGCTCGTCGCACCGGGCTTGCCTAGTGCGGGTGACCTCTCCTATGTGGTTTGCGAGCTATTGCACAGGAACGGGGGTTTTACCTTGTGCGCACCCAAAGGGTAGCGGCTGCGGGTTTCCCTTGTCATAAAAAAAAAAAGAATATGATTCCCCTTGCTTAAATAGGATGAGAAATGAATGAATTTTGACTAGATCATCCATTCAAAGAGAGGAAAAAACTTTCAAAGAAGCATGATTGATATCTTCAGGGTGCCTTGATGATCGGTAGGGTAATTCAGTCATTACCTAGAAAGAGAAATATTTAGTTTTAGCTTAAGTGCAAAATAGGGCCATTTTGCCACATGTTTAGTTTTTGGTCTATTTATGATAACTTCAACCAAACTATGCATGAGGGGATTTTCTTAAAAGTTGTATGACATCTGGAATTTACCGACAATCGCCAAATATGGTGTTGAAAGGCTTGAGTGAAGGGGAGATACTGAAATTTATCAGGGGTATAAAATGATGAATTTTGCTCTTAGGGTCTTAATATAGATCTGCATTTGTTTCCTTATTTTATTGAGTTTAAATGGTGTCCAGAAATCAGTGAAGTTTCTTAACTTGAACATATTTAATCTAGAGCACTGATCAAAAGGAATATCTTACTCGAGAATAAAGTGTCATTTTCTGTTTTGCCTCCAATTTTTTATTCTGAGACTTCTTAACTTCACGAGTTATCCTTATGAAACTATATACATATAAGATGATTAATGCCATCCATCTCAGTGTATATTATCCAGAAGCTTTGTAAAAGTTAAATATGGATGATCTGCATATTGCTGTAGTCAGAATTAAAGTTCCTTTACATTTTTGGTCTTGTAGAAGGGAGTACTTGGTTTAATTTTCCTCCCTTTCTGGGCCTCAAAATTTTATGTGCAGGCTGGAATGGGCGGAGGAACAGGGACTGGTGGGGCTCCTATAATTGCAGGAATTGCCAAATCAATGGGTATCTTAACTGTTGGTATTGTCACAACCCCCTTTTCTTTTGAGGGACGAAGAAGAGCAGTTCAAGCCCAAGAAGGAATTGCAGCTTTGAGAGAAAATGTTGATACGCTAATCGTCATTCCTAATGACAAGTTACTGACTGCTGTTTCCTTATCAACCCCAGTAACTGAAGCTTTTAACCTGGCTGATGATATTCTTCGGCAAGGGGTTCGTGGTATTTCTGATATAATTACGGTACGAATGCTGAGTTCTCCCACTCTTTTGTTTCCATTCTGCTCTCTGCATTGTTTGCCAAGAATTTGAAGTTAAGTTGCTTTTCTCAGTCTTACTTTACATCTAGCAACTGGTCCTGTCATTCCCTGTTTTTTTGGTGTGGGGGGGAGGGCGGAGGTTCTTGTCGTGGTCACACGGGGAATTCACGCTTAACTTCTCTCTAGTCTTCATGTTTGTGCATTTGATTTTGCTTTTCTTTTAACAGTTACTCCCTCCGTCCCATATTAGTTGATCATCTTATTAAAAATAGTTGTTCCATATTAGTTGATCACCTTACTAAATCAAGAAAACATTAATTAATTTTTTCCTATATTACCCTTGCAATTAATTCTCTTTGAAAGTGTTCACATTTGTTTGTAAAATTTCCTAGAAGTTTTTAAAGGGGTGAATTAGTAAATTATCTTTTTATTTATGATTTCTTAATATGCGTGTAAAAAGAAAAGTGATCAACTAATATGGGACGGAAAGAGTACTATTTACTCCATCTTTTTCAATTTGCTTGTCTTACTTTCCTTAGTTTGTATCAAAAGAATGCCTCTTTCCTTTTTTGGCAATTCCTTAACTTCAACTTTCCACGGGACATGTTTAAGGCCACAAGATTAAAGGGCATTTTGGTACATTCTCTACATATCTTTAATTTAAGACCACAAGATTCAAAATTCATCTTTTTACTTTCTTAAGCTTCGTGTCAAGTCAAACTAGAAAAATAAATTGAAATGGAGGGAGCAACATTTTCACCTAGGGAAGGTCATCATTTACTCAATTTTATGCTAGCAATATCAACATATAGTCAATTCTATGTTAATAATCACGGTAGTTTCACCTAGTCTAGGTGATCATTGACTCAGTTATATCTGAACAAGCCCTGTCTGTTACCAGGGGAGTGCATCTTAATTTGCTTTGATTTGGTGACACCATGTAGCTGATAAGTCTGCAGTGCGTATAAGCTGTTAAATATAACTTTAGAGATTGACATTTACATCCAAATTTGGATACATGCTTTGTAAACTTGAGATGAATTTAGCATTATTTGCCACCTGCCCCTAAAGAGAGGGAGAGACAGGGAGGGAGGGAGGGAAGAATGACAAACTCTCGTGCCCGGTCAATGTTAATTGGCAGAACTGTTTCTAGTCTGACCTGGAAGAATGCAACGAAACCTTGCTGGCCCAGTGATGTTGATGTTTCTTTCTTTCATTTTTCCTGTTTTGGTATTAGGGAGTGGATAGGGCATTCCCTGCCTCTATCACAAGGTTTTCCTCTTTTCTAATCCATAAACTGATTTCTCATCCCTCATTCTCCAGAAGTCCACATCATCAGCTGCACACAAATCTTTGTTTTGATGAAGGAATTTAATTCACAGAAAGGCATCAAGAAGATGCATAGCTATAGGAAATAAATACAAAATAAAGAGTTGTTAGCCCCTTTAATAGTGTCATAAGACAATGGAACTAACAAAGTCCAAAGACTGATCCGTTCTTATTATAGTAGCTAACGTAGTGTCGTAGTCCATCAAAAAAGGTTGTATAAGTAATTAGCTTTGAGAGAGTGGTTTGGAGTTGAGGTTTCATCAAAGCATTCCCTATTTCTCTCATTACATATACTACTCCAAAATTGACTGTAGGGATCATCAGCTGCACACAAATCTTTATCCGTAGTAGTATCAATCGCCCTACTAATTTTATCCTGGTCTTGGTTTTGATATGTTTGGAGAGACTATGGAGCATCTTTGGTGTTTTCTGAAGAAATTATGATGTGATACCCTCCAATCAGTTTGTTTCATCAGCAACTAAATAGGGCTGGCAGATATATGTACTATTACAAAAGACCTTATTAGTGTTACAAGGATTCCGAAAAATCAACAAAAGTTTCTTCCATGACTACATACTTTTCTTTACACCAAAAATGAAGGATACCCTCTATTCAGTTTGTTATCAACAATGTAATTTTCTATGCTTATTTATTGCTACAAGCTTCTGATTCATACCATATGATCTTTGTATGGATTTTTAGAGCAATGAGTCTGATAAATTTTCGGTTAACTTGCCCAAGGATGATTTGTTCCCAAATGACATTCATCTTCTTTTTATGCATCTGAGTTCCGGCTGTGTAATATGTAACTTTGATCTCATTTTTGATAATTTCATATATTCTTTGCTTATGGATGAATTGAATTCACTTTCAAACCAGTGCTCTTGTTAAGTGGGTGAATATATTAGTCTGTATTATTTATTCTCAGTATATCTACATGAATTCAGATTCCTGGACTGGTAAATGTGGATTTTGCTGATGTGCGTGCTATTATGGCAAATGCTGGTTCCTCATTGATGGGAATAGGAACTGCTACAGGTAAGTTTAGGAAGCTATTTTTCAATTGTGGGCTATCACTTTTTGTTGGTACTGTTTAATTCATAATTTTGTTAGATGTAAGGTGACTACGAATGTGATGAAGTTGCCCTATGTGATACATTCGGGGCCTATATATCTGATATATTCTAAGTACTCCTAAAGTCAAAAGGGATTAAACAAACAAAAGTGGATAAGAGCATTATCATAAGAGTTCTAAATCTAATCACCCATCTAAGAGTTCCCTGATAGCATCATTTTAACCAAGATAAAATATATTTTTCTGGTACAAACCTAACTTACCCAACAGTAGACTGCAGCGCAAGCTTATGCTTGCCTAATATGCTGTATACTTTTTGAATGGAATGACACAACCATCAGTTGGTCGACTGTGTGGTTTTCGAGCTATTGCATAGGAGCGGGATTTTTACCCTTTGCGCACTCAAAGGGTAGCAACTACGGGTTCCCCTTGTCATTAAAAAAAAGAACATTATCATAAGATCACTTATGCATCATTCTCCTTATTTCCTATCAATATTTGGACTAGTGAAGCCTCCCCAAATGAATAGCAATCCCAATTCTGAACCACCGAATCACATGTTTTGCTTACTTTTATCCTAATATTTTCTTATGGTTCCTTGAGTTAAGTTTCCTGAGATGTTAGCGAGCTATTAAATCCCTTAATAGCTCTAGCCGATGACGGAACCTATAATCAGGTCATGTTAAAGAAAAATGACATACTTGACAACTTAGAGGGCTGCAATGTTGGAAATATGAAATGAAAGTTCTGTTGATCTAATTAATTTTTTTTGTCTTCCCCTTTCAATATTAACAATGTCTTTTCCTGCTGCGATGACAAACATTAGACTACAATATTTTTGTAGTCAAATCTTTTGTGAAGATAAATATAGTATCTTTTCCACAGATGTTAAATGAATCTTTTCTGGGATTTCTTTGTTATCAATAATAACGGACTAACCTAAGCTTACATGCACTCTCATAACTTTCATACCCTGTCATGCCACAATGTACATTTGACATGTTTATATTAATTTCACAATGTTGTAGCCTTTACTTCTTTCTGAAAGTGCAGATTTTTTTTGCATGTTCCATCCTTGTTTTGACCAAGATCCGAAAGTATTTCATATCCATATTAAAAATCAGCTAAGTTTTGAGTTCTAGCAGACTACATGGAATGATATTTAGATTGGGATACAGATATATGTATGGCCACATACAGTTTTTCTCATCTCTCAAGTAGTTGCGTTTTTTCAGCGAATTATTTCTGTTGAGAATGTATTACAGGACATGTCATATTGTTGAGTTGATATTGCAGGGAAGACCAGAGCCAGAGATGCTGCATTGAATGCTGTTCAATCTCCTTTGCTGGACATTGGCATAGAGAGAGCTACTGGAATTGTGTGGAATATAACCGGTGGTAACGATTTAACATTATTTGAGGTACCTGCCCTGCTCCCCTCCGCCCCCACCCCTACCCCCAATGTTTTTACTGCTTTTAGTAAATTAACTTTTCTATGTCGAACATAGCATGTATAGATAGTTATATGACCCCCTTTCATTAATTTCCCTGAGTGATTGTTTCTAGAAATGGAAAAGAACAAAGAGAATCTTTAACTAATGATGCATGAGTGCGGTTTCTCTAGAAAATTTAATGGTCTACACTTTTGGTCTACTTGTTTGTCCTATTTGCTATCTCTCTTCAGCTTTGATGACTGCTTTTCAATCGAAATTTCATATAGCCACATTTCCATCACTGCATCCTTTTCATGTTATACATAGTGATGGTCAGATGAGTCATTTACTCACAACTATTGAATCAAAGCATTCCTACTTCAGATGCACCATTAGTGTTTTTGAACCTCCAGATTCAAAGAAAGCTGCATTCACAATATCTTATGCTCGTCGACACATTGTGGATTATGTTAATTCATGATTATCCAACTTTTGATGTCTTCTCTTACATTTGCATGTTCTTCTGGCACTTCTCTAGGTAAATGCTGCAGCAGAGGTTATATATGACCTTGTCGATCCAAGTGCCAACCTCATTTTTGGAGCTGTGATAGACCCATCATTAAGTGGACAGGTACATTAATATCTCCTATCACAAGGATAATATTGCTTTTGTTAAGATGATACTATGTTGAAATAACTAGCAAAGATCTAGATGTTTAATAATTACAATGGGCCTGATATAGACTCTCAGAAACTTCTAATTGAAACAGCATAAAAGTATGTCTGACCATAAAACCCAAACTTGTGAGGGATAGTAATGGTTGGTTTCCTTTACTTCGAGAAAGCATTAGCAGTCGCTTTCTCTTGCATAATAAATCTAATTCTGAAAGAATTTCTCAGCAAAGTATGTACTTCAAAGAAACAGCTTATCAGGTCAGAAGTCCAACATTGACCAAGTATAGGGAAGGCTTTCTCTCTAATTGGTAAATCAAGTGTTTAAAATTGGACAGATACAAGATTGCCTTGTTCTTACAACAACATACCTAGTGTAATCCCATAGGTGGGGTCTGGTGAAGATAGTGTATGTAGACCTCATTCCTATCTCGTGGAGGTAGAAAGGCTGTTTCCGAAAGATCCTCACTTCAAATAACGCATATCACAGCAGTTTAAAAAAGAAAAATATACAAGTAAAGAGGAGATAACTAATAACAAGGAAAACAGTCCAGAAAACAAGGAACATTAATAGCCAAATAATGCGATAACCGAAGAACAGGAAACTACGGGTAGTAACAGAAATCATAGGACAAGAAACTACGAGAATAATACTACTACTTCTTAGTTCTTATATGAACGGAGAAATAGGTATGAAGCAAAATTAGTGCTCCAATGAATAGATGCATCTGTTGTGACATTGCCTTTATTTTTCCACGTCAAATACTTGTTTATGTTAGTTCTATGGTGAACACAAAAAGGTTCTGGTAATGTTACAGCATTGGGAGGATTGTATCACTTGTTAGTTTGCATTACTCATAGTCTTTCTATTTACTACTAGTTTCAAGCTCTCTTATCACGAACCCTTGACCAATATTCATCTTGGATCATGTTTACTCGCGTCATTATTATCATGATGCAGGTCAGTATAACCCTGATTGCCACCGGTTTTAAGCGCCAAGAAGAAAGTGATGGGAGGTCCCTCCAGGTATTCCTCTCTTCCACATCTCTTTGCATGTTCACTCTTCATGCAAAACCTGTTTATTGGTTGGCATCTTGTATAATTTGTTTCATGATGTTACAGGGAAACCAGCTAGCGCAAGGAGATGCCAACCTTGGAATTAACCGACGACCTTCATCCTTCCTGGAAGGTGGTTCAGTAGAGATCCCCGAGTTCCTCCGGAAGAAAGGAGGCTCTCGCTATCCTAGAGCTTAAGTCAGTCCTTGCTTTTCTTTTATGTATAGTAGTCTTTCACCCTTCATACAATTATCATTTGTTTCCTCATCTTCTAATATGATAATGTCTTCTATGTACAGGATCTTGGTTTATGCTTCAAATAGTGACTCAGTCTCTGAGGAAGTGTTACCCGACGCCCTTTCTTAATGCATAGATACTTGTTCTGTTTTTCACTAGTCATGCCTGGTATATATTACTTCTTTGGCAGTCAATTGATTATAAGCTGGAGCTTTTTACAGCAAGATATGGAAACGTGATGAGTCGGTAGCCTTGACATACATGAAGTATACCGTTAACATGTCTGTTGTGTCCGGGGTGTGTGTGTATGTGTTCATGCATGTTTTAGGATCAGTTTTCCATCCAGTTAAGGTACATCAAAACGCGTCCTATCGATGTTCTTGCCAGTAGGCAGAACTGCAAAAAGTAGATATTAGAAACCAGTATTTGTGAAAAGATGAGTGATATGATACACTCTTTCTAGTGCAAGATATTGTCCCCAGTTTTGACATTTATGCTGAAACAATCTTTTCCAGTTTAATGAGAAAAATTCAGAACTAAAATATCCTCAAGTTGATGATGCTTCGGGTTCGAATTTCAATAGAGACAGAATTATTAGGTGATTTTTCTTTATTTGTTTAAGGTTTGGTAGATAGAATTATTCGATATTTATATTGGTCGAAGATAGTAAATACAGGAAATTGAAAATGTCGAAGTAGGTTGTGGCTTATAAATAGAAAAATAAGGTGTTAGTGAACCAACTTGTCAAGCTCTATCTAACTCGATCTGTGATACTTATAGCTCAGCGAAAACATATTCGGACATGCACACTGCTCATATGAAACCCCCAGAGCAGGCTTGAAAGACTATGTGACCCATATCTTGCGCGCAAACCTAATGACATAGTTGCATGTCACTACCATCTTCTTTTTATAAGTCCGACATATCGATGATTGTAGCTTCATCGGAAAAAAAAAGAATCATAAATATGTCAGTCATTAAAAGTAAGAATTGCTATGAAAGATTTCTTATGTATCATCTGTAACAAAATTATAAACCTAAGCTAGTAATTTCCTATGGGTATAATCGTTATACATGTAAGCTAATCTTGTCCCGATGAAAGATAGATATCCTAAAAAATTAATCGAGCGATGCTAGGTTGGACAACATGAATATCAAAAAGAAAAAGATGTAGAGAAAGGTGATGACAACTTTGTGTTGAGTAGGTAGGTATTTGTGGACAAATTCTTCTGTATTTTATTTTCCAGTCAGTCCCTATCAGTATTATATATCACTTTTCACTACCTATATTTACTTTAAATGTTCTCATAAGTCACAACACAAGACAAAAACATTAAATTCTCTAGCAAAAATGGACCACTGGCTAAACTTTATTTTTTTCTTTGAGCCTTTTTTGACAGATTGCCTAGCAAAGTGAAAACAGAAATTACCTAACTTAAAAAGTACAAAACCCTAAACATTAAATTGTCTTAATTCAATATTGTAGAGGCTTTTAATTTTAACCCACTGTTTATAAATGTGCTTTATTGTCCCTAGAAAATAGTTGAAATCATATTAATATACTATATTAAACTTGATCTTTTTCCCCTTTATCCAATTCTATACTCTAGTCTCAAAATATTTGTTGTTTTTATTCTCAAATATTTCTTCGTCCATCTTTATTTGTTTATTTTATTATAAATAGATGTTCACTTTTACTTGAACAGATTAGAAAATCAAGGAATAATTTATCACTTGTTATGAGTCGTTTGGTGTGAAGTATAAGGTATAATTATCTTTAAAATAAAATGCAAAATTATTTTATTATGTATTTGGTTGGAGGTATCAGTTGGCCCTTGAATTATTCATCCCACCACTTTTACCGTGGTGGATAAGTTATCTCATATGTATGTGGGATAACTTATCTCGAGATAATTAATCTCGAAATAACTTGTTTCCAACCAAACAACCCCTAAGTTACTGATTTAATTTATAATAAACTATAGTCATTTCTCAATGTATTTCTCAAAAGTATTTAATTTATTATTATTCAAGGGTGATATAGTAAAATTATCATTTTATTTTGAATGGGTATGCCAAGTCAACGTTGAACAAATAAAGATGGACGTATGGATTACTTGTCATTTTAGAATTACAAAGTAGCATTACTTTTTTTTCTCCTTTTTATCCTTAGTAGTAATTGTTTTTGAAGACTACAAATATTTTAATTATGACACATAAATAGAGCAAATACTCAATAAATACAAATATATTTTAAGACATAAATAACATAAAATGATTAAACATTACATTTACTTAATTATTTTCTTATAAAAAAAATATGTTAATGAAAAACACATAATTATTTTGAGACTCATGAAATATTAAGTGTTTTCAAAAGTTAAAATAAAAGTGGGGCATTAGTAACTGTTCCTGAAATAGTTATATTCTTTTAGAATGGGAAGGGACAAAATAGATTTCAGAATTTTCAAACATTTTGAATGAGAAAGTAGATATTATGCTAGAATAAAGTGAAAAAAAGAAAATTATTTAGAAATAACAGTTTAATAATTTTAAGTGTGAATGGCACTAATGTTGGTCAATCAATTATTGAAAATTCGTAACTTAGTCCTTGTGAAATTTACTCAAGTACATTTGAGTTTCGATTAATTGTAAAATACACTTTTGATCCACTTTTGAATATTCATAAATTTACCTTTGATATCAATAATTTTACCTGCATTATCCATGTGTTATGTTAAGCTTCTAATTATTACTTCATATTTAATAATAATATAATCTTAAAAATAGATTAAATATAATATAAAGGGACCCAAAAATACATTTAATTAACGGAAGATTAAATATATTTAATCAAATATCATACTGACTAAAAAATAATAATTACTATTTGAGGGACTAAAAATGCTATTATCCAATAATTTTAATGATTGATCAAAGAAAAGAATCACAAACAAGAATTGTAATACACGTAATCATCTGATTTAAACTTTAAACAGCATATTGTTAAAATTATAATAATCCATTTTCATAGAATATATATTTATGGGAATCAAACTTACCAAATAAGCATATCAAAACCAATTTCTAACTACTTTCCATGGCCCACAAATATTCTTTATGTGATAAGTACTAACTACTAATCAAGTTTATCCCTAATCTTGTTTGTTTTCTCAATTGTAGACCAAATATATTACAAAGATTCTTTAACGTATAGACGCAAATCTCTTCAGATTTTAATAATTTAATTGATTAACTATTTGAACTTCATCTTATCGGCAAGAGTTTGAATTTCCTTTTCCTATCCTAATTTTTTAAAATTTCATATTAATCTGATAATCATTACACATTATTACACAATCCAAGTTTATAAAAAACTATCCAAAAATCAAATACTACAAACGTTATTTGAAAAATATTTTGAGTCTTTAATTAGTTAGATCTTTCATTTGATTATATTGAGATTTTTTTTTACTCAAAGTACCTACCTACAGAATCAAAAAAATTATTATTTACAAATGATTTCATTATCCTCTAATTAGCTGTGAATTGTTTAAATATAATGGTAAAATAAATTATTTTGGTTTGCTACTAAACTTATAAGTATTTTTTTGAATTTTATATTTCTTGAGGGGGGACCAACAACAATATTATTAAATATAGGGGAACAAACAAACTATCCCTTTCTTAGCGAAATTAACACGAAAGTGATAGTTGTTATACTTTTTCTTTTTGACAATTCATACATTTAGGACCACAAACCATGACTTTTTCCATTTTTCACCCCAAATATTTGGTCAACTTGCAACAACCTTTGTAATAAATTAAAATGCTTCAATTGTTTCGATTTGTTTGTCTTTGATACGGAGTTTAAGAAAATAAACTTCATCTCTTTCTGGACCTCAGGGAGTTTTTCCAAAGCTGAATAGCGCATGCACTTCTGCTAGAGCAGAATCACATGTTGTGTTATCATAAGACTTTTGTATCTTGTGCTCTTAAATTAAAAATATGTTCAATGTATCAAATGTCCGTTAATCTTATGTTTTTATACATATCATGTGGGAAGTTGAAATTAAAAAGGGGGAAAATTATTTTTCAAAATAGACTAAAAATAGGTAGTTCAAACAAATTGAAACGAAGAAATATTTATGTTCTTTTTTGTAAAAAAATGTTTTTTTCCATCTTCGTTATATCATGTTCAAGATAATTACTTTTTTTCCTTTGGTTTTTATAAAATTAGTTTTTAGTAAAAATGACTAAAAAAAGGTAGTTCAAACAAATTGAAACAGGGAACACTTGTGTTTTTTTTCTTAAAAAATGTGTTTTTCCATCTTTGTTACATCATGTTCAAGATAATTACTTTTTTTTCATTGCCTTTTATAAAATTACTTTTTTTATATAAAAAAAATAACTTAGTTTTTTTTTCTTCTAAATCAATACATTACTCGCTTTGAAGTCTCGCTATTGAATTCATGACGACAAGTCTTATTTTGTAAGGTAAAGTAGTCCCTACAGAAAAATGAGATAGACGAATTTGAATTCAAAATTTTTAATTAAGAATTCGAGTATGCATCATTCTACTACAACTTTTAATGGTAAAAATAACTTAAAGTTACTCCACCTAGATAATATGAAATCGAAAACAGCCAAGCTAGTGGGTAATTCTTATATTTTTATGGATCATAGCCCCATAAATTCAATATAAATATATACTTGTAGAGCTTTTGTAATTTTGAATTTTGAAACTACGTACATTTGACCTTGATTTTTAATCCATTAAAATTTGAGCCACCGCGCCGCGGACTTCCCTTGGGATCACAAATTATGAGGAAAATATTACTCCTAAAAGTAAAAGTAAAAGAAACACCATCTTATTAATTTTCTAATCCACAATTAAGTATTTTAAATTTGAGCCACCGCGCCGCGGACTTCCCTTGGGATCACAAATTATGAGGAAAATATTACTCCTAAAAGTAAAAGTAAAAGAAACACCATCTTATTAATTTTCTAATCCACAATTAAGTATTTTTTTTGGCAAATAGTTTTGAGAAGTGATAAATGACCAGAAAATTTGGCCAGAATTTGGTCAGAAAATTAAAAAACTAGAATTTTTTTTTTATTTTAAAATAAACTGATATTTTTTCCATTTTTTAGTTAAAATGTATTAAAGTAAAAAGGGTAAAAATGTTTTAAAAGATAAAATAACATAGATAAAATATCATTTTGGCCAAATTTTCTGGCCAAAAAGATTTTTCCAATAGTTTTATTGTTGTTCGTTTTTCTTTCTTTTTGGTCATCAAGGATTTATCAGAAATAATTTCTTTATGTTTTTCAAGATAGAAACATGATCTACTACTTTGCTACACACTTCCCTTTCAGACTCCACGAATGAATATATTTGTTTTATAAAAAAAGACTCAAAAATACCTCTAAACTATTGAAAATAGCTCAGATTTATCCTTAAACTATACTTCCTCCGTCCCATTTTATGTGGCAACATTTGACCCGGCACGGAGTTTAAGAAATAAATGAAGACTTTGAAATGTTTAGCAAATTGTCCTTTAAAAAGTAGACCCATTTTTCTCTCTCTTCATAAATGTATTGGAGTATTATTTTAAGATTAAGTGGGATCAATAAGGATAAAAGAGGAATTGCACCTTTAAATACTTACCATATAAGGAAATGTGACATTCTTTTTGGGACTGACCAAAAAGGAAATGGTGCCACATAAAATGGGACGAAGAGAGTATTTCGGTTTAAAACTACCCTTCTCATCAAAGTATTGGGTCACACTTACCCTTCTAGTTAACAGAAGTATGTTAAGTGCTACGTGGATGCCACATAAGCGCCAAACATTTCCCATTTTTACGTAGACTAATAAGATCCCTAATATCTAATTTTCCCATCATTTCTTCATTTCCCTTAGTAACGATTTCACCCCACCCCTTTCCCCTCATTTCGCGGCTAGGGTAAGAAATGAATTCACAGATTTCTTCATTTCGTGGCTGGATTTCGAAGTTGATTTCGCGATAACATAAGAACAAAGATTTACTAACCTACAATCGCGAAGATCCACTTTGAAACCCAGCCGCGAAATCAACTTCGAAACCCAGCCGCGATATGAAGAAATATGTGAAATCGTTTTTTACCCTAGCCACGAAAATGAGGTGAAATCGTATTGAGGGGAAAATTAGATATTAGGGATCTTATTAGTAAGTGGGAAATGTTTTGCGCTTATGTGGCGTCCACGTGACACTTAACATACTTCTGTTAACTAGAAGGGTAAGTGTGACCCAATACTTTGACGGGAAGGGTAGTTTTGAGCCGGAATATAGTTTAAGGGTAAATCTGAGCTATTTCCGATAGTATAGGAGTATTTTTGAGCCTTTTCCGTTGTTTTATTGTTGTTTCTTTTTTTCTTTTTTAGGGGTTTCAACTTCTTCTCTTCTTTTTTATTTTTTCATTTTTGTTTACTCATTGTAATTCTTTTTCTTGTTATAGCCTCAAAAAAAGGGGAAAATGTTAATAGGGGATAAGCTTTTCTTATGGTTTATTGGTGTCTACCTTTATTTTTTCAACTCTTTAAAATTGTCCTTATTATTGAACTAGTGGCTCAAAAAGTTCCCCTATCTTCTTTTTTTTATAAAGAGGTATATATGTAGTCACTGGACTTAAAAGGGGAATTTACTCCTGCAATATCTTTTTGTTTTGATGAAAGCTGTTATTTTTGTCACAAGGAATTAACCTTTATTGCCTACAGATAGTATTTTCACATAATTTTGCTTATTATTTGGCTCAAATTAAATATTTATGATGAATTTTTTAATACAAATACAGAATCTGAATAAAATATGTTGAATTGTCTGAATCCGTACTTAATGTTGTAGTTCATCTCCTACTGATAATATAAGGATTTTTTACACTGACACTACAATATAACTTGATATAACATGTAATTTACTCTATTTTTCAGGTTATCAAAAAATACTTGTCAATATTGCAGGTAATTTGGCCTGATGATATGCCTAAAAGGCATACATATGTACATTATTAGTGCACAAAATTTGAACTCATATAACAATAATCATGAAATGTATTTTTAATGGTACACACATTAATAAAGAGTGCTAAAGTCTTTAATTTATTGACATTAGTTAATTGTCATTGGATCCAATATCGCTATGAGCTCTGGGAACATTTACAAAGAGTGCTAATTGCCGCTAAAAATATATATTTAGCGATAATTAAGTTATTGTCGTTAATTAGTTACCAACAAAAAATCTTTTTTCTAAGTGTAACCTGAGTGCCATGTTCTTCCCCATACTTCAACACATGCCCAAAAAATTGAAACAAAACTTAGAGGTGAGGGAGCAAATGTAGACTCCAATTGGATATAGAAAAGAAGATATTTTAGTAAACCAAAATCATAAAAAGATGTTATTGATTTTGCTATGTATATGAGAAAACCCATGATTTTTGTATGTTAGGAATTATATATATGGAGGAGGCAACAACACTATTGGTAGTAGGAAGACAATTTTAATTTTAAAACTTACCTTTGGTCCATAATTCCACATGCTTAGGAAAAGGTACAATTTTGTTAAAATATTTCACGAAAACAATAATTAATTTTATCCTTCTTTGAAAATTTGAATCATCTGTATATATTCTTATCGAAACGAGTGAAAAAAGTTTAATTTTATATTTTCCATAAAATTTTAACTCATTCATATCCTTGCAGATACATTTACATTTCTGACTAGAAATTATCCTTTAGTCACTAATGTAACATAGACATATTATTATGGAGAATAGACTATAAATGTTATTTTTTTCTATTTATTTTATTCATGCCTATATATGTTCATAGATCTCTTAAATTAGAATATTATTAACTTACTAGTTGACAAAATGAATAATAGATATTTTTTTAAAAATGGTATTGCAAAATTATGGCACATCGATATCATATTGTACAATTTTTTGTTTGAATATTTATTAATTCTTTTGGATTTTTGAGAGTCTATGGGAATACACATCTAAAGGTCACTTTCAATGCCTAATAATAGTCCAAAAATAAATTGTATCTGAAATCTGACAGACACCTCAGCTGCTACTTCGCACATGGTCCCTTTCATATTTATTTATGTCAAATTAAACTCATTTAAATTTTATGAACCACTCATTTACTACATTAAAATTACTTGTATGGGATTTTTTTCCCCATAAATTTTTATATTATGATACTCCTGGACAATGAGGTACCAACAACAAAAAAAAAAACAGTAAAATGAATTATTAAATTTCGTCCTCTTGTAAAAATGCTATCAGAAACAACTTCTGTATTACACAAAAGTAAAGATAAAATAGGTAAATATCCTATCTTTTTTCGACTTTATTTGAGGAATTACACGAGATATGTTGTTGTTATTATTGTTGTTGTCCGTATACAAATGATAACATTTAACATATATGAATGGGAGTAAAAAAATTAACATTTAACATATATGAATTTCTACGTGAATTTATATGAAGCTTATATATTTATTGTCTATATGGTTATATTTTGATGAACTTGTTAACTTATGACTTATTTAAACAATATAAAAATATTTAAAAATATCTAAAATAAGTCGATTCAACCAAACTCTTTACAAAGAATACTCTAAATCATGTTTTTTTCTTTCTAAAGTTAGATATTTTCTTTTAATGTTTGAAATAATTATGAAATTGGAAAGTCGCACTGCGCCAGTAAATTGAAAGTAGTAGGGTATGTATAAATGTATATGTCCTTCTCAAGCAGAATCCCAGAGGTCCCTAAAAACTGTTCAATATTGGATTAGACGTGAGTAATCAAAGACGACGCTAGAATTTGAAGTTTATGCCATTTAAATTTGAATCCTTTAAAATTATTGACTCGTAGACTAATAATTCATACAATTTGATTTGAAAACTCAGTCGCGTTGTGCCAAAAAAAAGTGCTATGTACCAAAAAATAAAATAAATTCAGGATTCGAATTCGAAACATTTGATTAATGTTCAATATATCAGTGAAGTTTAACTTTATTATAAAACTATAATAATTTCCAGGTTTTTTAGTTTGTGATATTACTACCATTAGGGGTCGTTTGGTTGGGAACTAGTTATCCCAGGATTAATTATCTCGGGGTTAGTTATCTTGGGATAACTTATCCCACCCTGTATATGGGATAACTTATCCCATCATTATGGTATAAATGGTGGGATAAGTTATCCCAAACATGTCAACCAAACAAGACACCAAATTTTTATCCCAGAACTATACATTCTTATCTCTAACACCAAACGATCCCAGAATTTTGCCTGATTTTTTTATTTTATTTGAAATATATTTTTCTCTTGAAGGAAAATCAAAGCATTACCATAAGTTTTTGTTATCTGATTTATCATGTCTATAATTTGCAATTATAAATTAACGCATAACGCCAAGATCACTTTCGAACCCAACAACTACTTTACAAATGATGATAGTAATTTTGCAAATTATAGGAGTACAAATTTGGAAAATTTTATGACTAAAGAAATCCAGTTTCAGTTTGTTGCATTTAATTGCATAAAATAAGGTATAAATAGAATTAAAAAAATAATAATTGTACAATATGAATTGTGTAACGGAATGTTTTTTTCCTCTTTTCAGACCCATTTTGCCGACAATCCTGTGAGACTAAAAGTTTCAAATTTCACAAATATACCAAAACTTATTTGTCAAATAATTGTCCATTGAATGACATATATTTATATATCACATCAAAAGTTTGGGTTGCTCAGTTCGAACCTTGTAAATGAAATACGTCTTTGATAAGAAGTATCTTACATCAAAATTGAGATTTTATAGATTTGAATCCTAAATAGGTTGGACTCAAAAATAAATATTTAGTCAAAAAAAAAATTAAAAAAAATTAAAATCAAACATAACAAAATAAAAGAGAGACAAATATCTTCTATTACTATTTAAAACTCACTATTTGTTTCTTGAAAATTTAATCAAACACCTCAATTATATACTATATCGTTCAGAAAATTGGTCAAGCAGGCAATAATATTATTGATTTGGTAAGTATTTCTTCAAATAATCATATATAGCTGTCATTATAAGTGCACCTTTACTTCTTTTGTCTGTCTATTTTTTTATATTTTTAATGGCCTATGTATTCATGTATGCATAATTCCCTACACAACTAAAACAAATTAAAATGTCGAAAAGAGTTTGTTCATAGTTGAGCTTTCATTCTTAAATTGTTGTCCTTTTTTTTTCCTATTGAATTAAAGTAATTGTAAAGTTTTGGTCATTTTCCATGTCTCAAAAAATGATAGATAAATGTCAAAGAAGGCCTAATATGAAATTAAATTCAGGTCAAGTGATTGTGACATATTAAAATCTCTTATTTATTTATTTATTTATTTATAAATGTGGAGATTCGAGTTAAAGAAAAGAGGAAAAAAGACATTATATCATAAGTCGTTTATTCGTTGATATTCTGAATTTTTCTAAAAATTCAGTTATATATTATAAAATTTATTATTACATTTTACACCATGCATATCGGTACTTGTGTGATGAGGTATGCTCTTTTCGTAAAGACCGCACTCTTCACCTCCCTTCTTTACCAAATCTATTCAATGCGAATCAGAATTAATCGAAGAACAATGTTAATTAGTATTAAAATGATCATGTTGCTCCTGATAGAAGATATTGCCATGCTATTGCTCCAATCTATCAACTTTTAGAATTAATTTTTTCAGTGCTAGCTTAAGCACCTAATCTTTTTAATTAACTTAATTAATCAAAAGCATTCATCATCATTATTGTTGTTATTTTAGGTAGCTATCAATTGATTTGCACTCTTCCTTTTTATACATTCTAAAAACTAGTATTTCAACAAGAAACTAATCTTAATCGAATTAATCCTCCAAAATAATATATCTCTAGGATATGTTACTACTACTAACAACGAAATATTCGGTATTATTTCATATGCGAGATTTGAGAAAAATAAGACATATACGTAAATTTTGCCTTTGTCTTTATGGGATAGACTCGGCTCAAGTCATGAAATGTTATCAAAGCATGATTAGAAGAAAAATATAACAACCAAATGAAATAACATATAGTAATATACATAAGAAGATAAAGAAAATACGCAATTACTAAACAATGTTACCAATAGTGAGAAGAGCGGGAAGAAGGAGGAGGCTATCCCCTTACCCAGTCCACATATAGTGCGACAACACTCGACTACTTGCTAACCTCTTAATTATCCTAATCCTCGACCTCCCTACCTTCATCTCGAGGATATGTTACGTCCATTTTCTAAATTTTATACTAATAGAATGAAATTTAATTTTAACAATATCAATTCCCTAAAATAAAACATATATAATAAAAAGGCTTAAGCTCTTGTACATTTTCATAATTGAATTGTTTACTAGCTCCATTTATTCTCTATTATTGAGCTTATACTTTTTCTATTTTTGTATTATTTTTTTTGTATTCTCAAATTCAGGGAAGAAAAAAAAAAATCAAAGATGTGAAGGGTAGTCTCAATCTACAGTATAATTGTAATATTTTGAAATGCTCAATAATTGCTTTTTCTCAGTCCAATAATTGTTAGGTCTCTGAGTAAAAGTATTGTCTATTCTGCTAAGCGAAAGTATCATACTTCCCATCAAAAGTAAAGTTGATTAATTCTTTGAATTAAAAAACTAAAAAAATTGTTACTTGTGAAAAGAAGTAATTGTCAGGCAAGAAACTAAATTTTTTTAGTAAGTTTTAATATATACTTTGGTGGTTTCTTTCTCCGTGTATATGAAATTTTAAAAAGTAAAAATAACTTTTGAAATTTACAAATTTAAACTAAAGAGTTACTTAATTTATCAAAATATCCTTCGAGTCTTATGAATTTAAACATATTAAGTAAGATATTTGAATAAAACAGTTACTAAATTAAAAAAATGACATTCTTTTTTAAAAAGTAGATTAAACTCAAAACATGAACCTAATATACATTATTAAACCTACAAAAATTAAGTTTGATAAAAATATCAAAACATTAAAAAGTATGAAAATTTTTACGTCATAAAAATTTCTTTATTTTTAACAAGAGATCTCGAGTTAAATAATGTTCTATCCAGGTGTGAAACTTTCTAATGCAAAGTCAAATTTGATAATGATATGAAATCAAGAAAATAAAATTGTATGAAACTTCTTAATAGATAATGATTGAGAAAAGACTTAATTTTTAGTTAACAAAATAAACATAAAAAGTACATTGAACTTAACATAAATAATTAACTTAAAAAAGTTAAAGAAAGCAATTGAAGAATCCAAAGCAAGTAAGATTTGTAGTTATTAATTTTTTAGGCAAGATGTTACAGGTTAAGCACGTTGTAAAGACGTGCATTGTCCCCAGCCCAACATTGCATGAGAAAAATATCAATTTTATAAATTAAATTTCAATTAAAAAAAAAAGGTTAATTATTTAAGGAAAAATGATGTGACACAATAAATTTAGTCCCTTAATTAGATACACTTATGACTCACGCAAATATAATTAGTTAGAGATATTATATACTTATTAAGCGCATAAATAACGCATTTCACTATCATTACATATGCATACATAATCTATTCAGCTACAAATGCTACATTTTGAATCAAACTGTTGCTAAGTTTCTTGATTAAGCAAAATTTTGCTATTCTTGATTTTTTTTTCTTGATATGCAATCAGGGGCGAATCCTCGATAAAAAAGTTATACTATATATATTTTTAGTAGCATAATCCTTCCAAAATTATATATTTGCTATCCTAATTTACCTGGTCTATCTTAACTTTTCTAAATTTGTTTTATAACATTAGTAGTTGTATTTTCTACAACTTTCATAATTTTTATACTACATAAAAATATTGTGTTTTATTATTCTTGCTATAAAATTATATTTTGAAAAATCACTTTATAAGGAAATTCTAAATTAGAAAAATATATAGTGTGGGACCCATTTCACTCCTATGGAGTGGAAGCCCACATGTCCTCTATACAATCCAAGAAAGAACCATTGATGTCACAAAAAATATACAGAGAAATGAAAACTCTCTCTCTCTCTCTCAAGCAATATTCAGAGTATAGTTTGTGAAAATACAGAGCTTTAGATCTCTGTTTTCATCATTTTTTTTGAAGGTAAATATGCTTTTCTTTTATACATTTTCTTGATTTGCTGTTGTGTTTTGCTGTGAAGTTTTGCTCATTATTGATGGTCACTATGTGTTGAATCTTAATGGGGTTTTTCTTAACTTCATTGCAATGACTTTTAAGTTACTCAATCTCTTATTCTTGTTGTTTATAGTTTCATGAGTTTTTTAAAGGTTTTTTTTTGTGTTTATACTAAAAAAAATTGCAACTTTTTAGGAGGTTGGGAGATATGATGGAGGAATTTGGGAAATACCACTTCAAATCTCTTGCTTTTCCTTTAAAGTTGTAATCTTTGCTATTTTTGAGTAAATGGGATTGTTTTAGTTGAAATGGAGAAATTTGAAAAATCTCACTTCAAATCTCTTGTTTTTGCTTTGAAGTTGTAGTCTTTGTTATTTTTTAGTAATGGGGTTGTTTTTATTGAAATGGAGAAATTTGAAATATCTCACTTCAAATCTCTTGTTTTTCCTTTGAAGTTGGAATCTTTGATGTTTATGAGTAATGGGGTTGTTTTAATTGAAATGGATCTATGTTTGAACTTAGTGTATCTCCATAGTTGGGTTTGGCTTAAGGTATGAAGTTCAAGAAGTTGATGCTTGGTAATAAAATGGGTGGATTTATATACCTCATTTAGGGTTGTGTGATTTTATGGGATACTTCTTATAGGAAATCAAGCAATATATACAACAACAGTATATTCGGTGAAATCTCACAAAGTGAGGTTTGGGGAGGTGTAGAGTGTAAGCAGACCTTACCCCTAACTCGTGGAGGTAGAGAAGTTGTTTCTGAAAAACTCTCGACTCAAGTGAAGCAAATCAAAGTAGTAATGGAAAGGAAAAACGGTAGTGAAGAAAGCATGACAACTAAGCAATATATGTACTTTACAATATCCATTACATTGTTTAAACAGATATCATGGCATCAAAAGATTTACTTTTATTGTTCATACAATGTTGGATCTCAAACTATTGTGAATGCTTTATTGAGGTCATTACATTATGTTCCTTTACAAAATTTATTGGAAAATTTCACCTAACTTGAGTTTTTGAGATTTTCAATTGCATTCTCTTGTTCATGAATTAGCCCAGTTGCCCCAACTGGACTTAACCATTTGACTTCTGACAATAAGAGGAAGAGAATCCCTCTTGAGTAAGGGCTCTTGAGTTAGAGTTCGAACTCTTTTTATATCTGTGGCGTCTAGGCTAGCTTGCGTGCACCTCGACTAATTCCACGAGATACTTGTCACCTCATACCCTCAACATGTACTAGGTAACTCTATCTACCAAGGCTAGGACAAATGGAAAGAAATTACCTAGTGCTTTTGTCTTACTGGGATTGGAACTTGAGGCCTTGTGGTTCTGTTTCATGAAATGCTTGTTCGTTCATCTCTTTATTGTTGTGTTATTGGTAGTCAAAGAGGTAGTATTTGCCTCTTCTATATTTTTATTTATTATGATTTAGGATATGTATGAGTCTGATTATTAGGAAGATAGCAGGTGTTGCTTGGTTTCCTGATATGGAATTGTAATTAATCATTTCAGGGGCAAGTATGGATTTCAAAATGACTGAATCAGACCAGACTCGATAGAACTCAGAAATTTTTGGTTCAGTGTGATGTATGCTGTTTCAGGCATAGTCAGCGAGGTGTTTGGCTTTTATGAGTCAGCCATTTACCTTTGAAGTGCTTGCCGATTAGTCTACTTACTGCCAAGGCCCATTGTGATGGGTTCGTTTCGTGGTAATTGTGAAATTGTTGAGTCGAAGGATGAGGCTGAATTGTTCCAGCATTCGAGAAGGTTTAATCAAGTACTCGAACCGGACAGGAAGCAGCAGAAGCCTCCTTTGGCTAGAAAAGGAGCCGGTAAATACTTAGGAGATGACATCAATCAGCTTTTCGAATCAATCAATGTAAGAACATCAAAGAGTCTGGATTTGACAGATCATGTAAGAAGAGATGCCTCAAAAAGGCCAATGAGGGGTGGTGGATCTAACTCTCCGGTAACAGGGTTTTCTGATCCAGTTTCTCTAAAGCAGGCATTTCGGGGTCTATGCATATCTCAGGCAGCTGAAATGGCTGCAATGAGGCGATTATCAAAGCCACCTGGCTCTCCTAGTGGTTCAGAACCTGGAAGAATTACATGTTCCTCCCGATTTGCAGGTCCTAGTGAATCTGGTTTTCTTCAATCAGAAAGATTATTACAAGATGAAAGCACTTCAGGAGGTCTCCACAAGCTGTCTCACAACCCTCATGAACGGTATGTTAAGTCAGCAAACCATAGTCCCCGTTCTTCTCCACGATTTGCCATTAAGCCATTCAACATGAGTCAAAATGGGAGAGTAGTGCCATCAGAGAGCATGTCCAGCTCTGTGCCTCAGCACATCCAAGAATCCAGGTTAAAGTCACCAGGTCAAAGTGCGCTTTCTTCTCCACGATATGCTAGTAAACCGAGTATTAAGAGTACAGAGTCCATATCCAGGCAAACTGAGAGAATATTGTCAGCAGAAAATGTACCAGGCTACCATAAAAAAGATTTTCTACAGCCTCCAGAAGCCAACATGAGATCAACCAGCGAAAGTGCTCTCTCTTCACCTCGTATTGGTGATAAACCAGTAACTAAGCAAGCAGAATCAGTTGTAGCGCAAAATAAGAGGACAGGAGGCGCTGAAAGCATTTCTGGTTTTTTCAACATGATACCTGATTATCAAGAGCACATGAAGTCTCCACACCAAGGTGCCATTTCGTCTCCTAGGTTGGTAGCTGCACAGGCTCTACAGTTTACAACTTCAAGCCTCCAGGAAACTAAGAATGCACAAGCATCAAACCATCATGAGATCAAACCACTGGGAACTGCATCAACTAAGGAAAAAACCCAAACTGCAGTTCCTTCCTCATCTTCATGTGAGTCTAGTAATGTCGTATTGGTGTCTGGACCAAAAAGATCGCCAGATAATCAGAAGAGAAATGTGGTTACATCATTTAGAGTAGCAAATAAAGCAGCTCTAAAGCTGAGACGGAAAGGCAGATCGCAGACAGTGCCTTCGTCGAATGTAGTAAAAGGCAACAAGGAGTCCAAATCGAGTAAAAGCACCAGTCGTTCCATTAAGCCTCCAGTCAAAAACAAATATCTTCTCAAGAAGAAATTGAAAGAGGAGGTAGCACTAGCAGCTGGCACTTTTAATCTATGCTACGAAATAAATGGTCCAACAGAATCTCCTAGTCAACTTATCTGCCAGAGATGTCAGTGCACTCTCGAGGGTGCGGGGAAGGAATCTAGTGAGGAACCTGCAAAGCAAACCTCTGGATGTATGACCATTGGAGCTAGTGAAAATAGCACTAGCTGTGCTGCTAATGGTTATAACAATAGTGGTCCTCCTGTCTTGAAATTCAACAAGACATCAAAATCTAGGGAGCAAGGCGAATTTTCTCAGAGCTCAAAGAGTAGTATTGGTGATTATAGTACTAGCACAACCATCAGTGAAGAGAGCAACCTAAGCGGCTCTTTTTCGGGGAATAGACCACACATGTCCAAAGATGGCAGGTGGGAGGCTATCAATCAGGTGAGAAAACACTATGGATTCTTAGGATTAAGTCACTTCAATTTATTGAAGAAGCTTGGTTGCGGAGACATTGGCACGGTGTATCTTGCCGAGCTGCTAGAAACCAACTGTTTGTTTGCAATAAAAGTTATGGATAACGAATATCTGGCAAGAAGGAAAAAGTTGCCGAGGGCCCAAACTGAAAGAGAGATTCTGCGGATCCTGGATCATCCTTTTCTGCCAACACTCTATGCACAGTTCACTTCAGATAATTTATCATGTTTAGTTATGGAGTTCTGTTCAGGTGGTGATTTACATGTCCTCCGTCAGAAGCAGCCAGGTCGATATTTTTCCGAGCCGGCAGCAAGGTATAATGTTTTTCAATGCAGTAGATCTTACTCAACATTAATAATGTTGACAGATGATGTTTGCTGGGAAATACTTGTAAATAATGAAGCTTTCTTTGAAAATGATATAAGTTCACCATAAGCATGAAAAAGACTTGTCTTTCTTTTGACCTGCAAATATACGTGAAACTTTTTTGGCTCGGTTTATTATAGAGCTTAACTAAGATTTTCTCGTAACTTTACTGACTTGAACAAATAATGGCTAGGTAATGCATGATCATAGGAGTCTATGTTTTAACCTATCTATATATTATAGCTACGCGATAAGACAAATTCTTTTAATATGCATGCATTTTCTGATTAGGTGTATCCTCTTTCATCACCAATCAAACCCCTCCTTCCAAAGAAAAATGTAAATCGATAAAAATGCACTTGTGTCGAAACTGTTGCTTTTAAGTTTTAAAGGCTGAGTGGAACTTTTTGATTGGGCTGGTGTTTTAAAATTTTGGCTTGCTTGCTTTGATAGCTGTATCTTTATACAATGTTAGAAAGAATAAAGATTTTGGCTTGCTTTGATAGCTGTTTTTTAAAACACTAAAGAAAGTTGAACTAGCTCTGTCACCTTCAGCATAAAATATTTCTTCCATTATAACAAGACAACTAGCTTAGTGTATAATTTTTGTTCTTCTAGTGACCCAAGATTTCTCTCACTAGTTAGTTATATTAGACATGTTTTACTGACTTTAGGTTCTCTATTATTTGAGATATTCATTATCTTCTCCATTTAACATATGCTACTCGTTAAATGCCATGTAAATATATCTGTTGACCTGTTGGTACATCTATATCATGCAAGACCTTACTGTAGATGGCTCCCTCTCTTCACTTCCTTTCAATTTATTATCATGACCTAGTGGTTGTGCTTTTCCTAACTTGGCTGAATGTACATCATAGTTTCAGCCGAGTTTTTATGGACGGTAGTAACTCTGTTCAGCGTGAATATTTATCTATTATATTTAATCATAGACCAGGCTGAGAATGTGGAAATCAATTCCAGCCTTGTTTTAATGGAAGCTAGCAAGTGTGTTTTGTATCCACAATATTCAAATTTAGATGTATTATACATCATGTTATTAATCTTTTAGCTTCCACATCCGTGTATTCGGTGAAACCTCTCTTAACTCGTTGTAATTGCAGGTTTTATGTTGCTGAGGTCCTCCTTGCTCTGGAGTATTTGCATATGCTAGGAGTTGTATACCGTGATTTGAAACCAGAAAACATTCTGGTTCGGGAAGATGGTCACATCATGCTTACTGATTTTGACCTCTCACTCAGATGTTCTGTTAATCCCACTCTTCTACAGTCATCCTCATTGGGAGTAGAAGCCCCGCGGATCTCTGGTCCATGCGCAGGATCCAACTGCATTGATCCATTTTGTGCCGGACCATCATGTCAAGTTTCTTGCTTTAGCCCCAGAGTTTTACCTGGCACTGCTAGAGCAAGAAGGCTAAAAGCTGAAGCTGCTGCATCTCTTAATAGATCATTGCCTCAGCTTGTAGTAGAGCCAACGGAAGCTCGGTCCAACTCGTTTGTTGGTACACATGAATACTTGGCTCCTGAGATCATCAAAGGTGAGGGCCATGGGAGTGCTGTTGACTGGTGGACACTAGGAGTTTTCCTTTACGAGCTTCTATATGGTAAGACACCCTTTAAAGGTGCTGGAAATGAAGAAACTTTGGCCAACGTCGTCTTGCAGAACCTCAGATTTCCCGACAGCCAGATCGTTAGTTTTCAAGCAAGGGATCTCATCAGAGGACTGTTAGTAAAGGAGCCCGAGAATCGATTGGGTACAGAAACAGGTGCTGCTGAGATTAAGAGACACCCTTTCTTTGATGGCCTGAATTGGGCATTGATACGCTGCGCCGTTCCGCCTCAAGTACCTGGAGTAACAAAAGTAGCACTTGAGGAAAAGAGCAAACAGTTTTTGGAGTGTGGTTCAACAGGGGAGCATCTGGAATTTGAGCTATTCTAGCAAAACTTGTTGATACTCTCATGTCTAAATTATTAATGAAAAGCAAGGCCAAAAAATTTTGCTCAGTGAAAAGCATGGTGAATGCTGTAGTTATACTTTGATTATGCCATATTATATTTGGAATTTGCTTAGCTGATGTACTTAGGAAAAATTTAAGAGCCACAACTTAGGAGGTTGAGCAATAAATGCATTAAGTCCTGCTATGAAATGGTAGTTGATTGTTTTGACTGGCAGGTATACATATTACCTATGTTGAGTGCGTGTCAGATTCTCCAAAAGTAGTGTATTTTTGAAGAATTCGATACGAGTGTGGCATTGAAAGTCAAAGAGTTTGCGCAACTTAGCATATTAGTGGAGTTACATAAGTCTAGGATGGGTTGGGTGGGTCTTTATTATGACTTGCATAATTTTCACTTCGTGAGCTAGCTTTAGGATTGAATTAAATCGAAGATGCGTTTCTTTTAGGGATAATAATTATGCAGAATGTTAGCAAATAAACTTTATCATCTATTTAGCACAACTTAAATAAATTAGAAAAAAATTATTATTCAGCCATATTACTTACCAAAAAATGGCCGACACAGCTTTTCTTACTTCTTCCGTGTCTTCTTCAATTCTTCTCCATATTTTCTTTAAAATTCAACGAACCCCAAACGTGAATCATTTCAAGGAAATTATATATCAAAGGATTTGAAATACTGAGAGGATTTCATATCTAAAATTTGGGACGATTTAGAGGTGATTTTGATTTTTGAGTTGGTCGGAACTGAATAGTCAATGTATATTTTCTATGACTTTTGACTATTTTATATGTTAGTAAAAACCTGACTATATTTATTGTAAACTAATTACTATATATTTAAAACTATATAAAATTAACAGGGAAGAAAAAACGTTGCAAAATGTTTTTTTGTTTATTTGGCATACCATTAATATTAGGGAAAATTGTATGAAATAATAAACTATTAATTCAAATTAAATGATATAGTCATAGTTTATTTTATTTGTAATTCACAACAAACATCCCTTTTTTTTGTCATCTGATTCGATATACAATTAGTCATTTTATACATTTCGGTATAAAATGTATAAAACGCGTTTGTGTTTGTATAAAGTGAGAGAAAAGTGTGTTTACAAATACAAATACATATATTTTCATTTTATACACTTATAATTATACATATACATATCTTATTATACAAATTACAATGTATAAATGAATTTATACAAAACTGAACAATTTGTATAAAATTGGATGTATCTAGCGAATTATACAAATCAAAGGCTCCATAACAAACATAAAATTTGCTATGGAGCGCAATTATGCAAACTATAGTTATAACATACAAATATAATTTTTATGTTTGTTATATGTGAAAGTTACTCTTAATATTAAATTATTAATAGAGGCTGCATCCGAACACTTTTATCCAAAAATTGTATCATATATATGGTGGCTATTGTGGACATTGAACTTTCCTAGTGAAATTCAATCTCTGCCATTTATTAAAAAGTCACTTTATAGGAATTGGGTATTTTTTTCAAATTTTCGTGTGTTAGCTTATAAATATTTTGATAATAGGACTTCTAGTAATTTTTTTTGCAAAACCTTTATTTCGTAGGAAGTTGAGGGAGTAGTTAGTAAAGTCTCACCATTTTTTGCGTATATTTTGGATATTTAGGAGCCATTTTACAGGACAGTAGACAATTTTCTCAGTTTCCATGTGTGTTAGCTCATGAATATTCGGTGATATGACTTTTAGATGATTTTTTTGCAAAAACCTTTACGAAATCCTCTGTAGAAAGTTGGGGGAGCAGTACGTGTAACCTCACCATTTGTTGCACATATTTGAAGAATTTAGGAGTCATTTTACATGACTCATCAATTTTCGTGTGTGATAGCCTATAGTATTTTGGTGATATGACTTTCAGATAATTGTTTTGCAAAATCTTTACGGAACTCTACAAAGGGAGTTGGGGGAGTAGTACGTGTGGCCTTACCATTTTTGGCACATATTTTGGACATTTAGATCCCATTTTACATAAATTAGGCTATTTTCTCAATTTTCGTGTGTGTTAGTCCATGAATATTTTGGTGATATAACTTCCAGACAATTTTTTTGTAGAACATTTACGGATCTCCCAGTAGGGAGTCGGGAGAGCAATACGTGAAGCATCACCATTTTTGCACATATTTGGACATTTAGGAGTCATTTTACAAAAAAATAGACGATTTTCTCAATTTTTTATGTGTGTTAACTCATGAATATTTTGGTGATATGACTTCAAAAACAATTTTTTTTGTAAAATTTTATGGAACACTCTGTAAGGAGTTGGGGGAGTAGTACTTGAAGCCTCACCATTTTTTCACATATTTAGGCCATTTAGGATCCATTTTAATAGAATTAGGTGATTTTTTCAGTTTTTTGTGTATTAGCCAATGAATATTTTGGTGCTATGACTTCTGAACAATTTTTCTGCAAAACCATTGCAATAACCCCCAGTAGGGTGTTGGAGGAACATAATGTGAAACCTCACCATATTTTGGATATGTAGGAGCCATTTTAAAGGAATTAAGCGATTTTCTCAATTTTTCGTGTGTGTTAACCCATTATTATTACTTTGATGACATGACTTCTGGAAGATTTTTCTACAAAACCTTTACAGATCCTTCATAGAATGTTAGAGGAGCAGTACACGAAGCCTCACCATTTTTTGTACATATTTTGGGCATTTAGTAGTCATTTTTATAGGAATTAGTTCATTTTCTCAGTTTTTCATGTGTGTTAACCAATTAATATTTTTGTGATATGGCCTCTGGACAATTTTTCTATGAAACCTTTATGAAACTCTCTATAGGGAGTTGAGGGAGCAATATGTGAAGCGTTATCATTTTTACACATATTTTAGACACTTCGGAGTCATTTTACAAGAATTAGACGATTTTTTTTAGTTTTTCACGTGTAGCCCATGAATATTTTGGTGATATGGCTTCCGAACAAATTTTCTGCAAAATTTTTATGAAAACCCTCTGTAGGGAGAGGAAAGTAGTACGTGAAGTCTCACTATTTTTACACATATTTTGGGCATTTACGAGTCATTTTAACGGAATTAAACATTTTTTCATGTGTATTAACCCATAAATATTTTAGTTACAATGATTTCCAAACCATTATTCTTTTCACTAAAAAAATAAAAGTAATTACAGAAACAAAATAACTTCACGATTCAAAACAAACAAGGCAGTTTCATAGAACAGTGAATCTCTCAGTATTGGAATATTTTTTAAAAGGTTCACTTTTGGCTGTAAAAATTCAAAATATTTGCCCCGAACCGTACTATCCATATTATCATCCCTAATTATAAAGATTAAACTCATGAGTTAAAATCTTAATTTCGCCTCTATCCTCAAGGTGGGAAAAATGAATATTAAATTGAAGCCTTAAAGGTAAAAGTAGAGGTAGGGTTGTCAATTAATTCCATGGCAGGTTGAAGTGGACCTAATTATTATAGTGCAAGTTACATATTTGACCGATCGATAAGAATAACAGTAAACTTCACCAAAATGCACAACTTTGGTGTCAACTCAAGTCAATAATAAACACACCACACATCCCATGCAAATTTGTACAGATGATAGTTAGGGATATCAATACCACAAAAGAACAATGAACAACAACACAACCAAGGAAAAGAAAACAATAAGTCCAAAAAAACATTTTTTTTCCATGAAAAATCAAACAAGAACCACTTGCAAAAATCAAGTGCTAATATAGCTGGCCTCGGACGTGGTACCTCGTGCCAATTGATGCAACACGCTAGTCGGGGACGAGTTAGTTGTCGATGACCTTAAGGCCTCGGCAAGCGGCCCACCCATCGAGGCCACTTGGTGGTGACTCGTCCCCCATGTAGACTGTTCAACATTACTTACTTGAGTCCCCGAATCATAATCATTCCCAGTTGAAAGCTTCAACGAAAAGTCGGACGAGGGGTTACCCCCTCCACCGGGCATCGAAATGGACAGGCTGGTGGCAGCATTGTCACCTTCTTGAAGTTGTTGTTGTCTAGGCCAATCATCAAAGAAATGGCGTAGGATTTGGCCACTAGATGATTTAACATCACCAATAGATACATCTTTTTGGAGTACTTCTTGTGGTGGACCCTTAATTGGCCTACAAATCAACATCATGACAGCCCAGCCCAAATCAAGCAGGGGACAAATTGAAGAAAAAGCTGTACAAAACATATAGTACATACACAAAACAACAAACCACATAATAAAAATTAACTTCTTTTAAACATATGTAAAGTTTAGTCAACATGATCTCCATATTTACATTGTAATCCGTCTATCTCAATTTATGTGAAGGGATTCAGAGTACATATCAAAACACTTAATTATGATTATAAGTTCGGATATAGTTTCTTGAATAGCTAACTTGAAATATCAAAAAATGACTTAAAGAAAATTATAGTCAAAGAATAAACTATTCAACTCTCCAAATAGTAACAACACCTTCACATAACACGAAATGGAGGAGTACTTCTTATACATTTAATATACACACCAATGATAACTACAAATAACTATAACTAGGCGGGTGATTTTCAAAACACAAATAGCTTGCCGGATTCATTATATAATGTTTTTATCGATATACATAGATTAAACATGGTTATATACATAGATTATACATATAATATACTTCGTGAACGGCTATTTAGGTTAATAGCCGTTCACGAAACTGCTAAGATCTCAGAAAGTGGGATCCCTGCCAGAGCAAACCCCCAAAAAAAACCAAAGATAAGGTTCCTAGAAAGAAAATGAAAGTGGGCCAAGAATATCTTCAATAGATTCTAAAGATCCAAGAAAAATCTAATAAGTGGACCATGCTCAACTACAAGGCAAAAATAGAAAAAGAATGATAATAAAAGGAATTTAAAGAAAATGGAACTCACTTTGATCAAGGTTTTAATTTAAAATTTCTCCCTATTGGGAGACAAGTATCAATTTTACAGTTATATATAAAGATGTCTCTTTGGAGGAGGTAGTGGAAAAAAGAGAATATTTGTTGGTCCCTTCAAGAAAAAAAAAAGTGAAAGTTCAATGCTTTAATGTATTAATTGAACTTCTTGTCAATCTCTTTTGCATAAAAACAGTGAAAAAAAGTTGTATCTGTACCAAGTAACACTTTGCTTTTGAGTAAATGAGTTATATATAGTACTAAGAAATATTTATAGAAAGAATAATGATTTCACTACAAAATATAGAGTGCATATTCACTTAGATTGAATAAAGTGAGAACAGACACTCCAAGATAATGCTATACCAAGATAGGACTTTTCTTCTCCCCCCCAAAAAAAAGGAACAAAAATGAAAAGGCCTAAAATGCATATATAATGAAACACCATAGCAGGGTAGGTAATCTGTCTTATTAACTTGGTTAATAATTCTACTTTTTATGGAGGAAGTAGTTATCTTTTTTGCTTTTGAATCGTAGTGTCTGGACCAGCTTCACTCACCTCGACTAATTTGATGGTACCTACTACCTCTCATTAGCATAAGCACAACTATGGGATATATAACACTATTCACTACGACTTAGACATATGAAGAAAAAAGAAACTAGTTTTTTTTGCCTATATTGCTCGAACTCTTCGAAAATGATGACACACACGTATTGTATCCTCTAAAAAAATGCAATCTTTTTAGAGTATTCAACATGCACCCGTCAACATTTTTAAAGAATCTGAGCAACATAGGTTATTGATGCCCTAAGACCTCATCATTCTCAACTCACTCTATAGGCCACTAGGCGACACTCTTGGGGTGCAACGAAATAGCTATCTTTTATTTCACATATTGCAGTACTGTAAACTATTAAAGCACAAAACATACAAGATCCAGCATTTGAAAAGCTATTAAAATAAAAATATATATACCTTTGATTGAGATGAAAAGGTGCATTAGTGGAAGGTGAATGTCCCGATAGAGAAAACTGAGGAGCACCAGCACCAGCATGAGCATGTCCGACCATTTTTCCGAAGGCTTGATGATGAGAAACAGTGTTATTGTTGTTGTTGTTTTTACTGCCACTGTTGGCAGGTGTGGGAATTTCCACAGGCTTTCTTGAACGGCTGCGGCCACGATGAACGTGGCGCTCGCAGTATTTCTGGCCAGCCACTACATCCCTTGAGCACCTCCATTTCTTGCCATCAGTCCTCCTACACCTTCCTGGTTCTGGATCCATGGCGGCTCTACCCCAGTACCCTGACTGCATCACTTCAAAAACACACATAACATTCTTAATCTTCGAGGTCAAGTAGAAATTACAAACAAAATGATTTAACTTATAGACATTAACAATTTTTGTGTAGTTATTTGGTATCTTCAACTCATTGGGGCGACTATTCCAAGTTTGGGCTGTATAATCCTATGTTGCTCAGATTTTACAAAAATACTCCAAAAACAATACATTTTTCGATAGTCTAAGATCAAGAACACAACTTCATGATTCAATTTTTCTTTTTTCCTTTGTTCTAAGATCAAGAAAGGAACAAAAGAGTCAACATACACAACAACAACGACATATACCTAGTGTAACTCCACAACTGGGGTTTTGAAGGATAAGACGTACTTAGACCTTACGACATTATTTCTAATAGACCATCAGCTCAAACAATAAAGTTATTAAAAAAAGAGTCAACACATGCAACAACAACAACAACAACACATATCCAATGTAATTCTACAAGTCGGGTCTGGAAGGATAAGACATATCCAGACCTTACAACCTTACCCTCTATACATACAGCAAAAATAAATAGAAAAAAAAAGAAAAAGATTCCAACTTCACAATAGAGTAGAGAGGTTGTTTCCTAATAACCATTGGCTCAAAAAGTGAAGCTATTCAAAAAAGAGTCAACAATACACATACATAAAAAAATGAAGAGCTACAAAAAAAGATTCCAACTTTACACTACAAAAACTAAAAACTTGATACAAAAAATGAAAATAACTTACAAGCTTGTTGATAATGAGGATACTGTTGAAATGGATGAGCAAAGTAATATGAAGGAGGAGGAGGTGAAGAAGCAATAATACTTTTCTTAACAAGATGAAGTAGTTCAGAAGGAACAGGGGCACCAGCTACAAAATGCCTAAAAATCAAACTCTGTAGTTCAAGTTCTTGCCATTGAGCCAAGCTGAAGTAACCACCACCACTCCCAATCCCTAAAAATCAAATAAAAAGACAATCTTTAACATGTACAACAACTCAAAATCTAAACTTTAAAGCAAGAAAAGCAACAACATTGAAAAGGGTGTCTAAATCTAAAATCAAGAAAACCAAAAAAAATAAAAATTGAATCTTTAACATGTACAACAACTCAAAATTCTAACTTTAAAGCAAGAAATGCAACAACTTTGAAAATGGTGTCTAAATCTGTGTTTATCTTACTTGGAAATTTGGTGGTGACAGTGGTTGTTGAATCTGACATTAATTTGGTACAAGTTGTTGTTGATGTTGTTGGTTCAGATACAAACAATGGAAGAGCAGCAGCAGCAGCAGAAGCAGAATCAGAAGAAACAGAGTGGAAGTCAAGATGAAGTCTTGGTAACTTTGCTGGTGATTCTTGATTTTCTGACTCATGTTGATTACTCCATTGCTTCAGATTGAAGTCCATGTTTAGATTAAGGATGATTTGATACTAAGAAGAAGAGAATATTAATGTGAAGGGAAATTTATTTCTGAAGAGAAAGTTAAGTTTGGAAAAAAGTTAATTAATTATTTTTTTGCAGAGAGTTGAGTGGACCTTTTTTTATATGTTTGTATCTTTTTTGCAGTGTCGAGTGCGGGGAAACCTGCAAAGCTAAGTCTTCTGTGTGCGTCTTATCATCCCTTTATTTTACCACCAACAAGGTAATAACTACAACCAAATGCACAAACAAAGGAAACCATGGTCGTCGTTCAGTGTTAAGTATTTCTTCATGTTTAATCTAAGGTCTTTGAGTTTGAGTCATTTCAGGTATGCAATTATTTTATTAGAAAATATTTTACTTTCTAAATTCAAAATTAATCAAACTCTAATATTAATATCAATCATCAAATGAAAAGTTAAAAAACAAATGGTAAAAGAAATTCCTTTGAGTCCTTGTAAGGGGTTGGTCATAGATTTTAAGTATTTTATTTCAAATTTATGAGGTTAAATTTAAAAAATAGTTATACTTTTGTAAAAACATATTTGAGATACTTTTTGCATTTAAAAAATAATGACCTATTTTTGTTTTATCTTATTATAAAAAGATTGAATTTTTTTTTATAATATTTAAAATTTCAGTTTTTCACCTGACATGCTTAAAGTTACAAAAATCAAATGACATTTTGATGCAGTCAATATAACTTCAATCTACGACAATTTGATACAAGTCAAACTAATTCATGTTTTTTTCTAAACAGAGGAAGTACTCTAATAATTATATTGAGTGATACTTAGGGGTCATTTAGCAGCTGAATAACTCACAAATTATTCATATATTGATTTTCGTATAACATATACAATATTCGATTAATAATTTAAAAACTCATGTAATTAATATATGCGTAACTCAAACCAACTACTGCTAAACCACCCTTTAAATGAATGAGATGAATAAATTTTGTTTGTGGTGGCCAGTAATAAAGCTAAAGAAGTGATCAGTAGGCAGGCAGTAAGCACTTGAGAAAAAGTAACAAAAGAAGCTTTTAGGTAAGGTTAGTAAGCACTTGAGATAAAAAAAAAAGAAAAAAAAAGACAGTCAGAGACAAGACAGTTGAGACCAAAAAAATAATATATAAATAAATTACTACTAAAACAATATATAGGTTCTGCAGGTTCTGTCTGTAGCTGTAAGTTTTTATTGGAAAGTGAACCAAAAAAATAAAAAAACAGGAGGTACAGTTATGACTAATTAGTAGGATTTCGAGGTTCAGTTTTGTTTGGGGCTCAAAAATTTTATTTTTTTATTTTTTGGCTAAGAGTTAAAAAAAAAAACTGAAGCATGAGAGGATGTGAAAGAGTAAAAAAAATTAAATTAAAGATTTTACTGAGCTGACAAATGTAAGTTCTATTTCAGCCAAAAATATCAGAGTTTGTCTAATTTTCATAAGTAGTTGCTAAGGTTTGGTCAGATGGAGGAAGATGTTAAATTTTAATTTAGGGAAAAAAAATAAATTGATTTTCTTATATTGGAGTTTGGCACAACATATGTTTAAATGTTACTATAAATTATCTTGTTTTATTGTATTTTATGTGTATCGAGTGTTTATGTCAAAGCGATAAATATATGATATAGTTTTTAAGAAAATGATCTGAAAAATACTATAACTTTGGTCAAAATTGTTGTTACGATACCAAATTTTGGAAAGGACCTTTTACCCCATGAACTATTTAATAGTGTATTTTAAAGGTATATATGTGTCTATGTGGACATCATAAATATTGCATCATTTTAAATAGTAATGTGTCCACGTGGCACATATATACCTTTAAAATACACTATTTAACAGTGCAGGGAGTAAAATGTCCTCTATAAAGTTTGATATCGTAACAATAATTTCGGCTAAAGTTAAAATATTTTTCAGATCATTTTTCTCTTTTAAATATATGCAATTACTTACTCATAATATTGCTTCGACCAAAAAAGATATTGGTGTTTGTATTACTTCTTTTAAGTTTAGAAATGTGCAAATAGAATTATTTTTATATTAGAAAATGACCTTTTTATTTGTCTTTTCTGAGTAATTGAAATGAAAAGTCTTTTCCTTTTTTTTGTTTTTTCATATCTACCGTAACACGTACCTTTTAAAAAAAATTTAATTAGATGATGTTGTCGTAGACAATCATGAATCATTAGTGAAATTTAATAAATTAAAATACATAAAAGGCCTGTCATACTTTAGACTTTTGTTATTTGAATGAATTAACGACATAGATCACTAACGGATGTGGTGTAATGGATGAGATTGTTCCTAATTTAACAAGATGTTTTGGTTTTGAGCTCGAAATAATGAAAGATTCTTAGTAGAGACTAGCAAGTGTTATCTCTAAATGGGCTCGACCCAATGTGAATACAGATTAGTCTTATTATAATATGGGTCACGAACACAGACGGAAAATTGAAAAAAAAAACAATCATCAACTCAACCATAGCAATGACATAACATAGATAACAGGGTGATCAGTTGAACATTTTTAACAAAATTTCTAATTTCGTCATTGAACTATTGTACCTCGGAAAATTGTTTAAGAAGCTATAGGACGTAACCTTAATATTGCAAGTAAAAATGAGAGAAATTAAAGAAAATTATTTATGGAAAGAACCCTTTAGTTTGTTTTGAACTTTTCTCCTATTTCCATGCACTTTCAATATTAAACTTGATTTAAAATACAACAAAATGACAAGTTCTTAACGTTATTAAACTACTAATAAATCACAATTATCAAGATATTCCTGAGTAGTTTCATAATGTTAAATGTTTCTCTAGGTGTTATTTATCAGAGATTAAGATGATAAGCTTTGGGCTAATAAAACTAAAGTATTTTTTTCAAGTTTCCACATGAATGTCATGATGATACTATGCAATTGGCAACTGTGCCAACATTTTACTCTATTGTCTCGTAATTAATGTTAAATGTTTCTCTAGGTGTTACTTAATCATACTTTCACTTGGAAACAAGAAAATTAACAAGACATGTTATGCAATTTATTAAGAGTAGATTTTAAAAAATTAATATATGGAAAGCTTCGCATGATATAGGATTTGACCAAACATCTCACGATACGAGTTGACGACAGCCATGCAATACATATATAAAAGTAAGTATCATCCCATTAAGAATGTATTTTCTTGCTCATACTTCAAGGGTCACTTATTTTGGATCAAAATTATTTGGCTAAAATGATGTTTACAATAGAATTAGAAAAAGTTAAAAGTTCTCATTCTTTAGGACTGTACATTGAAATTATATTTCAATCTAAAAATATATTTACCCCTTTAATTTGTATCGAAATAAAAACTCTATAATGGTTAGATTTTTAAGGACTCATTTGGCCCCAAATAAAACTTGGGAAAAACTGGAAAAAAACTTATCAGTGGCGTTTAGCTACACAACTTGATAAATATATTTGTTAAGAATTTCGAGTTTTCAAATACTAGAAAAAATTAATTTTAGGGCCAAGTTCTAGTATTTGAGAATTTTTAAAAAATTCAAAATTACCCTAAAAATTTATATTTTATAATAAATATTCATAATATTTATCTATCATATCTATCTATTACTACTAATAGATAACTAGATTACTCATCTATCCATTAAACAACATGCTCGCCAACCATATTAAACTTCTCTATCTATTAAATAACAAAGGAATGTGATATCATTTGGAGGACAACATGGAAAGTGAAAGAGAGCTTAAGCATGACAAATAGTTATTTAACTATAGACATGCCTCTTTGCGCAATGTAATTGAAAGAACATTTGGTGCGTGGAAAAGTAGATTCAAAATACTACGACAAAACATAAATAACTATGAATTAGATATGCATGTGAAAATAGTAGTTGCTTGTGCCGTATAGCATAACTTTTTTATGTGAAAATCAAAGCAGTGATGAAATATATTCAATGTACATGAACATGATGATATGGTTACAGATGAAGATGACGAACAATCAACTCAGAGTAACAATATTGCTTCTTCTTCTCTGGCATCTAAATCTTGCATGTAGGGAAGCTATTGTTCGTGGAATGTGGATGATTAGATAAATAAATAGTTTGTTACTACCTCCTCTGGAAAAAATTGAATTCTAATTTGAGTAACAAAATTGAGAAAAAAAGAACAATTTGTTTTTAATGAGTTATAATTATAACTGAATCAATGACAAATTCAAATATTTGATTAATATATTGCTCTTGCATATATTATTATTTTGTTGTTGTTGTTTGTTATAAATTGTGTTATAAGGTTATTTTTTAAGAAACATATTTACTATAAATAGATAATACAATTTATGAGTATTTTTAATAGTTCTTAGAACTTATGAGTATAAATCATATTTTTTTGAAATAGTCAAATATTCTTGGGAAAACATGGGGCCAAAAACATGGTATAATTTTACCAAAAACTTGGCCCAAATGTTGTTGTCAAGAATATTTAGGAATTTGAGGTCAAACGCTAGCTTACCAATGACTTTAGAACAAGATATTTTAAATGAAAATTTTAACAAAAAATATTGATATATTTTAGTAGTGACATAGATTGGAGTAAGTGTGGTTCGTTCACTAGCAACGTTGAACTTTGCTCGTAATTTGATTGGAACTAAGGACCTAAACTAAATGAAATTTCAACACTCGCATAAAACTATCTAAAAAATGAAAAATCAATACTTAAATAAAAATGAGTGAAATGAGTAAACACAAAATGAGCTAAATAAAAATTATAGCAACAAACTATTAAGGAATGAATATATTTGAAGTTTTAAATCTGGGTGATTCGAAATATGACTTTGTTAAGATTATTTTCTTATGAAAATCATATGTTTAAAATTTTAATGAAATTGAAAGTAGATGTGTGAGTGGAAGTATTAATTTTTGATGGAAACATAAGAGAAAAATGTCAGAAAAGCAGTTGAAATTGCAGGGTCTTGTCCATTTTTATCTTTATATTTATGTTGCGTGCATTCACTTGATGTGACCAACTAAACTTTCCCTTTATATTGTACTACGTATTAAATTAATTAATTAAATAACAGCATATATTAGTTGATTAATTTTACTTATTTGAAACTTGATTTGGTCTTTCACGCACGTAGGATGTCGCATATATAGAATACGAATTACCACGTAAAATTAAGTAGAACGTGTGTTTATTTGTTGAACTTTATATAAGTTTAATTATTCATTTTTTTGCACACTCAAAATTAAAGGACATAAATATCAAATAAAACGAATTTAAAAAGACATATTTATATATAATCTAGGTTTTATAACGAAAACACTCTTGTATCTGATATCTAGGTTGTGACGAAGCAATTCATCCACTTCGTAAAGAATTTCGAACGATCATCCACTTCGTAAAGAATTTCGAACGATCGATAACAAAAATCATAATTATTGCAATCTGCAGAAATTCCTTGCAGCTGGTATAGTAAATAATTCACGTCACCTAAATCGGCTTTTATTTGCAAATATATATACATATATTGTTCTAAAAATACTTGAAATTAATAATATTTCCTACATATTGTTACAATATTTAAGGAAAAGCTGGTTCACAAGTCTGTGAATACCCAAATACGTCAGTAGTAGTAAGTTTAAATTGTCAGGAAAAAAATATGTTAAATTTGTCAGAGCAATGCAATGAAAATACAAAATACAGTCTTCTCACGTAGGTCCAATAGAACTTCTTTTGTTTTTTCTCGATCGATAAATAAAGCATTCCACGTTCATATAAAAATTTAGAGATAAAACATATCCAAAGAATGTGATTTACACGATCTTATTCTAATGCAAAAAAACAATATAACTCAAAATTACTATAAGTAAATGATCCCATGAAAATAATTTTATTTATATAATTTTAGCCTTTTTCGGTTCAAATATTTGTATTTATTTCTTTTAATTTTAGAGAGGATTAAAGTAGTGGTTCAACCAGCATGCGATCAGTTCCACGTGCGTACATGTGAGTTATATTTTTGAGGAGTTATTAGTAATATAACTTTTTTTTTGTTATAAATGCCAAAGTTTGATTAATTTTTTTGTGCTACAAATATTTTGTATTTGAAAATTTAATGGACTGATTATCTAAATTCAAGTCATGTAAGACTTAAATATTTTGTTATTAAAATTATTAATCTGAATTTGAGTCATGTAAAACTTATTTAAGGAGAAAAAAAACTCTCTATAAGTTTTTATATTTTGAATACTCGAATTCAAAACTTCTCATTGAGAATTTGTGATTTGCATGCACTACTGTTAAAATGTCGCGTAAAGAATGAACGTTGGAAATAAGTTCACATTCAAAACTTTTCACGTTGATTGTCTCATTTCCATCCCCGACACCTAACCCTACCACCCCCGACTCTTATCCATCCCACCACCACCCGAAGACCGGTTGCTTGGGTTACTTAAGCAGCTCTCTTTTGCAGCAATAGCCCAATCATTTTATCAAAATAATAGGCCCATTTAATTTTGCTTGAAAGCCCTATATCGTAAAGAGACATGAATAAGCGGCCCATTTAAACCTAGACGAACTGGAATATCTCATGGGCTGGGCCCAGCAAAATTGAAGTTTGGATATTGTTTAGGTATATCGCGCCATCAAATATTCATCGCGATCTAAACATTTTTAGTCAGCCGGCTAAAAATATTTTCATTTGTCCAGTCGTAATAGTTTAAATCATCGTCGGTGTATATTTTGTGTATAACAAGTGTACATTTACATTGTGCTCAAAATAGTAAACATGCCATTATGATTGTTTTTGGTTTTGATATTTCAATCATGGGCTGTAGTTTGGATGTCTTGAATAAGCCCAATCAAGAAATCCAAGAATTTTGTTTAGTTCCTAGTGTAAAAATTTCGTAAGGTATTTTGTTTGATCGTCTCCATTTAATTTGTATTCTATTTTTAAGAGAAGTTTAATTGGTATCGACCTTTTAGGCCACTTCAAAAGCTTTTGCTTCATGACTTATAAAATTGTAAATCTTCATAAATTTATATTTATTTTTGTGTTAATTTTGAATTGAAATCGAATAAGTTAGATTGAGGTATTATGAATGAAATAAAATGAAGATATCATGAGTGAAACTCAAAGCCAAACTTAGATAATTTGTCAAGCCAAATATTAGATAAAAATGTCTCAAGTTTGACCTTGTTAATTATCAAAGCCATGACTTCAAATAAAAAATATATGAAGTTAGGTCTTTTCAAAACCAAAACTTAAATAAAAAATATTTGAAGTTGTCCTTGGAACGACACCACAACTCTAATAAAAAAATATATTCAAAATTTGATCAAGTCAAATCTACAACTTTTGTTATAATGTTTGAAGTTGGTTTTGACGACTCATATTAAACTTCTAACAAGTATGTCTGATGTTTGATCTTGCTAATACGGTCACACTTCTAACAAAAATATCTGAAGTCAAACGCAAAGTTTCTAACTTCTAATATGTGTGCAAAATCTAGAAAAATCCAATAGCCTCTTTGGAGGGTCAAGTCAATATCTAGTTGGTTGACCAAATTAGGTATTTAAACTCATTAGCTTAAATCATGGACAAAAGCAGCTCAACGTCCATATAGATGATGCCAATTCAATAAATTTCTTATTGTTAATTGACTAATGAGTCATCAACAATTTTCTGAGTTCTTTAATAAAAGAATAATGTTCGAAAAATCGAAACGATATTTTTCTATGTTATGTTTCATCCCGCTTTTCGATCAGTACACAATTAACTAGCCGATCTCAGAGATACTATATAGATATGACAACGATCCGAATAAGAAAATATAAAAATGGAGCCTCAAGAATAGCAAGAGGGCGTTTATCCCCAACTATAAAAATTGCGGGTAGTACAAAAGGAATATGACCTAGGTATCGAAAGTCAAGGATAAAAGATCATTTTTGCCCCCATTTGAAGCAAACTTTTCTATCGACTGAGTCACTCTTTTAATTCAATTTGTAGAATTGATGAATCATGTAAACTAATTAACTGTCTAAATAGAAGATTCGAGTATAATAAAAACATCCGTCAATAAAAGTTTGACCTAAGATGATCATTTTGGGGCAAAATTATTATTTCAAATGATTATTGTTTGAGTTGACTCTTGCATTTGATTAGAGAACTTAGTGGATTTCATGTAACACCAAATAACTTATCTAAATTAGCTATAATTAACTATAAATGAAATCCTATCATTGGTTTTATATATATTTTTGTTAACACGTATTTTTATTTTTTATTAGAAAATTTAATAAAAAACAAATCTTGTTTGGTACGAAAAATCATTTGTAGATAAATAGGTAAACCCAAAGAATAAAAATTGTCTGGTTATCCAACGGCAAATACTGGCAATAGAATCTTTTAATAAATGAAAAAAAAAGTATATTTAATTCCATTTGCCAAATTTATTACACATTATTTTCAGAGTAGCTTTCTATTGAGCTAAGAGAATATGACTTGTTCTAAATAATAAATATGTAAAAGATAGACTAAAATAATAAAAATCTAGAGACTTTAATAAGTTACTTGATAATGAAGGTACCTTGAGTGCATAGAGCACATACTGTAGGGTCAACTCTAAAAGAAAATATCGAACCTATTATTTTTTCATTGTTTCAGGTTCTGATTCGTGTAGTGATTCAATTCTGATTCGTAGAGTCATTCAATTCTGATTCATAGAGTGATTCAATTCTAGTTCGTATAGTGATTTAGTTTTAGTTTGTCTAGTAATGTTGAGAGGTACTTAATTGAAAGCTAAGTCATTTACCTAGAGGTTCGTGAATCAATTCTCATTTGATGCATTTTTTTTCTCATTTCTTTAATTGTGTGCATGTCTTCTTGAAATTTAAAATCCGTTTATGTTATTCTCCCTACCTTTATGGAAAGAAAGGATATTTTCGATTGACACTCAACAATATCCTTTTTTATTTGGGCTTGAAATCGATAATAGGACCGGGGCAAGTTGATTCAACTCCCTATTTGTTTACTATCTTTGAAATACTAATTTTGCCATTTTTAGGTGAAAAGTTTACCATCTTTAATGACTAATGCATGTTAATCAAATAAATTAGCACGAGCAATCAATTGATTAGCATGCGAAAATCATTTCATTTAGGTGCATTAATCACCCACCAAGATGGCTCCACATATAAGAGATAGGTGGCAAAATCTAAATGGAAAAAAAATAATATTTTTATGTAATTCTTATAATATTTTTGTTATAAAATTAGTGTTTTCTTTTGATTATATCGATTTCACTCTCTTTCTAGGATTAGATCATCCCGATCATTTAATCTTAGCCATCAATAATCAAGTAATTGTATAATATAATTTTGAATCTTGAAAGGGTCAAGAAGAAAATGGTCTCCACTATGAGAAGAAAGATTAAGCCCTATAATTAACTTTGTGATTATATATAATTTAAGAATATCTTAGTACATGCTTGACCAAATCATACCAACCAATTATCCCAAGTAAAACAAATTGTAAAATATTTCAAGTAAAGTGAAAAAGGAAAAAAGTTGTGACATATATACAAGAATAAAGTTACAAAATTATAAGATAAGTGAGATTCTTCTTTACAAATCCAAATTAAAAAGTTGGACATATCTGTCAAAAAGAGTGAGCTAACACACCACCCATTTTCATGCTTTTTTTCCCTTTATAGACTGCTTCTTCCTTAAGGTTTTTTGCCTTTATATTATTCCAATAATTTAACCTGTGTGACAGGGTAAGGTGAATCCCCGGGAGGAGCTAAACGTGAGTTCGAATGAATCCAGTAATTTTTTTTTAGATTTTGTATTTGTACTAGAAAATTAAATAAGTATATGTGTATATTAACTCGTGAACCCCTAACAATACTGATTGATAGTTTAGAGGTAAGGAAAGGGTCATAGAAATATTTTCCACGCTAGAGTTGTGAGTTCGAACCCTAAATTTAGAACCCCAAACTCTTAATTTTAGCTCTGCATCTATAAATATTGATTAAAATCATCTAAAATCGGAACGCACAATGCTTTGGCCAACAATATTCTGAGTTCCACCTCTCCTATCACAGATATCACGTCATATATAAACGTGACCACTTGAAGGTACCTACTACCTCGATCCCTAAAGATACAAATTGAATGGCTACTCAAAGAGTCAGGAACCTATTTGAGCCATATTTCAAGTGAAGTGTCTCTAATGATTTGGAACTATTTTGACTCAAATTATACATAAAAAACCAAAAAAATTATAAAGTTGTGTTTTGGTAAATAATGTGTAGTTAGAATAAAAATGGAAATGAGGGGGTATTGTCAGAAAATATACCATTTGTGGCAGACTGTAAAGTTAGTTAAGGACAGGCATTGTAACAACTAAAAAAGAATAACAAGAAAGAGTTCTATTTCTGCATAGTACTGGACCAATATTATTGTTCTTTCCATGTGATCTCAATGAAAAAGTTACATTTAAGCAAAAGAAATGAATTCACTGTGGAAAGACACTTTGATTTATGAAATAGTAAATGAAATGAAAAGAAAAATAGTACTCTAAGAAGTAGTTTGATGAACATGGATCAGAGATAATAATTTCGGGATAAAATGTAAGATTAGTTTATTCTATATTTGGTTAAATATATAAGTTAGAGTCCGTTTAGATTAGCTTAAAAAAATAGGTTTTAAATCAAAAATAAAAAGTCAAATTGAAATGACTTTTAAGAAAAAATAAAAAGTATGGAGAGACATACTTTTGATTTTTGACTTATTTTAAGTCATTTTGATCTTGCCAAACACTTCCTAACTTATTTTAAGTTTTTTTTTTTTTGTATTTGTCAAACACTTCCAAAAGTCAAAAACTGACTTAAAAGTAGTTTTGACCAACATTAAGTAATCCAAACACCCTTTTAGTCTCGTGATTGTTTATCCGCCATTTATATATAGTGATGACTGATGAGATAAGTTATCATATATATATATATATATATATATATATATATATATATATATATATATATATATAATGGAATAACTAATTTCATGGAGTATCTCAGTCCATGAGATAACTTTCTCTATCTCACCCGTTAATGATTACAAGGTGTGAAGAACAAAAGAGGTATAGTGGAAAGCAGTAGCGGAGTCAGATTTTTGATTAAGAAGTGTTAAAATATAGAAAAAGTAAAATTGCGTATAAGTCAAGGAGAGTCAAAATGTGATAAGAAAAAGTTGGGCAGAAAAAAAAATGACTGACCTAGGGTTTCCTTCCTAGCCAGCAACTGCGCAACTCTCATGGCTGCTACAACCACTGGACGACCTCCTTTCGAGGCTATCCAGCCCGCCCCACCACCCCAAACCACCATATAGCCACATTTTTCAATTCCGATGCTATAAATCCCAAACAATTTGGCCTAATTAACTAAAAAACAATTGCAAAATTAATCAAAATAATTCATGGAGAACCTACTATCACATTTTCAATGGAGGAAAGACAAAACTTTATGATTGAAGAGGGATTGCATCAAGCAGTGGTGTTTAAATTATCCCATGGTGCTCCAGATTTGAAGGTATTAAGGTCAATTTTACCGAAACATCTTGGTACCAAGGGAAATTGTTTAATTGGCTTACTTGCTCCAAGATAAATTTTGTTGAGATTTGATCAATATGAAGATTATGTACTAACTTTATCTCGCTCAGTTAATTATCTTCTCTACAATGGAGATGAGCACCAATGTAGGGTTTTTCCATGGTCCATTGGATATAATCCTAAGAAGGAAACGATGTTAGCTGTGGTTTGGATTTATTTACCGAACTTATCTCCAGATTTGTTTGCAAAGAAGTCTCTGTTGTCTATAGCATCGGCAGTTGGGAAACCATTAGCTATAGATAAAGCTACTCAAATCAAGTCAAGACCTAGCACAGATAGGTTCAAGGTTATACTTGATCTAATGGAAAAGCTTCCAAATCGTATAAGATTGCAGTTTGTGAATGAAAGATCTGGTAAGTTGATAGAGGTTTTTCAGGATTTTGTATATGATAATCTACCTTTGTATTGCAATTATTGTAAGCACCAAGGTCATGATGAAGATAGTTGTCGTTTGATCTAAAAAAGAAATCAAAATAACAAACAAATTGGTGATATCATTGAAGTTGCTTCAAAAGGTACTAACGATAGTGAAAAGTATCAAGGTGATGTGAGAGAAATACTAAATGAAAAAAGAAAGGTTATAGATGTCGATCAAAGTAAAGCTACTTCTTTAGATCCACAATTGGTTGTTGTCACTTCTGAGCAAAATTGTGCACACTCAATGGATGTTGTTACAAGTAATATTGGTGTTCAAACAACTACCGAAAACAAAGGGGGAACACTAAGAGTTGGGGTTAATGCGCTGCGAGTTGGTTCATGCAAAAAAATAATGGATTCAGGACACAAACTAATGGATACATCTGATGTTGAAAATTCTGGGCAGCATGTTTTGCAAGTTGAAACCAAGAATGCAACTAAAAATTGAACACTGGTTGCACACAAAAATTCAACTAGTAATCAGAGCCTTTCCCTGACTAGTCAAAATAATTCTCCATGTAGTGAAAAGGGTGCGACTAGAAATTTTCATGACAGTGAGAAGAGGCAAGATATTAGTAATGCCTCAAGAAACCTATTATGTTCGAATAGTTTTTGATGTTTTATCAAAGACTACTGGAAAGCAAGTAAAGTTAACAGAGAATGACAACGATTTGATCCAAGAAAAACAGGTCTCACCACCTACTTTGAATAACAAATTAAGTCCAGAAGCTCCTGTATTTGTGCTTAAATGTGTAATTGCAAAGAAGAATGAGTCAAGGGCCTTAATGTCAAATACAATTGATTTGGGGGAGGATTCTCTTGATGAAGATGAGGAAGACAATATGCTTGATTTGGGCAAGGATTCTCTTGATGAAGATGAGGAAGACAATATGCTTGATTTGGGCGAGGATTCTCTTGATAAAGATGAGGAAGATATACTGGACATATGCTTTGATAGAGTGGCTAGGAAATGAGATATATCACCTAAGCAACAAAGAAGTGGAAGCAACAAAAGCAAAAAGAAGACACATGAAAGACAACATAGTTGGGACGGTAAAATGACTGATGAGTTTGTTCCAAGGCACCTATCGATGCGACAGGCAAAGCAGATTTTTGGAAAGTAACAATTCCATTCAGTTCGCTTTCGGAAATAGGTTCAACAAGATCCAATAAATCCATAAAGAAAGTATGAATTATCAAGTGTTGTTGGACATGTTTGAAGAAGAAGACAAGAGAAATATACTCAAGTTACTTTTGATGGGCAATCAATCTTTTTTGATTCATGCGTTTGTAATAGAAAGTTTGAGGCTGATAACTCAATTTTCTTCTTGATTGACATATTTTTACATTATTTAAGCATCCTCATTTGTAATATCATCATGTAGTGTATTACAAACTTTGTGGTGATCAGAAAATACTTAGTTCTCTCTAGCTCTTATTTTCTTCATGCTTGTTAGGTAGTCGACGTTAGGTACTTCATTAGGATTAGTAAGGTAAGGCCTAGCCTCCTTTGCTTGCACTTATTCCTATTGATATTTTTTATGTTTAATAAAAGGCCACTAGACACTGTCTAGTGTTAAAATTGCAAGAAAAAAAGAAGAAGTCAAAATGTAATATATACACATAAAAGAATATTTTTACCAAACTATACAATGTAATTTCCGATGAAGAGATATCGATCGACATTCGTCAAATTGAAGAATGATTAGTTGAATATGTTTCGTAAAAAAATTATATATTTTTTATAAAAAATAATTATGCTATATATAGACTAAAAATTACTTTTACATATTTATATTAATTAAATCTTAAATATCACTAACAAAATTTTTGATTTAGAGGGGACAACTTGTATTTACATTACCTAGGTAGAGGAAAAATCATAAATAGGAGAGTTAGGACTAGAAATTTAAATTATGTTAAATAGAGGGACACAAATAAAGAGAATCATTTTCTCTATGATAAAGGTACTTAGTGCAACTGAAATGAGAAAATCTTTGTCTTGTATGACAATGATTATTTAATGTTTTTGGAATATAATTCACATAATTACAAACTACAAAAGGTAATGTCAATTCTATAATTAAAAGTGATTGAAAAAACATTCAAAATAGTATACTCCAAACAGAGAAGCTATAAAAGAGATTAAAGTTTTATTTTGTGTGTGAATGTTTTCTCAACCAAGTTTATCGCACTATACTTATTTAGTGAGATTTTTATCTTTTGTATAATTTGCGAGTTATCCCACAATAACATTCCAAAAATAGCGGCCGCATTATATGATGAAATGAATAAAATTCATATTTAATCAAAGACTTTCGATTCGAATTTCTATTAAAAGACACTTCTCCATCATACGAATATAAATTCATATTAATTGAAGCCACAAATATTAAACACCAGAAAATGAAGGGATGGGGAAGGAATAGCTATTTAGCTGTCAGTTAATCTGAATTCAATACTTTTAACTTCAATCATAAATTTGTTATTTAAAATTTTACTAAAACTATATTATACTAATACTAATAGATAATTGATAAAAACCATAATTTTTGCTAAAACAAGTTCTAAGCATAAAATTTGTTTCTAATGACTTTCTAGTGGGGGGAGTGGAGACAAGCTTTGAAATTGAACAGACATCATAAAAATCCATGTTATTTTCCCAAGTGGTAGTAGTTGAGTCATTTCACTGTTTGTCTTTTTCAGTACCACTCACACTATATTTACAAAACCCTCCCCACATTTTACAAAATCTTCCTCTTTATCCCCAAATTTTTGGGTCATAAAAACAAAACAAACAAAAAAAGTTTAGGTGCACTAGTGATAAATTCTTTTTCTTCCTAACAATAAATTTTGTTAATCGGGAAGTTAGAAATTTTATTAAGATTTTTCAAAATTCAATATATACAAAGTTACAAAATATTGAAAACACCTTTAAACTTGACGCATTTTTAGGTGACTAATTGAATTTAAATATAACTCAATCTTCCAACATGAGTGAAATACATCTCTAAATTTTCGTCAAGTTTAAGAGTGTTTTCAACACTTCTCTCAACTTTTTATTAAGAGCCTCAAAAGTTTGAGACGACTTGCTATGTCATGTGACAAATCAAGAGTGTATTGAGTGTGTGTAACCTAAATTTTATTAGTCGAGTAAATGATTATTTTTAAGACTGTCAATAATTGATACGAAACTAATAATTTATTTCAAGTTCATAAGTATTTTCAATATTTCTATCCAAAAATATAAACTTTGATATTTCGTATATAATTTTTTAACAAAGAATATTTAACCGGCAATGCTATACATGACCCTACCCACTGCCTTGCCCCTTTGTTCATACTATTAAGCACAAGCAACAGTAGAAACAAGGGTCCATTTTCCATTTCCATCATAACCAAAACCAAAAAAGCAAAAGAAAAAACAGTGAAGAAAGAAGAAAGGTAAAGTGAAGAATTTGTTGAAGAAGAAGAAGAAGGAGAAGGGTATTTTTTTTTTGCTTTGAAGAAGATCGAAGAAATGCCGAATCAAAAGCAAGGAAGTGAACAGCTACAAACACTGATGCAATCTGGGCAAATTTCTGGGTCTTTTAGCTTTAATGGAACCTTATCTAAAGAAGATGAAGAGATGTCCAGGTCTGCTCTTTCTACTTTCAAAGCTAAGGAAGAAGAAATTGAGAAAAGGAAAATGGAAGTCAAGGAAAGAGTTCAAGCTCAACTGGGTCGGGTTGAAGAAGAAACCCGTCGTTTAGCCATTATTCGTGAGGTTTGTCTTCAATTTCATCCATTTTTTTTGCCTCTGTGTGAACTCGGTTATTCCTCTTTATAGTATTTGAGTTTTCTGAGTATTTTTTTTTCTGTAATCTGTAAACAAATGTACTGATTTTTTGCTTTGTAGCTCAAGAGTTTTGATTTTGGACTTGTTAATGTAGAAAATCGTTAGAGGAGTTTAGAGATCAGGTACTGTTAAGCTTTGAACACTTTTTTTTTGGAAAAAAAAAATTGGGGCTAGGGGAAGGGTAAACCGGTGAGGGATTACAAGGCGGGGAATCGAATTGCCTAGCAATAAGGTGAAAGTTCACATAGCCAATTAACTATGTGAAAGTTCACATAGCCAATTAACTGAGCTACTAAGATTTCTCGAATCTTTGAACATTAGTTTTGGGTTTTGATTTTTTTGATTTTTTTGTTTGTTTTGTAAAGTTAGGGTTAGTGACTATTAATTGGGGAAATGAAAAAGTTTGATAATTGAACAATTGTTGAAGGTTTTATGCTTTGGTAATTTGATTGAAATTAACACCATAACATAAGAATTAGTTGGTTAAGGAAGATAATCGTATTTTTGGCTACTAAATATGAGCATGGATATTGATAATTGAAGTGTTTGGTAAGGTTAAATCGAGAGTTTTCTTAGTTTTCGGTTAGTTTATAACTAATTAAATTCGACTTAATTATCAGGAACTTGAAACATTAGCTGATCCAATGAGGAAAGATGTTCAAACGGTTCGTAAGAGGATTGATGTTGTCAACAAAGAGTTAAAACCCCTTGGACAGACCTGCCAGAAGAAGGTGAAAATATACTATGTGCCATTATCTTCTTGAATTCTTGTTCACAAATTTTCCCTTCCATGGATAATAATCTTTTGTCCCTTTTCATTAGCTGTTTTTTTGTTTTCTTCCTCTTTGGGGAGGAGTGGGAGGTCGTTTCGTTAGTTTGTGAGATTGTGTATGATATAATAAGTCAAATCTAGTAATACATCCTCAGAGTTTAGTTAATCATCGAGATGTGGTTGTGAAGTGTTAACGAAATGTTTTGGATCCGGGGATCTTGATCCGTTGAATGCAGGAAAAAGAGTACAAAGAAGCTCTTGAGGCCTTCAATGAAAAACACAAGGAAAAAGTCCAGCTAATATCAAGATTGATGGAGGTAACTCTATAGTTTACAAGAACTTTGTATTGAACTTCATATTTGCAAACATTCTTATATGTTGATTGATGTACGTGCAGCTGGTGGGCGAAAGCGAGAAAATGCGGTTGAAGAAGTTGGAGGAGCTGAGCAAGAGCATTGAAACAATACAGTGAATAACCAGTAAAATCTCCCCTGACTAATTAGGCTTTGTGTGATGTATTTAAGAAAGTTCTTTTTCTCTATTTATATATGCGTGTGGCGTTTGATTGTATTTCCTTTTCTTTTACCGCGTTGTTGTCTGATCATTTTAGCTTTTGGAGGGATGATCAGTGTCTAATTTTAGGTCTCGTAAGGGAAAGACAGACCCTCTAATACAGGTTTGTAACTAAAACAAGTCTCAGAACAGTGGATTCTTTACTTTTGTCTTCACATCTCAATCTTTTTCTGTGTTGTTGATGACTGTGTTGCTCTAACCAATTTGCATAGATAATAGAGAGTTGGTTTGAATGTCTCTTTCAAGTTAGTTAGCTGATAGATAGACCTCTTTTTGGCCTTGTATTTGTCAACAAATGGCGAAATCAACTTGTTGATTATATTGCTCCTTTAATGACAATTTGCGTACACATCACCCTTCCCAGACCTCACTTGTGGGATTACACTAGGTATGATGTTGTCTACAGAATATCAATCACGATTTATCAAGGTGTTGTGGAAAATGTTTGTTTGATCCTAAACAATAGCAATATCACGAATAAATCTTGACAGATTTCTCAAGGAGGATTACTAGGGCTACATCATTATTGATTTGTTGATTGCTTTTTTGGCTGATTGATTAACTTGATTTATTGATTGCTTTTTTGGTTGATTGATTCTTGTAAAACAAGAATATGGTCAAGGAGACATCTGTTTCTGCTTTCATTTCCTACTAATTTGGTTGCCTCAAGCTTTGCCCCTTCTTTAAGAAAACAACGTTAGCGAGCAAAAGAATGGATGCGCCATGGCTTTCGTGCTGCCATGTTTGCTACAACCAACCAATTGTCTTATGCACCTAGCTGTTAGTTGATGTTCCATGGACAAAGCCACACTTAAAAGTTAGTTTACTAGCTCTTTTAGTTTAAAATCATGTGCTGATTCTTTAAATTAAGATGAAAATCATCTTTTTTAGTTTGGCTAACAACTTGAAAGTGGTTCATGTTATAAAGACACTCGGTATAATCCCACGAGTAAGGTCTGACTGACGAGGATAGTGTCTATTCAACCTTACCCCTAAATCATGGTCAAAGATGTGAAATGTGGCTACATTATGATACAATAAATTGTACTAGCATTTGCATTTATGTATATCCATTGGCTCTGGCAAATTAAACGGTACATTGCACAGGAATTCTGAACTCTGAGCAATAATGGCAGGTCTTGTCATGCAAATATGCCAATCAAACACCATATTCCCAAATGTTTGTTTTAAAAACTCAAACGGTAATATTGAATGACATCAATTTCCTAGTCCTAGTACTAAGTACGTTGGGATTTTATGTTTTCTTAAATTTGTTGTTTACCTTAATTTTCGCCTCGTTGGAACGGGCTCACTCTACACCTGGCAGAGGTGTACGTGCACCTACTAACTTTGGAAAAAAAAATCATGTGTATATATGTATATCTACTTTGAGAAAATGACAGAAATTAGAATATAAATAACAGTGCACCCATGAGAAGTATAAGAGTGCCCTTGTGTTGCCGGTACAAGTTAGAGAAAATCACCCTTGGGATCAAGGTTCAAATCCAATTAAAGTTTTTCTTCATTGTTTTTATTTTAAGTTTAGCTTAGAGCTCATATTGCAACTTAAGATAATATTGATGCACTCAAAATTTTTAAATTCTGGGTTGAAAACTTTATTGAATTGAGTTCGGTGTAGAAGGTTCAAGCAAGGGATGTGGATTGAGTCCAAGTTCTGGAGAAAGAGGGGGTTCACATCTGCCACCTAGTAATTTACTTTGCGCATAAGAGCTCGTCGTTGCCTTTCACCTTACATGTTCCGTTGCCATCTCTCCTTTTATCTATAATTTAGCTTGCTTTATCTCTACCAGAAACAACTTCACTACCTTTTTTATGTAAGGTAGGGATAAAATCTGCGTATACACTACCTTCTTCATACTCGACTGGTGGGTGATTACACTATTAAATGGCCTATGCTTTTAGTGAGCTATTAAATAAGAAAGCTTCTATCAACTAGCCAAATATAACAACAAAAAAAAAGTCCCCCTACTATAGGCTATAGCTATAAGAGGCAACTATTTTACAAAGAAAGCGCCACACAAAATAAATTTCAAACTGGTCCCTAAATTGACAACTAGCAATAAATTGAGTCCATTCATTTCTTCTTATTAGTCATTATCTCCCAAAATTAACTCACTTCATTCGTCGCACTGCGACGTATCTATATAAACTTGGCCAAACACATCTACTAGGAAAAAAAAATCAAATCCTATGATCGAGATAAAATTTTGTAGTTAGGAGCCATTGTTGTGTGGTTACTATTCGAGTATTTTTTTTCTCTCGATGATTTAAAGGTGACAACTCTTTACCTAGAAGATCATATTTAAAACAATTCTTATAGTTATACAAAATTTACGTCCAATTTCAACAAATTAAATCAATTGTGGACCCAAAAAATGAAAAATATTGAGAGAAGAAATTTGAGAAGCCAACTGTTTTAACCAGTATAGCACGTTAGTGAGAGTTGCAATGGGACCAAAATAATAATTAAAATTTCCCCACAAAGCAAGAGTGTGACATGTGAATAAAGATATATTTAAGACAGTGCCAATACCTTATTCTATGACAGATCAGGAAATATCCGTTAAATTATTTTAGTACGATAAATAAATATTTATTCATATTCGATGTTTATAATGAAATAAAATAATTTAATTTATTAGTATGTAAAATTCTACCATACAAATAACAAAACAATGGCTGCATGAGCTTATTGTTTATTTGAGTGCACTCGATTTCTAGCGGTGAAATATGCCCATAATTAGGTGATAAATAATATATTGTGATTCGTGTATGAGTCCAGCAATATATACTGTCAGTGTAAATAATTTTATAATAAATAGCTCACGAATTGCAAATGATACATTATTTTTGTGGGAAAAATGCATCTCAGAGGGGACATAAATGTATCAGAGAGGGAATTTTTGTAAACTTTTAAAATGGTATGAAATTTTAGAAATTTTTGTAATTTCATGGGTCATGCTAATCTTCTCTGTATCATTCCAATTTTATCGGATGTCCCAAAAGGAACATTATGATAAAATAAGATGTGTATTTATGTAATTTTTTGTAAAATGTATCCACTTTGAATGGAATTGTATAACCACTTTTTCTCCTTCACACTTTTCTTAGAGTTCTTAACAATTGTGATTCAAATTTCTTCAAGCAAATCTTCACAAACCACAAATTTAAACAAGAAGGAACATCATTCAATGCTTTTTTATTTTTAAACAACAGACAGGTTCAATCCTTGGTTCCACCCAATCTTCAAACATGGAGGCAAAATCAAACTCAATCAATTATATCCATTCGAGTACTCATTTATTAAGTTGATTCATTAAAAAATAGATTGATATGTAATCTAAATTGTCTCATAAGAAATATTGTCAAAGCAATTTTAAAAGACATATTTTATTTGATATGTGTTATATATATAATCATAATAAAAAATATTCTTTTACCAAGTACAGAAAAAATATTTAAGCACAAATAAATAAATTAAAACTCAATAGGAATTAGACGAGTTACGTTATGACCCACATTTAAGCCCAAGTACTTTTTTGGCGGATCAATAACCGGCTAAATTTAACCCAACCTACTCGACATATCTACTTGTAGATATCCCAATTTAAAAGAATTTGAATGATATGGGCTTTCAAAATATGTACAAAATGGGCCAATTTGGATGACAACTGAAAAACATGATCCACTTTGGGAACAAACTTGGGCAATCTGATAGTGGGCTTAGAGGAAATAGGCCAAAACTGACATGTTTTGCCCTTCAAATAGATTGGCCTTCAATTTTTACTCTTCAAATGAATTGGCCTTTTAACTTTGGAAAAATTATGTAGAATAACAAATATTTAACCTATATTAGGTACTATAGCTACAGTTTAAGAAAATTGTAATTCACAGCTACAATTTTCTCAATTTTTGTTATTCGCCTAATTTGTATAATTCGATTCCTGATTGTATAAATCCAGAATTTTGTATATGCTTACCCTAGCTATTTGTATACGATTCATAAAAAAATCATAATAAATTACTCAGTATATTGGCAAGCGAAATATACAAACGGAGTTCTGAAAAATTCTTAAATGTATAAATACTAAATTTGTATATACTAATCATATTTGTATATTCGCAAGCGAAATATACAAACGGTTTGAAATATACAAACTGCAACCTCCATAACAAACGAAACTATAGTTATAGAGCGCAATTATCGAAACTATAGCAATAGAACCTTATTATGTCTATTATGTTTGTTATTTCTGAAAGTTTCTCTTTAATTTTTGCTTCTCAACAATCAAACTTATATATAGTGAAACATAAGTTCTTTAGAAACTGAAGTCATACTCGATCATAACTTGTGGAGCATTATGATATAAAAATATAAATTTGTGCCTCGTAAAAAAGTGATATGTTATGAAGAACATAAATCAAAGATCAACACAAATTAGGGATAAAAATACAAATGAACACAAATTAGGGATAAAAATACAAATGACCCCAAAATACGCCTCCATTAAGTACAAATCAATGAGATCTTATTATTTGTGTTGATATTTAAAGAAACTCACATAAATCTCTAAATTTGAACATTTATTTTGACTCAATCCAACTCATATCAAGCCCCACCTTCACCATCCCCTAAAAAAACCAAAAAAAGACAGATAGTTATATGTCTAAACAAGATTAGTTGATGGTATTCACTATAAATCTATAATGCTTTAAGGATCAAAAGATGGAATCTATTTCTTCACAAACAAACTTTAAACAATATGGGGCAACAATTTATGGATTCCACTATCTTTTTTTAACTTTAGTGTTTGGTGATTTTGTTGTTAATTATATTGTACTTTAACGGACAAATATAATATCATGAATATGATATAATATAAGCTCCTCATTCACTTTATCTTTTTGGCTGCTTCCATTAACAATTATAAGCAATCCCCCCACCATCATCATTATCACAATACTAATTCATATTTCACTATTAGCATTGCAAATGGACTTTAGTTGCCTTTTGTTTCAATAGAAAAATATATAATATTGATATGATTTGGTCAAGCGAATCTACATACTAAAAATTAAATTAGTGATGTGATCGTATCATAGTTGGCCACATGTATAAAATAGTATATCAAAATCGGATATATATTTTGTTGAAAAATCCTGGCATGAATGAGCACTTTGTTGAATAACAATGGTATAAATGACCTTTTCTCAAAGTTCGATTAGCATTTTATGCTTTAAAAAATGACAAGGATTAGTCATGATAATCTTGATTAATCACCATTATTATGCTTATTTAGAATGTTTTGTGGTAGGTGAGTTAATTCCCACATAATCATTGTTAAATTTTGTCTGATTCCATTTGTTCAATAGCTAAGACTGTTTTGGAGCTTTTATAACGGTAATCAAGGTGAATTCTAATTAACTTATATATGACGTGTTAGTAAGGATAACTATGATTAAGAAAATCTTAAATTAATCCTAAATATTATCGTCTACATATAATAAGTTTTAGTTCGTTTTGACAATCTATTTGTAATCACTAGTAGTAACTGTGATAATCTAATGATATATATCCTTTACTATCAAAAAAAAAAAAAATTAAAGTGAAAGGTGAAATATGTATTTAGTAAGTACATTTTTTACTTTGGACACAGAAATAATATTCTTTGCTTAAAATCATATCAAAGAATTGGTTCTTTCCTACCTACACAAGCTTTCTTGAACTTCAAGTTCATAAAAAGTTGCACCCATGGCATGGTACAGATACAACTACCCATCTTTATAGTGGAAGTGTATAAATTAAGCGAAACGTATAGTCACTAAATTAATAGTTATTAATTAATAAAGTCATTTTGATTTTTTGTAACAAAGAAAGTGATTGAAGTAATGATTAACGTGAACAGTCAAAAACATCCAAATAGTTATTATCTCATAAATCATTTTTGACTTTTTGTAACAAAGAAAGTGATTGAAGTAATGATTAACGCGAACAATAAAAAATATCCAAATTTCATAATCAGATGTGAAATTCTTAGATTTATCTAAAGAATCATTAGAAGATTTATTTCTTAATGACATTTCATATTTGTCTTTAATTAAGTGGCAAAATAGTTAAGTAATTTATAAACACAACAAAATTAGGTTTCCAAAGGATTTATTGGTATTCTACTCTGTGAATGTTTTTCAACGGATTTTACATTAGAAATCCTCCAATGATACGTCCATTAGAAATTCACGTTTTTTTAGGAGTGAGCTAAATGAATTAGCTCCTCTCCTAATTCGTCAACTAACAATCCAAATATAGAAAAAGCAAATTCTATCGCGGTTTCTTCTCTTTGATCTTGAAACTCATTCCAATCATCAAACTCACTTTTCAAATTCGATTTTACCATCATATCGATGGTATTTGATCTTAATTCTTGCGATGATAAATCTATCTTCTTGCATTCTCTTCCAAAAACGGCTTCTCCATAGTTCAAACTTTTAACTTCAAACTTTTCCTCGAAAATCAAGTTAAAAACTTGACATTCTTCTTCCTCTACGCGATCATCATCTTCTTCTTCTTCTTCTTCCTCGAGCAATATTTTCTCGAGTTCAATTGGATCTAATTCAGCCAATTTCTCGAATCGACGAAGCTTAGACAAAAGTTGTTGTTGTGCTCCTATTAAAAAGAACACAAGATCACATTAATTTTGAACATCTTCAATAATCTCTAAGCTTTTATTAGCAAGCATGAATATAAAAGAAGAATATAAACTTAAAATAGTCTATATATAGATGTATACTATAAGTATAACTATGTATAATTAACGTATACTGGCTAGAAAAAATAAAAGTTAGAATATGGCCTACTAGGGCAATGAGTCATGTATTTGTGTAAGGACAAAGTGACGTCATATGTCATATTCATACATGTACAAGTACAACAGCCACACGTACAACATTGTGATTAAGACTTTTGATCCCACACACAACAAATTAAATAATTCAAATATCAATATCAGCATAATCAAAAAGATACTCAAATGAAATGACTTTACATTTTATATATATATATATATATAAATGTCCTGAATAAACCAGAGTTTCCATAGCCATTGAAAATGACTTCACAACCAATTTTATTTTAAAAAAACTATATTACGTGTACTGCTACAATAACATACCCAGTGTAATATCACAAATAGGATATGAAGAAAGCTGGTGTGTACGCGGCCTTAGCTTACCCCTATCTTCTGATAATAAAGAGATTGTTTCTAATAGATTCTCGATTCAAGTAAAACATACTACACTATTCAATTAAATTGAAAGATAGCACAATTCTTATTTAAAAAAAAAAAAAGAATTCAAGAATATTAAGATTATTTTATCGTACGTACTTTGTACAAGTGCATAATTGCAATCGAGATCAGAATCCTCATCCTCATCCTCATCCTCGTCCTCGTCCCCGTCTGCATGTCCATCCTCCTCCTCAAATGGAGGATCCAATACAGAAACTGGACTGCATTGCTCTTTATCTTCTTCTTCTTCTAGTTGATCAATACTTGCCAACCCTATAATTGTTTCATAATTTTCTTTGTCCTAAACACAAAAGTCAAATTAATCTTCCAATTTAGTTGGTAAAAAACTGAATTAAACTCATTTTTGAATGAGACATCCATTCAATTTTAACTGTCGTTTTAACTCTTTTCACGTTTTGTTAAAAAAGAAGGAAATAGGGCTGACTTTTATTCAAGACAAGTTAAAATTCATGAACAAGCATACGACCAGAATTTAATGAAAAAATTGTCTTTTTATGGGTCCAAAATTTAAAATGACAATATATTTTATTGTCATTTTCCTTGAAAGTTCTATTTTCCAGACAAGGCCTAATAGAAAAAAGATTTTATATTGGCAGAGGCGTGATCTCAAGTACACTTACCAAAACATGAAAAAAATTGTTTTTATTTGATATTCCATCCGTGTCTAAAAGTCCTGACTAATTTGAATTTGTGTTAAGATAAAATACTTTTATCGAATATAACATTTCATACTTTTATATTTAGAACTCGAATTTCATATCTGATTGATTAAAGATGAGTGAATAGTTATCATTCTACCACAACTTATTGTGATCCTACTTCCTGCATAGGAAAAGCAAAATAATTATTCGGTAATTATCATATGAGTGATTTAAACTCATTATTGATGTACACTTATCCAAACAGAAAACCTTTTTAATATGATGATTTCGATAAAAAATAAAATATGTTCGATATATTGATAATCAAACAAGCATATATTATTAAGTAGTACAATTATATATTTGAGACTCTTTACATATTATTTCCTCAGTTCCAATTTATATCATTCGACACACTTATTTTTTAATATATTAAAAAAAAAAAAAATTCACAATTTTATAATTTTGTCGGTTCAAAAAATAAGTCACAATTATAATTAAAAAACCTTAATTTTTTTTTTTTATCTTTAATAAAATTATTCTTATTATTATTATTATTATTATCATTTTACATAGGTTAAGTTGAAAATTCAGCTAATCAACTAACTGAGTTAGTAAAATCCGTCTCACGAATATATACTATATTTATTTTAGATCATAATTTTAAAAAAAACCGCAATTTTTTATTATATTGTCACATGAAGTTTTTACAAAAAGAGTACTATACTCTGAGACTTGGTATAAAAGATTTAGTAAATTTAATTGTGTAAAAAAGATTTAGTAATAATTTTAGAGTCATAATGACTCACGGATAGAAACCGACAAAAGTAAAAAGACAAACCTCTTTCTTGTGACAAACCGGAGAAGCTGCCGGCGATGTGAATTCCGGCGATACATAGCCGGAGGTCGACGGGCATCTTTGAAGAGAAAATCTAAAAGGGCTTAACGGAGACGAACCAAAATCACCATAATTGCTATAATTCTCCATATCAATTAACTTCCCTTCATTGATTTCACTGTTAACTCTGCTATTATTACACGAACATGAGAATTTTTTTTCACCATTTTTATCGCTATTTCGATCCTTCAATTTCTTCAAAATGGACCCAAAAACCCCAAATTTCACCTTTTTGATTTGGGTTTTTGGTTTTGATGAACTCTGTTGTTTTTGAATCCTCATTGCAGCTTCAAGAAGCAGAGCAGCTGTTCTTGCAGGTACATTAAGAACAAATCTCCCATTTTCCGGGCTCTTTGCCGGCGCCGGCGAAGGTAAACACAAAGGGGATTTTCTTAATTCCGGTGATTCTCCGAAGGAGAAAAAACAAGTATTTTTGCATAATTTAGATGATGGGGTTTGATTAATTTGCTTTTGAAATTTTTTGATTTGTAAAGAGGAAGTTTTAGAAGAAGAAAAATTAAGTCTTTTGAGATGAAAACGTTTATTAGCAGTGTAAAATGGTTCTTGATCTTCTTTTAGAAGCTCATGCAAATGCTTCTGTGCCATAATTCAACAACAAAAAAAAGAATTTTCTTAAAAATTCAAGATATATAAAGGGGTTGTGAGTTCTTGAAGTATAAAATTCAGAATTGAAGAGAATTCAACATAAAAAAAAACCAGAGAAAGTTGAACAGATATAAGTAAGAGGTGATTTAGAAGATCGAGGCAATTAATTTACTATAATGTTGGTGAATGGTGAAACAAATTAATTTACCTATAAAAAGACAAGAAAAGAGTACTCTGAATGTAATTTGTGGTAAATTTTCTGATTCAATAATTGAAATGGCTGTAACTGTAGTTGTAAGACTTTTTTTTTGTGTAGCAGAAACAGATGGCAAGGTCGTGATAACTAGTTGCATAGGTCTCTATTAATTAGCACAAAAAATGGCCCTTTCTGTCTCTATAATATGTGTGCGTGTGGGTGGGAATTTCTAGGAAATGCAGGGATTAGGAAACACAGAGGGTGCAAGTGATGTGTAGTTGATTAGTTTTATTTTTATTTTGTATGATCGTGGTGTTCGAGTCAGCTTTCGTATATTTTAACTAACTTCACTGTATTTGTCACTTCTAATCAACAAGTATCATGTAACTCTTTTCACCAAGGCTAGGATATATGAGAAGAATAATCTAGCCATTTAGGACAAAGGCGTCCACATAGAGTCTATTAAGTGCTCGAGCATCCATTAACCTCGTCTCGGAATCTATGTTGAAATTAAGAGGTATTTGTATAAAATTATCATAGAGCACTCAATGAATAAATGATCTGATTGGTCCATTGGCTTTTGGGTGGGTGTTTAAGGCTCTTTTAGTGTTGTTGAGCCTGATTTATTATTTGGTTGGCAAGTTCGGAATAACTAATCACGAAATTAACAATTGGTACCGCAATAAGTATTGCTCTCCTTGAGTGGTATAGTAATCTTGGGATAAAATAGGCAATGACAAAGATATCCGTTTAAACCCTTTTTATACATCTTTTTTCACATTCATGAAGGGTAGCTTTGTAAATAAATAACTTGTCTTAAGATTTATGCAATGCATATTATTTTGAATACAATAAACTAAACACTCAATACGAAATAATCTCAACATAATTTATCTCAGTATAACTTATCTCATTATAACTAATCACATCATAACTTGTATTCAAATCAAGCAACTACTTTCATCACGAAGAGTTAGAAACACATTTAAAATTCTCATTTTTTTATGAGTTTCATATCTTAACACGCTATTATTATATTTATATAATATACTTCAATACTAAATTGATCAAATATTTATTTACAAATCAACAATAGATTTATATAGGCCAATTCAACTCATGATGTGTTTTAATATGAGACTGATAGCTAAAATATAAAATTCGTGAAAAAATGATAATTTAGATAGATATATAGAAGGGAGCAAATAGCAATGATAGCTTTGGTCCCTTTTTTTATATAATATATTTTATGGTATAGTACTCTTTAGCTACAGTGAATTTATTGCAGTTTTTTCTGCAAAACGAAGACAAAAGGTAGGCAGCCAGCGGCCAGCTAACTGGCTAAGTCACGGAATGCTCGAAGAGCGCTCAACCTTTATGGATCACTTACAACTTTCACCATAACTTTTGTTTTTTCATTCCACGTCGATATTTGTATTGAAATTTGATTAAAGTTAAATTCGTGTAGAGAAATTATAGAAAAAAGGGTTTGAAAAATACTTAAATTTTGACCGAAATTGTTGTTATTATACCATACTTTATGAAGGACTTTTTACCCCTTGCACTATTTAATAGTATATTTTAAAGGTATATATGTACTCATGTTGACACATTACTATTTATGATGTCCACGTGGATATATATATACCTTTAAAATACACTATTAAATAGTGTAGGGGGTAAAAGGTTCTTTCCAAAGTTCGATATTATTAACAATTTCAGTCAAAGTTCAAATATATTTCAGATCTTTTTTCCGAAATTATATGTTGAGGTAAATGTTTCAAAGATAACTCAAATACAAAATTTGTTAAAAATAAAAAAGTACTTATCACTCCACCACAATCTAAACGATACATTTCACCGTACGTTGCTACTATTGATATCATCAGCACAATTACTTTTACCTTTTGTATACATGTATTATCTATGTAACAACTTTTTACATATTGTCCAACAAACTTACGTGAATTTGTTACTTTGAGCTACGTCATCATCAATTCAAGGAGTATTATTCCGTTATAAGTTTGTCAGTCCTTCTCTTTTAACTAACTGAGCATCATAATATCACTTTTAACTCGCTCTTTATTATGGACCATGAGCGTCATAATGTCGCTTTTCACATATCTTATTTTTAAGATTATAAATTTGCATAGTAATAAATCTTTATTATAACATATAACAAACTCAAAAGTAACATACTAATGTATGATGGTTGTTGATTTGATTATAAAAAAGTATTTTAAATTTTGGAGGCAAGAGAAGAAAATAAATTTATTGAAGAGTGTAATTGTCATCGTTTGATTAAAGTATTTCCATAACAACATCAAAATCCCTTAAAACAAGGAGGATAATCTTCATCACCTTAGCCACCACATAAAAATAATCACTCTTTGTGTCCCAATAAAAGCTTCTCAAGCTACTCGTGAGTGGTCCTAGATGAAGTCATAGTAATGATTACATGGTTTCTTCGTTACTGTATTTACTTTTCAAGATTGAAATAAGATTTGTGTACATATTATCTTTCAGACTCTATTTATGAAATTATACTTGAATATGTTGTTGGTATAGTACTAATGAAGTTTGTGCAACACCATACCTTTTTTCCGAATAAAGGGGGTTATTACGCCTCGTGATATTTCCACCCCCTCATAGATTGTACCAATGTTTTTTTTCACTACACCCTGTGTGGGTACTCGCCCCAAAATCCAATTGGGGGTCTGCAGAAAGTAGAGTGTACGCAGATCTTACTACTATCTCATGGAGATAGAGAGGTTGTTTCCTAAAGACTTTAAACTCAAATGCATCAAACCCAAGTAAAAGAAGAAGAAGACAATGAAGAAAGCATAACAGTTAATACGAAAATAGTGTAGAGCCTACAAGACAGAAACAATACCATGTGATAATCAAAACACAATACACAACATATGCCGATAGACAGCAAAAGAAGGGCATGACAACACTCTACCCCTAAAGACAATGACTACTATTATTTTGAATAAAGCTAAAGCATAATCTTGTGTTGGTTCCAAACATTGACAAAAAGCCATTTTCTTTATGGACCAAAACTTCATTATGCATACCAACCATTTCAATGCATTAGTTGCTGGAAAGCTTCATTGAGAGTCTCCACAACATACACATAACCAAGACTCTCAGCTCGACCCCTGAATTTATCAACCTCGTTCTGTGGAACTTGGAGTCCGATTAGCACATTCCCACCAGTTTCTCCCTTTCAAATAGACGAAAAAAAGTTACTCAATAATAAATACTAGCAGAGCAGAAAGACTACAAGATAGTACCAAAAAACGAACAATGTGACAACGAGATTTCTTGTATAAGGTACCTGTGCACGGTAATGTAACAAACTTATATTCCAACTTGGGCTGAAAGCGTCTAAAAACTTCATCAAAACACCCGGCTTGTCTGGGAAAATGAATCGACAGAGTTGCTCATTATGTACATCTGATCTCCCACCTATCTGCAACAAATTATAGCAGAGATAGAGAGATTACGAGCCATCAATATCCGATGATCACCACAATAATTCGTTAAACAAAGTAGAAGGAAAGGAAGCACATCAATCCTTGATTGATTAGTATAGTCAATAACGATAGGAGCATAGCAGTAAAACGTTCCAAACAACTAATTGATCACGAGACCAACACACATGTTTAGATTCACGTGATAGTAAGAAGAGATATGAAAACAGTACCAGATGTCTTAGATGATCTTTAACCAATTCATTATCTGTATAATTAATCGTATGCAGTTGTGATGATTCCATCCTGTCTACCATTTCTTCGAGTTCAACTTTCGTGTGAAGACCAACTCTGCCATATGAAAAAAATGAATATATCTACGAATTCATAGATTTCCATTCAACTATAAAATTAGTTAACATTCTGTTTAAACGATACCTGTAAAATACTCGAGCATTTTCTTTCTCAGAATCATATCTGTACTTCAATTCAGTAATATTAGTATGTCCCACCATCTCGTAGAACTTTTTGAAGCTGCCTCGTTCTTCAGCCATATAAGTAGAGAGAACAGCTTCCCTCTGTCTACCAACATCCGCGAGTTCAGTTACCAATCTAAGTCTGTCAAAGTTCATGTTGGCTCCACTAGTTATTGCTACGATGTTTTCTCCCTTTACACCATAGTACTTACAGTATGCTTCAGCTCCAGCTAGGGCAAGTGCACCAGCTGGCTCTAGTATGCTTCTTTTCTCTTCGAACATGTCCTGTTCAAAACAGGACTCAACAGTCACATCAAAAGATTCAAAATTCGTATACTAACAAGTAACGTAACATACAATATGTTAGTGCTGACTAACCTTTATCGATGCACTTATAGAATCATGATTAACTAGGACGATCCCATCTATTAGTTCCTTGCAGAGACGGAAACTTTCTTCACCAACCATTCTAATAGCTACTGCATCTGCAAAAGATCCAACTTTTTCCAGCATTACTCTTTGACCGTGGTGTAATGCCAATGCCATTGAATTGGAATCGACTGGCTCAACACCAATAATCTTCGTATCAGGGGAGACTTTTTTCATATAAGCAGCAATGCCAGCTATAAGACCCCCTCCACCAATAGGCACAAATATCGCGTGTATCTTATCTTTGAATTGGCGGTTGATCTCCATTCCAACCGTACCTTGCCCTATTATGATATCAGGGTGATCAAAGGGAGAGACGAATGCACGTCCTTCTTCTTTGCCCTGAGCTACAGCATATGCTTGTGCTTCTTCGTATGTATCCCCCACACGAACAACAGTAGCACCCAATCTCTCAACTGATTTCCACTACAAAAAAACGGATAAACTTTTATTATTAAAAGAACAGGATGAATTGAAATAGGAAGCTATAAGTAATTCAACAATACTAACTTTAATTTCTGGCGTAGTAACGGGCATCACAATCACAGCATTGCAGCCGAGTTTCTTGGCAGCTAATGCAACACCTTGTGCATGATTTCCCGCTGATGAGCATATAACGCCCTTTTCTAACTGCTCCTTTGAGAGTTTTGCCATCATATGGTAAGATCCTCTGACCTTGAATGAGAAGACCTGCCAATATGAGTATACCACAATGATTGTGAGTCAAAAGGCTCAAAATTAGATAAATACAGAACACATACAGACTTAAAAACTTGCTCTACTTGGTTGAGCTGAATAAGAAACAAGGCAGCTATCGTAATCATAAACTCGAGTATTAAATAATCAGGGAAGAAAAAAATCAACATGAATAGCCAATAAATTCATGTTCTAAATCCAAAATCAAGCAGAGTTCTCACAGCTCGCCTGCATAGTCAATCTCATCTAACATAAATTTTAACAAGAGTATATCTATGCTAAAAGATTACGGGTGTGAATTCAAATCCATGGAAGTTACTACAGAGGTGAATTCAGGATTTAAAGTTTATAAGTGCAACATCACATTGTTATTTACAAGCTCCAAATAGGGTAAATATTTGATCAATTTTGGGGCTTCAATCCAGGTCCTTCGTCTCTTCATTCATATAGACAAATCGATCAAACAAAAAAATAAATTATGACTAATTAGTGTAAAGGATAATTAGTATAAACTAACAATCTTTCAACAATATGAGTAATATCATGAATATACAACATTCATATATATATTATTTGTTTTATGATCATGGTATCCATGCCAGCTTGATTAGTTCCACGTTATACTACCCACTTCCCACCTCCCACCTCCCACCTCCCACCAATGAAGTAACTCGGTCCACCAAGGACATGACTTATGGAAAGAATCAGCTAGTGTTTTTTAAACTAGCGGACCTCAAGTTCACCACCCAAAACTTTAACATAAAAACATCATGAATACTACAAATTAACACCAAACTTCAACAAATAGGAGTATTCAATAACACTACAAAAAGATAAAATTGAGTAGTAAAAATATACCGGATGAAGATCTTCACGTTTGAGCCATATATTTACCCCTAACCTCTCTGATAACTTATGTGCACGCTGCAATGGCGTCTCCTCAGCTAATTCATACACTTTGGACGTCAATATTTCTTTGACGTAATTGTAACCGATTTCACCACGTGGATAATTCGGTAACAAATAACCTTCCTCGCATTGTAACGAACTCGGATGTACTACTGGTATCAATGTATCATCAGTCTTTGAAATTTTCAAAGACTCCGCTGCCGTAACAACCGCCGCTGGTTTAGTAATGGTACCACTAATAAACCTAGTTCGTTTTGTTTTTAATTTTGCGCCAGGTTTAATGGCGTCGAAACGAACAACGGTGAATGCTGTGCCGGTGAATGTTGCTCCGGTGAATCGGAGAACGTCCATGGTTATTGAGGTGGAAGATGAAGAGCAGCAAAGATAATTTTATAAATATATAAAAGAGGAATTGACTAATCCTATAATGTGGAGTAATTTTCTCAAACACTATCAAATATCTCTTATAATTACTCTATATTCCTCTCTTTTCTCTAACCGCAATTCATTAACAAGTTTTAATTTTTTCATTATATTTTTAAATATATTAATCAACAAGTCTATAATCACAAACTAATTATATTATTCGGCATGCTCGACAATTCTTTTTATCTCAAACTAATTACAATATTCGACCTATGCATGCAAAAAATAAAGAAAAAAATTAAGTCTATTTTAAACAAATTTTGTACATTATTAAAATATTTGGATTCAATATAAAAATGTTATTGATTTACAAATCACTTGCAGATGCAAAAAAGTTTTAAAACGTTTTTTTTATTTTTTATTTTAAGGGAAGGCGCAAACTTCTATGCGCTTCGCCGTGCGTCTTGCAAGACTCTGACAGCGTGTGCCTTGTAAGACGCATAGTAGTTTGTGCCTTACTCCTTCTAACCTGATTTATACGGCGTTAATTTAGCATTGAAATGTTGTCCTTTTGGTTTTCAACTCACTTTTATTTTTTTGACTTAAAATTATTTCCGTTTAACCTTTTTTTTTTATTTAAAAGCTACTTTTTTTTAAGTCAATCCAAATGGGCTCTTAAAAGTCACTTGATGTTCTAATTTCTAAGCTTAAAAAAATGGCAAGTCACATCTTTTTGTTAGAGAAATTTAAGGTTCCTATTGGAGCAAACTATAGCTAATGTAGTCTAGATGAATTATGCACAGAAGTGAAAATTGCGAAATTTCAAAGATTATAATCAGAAAACTTCATTATTTTGCGACAAAAATTAAACAACACCAAAGTTAATTTATATATATATTATCTATATATCCAGGAATTAGGAGTATCTCTTCATTTTTTTCAAACCATATCAAATACTATCTCCTATAATTTCCCAATTTTCTCAAACCATATCAAATATCTCCTATCATTTTTCTATATTTATTTTCCCTGATTTTTCTGAGTACAATGTATTACTCCATAGAAATCCTGTAATTTCCCTATATTTTCCATATTTATTTTCCCTGATTTTGATTTTTTTAAGTACAATATATTACTCCATATTATTTTTTTCTAGCTATCGCAGCATCTTCAATATCACAATTAACAAACAATAAGGAAAAGTGTAAGACCATCATCAATGTTGTGCTCAATATCAGCAGGAACTTCAAGACCATCATCAATGTTGCGCTCAATATCAGTAGGAACTTCAAGACCATCATCCTGATCATCATAAGCAACTTCATCAGCAAGAGGTGCACGCGCGTTTTGATTACCAACATCAACTTAATCATGTCCCGGCGCTTCCTCAACCGGCGGCGGTGGCTCAACGGCAATGGTATCTGCCACCAGTCTTATTATAACTAGAATAACAGACAAAACTATCGAAATATATGTCCTAGCATGGTTAAAGCCATAGTCTCTGATTGTCATGTTTATCAGTAAATTAAACTAGATAGGGAATAATGTAGTCCCCAGTCGCTGGCCACCGGCCTGAATAGCATGAGCCAACAGAAGATCGCAATCAACCCAAAAGAAAGGGCCAAGTACAGTTTCATGTCTAATGTCAGGTAAGTCGAAATGAAATGAGACAAGATGCCGTTCACCAACCAACCGAGGGCTTCCATGTATCTTACCAAATTAGGAGGAACTATAGGTTGAGCATGTAAATCTCCATAATAGGCAGATACACGCCACCATGTTGGATAACAATTCCCCCATCCAGGCTAGATTAGCAACCGTCACTCCCTGTCTTACGCTAATACAAGTCAAAGTAATAATATGAAAGACAGCAGCGGCGACTATCCATACAATTTTCTCATTCTGTGATAAAGGCATTATGCCTTTTGCTTGGGGAAGACGATAGAGTTTTTTATTCCATATGAATCCTGTAATTTCCCTATATTTTCTTTTATTAGTACAATTTATTACTCCATAGATGGGTTTTCTACCTAGCTATAAATTTCTCTAATTTTCTTCAAAAAAAATTTAAACTATATTATAAGTAATCTTTACTACCCTTTATTAAAACTATGTCAGGTATGAAGAAGTAATTTTTTTCAGGTTAGTACCATCCCATTAGTATTCTTCAACGGATACTTAAGATTATGTTTAATCATATCATGTAAATAGATCTTAATCTTTATGAACTTTTATTGTTGAAATAATTTTTATCAAGAGTTTTAAAGATTATGTGTACCGTATGAAGCGAATTGTAAACATGAGAAGAAATAAGATTTTAAAGGTTTTTTTGCATTTTCAAATATTGAACTACATTGCTTTTTCTCTACCCTAGATCTTTTTTTAACCTATGTTTTATATAATATAACGTAGTCATGTAATATTTCTTGATGGTAAAGTTTATGCAGTTAATGTTATCAAATAATTGGTGTCTCGCAAAAAGAATAGAAGAAAATTGCCTTTTCAGATCTCTAGTAATAAATAAATAAATCATTAAACTAATTTTTTTTTGCAAATTCGATTTTCCCACTTTTCTTGGCATCTTGCCTTTACTAGAAAAGGGGAGCCCGCACGGCTCAATCACCATTACTAATTTTAACTAATAATGTTTATTTGTCTTTAATTTGTTGTACTTCTAATTTTTTAAATATAATAATATTTTTTTTTTAACTAATACTATTAACCATCTAACAATAACATTAGAAATAAAAAATAATTTATATATAAAAAGATCGAGAATATTAACAATTTAATTTTTTTTCTAAGATTGATTTTCATGTTATATTTTACTTTTCTATTACAAACATTCCATGTATAATGTGGCATAATTAGAATATGAAGCAACAAAGACCTCATTTTGCTCATATTAAGAATGGAGCTATTCATACGATTCTACTCAACCACAAGTTTAATTTGTTCATATACTCACTCATTTACAAACAAATTAAAACAAAATGTATTATTAATGTAACTACTTTTAAGCTCATCCAGACAAAATTCATAAACAAAAAAATTGTAGAACATGTGATTTAACTTAAAAAAACTGAAATTGGAGCTGAGACTGAACTAGAATTTCCAAAAAATACACACATAAAAATAATTATTATGGAGAGATGTGAGTCGAGTAGCGTTGGTGAAGAAGGCAATTACAATAGCTCAGATGAACCATTCAAACCTGTTCCCTTTGTTCGCATTCTTTGGATTGATAATTCTGGCATTCATAGATGTCGTGTAAGTGATTTTTAGATATTTATTTACTATAGTTACGTGATTTAATGGAGCGTGTTAATTAATAATGATTAAATGTGCATGTCATACATGTATTGATCTGATGTAAACATCGGATGGGATTAACTTTTGACCTCGAACAAGTATGATGAACAAGAGAGAAATGATATTTCAGAATTCTCTGGTTAATTATGGTTTAAATAGTCTATATATACACATCCTATGTAAGAGATCGAAAAGAGGATCATTGGACCTAGTTCTCGTGGTCAGAGGCAGAGTAAAGAAAGTCTTAGATCTTTGTTTTTTTTCGTGGTATGGACCAAAGCAAAGGTTTTGTTGCTATCGACACCTACCCAATTAAACAAAAGTATAATCTTGAGTTCTCACATTTGTAGGTGATGGGCAATTTGGTCTTTCGAAAAGTCTCACCTCATAAACTTACTTTTGATTCGTTAAGTTATGTTTGAAGTTAATTTTTTGTATTATCATAATAGACCTAGACTCATCCCAATTCATGATCTATTCAATATTGGATCCGAATCTTCTATTGTCCATGTTTCATATGTCCAATCCTAGACGTGCAGGGGTGTTGAGTTCCCACTTTAGTATGTGATGGATTATTTTAATGATTTATTCGATGTTGAGTCTACATCTTCTATTGTCCACGTTTCATATGTCCAATCCTAGACGTGCAAGGGTGTTGAGTTACCAACTCACAATGTGATGGATTATTTGTTCATCTTGGGCAATTCTCATCTCATGAGCGAGTTGAGTTAAGTCCAAAAGCTGATTGAATTTTATTCACTTATGTGAATCATTTACAGGTTATTCCAAGAGAACGTCTCAGCTTCGTGAAAAAACATGGTTTAGGATTAAGTCCTGCATGTCTTGCTGCACTCAGTTCAGTATCTAATTCCCCCGCGGAGGGTACTAATCTTGGATTTACAGGCATGATCAGAATTATTCCTGATTTATCAACCAGATGCAAAATCCCCTGGTACTAATTTATGTTTTGATTCTGGTTTATGTAACTACATTAGGTTGTTTTTATCGATTTCGTTGATAGGACATATTACATAAGACACTCTTTTGTTTGTAGAAATAACATAACAATGACCTGTATTCTAAGGAGCAGAACTCAATAGGTTTTGTTCCAAATGATGGGGTAGAGTAAATATGGTATGTGGTTACCAGAGACGTAGAGGTAGGCCGAAGAAAAATTAGAGATAGGTGATTAAACAGAACATGACACGTTTGCAGCTTACTGAGGACATGATCCTATATAGGAAGATATAGAGGACGAGATTAGGGTAAAAGGTTAGTAGATAGTCGAGATTTGTCTAGGTTACTTAGTAGTGTTGTTGTTATTACTCTTCTACTATATTATTCTTCGATTTTAGTATTACCTATTGTTTCCTTTGCTTCAGTTTTCTTCTTCATTGATTTCGACATAGCTTCTCCACTACTATATTGATTTGTAATCATGTTTGATGTGGATGTGTATCTTTTTGATCCAGGGAAAAACAACAGGAAATGACATTAGCAGACATGTGTATTGAACCAGATAAACCATGGGAATACTGTCCAAGAGAAGTATTTCGAAGAGTCACTAAAATTTTAAAAGATGAATTTGACTTGGTATGTCTAGCTAGTATCTTTCGTTGCAAGAGTCGAAAAGTCTTATTGATCTGATACATATCTACATGTTTCAGGTTGTGAATGTAGGCTTTGAAATCGAATTTTACCTATTGAAGAGTGTAATAAAGTACGTTACTCAATTTTATGTTCATTTTCTCATCTTGTAAACTGTTACACTAAATTTGTATGAATAAAATTACATAAAGGAATGGCAAAGAAGAATGGTTACCAATCGACAAGACCTCGTACTGTTCTACATCAGGATTTGATGTTTCTTCATCGATATTAGAAGATATCGTTACTTATCTTCAAACGATGAATATTACAGTTGAACAGGTACATTTCCATTTCCTTTTAAGACGAAAGTTAACTCACAAATTTTCAGTCCAGTAAAGATAGTTCCTCTTGTTGTGTCTTTCAACTATGTAGGTACACGCGGAAACTGGAAAAGGTCAGTTTGAAGTTGTCCTGGGATACGCGGAGGCTAGTACAGCAATTGCTAGCTTAATTTATGCGCGTGAAGTCATCAAATCAGTTGCAAGACAACACGGGCAGATGGCAACTTTTGTTCCAAAGTAGGTAGAAGATTTTACCTCAAACACTTTTAGCTGCATGCATTTCCCCTTTTTGAATTCAAATTCTATAGTACTGATGATTAAGAATAGAACGCGTTTTACACAATCAGATCACTTTAAAGGTAACTATTGAAATATTATTCGTATGCCAATGATCTCAGGGAGATAGAGAGATTGTTTCCGATACTGATATATCCTCATAGTATGTGACATTTTGGGCATTTTTCCTAGCTAGGTATGCAGAGGATGAAGATGGCTCGGGATCACATGTACACATAAGTTTGTGGAGGAATGGAGAAAACATTTTTATGGCATCTGGAGATTCAAAATATGGAATGTCGAAGATAGGGGAATCGTTCATGGCTGGAGTGTTAAATCATCTTCCTGCCATATTAGCTTTTACTGCAACACATCCTCTTAGGCAAGTCATTTTTGATAATCCTTACTGTCATTACTATCCGGTGTCAAATGTACTTGATTCGATTGGAAATACTTTCAGCTCGACTACTCTGTTATGGATTCAACTTTAACAATCAATAAAGATTTTCTAACGATCTATCACGTGTAGTTATGAGCATTTGGTACCTAAGACGCGAAATGCAGCTTACCTCTGCTGGGGTAAAGAAAATACAGAGGCACCATTGAGAACTGCTAGCCCTCCTGGAATTGCTGATCATCTCGTTAGCCATTTTGAAATCAAAGCGTTTGATGCTTGCACGAATCCATACATTGGTCTTGCTTCGATAATTATTTCTGGAGTCGATGGATTACGAAAAGACTTAAACCTTCCAAAACCAGTAGGTAAGTTTGCCTTTTCAGTTTTTTCCCCTTGTGCTATATGGTTCAGCCTGATAGTTTACTCACTCTGTTCAATTTGTTTATCTGGTTTTGACTTAATACGAAGTTTAAGAATGTAAAGAAAACTTTTCGTCTTAAAGTAAAGGTACATACAAATGTACTACAATGTCCTTTAAAGAGTTCACAAATTAGGAAAGATGGGTTTTTTTTTTTCAAAACGGACTAAAAAGGAAAAAACGATCAAACAACTTGAAACAGAGGGGAGTTAAGCTATTAAGTATTTGAAAGTAATTCAAGTTTCCAAAGATTTCATGACGAGTTGTACAATTCCTTCACTGTTATCTGATATTCGAACTATGTTTTCTCGTGAAACAGAAGGGGATTCAGATGTATCTGGAGAGAATCTTCGAAGCGTACCAGATTCTATTTCTGAATCTTTAATTGCTTTAGGAGAAGATACATTGTTTTCAGAAGTGATGAGTGAAAACCTTTTGACAGCCATAAAAGGGATTCGAAAGGTACATTTAACTTATATACACTATCAGTATAAAACATTTTTTCAATATCATGCCATATTTAGAGTTAATTGTCTATGGTGAATACTAAGTATGAATTAAATTGTGACAAAAGAGTCTTTGTGGAAACAGTCTGTTACGGAAATGCAAGGTAAGACTGCATATAACAGACTCTTGTGGTCTGGTCTTTCCCCGAACCCCTACATAGCTAGCGGAAACTTAGTTCACCGGGATGTACTTTGCTAAGGATGATTTTGTTGTTGTTGCAGATGGAAGTGAAGAACTATTGTGAGCCTGAGAGGGACTACAATTTTTATGACCAGCAGATCTATAAGGATCCACTTAAGGACATCATTTTCAAATTTTAGGTTGATCGTATGTACTCGAATCTAAAATTTATAGTCAGTCAGTTCAGAAAAAACGAAGCTAATAAAGGGAGACTTCTTTTTATGTTTTGCTTCATCATATGGCATGCTAGTAATTTTAGAAGAAAAAAATTGATAGTATCTTCTCCGATCCTTTTTAATTGTCATAATTATTAAAATAATTGATTTAAAATGCTTTTTATTTTACTCTTTTCGTTTCATTTTACTTGAAATCTATATAAAAAATAAATACATTCTATTTGTTCATTTTAGCAAATCAAATGAGTTCTATCATTTTTCCTATACTATCCTTATTATTAAATAATTATATGAAATAATAACGGTTAAATTTAGAATTCAAAGTATTATTAATAAAGTTAATTTAATAATATATATCTCTAATTAACATTTTTTAAGGGGTATGTCAAATCAGCAACGGTTAAATAATATGAAATGAAGGAGTAGATAATTAAGAAAGAACTCATTAATATATTTTTTTCATATATCCTTATTTAAATAAATGTGAAAAGGGATTAATATAGCGAAAGCAACGGTAGTAATAAATTGAGATCAAAGAATACATAATTAGAGAATAATTAATCCAAAATAACTTGTTGTCTTAGATAATCAAGAAAGAATTGAATTATACTTTTTACATCTAACCTTACTCTAATAAATATATATAGAGATATTATTATTATTATTACTAGTATTATTTGACTATTAATATTTTCTCAAAAAAACGTATAAAACTCAAACATGACAATTAATGAAAATGATTGGAAAATCAATGGATGAAAAAAGAGCAAAAGTAGCTGTAGCTTTGGAGGCTAAATGCATTTTTTTCAATTTTACTGTAATTAAGAGGTCAATTTTCTTAGGAGTAATAATTATGTCACTAATCACAATATTATTAGCCAACACATCATAATTATATTATTTATCCTGGTATTTATATATATGTAGTCTAATCATAATTAATTTTGTTGGTTTTGTTAGGTATTAGGAGGTCAACCAATTGAAAAATCAAATAAGCTGAATCGTATCATTTAAAACTTTAAAAATTTATGAAAAAGATAATAGTATTATTAATTAATTAATTAATTTTAGATCTGCAATTGTTTAATACAGTGAAAATATATTAATCAACAACTCACTAATCTCAAACTAATTATATTATTCGACATATGCATGCGAAAATAAAGAAGAAAAATAGGTCTATATTAAAACAAATTTTGTACATTTTTACAAAGTAAAATGAACCTTAAACAAATTTACCCCTTATAACACTTTTTCCTTAATTATCTCCCATATATAATGCTGGTTGTTGTTGGAGTTGTTAAAATCAGTCCATAAAATTGTTAACTCTGTTCAACTAGTTTATGTTTGAACATGTTAATAATCTACTTATTTTATTAAATGAGCTTATTTTAACTCGTTAAATTCAGTTCATTTCAAATCTGAATTAATATGCAGTTACATTGGCATATGAGAAATTTTATCGAAATATTTTTAAAAGGACATTTTCTTATTTGATATGTTTTTATAGTCATAATAATATAAAGCAAAAAGTTGAATTAGGTACTCAAACAAATTATAAGAACTAGATAGGTTGGCTTATGACTCGATTTCATTGCAGCCCAATCTGCTTTAGTCCAAATAACATTTAACCAGATCAATAACTAGTCCATTTGTTATTAACTTATTCTTGATTCTTGTTTAACATTTTCAAATTCATCTCAACTCGCTCATTTGACATTCCTAGATAGAGTCGTCAAAATGGGCTTAGTCCATGGGGCTGGCCCAACCCAACCAGTTATTGGGATAGGGTTGGGATAAGATTTTTCAAGCTCATTTATAACTAGAGCTTATAAGTTCGACGGCCCGACCCATATAAGTTGTTTGCCCTTGAGGCTTGATCAAGGTTGGGCTGGGGTAGGCCCATGGGCCTAAATTATTTATTTAAGGGTAACTTACAGAAATCTCGCTGGTGTATGAGCTAATTACTTAGATGCACGCTATGTTGTAATATTACGAATCTTATCAGATTTTTGTACGTGTAAATACATGTATCTCGGGATATATGGACTCAAAATTAGGTGTAATTTGTTCTAGATACACTATAGCCAAGTGGGTTCGCACGTATCTAGGATACATAGACAAATCTTGAGTCCTCGCCTTCCTCCCATCTCGCTTGCCACTCTCTTATCTCGTTCGCGTACTGTGATGCATCACACTAGATACATGTCTCTTGCGTATTTAGTATTTTAGATACATGTTATTCACACTAGATTTTTTGCTAGTGTTATTGACACAACACCATTGTTTGTCATATTTGATTTGAAAATCTTCTCATTTTCTATTCGGGTTGGTGTTTGTATTAGAGGTTCGACTAAATGGATCGCACACTATATATAGAACTTATTTTGAAGGTGACACTACTCCCAGACCTCTGATTAAAAATGGAACGACGATGGTTATTTCTTTGGCTATCTAAAGTTTCAATATTGTTGGAGTCTTTTCCCTTTACCCTTAGTGGGGACAGTTGTTTTATTAGTGGTAAATCTTGTTTCATAATTGTGGATGAACAGTAGATCCATCTTCATATAACACCCATTTTAATTTTGATAAGAGACAGTCAATGAAGGTGATTATTAAACTTATTGTGGAGCTTAATACTCTTGCTTAATCTCTAATTATCACATATCTTGACTGCCTTTAATATTAATTAATTAATATATCCCTCTTCCTTTTTACTACTACTATAATGCACTTTGTTGGGAATTTGCACTACACTGAGTAAATTAAAATAATATAATTATCTATATTACTAAAGTATTCTTCTTATCAACTTATATATATGTTCTCCTTTAATTAATTTTTTATATTTTAATCCTTTCCATTTAGAGGAGTTAAAAGCATATTGTTGCTTTTAAGTACAAAATCCAAATTATAATTGACATTTTATAGCAAATTAGCTACTCTACTTTTGAGTTAACAATACACTTTGGTCATAATTATAGTTTTTACCAGAAAAGGCATTATCAGAAACTTTAGTAGGGGCATAATTATGAATATATATTTTTCACAAAAAAGGTACAACAATGCCTTAGGAGTAGGGGTGTGCACTATTCGGATTAAACCGAATAACTAAACCAAATCAAACCGAATTTTTATTTGGATTGGTTTTTTGGTTTTTCGGATTGGTTTTGGATTAATAAATTACTTTTTTTGGTTTTTTGGTTTGGTTTCAGATTTTAAAAAATAAAAACCAAAAAAACCGAATTTTATATATATATATATATATATATATATATTTATATAAATGTTTAGGTTTAGAATTAAGTTGGAGTTAACCACTTTTGTCTCTTTTTGGTTATTGTCTTTCATGATGATTACGTTTAATTTTTATGTTTGAACATCTATAATACGTATACTTCTAAGTATTGTGTTTTAAGTTTTACTTATAATTTATATTAGCAAGTATATTTAAGGGATTAAATATTATTACTTTGGTTATGTTATTAATTATTGACATAACCGAATTACCAAACCGAATAGAGGAAAACCATACCAAATCAAATTTATTTTGGATTGGATTGGGTTACACTTTTCAAAACCAAACACCGAAAAATCCAAACCAAATAGTGCAAAACCAAACCGAAAAACCGAATGCACACCCCTACTTAGGAGTTATTATATATAGTAATTTGTAATATTAAAGTAATTATTTAAGAATTAGGTATCATTGGGTATTATTACTGTTGAAATATTTTAAGTACATTAGTGAAATAATTTGGGTGCCATTGGATATCTATTTACTATTGAAATATTTTGGGTATAGAGGCGCCAATTATACTCATGAATTAATGACAAGCTATGTTAATTTAACATGAAAAAAATCAATATTCTTGGACTTATATGTAATTATAAAGCAAAAAACAAAATTGCCATAAAGGCACAGAATTAGTTAGATAATTATGAAATATGATCGCAAAAGATTAATATATACCGTATATTTTTTATTTATATACATGATGACTCAAGTGTCAACGAAGATTATCTTACATGAATGAATATTATTTATATACATAATGTGTCAAAGTGTCAACGAAGAGTATCTTGCATGAACTAATATTAGTAATGAATATCAGTATCTTGTGTTTTTTAAAAGGGATAATTGTACATAATGACAAACTTATAATCTAAAATAAATGGAGTAGCTACTGTTTGATTTAATTGCGCTCCGTAGCAAACGTTTGTCAGCCACCTCTCTCCCTCTAAATTCTCGCTCGCTCCCTTTGTGCTCGCCTCTCTCGCTTTATACAACAGAATTGTATAAATTGCGTTTCTGTTTGTATAAAGCGAGAGAAAATTGTATATACACATGCAAATACATATATATTCGTCCTATACACTTATAATTATACAATAAAAATATTCCCCTACCCAGTTCTCTTTTGTCTTTCTCTCTTTCTCGTTTTATACAAACACATATTATACAATATAATGTAAAATTTATGTTTGTATAATGTATAATTTATGTTTGTATAAAGCGAAAGAAAATTGTATATACACATGCAAATACATATATATTCATCTTATACACTTATAATTATACAATACAAATATTCCCCTGCCCAGTTCTCTTTTGTCTTTCTCTCTTTCTCGTTTTATACAAACACAGATTATACAAATATAATGTATAATTTATGTTTGTATAATGTATAATTCATGTTTGTATAAAGCGAAAGAGAGAGCAATTTTTGATATACAAATATTTTTGTCAACGATTTATACAAACGAGAGGCTAACAACAATTTATACAAATGGCCTGCCAGAGAAATTATACAAATCTGAAGAGGAGTCAACGAATTATACAATTGCTTCTTTTTGTATATATGTATAGCGAAATAGACATAGCTTTCAATTGTATATGTATAGCGAATTATACATATATATGTTTGCTATGGAGTGCAATTATGCAAACTTTGCTATAACATACAAATATGATTTTTTTGTTTGCTATATGTGAAAGTTGCTCTTTTTAAAAACGTGTCAACAAAGAGTAAGGCAACAAATTCGATTTTATATCTCTTCGTATTCGGTGATCTCATCAATTATAGGTTATAGTAATGCGTTGATTATAATTATATAATGCTTTATAATGAATCTAAGTTTTCATCCTAAGAACTTTGACACTTAATTATTTTGATCCTAACATATCTTTAATTTGTTGAAAACATATATGAATATGTGTTGGCGCTATTTTTTAAGTGATTTAAAATATTATAAAAATTCTTCACAACTCAAAATGTATAGGAGTTGAACTCTATTGACAAAACTTGAATATCTGCATTGAAGTTCAACTAATTCAGATTCGCATCATGTAGAAAAACATTTCTTACTAAGAATTTTTTCATATTCAAGACTCGAACCTAAGAGTCCAAGACATTTAATTGATAAAATAAGTTGTTATATTTACTGTATCATATCCTTCGGTAGTACAAACAAAACTTGTTAATTCATAAGTGTATTCAACCAACTTCTTGGAATGCTATAAGGCATCTTTCAACTCTTTTGTAGGTTGTGTTGTGTTGAGCTCAGGTGAAGCCCCCTATATCATTTTTTTCGAATACAACACCTTTTAGAATATTCTTAGAGTATAATTAAATAAAAAAGGATAATATATAGTGGATTATATAAGATGGTTGGTTTGACAAAACACTACTTAGGTCAACGTTTTAATGATTCTAATTGACTAAATTTTTTCCAATTTTTATCATATCTTGCTCTACCTAACATCAAGAATCTTTGCTTTGCTGCTAATTAATTCTTTTGATTTGATACCTTATTAGTTCATATTTCAAACCACCTTCAAAAAAAAATTAAAAAAAAAAATTAAAAATTAAAAAATAAAAATAAATATATATATATATATATATATATATATATATATCATGTGCTATAGCTTTCAATAAAACCTTAATCATGATAACCGTCTTTTATTTTAAAGCGTTTTAGTAATAATAAGTTTATACCATATATATCCTGGCTATTTCTGAATTCCGCGTATACGGAAAGCTTAGAGTAACTTATGAAATCAAAATAAGACTATATACGCTTTCTTTGAAACTGTTTATTCTCTGTGTTCCAATTTATATATCAATTTGACTGAACACAAAATTTCTTTTTTGAAACCCACATGATATGCAAAAACAAACCACAAACTATATATGGCTATAACCCAACATTTCATCAAGGATAAAGTAAGAAGTTTATAGATATTATTTCTAAATAAAGAAATATAACATTTTTTTTAGACCGATTGAAAATAAAAGTACGAAAATATATATATATAGATATAGATATACCAAGTGTGACAAAGCTTAAATTACAACAGTGAAAACCCATTATTTACTAACAGAACTAGAATTCAAGAACATGCAAAACACAAATCCATCCCATATCCTTTCATCTGCAGTAGCCTTCCAAGCTGATGTTAATATTTAGTCACTAATTTCCATCTTATTTTACTCATTATAACTAGTGTGTATATATATATATATATAAAAAGTTCGGCACACATAGCATCCCATCCCGTATTAGCAGGATCCAGGAGAGGGCTGAACTCCAAGGAACCTAATGTAGACAGCCTAACTTGATGCAAGCATTAGTGTAATAGTGTCTGCTTTAATATCTCGAAACCTGTTACCTATAGGTCAGAATAACGAGAGTAGGATAGACATATATATATATATTAATTAAAACTTGAAAGTAGAAGTTTTAGCTTTATTTGTTGTAGATGAAACTATGGATAATTCCATAAATTTTGGTCAGCACCACCAATATAATCATCATCTGGAGGAAGGTGGTTGAGACGTGGTGGACTAAGTAGCATCCCTTCAGCCATATTCATAATAACATTTGGCATATCAAATATCAAATCTTCATCCATAAAATTATACTCATTATTATTAGGCATCAAATAATTATTCTCCACTTCTCTTGAAACCGCTCTGCTATTACTATTACTACTCCGCCCCCTACTAATGCATCCCCGGCTGCCCCGAGTGCTGCGGCTGCACAGGCCGCAGCAGTCTGGATATCCCGGGGTGAGTTAGTAGCCGGGACAGGTAACGAGGGGGCCGAGTTCGGAAAATTAAGCTCGGCATCCCGACCCTTGAGTGCAAGTGCTGCCACATCATAAGCGACCGCAGCCATTTCCGGGGTAGGGAATGTACCGAGCCAAATCCGGTTAGGGGACCGCGGCTCCCGAATTTCTGACACCCATTTTCCGCTACTTTTCCTTCTCCTTATCCCTTTGTATACCGGGTGTCGTCCTGATCCTAATCCTGATCCTGATCCGTTATTTTCCCCAGAACTTGACATCTGGAATTATAATATATTGTATCAATATATGATTATAGTATTTCGAAATGAGTGTAAGATTCCATTGGATTACGGAAGCCATTTATGGAAGAGGAAGAATAAGCCTTGAGCAGCCAAAATGAAATTGGATAGAAGTGGCAACCAGTTGTGAATGAACTGCTACGAAATTTTTGGGTGAAAGCCAGAAATATTGTGCTGGATAGATAAAATGGGTTGGAAGGAAATATAAAAACCGCGCATATATAAAAGTGTTAATTAGAATAGTGAAATATTTACAAGTTCAAAAAAATGTAATAGAAGTGTGTTTTATTTTTTTATTTTTTAATAGTGCAAAGGTGGAAGAATGTCATAGAATATAATGTGAGACGTTGATACGACGTTACGTTGGCCATATGATGTTAGAATCATTGCATTTATGTATTCAAATATAGGCAAATTAGGTGTCTTACTTGATTATTTTACAAGTGTTTGCACATACTTTATTTGTTATTACTCCATCTGTTTGGTACGACGGATAATGGATGATAATTTTAGAATAAAATACAGAACTATTTTATTTTGAGTACTTTGAGATATATATATATATATGTGTGTGTTGGGATAAACTAATTTGATATTGAGATATCACAATCAATGAGATAATATTGTTTATCTATCTTTCATATCAAACGACCATTAAACAGAGGAGTATAGGGTTACCGGGTTCACCTGAGCCCATGCTCCCTTCCTGAGATCATATATAATAGTGATGTATTTTTAAAAAAATATTTAAGCATAGATGTGTGAACCCAAGCTTGAAGTATCATATAATGTCATGTGATAATGATTGGATACACCTCTCTAATTGAGGCTATAAATTTGAATAATTTATTTATCTTGTTTTATTTTCCTTCCTAAAATTGGATAACGCCTCTCTAAGTGGTTTGGATAGATAAAAAATAATTTTGGACCTATAATTTTAAAATTTTAATTATTTTCAATGATAAGAACCTAAATGTTAAACCGATCAAATTTATATCTTAGATCCACCTTTTCGTAATAGTGCACCCATCATCTCAAAATCCTAGATAGCCTCTGCCCTTTCTTGTCTTTTTAATCGATCTGCTTTTTTTTAAAAATAAACATATATGTTATTTCCTTCGTCCTAAAAAGATTGTCTTAATTAGTTACTATTTGGACAGTTAAAAGATATTTTTTCTTTGATCATAATTTTCTTAAAATATTTTGAATTATTTTGAATTTTTAATTATTGTGACTTGTCATACTTTTTATGTAGTTTCTAAATATGTAAATTTTAATTCAAATAAAATTAAAAATCTATGACCAAATCCACACCATACATATATTAGTTTGACCCTTGTATTTCATATCAATACAATCTTTTGGGATCGACAGAGTACATTTTTTTATAATTAGTAAGTAACTCTTTAATTTCAATGACTTACTTAATATATTTAAGATCATACGATTTAAAAGGTTTCAGCTTTTGTACATAATAACACACATTTGGTTCACAATACAAAATTTATAAGTCTCTTTTACTTTTATTAAGAAAGTGAAACTTGAGCTTAACTTAATCACAAAAGTTAGCTCAAGAAGTCAAAATTGTTAAAATCACGTCAGAAGAAACTATCGTCCCACCACTGATATGGAAACACTAATACACAACCCACCCTACACGTCCAAGCCAGGTGACTGAAGTGTGAACAAACTATAATATGAGAGCCTAACATCATGAAACAAAAATTAGGTGGGTCTAACTTTGATTCCATGTTAAGAGAATGAAACTTGGGTCTAGAGTTATCAGTATGACCAATGCAAGCATCAATATATGCTTTCACGATTCAAACTTTTAACATATAGGTCACTGAAATGATTTTACTAATACTTTAAGACTCCAATATTATTCAAATGAAGGAAAACTATATGTTAAAACATAAATAAGGGTAAAATAGACAAACAAAACTCACTTCTTAAAAAACGTGTAAACAAAAAACACGTAAATATTTTGAGGCGAACAAAGTATTAAAAGAAAAAATTAAACGCTACTTATTTAGATACGAGTTTTGACAATTTATCAACACCCAAGGGTGTGGGGACTAGTGGTCATAAAGTTGGTTGACCACTTTTATGATCAAATTTCGATAGATAGATAGAATACATTACTAGACGTACGCACAACCTAATTCGAATACCACAATTATAAAATATAAACCAAAAATCGAAGGGCAAATCCCTCATGAATAAGAGTAGTTAATTATAAAATTGTTTTTCGTACTTTTAGATGTAATGATGTAATTAAGAATGAACTGTTTACTCGAATAGTAGAAGTACTAAAAATATCTCTTGCAGTAATATTTTATATTGTCAAAGATCTTTTTATAGTCTACAGCTGGAGCTATCAATAATGTCATTTTCAAATTTTCACCAGTAAGTTATCTTTACCAATTCCACTAGTAACTTATATTTTTATTAACATATAATATAACTCTTATATCCAAATAATGTAAATAATACTATTTTCTAATTCCACCATATTTTAACAAGAAGTATTTAATCAGTTGTTCTATATCCAATAATTATTGAAGTTATGACTTTAAAAATTCCCTAATAAATATATAGATAAACTTCTTGATAATGTAACTGGTTATTTGATAAAGAATCAAATTGCATCTATTCAATGTATGCTTTGTCAATAAAAATGTATGTTTTCAGGGAAAATACTTTAATTTTTTTCGAAAAATTAAATCGTTTGGTTTGATGCTCATTTTATTTCCCATTTATATCAAGAAAAAATATTTCAAAAATCTCGAACTAAAATTAAATTGATTCTCGACACATATTTTTTTCAAAACTGAAAATCAAAAAATAAATTAAAATTTAATAAAATCAAACAAAAGCATCGAACATCCACCCTAGACATGTTATAAGGAGTAAATATGAGAAGAAAAGCAATGGTTCAACAACATGACTACCCCTAAAGTCTCCATAAAATTGCGCGTCTTTCTTCAAAATTAGCTAATCTTTAATTTTCACTCTTGGTAATAAAATTTATGTCTAATTAGGTATAATCTTTTTAGAAATTGAAGTTATATTGGAACATAATTAATTTGTGAGATAATATAATATGAAAATATAAATCGGAAAAAAGTTAACTTTAATAAAGAGTATAAATTAAATATCGTCACAAAATAAGAGCGCGCCCTCATTTATATTCTCTCTATTTTGTTCTCCCAGCTCTTAACACATTTCATCCCATTTTGGGAAAATTACACGGTTAAGTAAATATATATTAGTTAATTAGTCATCATAGTTATAGTTTTAGTTAATTACCACTTGCGATCAACATTCAATGATAATTACGTAGGCTGAGATTTCGAGTTTGTATAATTCGCACGTCTGTGAAATTTGTATAACTTTTGTATAAGGTAATTTTGTATAATATAATTTGTATAACTGTGTAAAGTTCGAATGTTTATATAAATTTGTTATTTTGAGTTTATACATAAATAGTTCAATTATACAAACATACCGTGAATTATACAAACTCACCCACAAATTATACAAACGAGGAAGCTTAAATTGTAGATACAGCCCATAAATATGTAAACTATAGTTATGACACATAATTAAGTTTATTATAATGGTTATTTGCGAAAATTCCCCGTTCATCTTTCACTTCCGTAGCTCCCATTCCACCACAGCACCACCCTACCCTCCACCTACATCTCTCATACGTTCAATTTATCTAAATTATATAAAAATATTTTTAAAATAATATTTTTTGCTTATATACAACCAACACAAAAAAATAAAAAAAAAATCCACTTATTAATGAAATTTCCTTGCTCCCGAACATACGCGCAAAAAAAAGAAGTAAGAAAGAGTAAATAAGATTCAGAAAGGGGCATGATTAAACGAAGAAATAAATCAAATCATAGTACTAAAAACAATAAAATGTAGAAATTTTGATTCATAAGAAAGAGATGGGGGAGTTGAATTTTGAGAAATTAGAATGCCGTGTAAAATATATATAAATTCAGCGCGTTGCCGCCTGCCGTCTGCGGCGTTTCCCGGTTAGTTGCAATGTAAAAACTTCACATCAATTGATATCTAATCTTTATATCCACTTTCCGTTTCAATTTATTTAGTCTATTTTATTCAGCAGGGGTATATGTAGGAGGGGTTTATCGGATTCACGTGAACTCAGACTCTTCTCTCTGAGATCATGTTGAATAGTATTATAATTATTTAAATATAGATCATGTGTGAACCTACACTCGAATTATTATATAATGTGATGATGATTGGATGCACTTTTCTAAGTGAGGATAAAGATTTAAATGTTATATCTATCTTGTCTTTTTCGTTCTATAATTGAGTAACACCTCTCACATATATTAAAAAAAAAATTGAACCTATAATTTTAAATGTTTAATGAGTTCAAGTTGATCAAATTTATATATTAGATCTACCTCTTCATAATAGTACACATATCCTCTCGAAAATATGTACGTCTGTGTAAAATTCAGTAGCGAGTTTTAAGAAAAATAAAGAATAATTTTTATTCTTGTGGTTATAAATTTAAAATACATCAAATGCATCAAAATATTCTTGGTGATCTTGTGGTGTTATAAGTGTTATGTAGAATGTTCAAATTAAAAATTTGTTAAAAAAAAATACATTCTCCTTCAAACGAACTGCAAAAAAGAGTGGATCAAATAAATTAAAACGAAAAAAATACTATGTGGACAGAATGAACCACCAATGAGAGCTTACCGCACTATTTTTCACCTATTTGGTTACTATAATTCACATGACGCTAACATCTTGACTTTACTTTACACCTTCACTTCAACTACTAAAATATATGTTACTGGTATATATTTTATATACCTAATATATATATATATATATTTGCTAGATGTGTAGAGAAGTTGAATATTAATTAGGTTTGTTTTATCTATAATTTCACAAATGAGGTCCGAAGAAACTGTATGCACCTTTGCTTCCATTACTCTTCATTTTTAGAAAACATGTGGTTAGAAACCAATTAGAGTACGTAATAGCTTTTAAATCAAACATGTTTTTTTTATCTGAACTAATTTGATTTGACTTATAAATCAAACTACTTTTTTTTTCAAAACTAATTTGATTTGATTTATAAATCAAACATCTTACTCTCATTCATAGGTAAATATATTTACAAGGACAAGTCAAATTAGGTAAAAATTTATAAGTAGTCATTTTCGGTCTCCATAATTGAAAAATAGTCGTTGACAAGTGAAGATATTCCATAAAATGTCACCCGTAAAACTTGAAACTCCATGGCACTAGCTATTTTTTAAAAGAGCAAATTACAGAAATCACATACTTTTAAGGTAAAATTACAATCTATCCCTTAAAAGTTTATAATTACAGAAATTCCTCAAACGGATACAATAATATAAGCGATGATAAATTCATATGGTGCGCGAGATACATTAATCGTTAAGTAAGATACATTACATTTTATACATGATACACTAATCTGATGCGCGAGATACACTAATCTGATGCGCGAGATACATTAATCTGATGCACGAAAATGAGGAATTTTGGAGATTTGTAAAACTTATAAGGGATAATGGTAATAAGTAAATTAAAAGGTGGATTTCTGTAATTTTTCCTTTTTAAAATTAGAAACCATTGGGAGCGCAATTTCATCGTCAATTCAGCCCAATTCAGAATGTAGATGGGCGTCAAGTTACAATTAAGGCCCACCTAAATGGGCCTGTTTTCAATCACTTTGTCCTGGCGAGAAGATGCCCAGACACTAACTTTAGTTGGGCCAACAATTTCAGGCCTTCAAAACTTTTGGACAAATTACTTAACTACACTCCTTTACTTACCTTAATATCCATTTATCCCTACTTATTTCAAAATTTTCAAAAATCTCTTATTTACCTATGTATCCCGCATGTATCCCGTGCACAACGCTATGTATCCCGCATGTATCCCGTGCACAACGCTATGTATCCCGCTATGTGGAATGTATCAAACCTAATGTATCACGTGCATAACGGTATGTATCCCGCTATGTGGAATGTATCAAACCTAATGTATCCCGTGCACAATGCTATGTATCTCGCAAACATCATTTTTAAGGGATTTTTGGTAAATAGAAAACCAGAAGGGATAGGATGTTATTTAGTACTTATAATATGTGGTTCCTATAATTTTTGTATATGATGAAGTGTGTCATTAATATGTGAATTGTGTGAGAATATCCGCCGAACATTTTTTCGTGGAAAATAGTACACTCTCCGTCTCATTTTGAGATATCATTTGACTTGGCATGGTGTTTAAGAAAAACTATTGAAATTTGTGGTTCAAAACAACTCTTAAATATTTGTGTTGCTGAAATCATTTCGTTAAAGGATAAAAATAATTAAAATAATTTTTTTCTAATTATAATAAGATATTTTTGGGACGATAAACAAAGAATAATCTTGTAACATTAGTTCTTAAGTATGATGATTAAGTATCTCTTTTTTTTCTCCTCTTTGGGGTGACAACTTTTTATTCCCATATCAAATGATAAAGACAATTTTAAAATACAATGAATCACACTTCACCAAATTAAAATGGAAGTACCCAACCACTTTTTGTTGCGGCTGCTTTATTTCTGGCCACCAATCAAATCTTCTTTTCCCCCATTTTTTTTTTCTTTAACATTTCAAATTGCTTATGCATATGTGTTTCAATTTGTTTGTTATATTTATTTATTTTTTTGTATGAAATTTTAAAAAAAATACAAAAACTTTTGAATATCCTAATTTTAATTTAAGGATTATTGCATTAAAATTTTATTTTAATGATAATAGTTTAATTGTATTAAATATATATTTTTCACTGCAATTAACATTTTTTGTAAATGTCTCTATAACCTTTATCGATATTGATCTAATAACAATTAATTAATGTCGATAAGACTTTTCCTCTTTTTATTAATTAATGTATACATTTATTACTGTTAAAAATATTTTTATTTTACTCGTAGATATGTCACATTGGGAAGGACCTAGCTTTCGAATTACGAGTTTGACAAAATTCAACATTTTTAATACAATATTTAGAATTTACAAACTCAAAATTCTAGTTCAGGCTCTAATTTCACAATATTCTTCGTAATATTTTGACCATGTATAATATAATATATATGAATTTTTCTCCTCCATGTATATATGAATAAAAGTTTTATTATTATTATTATTATTATTATTATTATTATTATTATTATTATTATTATTAATAATAATAATAATAATAATAATAATAATAATAATAATGATAATAATAATAATAATGTAAGTTTCATGTGACATTGGCATTTCACTAGTAATTACTCCAATAGTTGTGAGTTGTGACTCACTCACTTTTAATATTGGTAATTATTCAGCTTCCATTGAAAGAATAATTAGAAAATTAACTTTTATTATGAATTGATAGGGTCTTGATTAAATCTTAATCCATTATGAAATTTGTACAAGAGGGCCCTACCAAATATTTCTGGATGAATCTGAATAATCCCATCGATACATAAGAACTAAGGTTTGTTTATTAACTTTTAAAACTTTTTCAATAAACATACTTATTGTTTGATTAATTAGTAGCATCTTTAATTTAGTGGAGTCTTGATTTTGTGGGTCCTAAATATTTAGAAATTCTTAATCTCATATTAATTTGGACCCACGAAACATGTGTTGATATGGACCTGTCAAACTAAATTTCTGATATCTAATCATCTTTATTAAGAAGCATTTTATCTTTAATATGGATTTTTCGATACAATTTGAATTTACTGGCTCCAAATGGATACTGGACGATGAATCCAAAATTAAAAAAAATGTTAATTTTGCTTGATATTCATTTTAGTCCAATTTATGTGATATGATTTTGTTGAATTAGTATGGAGTTTAAAAAAATACAGATTTATAAAATTTATGGTTTTAAAGATCGAAGTCTTATAGTTATATAGCTATATAGGTAATTTTGTAATTTTAAACCTGACATGTTATGTTTTATGGTTATAAAAGTTCATTAACGATGAAATAAAATGTGTAAATTTAATTATTTTAAAATTATAAATGTGTTATTTGTTTTATAAATAAACTGAAAGTTAAATATGTCAGATAAATTAAAATGGATTTAACATATATAATGTTTGTATATTTGTTGGTAAAAAGTTAATATGAAGGTGTATCTTTTTTTAATTTTTGGTCAATGATCCTTATCATTGTCAATTTTTCATTATATTAAGAAGGGCAAGGCTCTTGATTAAGCTCTAAATGGCAGACAAAGTCCTCCAATTTCTTCTAAAAATTATGACCAAACAAACTCTCATGAAGTATTTTTCTTCTTCTTCTTCTTCTAAATTTCCTAATGTAAATGTTTCATATAAGAAAATTAGATTAATCAATGTCCAAAATACATGAGGTAGTTAGTTAATTTGGTGTTAGGGAATAGAACGAAGTGAATCCTCTTTTAGACAAGCCATTTGTCATAGGCTTAACCAATTCTTTTCAATTATCTGATATTCAAAATTTACTAACTCGAATAATTTAACCTCACGCTAAGTGAGTCCACAAAAGAGAGTAATTCGATTTCTTTCGAAAAAAAATTCATTTATAGTGCATGCTTGAAATTTGAATTCGAGATATCTTATTTAAAGCAAAGGAATTCCAACAACTTCACTAATACTCTATATATGTACTACAAACACCATCAACTCGATTCTTTCGATCAAATTTATAATAACTTATATGATCGTCCAAATTAATAAATTATCCATTAAAATCATTTATATTTATTTTATATCAATAAAATCACTTAATTAATATCAATTTACGATGCTAGACATTTACAATGTAAAACTATCTATCTATCCAAACCTAAAAACCATACACTATAATGTTAAACCTTGAATATCATCTATTTATATATTGTATACAATACAATTTAACCTTACATTTTTATTTTATCTTTAATAAAATGAGTTATAGCCCGGAAATATTTATGACTTATTTTAAACTATAATTTGTTATAAAAAAAAACCCTTTTCTTTCTTAAATTTCTTAATCTATCAAATATCATCACACAAATTAAAATGAAAAATACAGATAAAGCCAGCTAAGTGAGTAGGGTATGCTTTCCTATTATGCAAAAACAAGCACATAGTCCCCTCCCACAGCTTTCAAAATTCTTACCCGTTTTTTTTATCGATGTATATAATAAAATAATAAACCTTTCTATGTCACATAGTAGGCCCTCAATTATGCAACGTTATTATTATTTTCAATAGCACCATCTTTGTACTATAATATTTTAAATTTCATTTCAACTTTAATAATTAACTATGGAGAAAAGGTGATGTGGAATTTAGTTTAGTGCAAATAGTCTTTCTACGTACCTAACGAGGTATGGATAAAATCTGTATATATTATTTTATTTTCTTCTTATATTACTTGTGAAATTTTACGGAGTATGTTGTTATCGTACTTAATAGTGAATATGGACCAGTACTCAAAAGTAACTACTGATTACTTGTGCTAGCTAGCTCTGTCTTCTGCAAGTTAAAGCCAAGTACATTGTCCACATGTTTATCACAATGTCAATGCATGGATGTAATTTATGTAACAACTTTCTCTTCAACAACAAGTCATCAGAGATGTGAAGTTTTTCATTCAGAACGTAGTTAGAGTTTTAGTTACAAATTCTATATATTTTACTTCTTTCGTCTCATTTTATGTGACATTTTTTTTAGTCTGTCTCAAAAAGAATGTCATCTTGCTATAATTGAAAATGATTTAACTTTGAAAATTTCCCTTTTACCCTTAATGAAATGAATTACTATCACACAAATATTCAAGGATTGTTTTAGATCATAAGTTTCAAAAAATCTTCATTTTTTTCTTAAACAATGTGTCAAGTCAAAGGCGTCACATAAAATGAGACGGAGGGGATAGTAGTTTAGGCCAAAATTTTGTATTTGATATAAACAACTTATTCAAAAATTAATATTTTAAGAAATAGCTTTGAACTTAGATGATGTCTGTTTATGTTATTTATGAATGAAGATCAGATAAAATTGTTTTAGCGGGAACTGAAATTGTGATTACGTGTTCATGTTTTTTATAAGAAAACAACTATCTACACGAAGTGCTATTTGTCTACTTATTACATTAATCACGTTTATTTTAAAGTCTTATTTAACTCGTTTGATGTGAAGCACTTCCATACATGTATCCAGACTTCACAGCTTGAAACAACTTATCCTTATTCTTTTTCCTATATTGAGACAGCACCAACAAATCAATCCATCAAAATTTCTATTGACATACATTGTATTTATTTTAAGAAATTCAATTTCGTTTTTGTTTTCATTCATGTGTTTGATGAAAGGGAGACAAAGGTAGCTTTGAGTACTACACTTGGTGGGTGGGTGGTTACTTTTGATTGGCCATGGATTTTGGGCGGTTTGGATTCTTCTTTTGGGGGAGATTTACTTTCAAGTAGGGAAGCAGGTCCACTCGGGACTCGGGAGCATATTCAGAATTCAAGTGTATACCGGTACAAATTCTATGCATATGTACAAATACAATCATTGATACATATACATACTAGTTGCATATATACAATTATCTAACTGATATACAAATACAATCATTGATATATATACATACTAGTTGCATATATACAATTATCTAACCGATATACAAATACAAATCACCTTTCTCCACTCTTTCTCCTCTCTCGCTCGCCTCCCTCTCCTAATATCGCTTGCCTCTCTCCCCCCTCTAACATGTAGCTACGAAATGTAATTAGCAAACTATAGTTATGGAGCCTAATTAAGTTATTTTGAGTGGCTATATGCGAAAATTCCTCCTAAATAAAATATAGTAACTTTTTTGCTCTTATTTGTGTATTTTCTTCAACAACTTGTACTTTACATTTTGTGTGATTAATTATATACAAGGACACTACTACAATAAGGCGTAAAGTAACTATATAAAATAGAAAGTACTCTGCTTCTACTATCATTTTCATTGTCTCAGCTACCTCCAAAACCCTAAGCATTTCCTCTATTTATTTTTCTTATTAATAGTAGAAAAAACAAAAAAATGTAATTGAACAAATTAAACGCTGAATTTATATATGAGTAGTGCATTAATATTTATTCATGTACGTAATGGCACAATCAAAATTTTCATTAAATAGGTTCAAGATATTTTTATATAAAAAACAATTTTAACAAAATATAAATAAGATAGAAGTATTGAAAACATTCCTAAACTTGGTGTTAGTTTGGTTCTTGAACTATTGACAATCTTAAAAACATTCTTTACTTGACTAACTGAACTTAAATACACTCTGATCTTGCTATTTGAGACCACTTGCTATGTCATGTGGCAGATCAGAAACGTATTTAAGTTTAGTTAGCCAAGTAGATGGATATTTTTTAATTAGACTGTCAATAGTTCAGAGACGAAACTAATAATTTACTTCAAATTCAAGGATGTTTTCAATAATTTTCCATCAAAAAAGATTAAAATGAACCCCAAGACCTTACTAGCTCCACCTCTGCTAAACGTCCAGAAGCAACAGAAAGAAAAAAAAAAGTGAACAAGCTTTTACATTCCAGCTGCCTGTGAACAGTGAGAAATGGGTCCATATATATTCATTCCTTTATAGCTACCTTTTTTATATAGTCTCAAATACTAAAAAAATAAACTTTTTTAATTCGACACGATCCGGGTTGGCCGCTTCTATTATCATCTCATTACTCTTGCTTTCTGTCACTTTTCTTATTAATATTTGATTTTAAGCCACTAATTTTAATTCTTCCTCATCCATCTTCGTACCCAAACTACTGCGCTGCAGCTTTTTGGGAGAAAGAAATGGATGATCATCAGTATGGTATGATGGATCTAACGCAGTACCTAGATGGAAGGCCTTTATTTCCTTCAGTTTCACCAAATCTGACACCAGATTTATTATGTGGTAACCAACATTTCGATATGTTAATGGCTACTACTACTACTCATGTGCCTCAGCACAACAACTATCTTCCTCATCATCATTATCATTATCATCACGGGTTTCTTCCCGAATCTAGCACCGTGGCAGCTGCCACTGGAGCTAGTGTTAGTGGTGGGTGCACGTTAAGCGCGATGGAGATGGAGGGTGGAAATGGGAGGTGGCCAAGGCAAGAGACACTTACACTACTTGAAGTTAGATCACAACTTGATTCTAAGTTCAAAGAAGCTATTCAAAAAGGTCCCCTTTGGGATGAAGTCTCTAGGTACATCTCTCACAAATTCTTAACCTAATTCTTTTAAAACAAATTGCGTGACAGAGTACTTTTGATTACTTAATTATATTATTTCTCGCGATTGTTACTACTAAAAAATATTCATTTTCTTAATGAAATATGTTAGAAATTGCTTGTAGAAACTAACAGAGGTGAAGTCACGAATTTTGCTAAGGATGTGCCTTAAAATATACCGTAGTAGTAATATACATGTACAAAAAGTAAATTTTGGACCATATATTTAGTATAATCTTCTATATTCACTGTATAATTTTTCGATTAAGATTTTCAACTAATTACTCTTCACTATTTCCAACAGTATTCTGAACATTTTTGGAAAATCCGCATATTTCTGATACTTAAATCACTATTTTATATAACCTAAATCTTTTAAAAACACACTTTCTATGAACAAATTGTGTGACAGTCAATTTTGAATTACTTAATTATATTATGTCTAATGATTATTATTATTACTACTACTACAAAACACTCGTATTTTTTATGGAATTTTCGGTGAAATTTATGAGAAATAGCTTGTTGAAACTAATAGAATCAGAGTCAGAAATTTTAGCCAGAATAATTAAAATATACTGTAGTAATATACATGTATAAAAGTAATTAATCCTTTACATTCACTGTATAATTTTTCGATAAAGATATTCAACTAATTACTCTTCACTATTTCCGATGGAAAATCCACAGATTTCTGATAGTTTGAGAACCAAAATTTAACTATATACTAGTTTAATTTACATCTTCTTCCTCCTTTATTTTTAATTTCTGGATAGGCAAGCAACCTCTTTGAGTGAATTAATTAATTTGGTTACTATTTTTGTGTAAGAAAATGACACTGAAGTTGAAGAATGAGGTGTACTTATTTTCATCTTTTTTTCTGATAATTTATCAGCACATAATTTGAGAATGAGTAGTCTTATTAATTCAAAGGACACTTTTTTACTTCATTTTAGTTAAAGAAAAAATGGCAGAATATCTTTTGGAAGGCCAAGTACCCTATTTTATCATGCTTATGTCAATATCACTTGAACTTGTTGCATCATTTGGTTTTAGGGCTCCTTCCTTAGTTTCTTCTCCGTCTCTGTTTTAATTTATATGACACTATATTTTCTAAACGAGTAACTTTAAATGTCTCGTTTTACTCTTATAATCACATTAAACTAAATTCCGTTCTTTTTTTTAAAAAAAAAACAATTACTTAAAACTAAAATCAAACCAAAATATTCATGGGTGTATCCTTAATAACATGCTTTTATAACATGGTCGGTTTGATTCGATTCTTTTTATTTTTTTGGTTTAAAACAAAACCAATTTTTTTTAAAAAAAAAGTTATCTTTATGATTTGGTTCAATTTTTCGATTTTTGCATGAACACACCTACCTGACCGGTTTATAAGTTCTATGGGTTTTGTTTATGTGTGACAAGTCTTTCTCTCTGGATTGAAACTTCGTATCTAGTCAAATAACGTTATATAGAATAAAATAGACAAGATATTAAGTATATCATAATATTCTATAATTATGCTACTTATTTAGTTTCCTCTTCTTCTTTTTTAGGATTATGTCTGAGGAATATGGATATCAAAGGAGTGGGAAAAAGTGTAGGGAGAAATTTGAGAATTTGTACAAATACTACAAGAAGACTAAAGATGGGAAAGCTAGTAGACAAGATGGTAAACATTATAGATACTTTAGACAACTTGAAGCTCTTTATGGTAAAACAAGTAACACAATTAATACAAACACATTTCATCATCAAGTACACTACAATCAAGAACCTCATCATTGTCCTAAGCTCTCTGACAACAATCTCTATGATTCCTCTGATTCTGATGACTCAGATAATTCGTCTAATGATGAAAATGATGATTCAAAGAGGAAGAATATTAAGAAAAAAGGGAAAAGGAGTTGGAAAGGTAAGACAAGAGACTTTATGGATATACAAATGAAGAAATTAATGGAAAAACAAGATATTTGGTTAGAGAAAATGATGAAGACAATTGAAGATAAGGAACAAGAGAGGATTTTAAGGGAAGAAGAATGGAGGAAAAAAGAGGAAATTAGGTTAGAAAAACAACAAAAATTTTGGGCTGATGAGAGAGCATGGATTGAAGCGCGCGACGCAGTTTTAATCGATACATTACGTAAATTAAATGGAGAAAAAATCATGAAGAGTAGTACTACAAATTATAATGATGAAAATGGTTCAATGTGTTATTGCAACAAGAAGCAAAAGGAAATGAATTCATTGAGTTCATCATGTTATAATAATTTCCAAATCAAGAATGAAGAAGAAGGGAGAATATCATATTGTGAAACATCAAGACATGTGCCAAGTATTCATGATACAATTGATGATGGCTATGTTGCTCGAATTCTTTAAAAGTGTAGTATTGCATGTTTCACGATAATATTTCTGAAGAGTCTGAACAAGAAAAGAGAAGAATTTGTGGTAGGAGGTAAGTGGTTTAAATTTGACTGTGGTATTTTTGTTTTATTGAGGCTGCTAGTTGATTAATTACTATTTTCTTGTGGAATTTAGTGGGATTGAAGTTGACTAATCCTAGGAGATTAGATTTGGATCTATTTATATCTTAATTTTTAATTATTTCTAGAGATATTCTTTTGAGATTTCTTTCTTCATATATGTTGGTCTGATGTGCTTAATATTTCTTTAATTTTTTTTCTCTCTTTAATTTGTTGGTTTAATTTCCTCCTGGCTTCTACTTGTATTTGCTAATCATATAATTAATCATCAAATGCCTTGTAATATTCATTTTCTAACTTGAACATGCTGGAATAATTTGGTATTTTTCCTTAATTAATATCCCTAATTTTTAAGGACTTTGTAGTGGTGAAACACATAACACAATATTTACAGTAAGCTTTAATTTCTTATAACTTTTCTACACATTATTTATAATTTTTTTACACTAGCTATCAGATTGTCCATAAAATATTTTTAGGAAAGTTTCTTTAAAATGAGGAATTTGAAATCTTACAAATGAGATTTGTTACCTATATATGTAACAGATAAAGATGACATGATAGTGTATTTGTATCACGATTTCTTAATAATCGTAGTTACATGATATATATTAAATTAAAATTTAACATTTATATACAATATAATATTTTTATGAAAGGATATCACTTGACACCCCTTGAGTAGGTCCGCCCCTGCCCACAACTCAAACCCACATTCCATTTCACCACAACTGTCTTTAAGTTTATAATTACAACACAAATATTACCATATATATTCTCACCTCAATGAATCGTTTAATCATATGATAAATCAATATGATTTAACGTGGAGTAAATATTTACCCATTTATACTATGGTTTGCAGGGCTTATTTACATACATGGTCAGATTTTCCAATTTGGATAATGAGGTGAAAACTAGACAAGTACCTTTGTTATAGTATATCACAGTTACTTGTCAAATCAATGCCATCATCCATGCATATATAATATTTCTTTCTTTTTTTATGACACAACAATTCATCAAATTTTCATGAAGATTTGTTTAATAACTTGTTTGGAGTGAATATAAATTGTTTTGGAGATTTTAGAAAAATATTGGAAGAAGACAATTTATTTCATGAGAAAAGAATTAAACAGAGAATAAAGCTAGGAAACTGATTGATCAGTTTTGCCATTTCTAGTCATCTTGTGAGTCTAGAGGGGAAGCTTCTTACTCCCTCCTCCGTCTCAATTTATGTGATACTTTTCAAATTTCGAAATTCAAATAAGTTTATTTCTGATCGTAAATTTTTCATATAGCTTTTGAATATTTTGAATTGTAAATCATTGTGACTTTTACGTAGTTTACAAATATATAAATTTTATTTCAAAAATTTGAAGATTTCATGCGCAAATTTCCAATTAAGCATAAATTGTTTACTCTCGAAAAAATAAAAAGTGTCACATAAATTGGAACAGGGGAGGTATTATTTTACTACATTCGTCGTTTCAGTTTGTTTGTCTAGTTTGAGCTACGCACGAAGTTTTAAGAAAATACAAAGAAACTTTCAAATTTTGTGGTGTTGAACTTGAAAAAATATTCTTTAATCTTATGGTTTTAAATCTATCATGGAAAAAGATAGAATTGAAAGAATTACCAAAAAATTAAATTAAATTAAATTAAATAGACTAAAAAAACATAACACGAATAAATTGAAACGGAGAGTAACAGACTGTCCACAAGAAGACTGATAAGAAACGCTATCAGTAAATTCAGTACTATTCATCATTAATACTACAAGACAGATCGAAAAGAAGAAAAAAAACCACCTTTAATATGTAGTATTGTTGATTTGCCAACATCTTACACTGCTCAGATACAGATCTCTGCAAACAATAGTTTCTCACACTATTCATCTAATTATGGATGTAGTGTCCACGATGATAATAATTATAATAACATATTTAATATGATTTCCTGGGGTCAGCGTTTTAGCTGGAAAACTCTATTATAGAGTTCAATTACTTAAGGGGGGCGATAGTTTGCTTAATTACAAATTACTATGTATTAATTATTTTCGAGATACACTGTATCCGATACATGACTCACAAATATTCCATATGTATACGTAACTGATAATCGCAGAGGGAATCCGAATCTTGAGTGAACCTCAAAGCCATACTAGCCTGGAGTTATTTCTTTCAATGGATAGCCAATTCCGTTTCAGGTACGACAAGTCCATTATGCACTTGAAGTGAGCTTGAGTTTGCCTGATCGTCTGTAGGATTGGCTTTATGAGAAGGGACTTGAGATACAGGGTATGTTCATTGTAGATCTATGATCTCACACTAGAATTATTTGAAAATGAAGTAACATAAAGATAATGACATGCAAAACCAAAGTTTAATATGTAAAACCCCATCAACAGGGCATAAATTCGATAACATAATCTAGATTAACAAACTAATAAAGATTAAAGACCCCTACAATGTCACAAAGCCGACGTTTCTCAAGCTTTTATTGAACAAATATTGTGACAAAAAGAAAAGACTAGCACACTATGACCAGTAAAAGACACTTCTAGTAAACCATCCTGCAAAACCTCATCATCAAAACAGAAACCAAACAGAATAATGTCCTAATACTTGTAGTCCTTGACGTGAAGGCTCTCGGAAGCACCATCGCCCAAGTTGGAACTACCGGCATACTTTCCGAGGGTCGCCTCAGAGTTGGCCTTGCACCTTGTGAGGAGTGCAGCTTGGGCCTTCCCAATATTCTCCTCCTTTCCTGACCAGGCCTTGAGGGTGCTCTGCTGGAGAGCACGTCCGAAGGAGAAGGAGAGGGTCCAGGGCTTCTTGGTTTGAAGTTTGTTCATGGCGTTGAGGTTGCGGGTGGCCTCTTCCTCACTCTGACCACCAGACAAGAAAACCACAGCAGGAACAGCAGCTGGCATTGTTCGCTGCAAGGCACGTACAGTGTACTCTGCAATCACCTCTGGTGCAACTTTAGGGGCATCAGATCCGGGAGTGACCATGTTGGGCTTCAACAATGTACCCTCTAGGAGGACATGGTGGTCATTGAGAGCCTTGTAGCAAGCAGCAAGAACACGCTCTGTGACATCAGCACACTTTTTAATGTCATGGGATCCATCAACAAGGATCTCAGGCTCAACAATGGGGACAAGACCGTTCTGCTGGCAGATGATGGCATATCTGGCAAGGCCATTGGCATTGTCATTGATAGCGAGCTGAGATGGCTCGTTGGCACCAATCTTGAGCACTGCACGCCATTTGGCAAACCTAGCACCAGCTTCATAGTACTTTTGACAGCGCTCCGCAAGGCCATCAAGACCCTGGGTAGTTGTCTCACCATTGGTTCCGGGAAGCTCTACGGTACCCTTGTCGACTTTAATTCCAGGGAGGACTCCACCCTCCTTCATAACATCTACAAAAGGCTTGCCTGCAGATGCAAGTAAAAACTGTCAGAATATCATGATGTAAAATACTCAAGTGCAATTACCAGATAAGCCGAAGATCATTAATCCAATTTCCACACACGAAAAATACACATTACAATCATAATAACATACCAGCTGCAGTCTTCTGATAAAGGGTTTCCTCAAACAAGATAATTCCACTAAGGTACTGAAGAGCACCAGGTGCGCAGAAGAGCAGCTCTCGGAGAGCCCTCCTGTTTGACTCGACATTCTCAACATTAATGCTAGATAGACGCTTGCCAATTGTGCCAGTAGATTCGTCAGCAGCAAGGATACCCTTACCAGGGGTAGCTATGTATGCAGCATTCTTGATCAGTTCATCTGCATCAATTCCAATATCCATTGTACGTCAGCAACAAAAAAGGTACTCAACACTAACAGATCAGTTAATGAATAAACACCATTCAAAATAGAAAACTAAAGCATCAACTACAGAAGGCAGGTACATCAACACTAATAGATCAATTAATCAATAAACACCAATTAGCAGGAAACAACATTCAGAATCAAAACAATCTTCATTCCAAGAAAGCATTCCAGAATCCAGATTAATAACACCCTAGAGCGAACAAATCTAACATAATAAAACTGGAGCTAATGGTGCTATTCAAACATTGCCGAGTGAGCTGCAGATAAATTGAATAGCAACGATCTACAATTGGAGCTAATGGCGCAAAAACAAACATAATACACTTACTACTTAATAACATTCACTCCTTCAATTTTTCAAATATCTTTCTTAAAGATGAGCATATCAACTATTAAGCCCCTCAAAAGTTGAACTGTTCACTTCCCTTATTTTTTCAACAAGTCAAAAGAGCTAAAAGGCTTTGGCTTTTTACCTCAAAAAGTAACTAAATCTACTTCTGATAACAGAGTACTACTCAATAGACAAGGAATCACAACATTATAAAAAGGAAAAAAGAACAAATATTGACACTTTTCTGAGGATGAGTTCAAAGAGAAATTTTTCAACATATTTCATCATAAAAATGACATTTTTAATATAAATTTCAACAAATTGAAATTTTAATTTTGAATTTTTAAAAATTAAACAGCCGAATGCGTGCAGAAATTGAAGTTCGTTAGCCTTGGCACTGGACTATTCATTCTAGTTGAAAGGATACAGTAGAAAGAGTATACACAACACTCTCGCGCAAGAAATCCAGTAAGGGACCTCACTAATGAAGAGCTAAACAACTAGATCAAACTCCAACAAACCAAAACAAAAAGAGCACAACCAAAAATAATGTCCAAATACATGCAGAAAACTAAGTAAAATGGCCCTCGCACTGAATAATTCATTCTAATTTAAACGATAGAGTATTGGAAAGAGTATAAAACACTCTCACACGAGTTCCAGGAAGGGAAGGGCTAAACAACTAGATCAAACTCCAACAAAACAAAACAGAAACAGCACAGCTAGAAAAATGTCCAAATACATGCATAGCACTAGATGATTCATAGTTGGAAAGAGTATAAACACGAGTCCGAAACCAAAAGGGCAACTAATTTTTTCGAAAATTCCAAAAGGGCAACTAAATTATTTATCAAACCAAAAGAACAACAAATTTTAATGGCGTCTAAATCAGGATTTCCGCCGCAAGGCGCAGAAACCCATGCGCCTAGCCTTGTAAGGCTCAGCCGCCTTGAAAAAAACAAATAAAAAAAGAATTAAAAAACTAACAAGGCTACTTGCCCCTTGGGCCTTGTAAGTCTTCTTTACACATTCACTTTCACGTGAAACTTTCAGTATTGAATCAAATCAACACTGTAGTTTTGCGTGATTTATTTTTACAGTATTGAATTAAATCAACACTGTAAAAGTTTCACGCGGTATATGTTTCAACGAAAATAAAAATTAAAAATTAAAAACTAACAGTGATGATTTGATTCAACACTGAAAGTTTCACGTGAAAGTGAAAATATGTAAGGACTTACCAAGCACAAGGGGCAAGTAGCCTTGTTAGTTTTTAATTTTTTTTTATTTGTTTTCTTCAAAACTTTTAGTTTTTTATTTTTATATGTATAGTTTTTAATTAATTTTTTTAAAATTTTGTTTGTTTGTTATTTTAATATAATATTTTTTTATCACTTTATCTAATAATTTTTTACTACTAATTGAAGTATTTTAATATAGTATTTTAATACTCGTTTGTTCTCATTTATCTAGCAAGAAGTCTCTAACTTATCATGTAATTAATGTACAAAACTCTAAAATGTAGAACACAACTTACATTAAATATTTTTCCACTTATGCTTGCAAGGAAATGAAAATAACTAGGGACAGTAATTTAATTTAAAATAAGAATAAAATCAATAAATAAATTAATAATAGCTCAAGAAAATAACCAAAATTTTTATAAAAAGTCTGCAAAGGGCAGACAGCCTTGCGCCTTGTAAGGCTCATGGCGGCTGAGCCTTACAAGGCTAAAAGCTGTTGTGCCTCGTAAGCCTCGTGGATTTCCACGCCGAAAACCCTGATTTAAACGCTGTTAAGATTTATTATCCTTTTGATTTGCTAAATAATTTAGTTGCACTTTTGGTTCCGAACTCGTATAAACACTCTAACACAAGAGATCTAGGAAGAAACTAAACAACTAAATCAAACAAAACAAAATGAGCACAACTAGAAATAGCAAAAAAATTCTTCAACCACCACGATCTGAAAAATAAAATGGAGACCAACCAGATCTGGGATCTATGAGCAGCAGACACAGAATTAGGATCAAAATAAGCAAAATTAAAAATCAGTTCATTATTTGAGAAGGAATGAAGATTGAGTGTGAAATTTTACCGGCGTATTTTCCCTTGTAGCACGACATTGTTATTGCTTGGACGATGAAGAAGAGTGTAGAAGAGAAGTTTTGCAGAGAGATCAAAGACAAATGGATGAGTGGGAAAAATTTTAGGTTTAATATAGCGTGCGCATCGTTGTTATCGCCAATTTGCGACCCCTTCTGCACGAAAATTGAGGATTTTTTACCCTTTTGCCCTCTACAAACTGGTGTTTATTTTTTTATTTTTTTTTCTTTCGATATTTAATATTCGAATAGCTTTTCGACTAAATTTGAATTCATATACCGGGTGAAGCAAAAGCGATTACCTATGTAGACTTGAATCTAAGATCTTTGATTAAAAATAAAAAATCTACCGTACCAAATAATTCTTATTTTTTTTCTTTAAAAGCTCGTGTTGTTTGCCTCTTTTAAAATCTTTTTTTAAAAAAAAAAAAAATACAGACAAATTCATGTATTACATTTTTGTTTTGATGGTTGTTACTTGTTACAGTAGTATACTCTCATTGTCTCATAGTCATCTTATTGAAAATAGTTGTTTCATATTAGTTGATTATCTTACTAAATTAAGAAAATATTAATTAAATTTTTTTATATTACCTTTATAATTAATTATTTTTAAGAGTGTTCACATTTGTTTGTATAATTGCCAAGAATTTTTTAAGCTATGAATTATAAAAAAAAAAAAAAAATTATTTATGATGATTTCTTAATATGTGTAAAAAGATAAGTAATATGAAATAGAGTATATTTTAATGAATATAGTATTTGAACAAATATTAAGGTTCTTAGAGTTTATTTTGTGAGATTACATGTGATGTTGTGGTTGAAAATTAAACCTCCATTGCATGCAAATAAACATTAATTATGGAAAATTCAATCTATATTAAAATATTTAAGGCTGATAGTATATAGTTTAAAGGCGATTTAAACTCCAAATTTCAAACAAACAATAGCTAGATTAACTAATACTAATTAATTAGCTGTCAATAGCCCAATATGCTTGAAGTTATTAAAGGCTTTTTTTAGAACAAATTAGAAGTCAAAATCAGACTATGTGCAATTGTGCACCACGAAGAATAAAGTGAGGAAGTAATAATTTAATTTTATTTGTTTCAATTTGTTTAACTTTTTTTAGTTCATTAAATAAAGTGATATTATTTTTGGTAACTTTTTAATTTTAACTTTCCACACATATATAAGATCACAAAACTAAAAAATATTTTAATACATTTAATAATCTTTAATTTTAAATTATAGTAAAATTTAAAATCTTCTTTACGTTCTTAAACTCTATGTTGCATCAAAATTCAAAACAGGTCATTCAATTTGAAATGCATGAGTAATATACATTCCAGAAGCAGTACAATTGGAAGCATCTATTTTTTGTATTTTTAGTTTTTATTTGCACAAAAATATTGACCATGTGTTAGATTTCCAAGTCATAGTCAGATTTTGTGCACTAGAAGAATAAAGAGAAGATTTTAATATATAGTCGTACTTATCTTTTTTTCCAGAAGTAACAACTCACATAAGTGATGATTAATTGACTAAGAGCCAACAATCACTCTATATTCACAATTAAAACAAATAACCCAAAGATATATTATTGAAGGCTAAAATACGATGGTAATTGAAATGATTAAGATTGGACACAAGGTTTATAATTCCGTTTTCGTTGAATGCAAGGTTGTTCATCAGAAAATTGGGGAATCTAATAATTAAGTAGGTTTTTTGTGAACAAAAAAGGATTGTCAAGATATCGAGGATGATAGACAAAAAAGTTAAATGAGTTATAAGGGGTAATTAAAGAAAAATATATAGTAGTACTTATCTCTTTTTCCAGAAGTAACAACTCACATAAGTGTGATTAATTGACTAAGAGCCAACAATCACTCTATATTCACAATTAAAACAAATAACCCAAAGATATATTATTGAAGGCTAACATACGATGGTAATTGAAATGATCAAGATTGGACACAAGGTTTATAATTCCATTTTTGTTAAATGCAAGGTTGTTCATCAGAAAATTGGGGAATCTAGTAATTAAGTATGTTTTTTGTGAACAAAAAAAGATTGTCAAGGTATCGAGGATGATAGACGAAAAAGTTAAACGAGTAGGAAAGAGTAATTAAAGAAAAATAATGTTGAGAGTGGGATTTGAACCCACGCCCTTTCGGACCAGAACCTTAATCTGGCGCCTTAGACCAACTCGGCCATCTCAACATATTATTAATACTTCCTCTTATAATGTTAAAAATGAACAACTACTTTAAATCTTCTTTAGAGTATAGTAGTTTCTTGTATATCTCATAAGTTACATAGATTATATAAGCGCATCTTTTCAAATAAGCAAATTTCAAAAAAAATTCATATTAAGCACACAGAATTATTGAAAAAATAACGATGTTACTACATAATAACTATCTAGTCATAATACGAACTCTAAACTGAAAAAATCAATAATAACATAATATTCAGTATAACTTTATAAAATTAAATAAAGTCCAAAAGAATAGTATGCATACAACATTATTTCTATCTTGTGAAGATAAAAAAAAAATACTTAAGAAAGACCTTAATAAGGGAAAATTAAATTATATACTAAAAAGTAATTTCAGCTTTTGAAAGAAGTTTGTATCTCATGCACATTTCCTTTGACGAATTTAGACAAAAAAAAAATTAATTTGATTTAAGATTAGAAAGAAGCTTCGGAATGACTACAAATTAATTATTACCAAAAAAAAGACTATAGATTAATTAGCTTCATTTAACGATCATGTATTAGCAATTTTAATTCATTCACCTGTCATGTATTAGGACTACTACTTTTTGTCTTTTATAGGAGTAATATTCTAAAATTTAATTATGAAAAATCAAATATGCAATGTATGTATCAAGAAAAGAAAATTGATGTGGTACATTTAATCTCTTTAATTTTCAAGCTATTTCTTATTTTAACACGTATGTATATAAGTAGGAAAATTCTTTCATAATTCATATCTCCACAACACATACATGTGACGTTCCTTATGGAGGGCAGACTGATGAGGACGGATAAATAGGATTGATAGACTTCTGAAGATGAGGTTTACATGATATTTTAGACGAATTTCACATTGAAATATTGGTATAAAAAAAAAGTGAAGAGTTTTATAAGACATAACTCAAGTTCACATGATACACATACTTTTATATTCAGAGTTTGGTGTGACTGACATAAATCAAAACACAATTCTGTGTGGATTTAGAAGCTCAAAGTAGACAATACGTATCATGATCTTGAATCGTGTCAATACAATATAATTAACTACAATTCAAACTTCGTGATTAACACTTGACAATACGGTCTTTATAAATTGTTCTTGGTGTTGTTTCAGTTTTGACTTCTAACAAGTATTTTTTTTTTAAAAAAAGAGTTATTAATTTATTTGAAAGTGGATATTCTCAATAAATTCAAAACGCCATGGATTATTCAACGTTAAAATGGATTTTACCAAACTAATTAAGGTATCTTAGAAAAATATTTTATTCAACGAACAAATCTAATTATCTCTTTTACCAAACAAAACAAAACAAAAAAGTAAAAGTAATCTTCATTCTGTCTCAATTTATGTGACACATTTTTTTAGTTCGTATAAAAAAGAATGTAACCTTTTCATAATTGGAAATATTTAATTTTAATTTTTTCCTTTTATTCTTCATAAAATGTTTATAGTCATCTAAATTTTTAAAATTCTTTTTTAATAAAATAAAATTGTGACACTTTTTTTAGTTCGTATAAAAAAGAATGTAACCTTTTCATAATTGGAAATATTTAATTTTAAAATTTTCCTTTTATTCCTAAAAAAATGTTTATAGTCATACAAATTTCTAAAATTCTTTATTTTTCTTACATTTTGTGACACATTTTTTTTAGTTTGTATAAAAAAGAATGTAACCTTTTCATAATTGGAATTATTTAATTTTAAAATTTTCATTTTATTCTTAATAAAATATTTATAGTGATACAAATTTTTTTAAATTTTTTTTCTTAAATTATGTTTTAAGTTAGACAATATTATATAAATTAAAACGCAGCAAGTAATAATATAGAATTTTCAACCATTTGGCAGACTTCATTTATGACTGGTTGACTCCCTTTCTAGAATTAGCAAAAACGCAACCTTTTTTACTTTTCTTGCAGAAATTCATTTTCTTTTATCTAAAAAGTGAAACCATTATTTACTTCTTTTTTAAATGGAAAAGAAAGCAAAATACTTATTTTCGTTCATGTGACTTTTGCCAAACTCTTTAATGCCATTCTCTCTAAATTATTGTTTGCTATTTATACATACTCCCATCACCATTAATATATATTATAATTTTTCTCTTCATATATTCACTCATTTCTTTCTCTCACACAAGAAATTTAAAGAAGAAGATCAATCTCTATGAAGTCTATGCTTAATTTATCTCTTATTTCATCTTTCATTATACTACTACTCATTTCCCAAACAATATCGGCTCGTCTTCCTCCTACAAATAATCGAGGTACGGACAATTTAATTCTATCGCTAAACAGTAAAAAAAATTCGTTAATTTTATTTAGCGATAAATTACTAAAAAAATGTTAATTACATGTTTTTGAGCGATAGATTAACAATGAATTTCGTTGCTAATTCCTTCTCTCTCTATCTTTTTGTTTTGTTTGTGTATAGTCCCTTTATTTATTTTGTAACGCTTATAATTAAGGTCCAATTATGGATCGTCTAGAGATAAATTATCATTAATGATTAATATGCTTTTCATATAGATATCAACAAGATTGAAGCTAATGGGATTATTCATTCAATTCCCACACAAGAAGAAGACTTCACCAATGTAAGTTCTTTTTTCAACTTTGATTTTGCTTTAAATGATTTCGATGTGTGTGTGAATTAGAAGATTCAATTCCCATTAATTTTGTTAAGACATAATTAATTACATAAAAATATGTCATTTCTAAAGCTTAAGCCTTTTGTTTGACACTGCAGCAACGCAACATAACATAATAACAGAACAAACATATATTCTGAATTTGAGTTCACTGTCAAAAATCAGGTTAACACGAGAGGCATGTTAAAAAGACGTAATTAATAAATAGAAAGTAACTTTTACACCCTCCTCCTAAAATAATTGCCGCTTAAAAAACTCAAGACTATAATTAGTAATTATTTCCAACTATATCCTCATATTAATAAATTACTTCCTCTTATGTTCAATTCTAAAAAAGATCCAATAAATAGGGCCAGACATGTTATAGTAAATGATTACCTTGTATTTATTATTTTTCTACATGAACATGAAAAAAGTTAAAACGAAGACTTATTTTGAATTTGAGGGGATGTATGAGATGAGATAATCACGCAGTTCAAAAGATTTTAACTTTAATGAAACTTCTTCCTTCTTTTTTTTTTAATAAATTGTCTTTTATGGTTCTTGAACAGCTCATGGGGATGGAGGAATGTGAAGACAGAGATGAAGTTTGTTTAAATAGAAGGATGGTAGCTGAGGCTCACTTGGATTACATATATACTCAAAACAAACCTAAGCCCTAAAGGCTAAAGAGGGATTAATTATCTCTACATTAAACTACAAAGCTTATCTACTTGTAGAAGAAGTTTAGATATGATATTTTATACCAACAAAAGTATTTTTAATTAATTTATCATAAGATGTAGCATTAGTCTATTAATAATGGAGTATATGTTTTATGAGCTATTAATGAGTAGTGGAAACTTTTAATTACTCTTTTATGCGTCTTCACAAGTATATGGTGATTTGAGATGTTTCACTTAGAGGCATATTTTTTTATGTTTGAAAATCAATCTTATTAATAAGCGACCTCCACTCTTTTTTATCTAGAGTCATGTCTTCAATAATATGAAATTGTGCAATATGTTGTCTAATCACCTCTCTCAATACATTTTCGGCCTACCTCTACCACTCTGTCTATCCCTTACAATCAATCTCTTACACCTCCTCATTGGAGCGTCTATGCACCTCCTCTTCACATGTCCAAATCATTTCAGTCTCGCCACTTAAACCTTTAAGAAGTCATAAAATTGTACTATGGCTAGTGAGACATAAATTCTCTAGGAACTAAAGTCATGCCCGAACATAACTTGAGAAATATCATAATACAAAAATATAAACTTACTTCCCATAAGAAAAGGTTGTTTGTTTTGACATAAATTAAGACCAGCACAGAATAGGGACAAATGTGCAAATGACCGTTAAGAAGTCCTCTTTTCTAAACCTCTTAACATCTAATACTCGTGTTTCCAACTTTAACCAATTAGTTACGAATTGCAATATACAGCTTTTTATGGACGACAATTGATATTAAAGTTGGAAGCACGAGTATCAGATGTTAAAACAAGAGGACTTCTTAAGGGTCATTTGCACTTTTGTCCCCTTTTTTTGGTTTCCCAGGTGTTCAGTACCCACATTTCAGCCCGACTAAATCTGAATTCGCACTGGAAAATCCCACCTAGGTTTTTCATTTATGTCATAACAAACAACAGATAATATCAATAATCAATCAACTACAACTGAGTTGCAATTAATTGGAGTCGGGCTATATGAATAATCATCTGTTTTGATTTTGCTCTATTTGGGTCCATAGTTATAGAACCAACAGCTTGAAACAGCATCAAGCAAGAACTTACAAGGAGAATGCATCGCAAGTTTAACTATGTTTTCATCTCACATCGAAAATACACCATCTATAAAAAGGGATATGGCACGAACACCGAAATAAAGAAAGGAATTCCAACTATTTTCCAGCCTCAAATCAGTAGCAAGATGTAATGCTTTACTTAAAACTTAAATCCATAGCTCATAGAGAAGGTGATGCAGTAGCTTGCTTAGGTCATAACTCTGATTTTGCAGTTCGAATGGAAATGCAGCTCCATGATTTTGGTTCAATGGCAACAGTTGCTCAGCAGAGGCGAAGCTGTGATTTCAGCTTTATGGGTTTTGAGTTTTAGAACAACTTCAAGTGCTAATAACTAGCACCTGGTTTCTAAATTTAATGTTGTACATATTTTATGAATTTTCTGAAACAAACATTGTTTGAGCAAAGGCTAATGGGTTCAGCCGAACCGCATATGAGCTTCTACCGCCGCCATGTTGCTCAGGACAATGTAAGATACAAAGGATTCAACCGAAATTGGATAACATGATGCCAAAAATGTAAGATTGTCATCACATTATAACTTAAAAGCAAAGCCTAGAAGAGGCTTAACAAGGAAGATGCACAAGCAGTACAAGTAAATTGTACTGAACCTATCCACCTTGAATTAACATACCCCTGTGCAATTCCTTTTAATCCATGAAATCAGAAAACCAGTCTTCCGACTCCTGCGAAATTGAAACAGTGATATCAAATATAAGTCAAGTAATGACAACTAATCCAATCAAGCACGGAAGTAATCACAGCTCGCAGTAACTTGTGCAAAGAGAAAAAAAATACCAAAGAACAATATATCAACTATAATAAGCATAATAAAGCAAGTTGGCAATTCTTATGCATAATTAAAGGAATGATCGATCCCCAGAAGTTCTCTGCATTAAGATTCCTCTTCTTTATGTCAGTCCACTGAGTTTCAGTTTTCAACTTAGGCCACAGAAGTCATCTATTTAGGAGAACTCAACCGATATCTTAACCAATAAGCACCGAGAACTGAATGAGAAGATAAAAACAAAGACTTAAAGTAAGGGAGCTAACCATTTAAACCTCAATTCAAACACTTGGAGAATCATATTCAACTATAAGCAGAGTTAAAACCAGAATATCAACATCATCCATCAATACCCACATATATCCTCATAGAAATAGATATTACGTACATTTAACTGTACCTGATGCATGCTGACATGACAAAATAGCATATAGTGAAATAACTCAACAAGCTTATTTATGACAAATACAATGTACATCAAACACCAAAAAGTCACAAAAACTCCAACATAAACTATATGACACCCTTTCACCGAGTTGATTCAACACAACAATTATCCCCATTTTGTTTATACACAGTTCAATCAAGCACAAAAATGTTATACTTAATATAGTTAATACAACACAAACTAAATCAGACCGGTAACTTGGAATTGAATCTACATAACCATTCTCATTTATTTTATAGATCAGACATGTCAAAGGAAAAACTTATGGATACAGTTGACGTACCTGTTTTATATCATCCTTAAGCATCCAATTTTGAGAATCTTCTGATGTACAGTTCTTGTGGACTATAGGATTCTGAATACCGCTTTCGTTCAATGAATCATCCATGTAAACAGCTCCTTTGAACATCCACTTGTCACTCTTTTCATCATAAAAATCTTCAAAAACCTGACCACACAAGACACATACACACTGACTTTCATCAGCAGGAACCATAACCTCAGTGGATTCTGATAGTTTGCTAGAACCTCCAGTTGGTACTGCCAATATAGCACAGTGTGGGACGCTACCGGTTCCAGCAAACCATTCCCCAGAATTTAAATACCACCTCCTTTCACTATGCAACAGTTTCCCATCTGGATTCCTTAATGCATGCCATTCCAAGTGTCTATCAAGTTGCACTCGGAGCTTAAGTCGAAGACCACATATGCCACATTGATGTGGAACGTCATCAAGAAGTTCACTGATGACACCAGGATTGGACTCCCGAATTACACCTGGTTTAAATGCATCTTCTCTCTCTTCTTTGTTGGACTGAGGTAATGCATCAGGGATTTTAGCAGCAGGTTTAGAGAGAGACAGCTCATCCTTTTGAGACAAGCAAGTGGATGAGGAAATTGGAGCAGATACACCAGGAGTTGAACTGATGCTTGCAGGAGGACACTGGAACCGAGTTTGTGGAGGTGTCGGTGGAGGAGTTGAAGTTGGAGACTCCTCCTTTGACGCAGATATCAATCCCTTTGCCATCAATGAATTCAAAAGTTTTGCAACAGGATTAGAAGCAGCATTTACCACATTTGGAGCCTGCAATGATTCACTACCTACCGGAGTTGGAGCAGGGTCAGGTGGCAGTCGTGGTCGTTCTCCATTTCTCTGGGAATAACTTGGGGGATTTGAAACATTTCTGTCCGATTGTACGCTCACAACAGAATGTGGAGCCTTTGGTCCAGATGACAAAAGTTGGATAGGAGAACCACTGGGTATAGGAGGCTGTGCACCGGCTTGGGAATTCAGTGGTGTGCCGACACTAGAGCTACTATTAAGTACTCCACTCTTCATAACAGCAGCCAACAGACTACTCATACTCGTTTGACCTGAGGATTCAGAGCCTTGAAGAATGGAAGGCACAGTGCCAGAATGATCAGCAAAACCAGAAAGCTGAGTGACTATTGACTTTTGGCTGGGAATGGAAAATTCAGATTCAGGACTTTCTTGTTGGATTTTTTCAGGAAAAGAGACATGATGTTCTTCTTGAAAAGATGACATCATGGAAGATGGATTATATCTTGGAGTCTGTGATATCTGTGAACTAACCAAATGAGCACTCTGAGATGTCATTGGCATAGAGTCCTGGGGAATTTGCTTACGGGGATCTAAATTTGACCTCCTTGAGAATTGAGACATTCTTGGGTCTGCATGAGATTCTGTCTGTCTATGATAATCTCTAGTGAGACTGTTAACTACTTGACTAAAATTGCCGGTCGAGATTGATGGAGACGGAGGAAGCTGACGCATCACTGACTCTAAAGATGGAGGGGCAGCTCCTTGAGTTTCTCGTGGTTGCATTATAGTTCCCCTGGATCCATTTGCAGTCTTTGCTATTCCATAACTTGGTGTCCCCACATGACTTGAATCTTTCTGTGACTGGAAAGATTTCCCAACTATGGAGTTTGTAGCTGTTGGCAACCCACTGAAAGAGGTTAGATGACCTCTTGGATGATCTGGAGTACTTTGAACAGAAGCCAAATGCCTAGCTTCATCTGACCACATCGATGATATTTGATTCTCGGAAGATGCTTGGCCATTGTCTTCTCTGGAAAGAGAGTCAGCCGAGGCTTCACTTTCAGCCTTTAACCCAAATATGTTTTGGGGTCTCGGATGTTGATTATCTAAGCCCTGCACATTCATGCAAATAACAAGATGCAGCATGAGGTTCTCTATTCATATTGCAGAAACACCAGACTAAACAACCAAAGAACAAGACAAGAAACCATGGAGGAGGAGGTTCATATAAAAAGTCAGACAAAACATCCAATTGCAAATGAATTAAAACCTCTCCACAAATTAAAGCATGATTATATCATTATAACAAAGATAGCTAATTTTTATTCTGGGGAACTACTTAAGTATCCATCCTCAGTTCACCCTAGGTGAGAAGAAAGCTGATATATATCATTTAATAAGAAGATTGGTAGGGTAGAGAGGTATACAATAGGTGCTTTGAGATCTCAATAGAGAGAGAGAGGGATGGAGGGAGTGAGAGAGTGAGAGAGAGAGAGAGAGAGGCCAACAAGGATCAGAAAGATGGGGATGGAAGTTCCTTTTCATGTTTGACAACTAGTAGTCTTACTCAAAACTGAAGTTAGTTTTTTGAGAATGAGAAGTAGTTGGCTGGTATAATGTGAAAATTATATGAGTGAACATTTTGAATTGGACGTAAAAACCACACTAGCAGGTTAGATATTGCTGAAAATATTTATAGATATAATCAGCAATATTTTCAATTTAGAGGGGATACTCAACCCAGAACATAATCTATAAGGGAGATGCACTGCACATGATGTACAAACAGGTTACTTACTTTTTCTTTTGGGAAGGAGGGTGAGGGGCAGAATCAGGTAAACATTTACACTTACAGTTTTATATGGATCTTCGGATGCCCGTTGATCTTTATCTGCACAATTGACATCATCCCACATATACTCCTCTTCATCAGAACTCTGCCAACTCCGATCCATCAAAGTACCACTTTGATTGGCGAAGGAGTGTGTCGGTTGTGGATATGCATCAGAATTTGCCGTATTCTGGGATGGACTTTGGACTCCATGCTTAAGGTCCAAGCCATTTCTTTGACTTAATAACTTACCATTTGCAGGATTGTACCAAGATTTATCACGTCCCTCTTCCTTTAGCTTTTCACCTGTTATTCTTAATCCAAAGCCAGAACTCCTTGACAAATCAGAAACATATTCAGGATCTCCATATGCTGCACTTGTAGTTTTCTCGCGGATTCGCTCATTCAACTGCTCTTTCTGAACACACTACATATATTGCAATATCAACTGGCTTAGACTCATAGAAGAATCATGCATGTATATGTTAGAAACACATATATACCACACACCTTAGCAGATATATCGAACCAAGATCTTTCAGAACCTACACTGGTTGCTCTCTCTGGTTTCTGTATGTCCCCTGGAGTGATGTCATCAGCTGATCCTTTTGCCTTAAATCATAATAAACAACAATAATAAGGATAATTGACCAGGAGAGATATGTGTAAGGAAAATCCTCAGAGCATCATTTGTAACCAAAGCATTGATACTACTTGCTTGAACCAGTTTACATTACAAGTTGGCAAAACATCATGTAAAGATGGATCTTGGGCCTAACTCAACCCCAAAAGATAGCTCAAAGGGAGGAGGATTGCTCAAGCGTTAAGTCCACCCACCTCATTAACTACTAATGTGGGACTTTTGTCATTCTTCAACAATTACAATGAGTACACCCATCAATGAGGATATGAGTATTGAGACCTGATGAGGCGCATTTATATGTGTATTTATGCCTTTTCTAGTGTTTGAATTAGTGAATTTAAGTATTACATGATGTAATTCCTCACATATTTGTATAGTTTTGATGATAGATATGCAATGAAGGAGATGAGGAGGAAATACACAAGATTCAAGCGAAAGAGATGCAAGAAATGGAGAAAAAACAAGTGAAGAATAATTGGGCACAAAACAGCCCCAACCATCGCAGCAGTCAAAGTTTTGATCACTGTGATGCTCCTTCAAAATTTGTTAGGCAGCCCTGACCGTCACAGCAGTCAAAGTTTCTGTCGCTGTGACTTGAGTACAAAATGGGGCACACTTTAGACAACGGAACTTCTAGGAGAAAGAGGAGAGAAAAGAAGAGAAAACTCAAGATTTTTAAGGAGTATTCAAGAGATTTAGACTTTAGAGTTTCTTCTAAACCTTCATCTCTTAATTTTTTGTTATGAACCCGATGAATCTTAACTTTTCTATGGTTGTTTTTACTCCATTTATGGAATGGCTTTCTCGTAGTTGAGGTTTGTTAAAACCTATGGTTTGATTAGTGTTTGATTTTACCTTTCATTGCATGTGCTTATTTGACTTCTTGAGGAGTTCATTGATTTATTACTCGCAAGATATCAATTTCCCCATTGATTTGATTGGGTGTATGATATTCTTTTGTTGAATACTAATTGATTCTATTCACGAGAAGGGATTAGTATTTTAACTTAGTTGTGTCACATAGATATCAGTGTTGTCAAAGGCGCGCTTAAGCCCTAAAGCGAGGTTCAAAATGTGTTGAGCGCTTCTCATTATCTAGGTTCTAAGGCGTGTTTTTCCTTGCCAATGAGCCTGTTCTGAAGAGGTGACACTAAACAATTGATACTTCACTTTATCATAATTTTATTTTCAAGCTCCCGTAGCTCAGTTGGTTAGAGCACCCATTTAGTAAGCGGGAGGTCTTGAGTTCGACTCTCAACGAGAGCAAACTTAGTCAGTTTGTAATCTTTTAATTCTCAAAAAAAAAAAATTTCAATTTCTTTGGTCATATATTTGTCATTCATGTTTATAATTATTAGTCTTAGACTAAACATATATATCTTCTCACATTGAGCCTTTTTTCATTAAGCCCACGCTTTATTTGTGCTAAAATCCCAACGGACCTTAGAGTTTTTTTGTGCTTTTCGCCTTCGATAACAGTGATAGATATTCGAGAGAAATCTATATATTTCTATCTTTAGAGAATCATTCAACACTAATTTCACATCTTTATACATCTTTTTCTTTCTATTAATTGTATAACCGAAAGGAGTACAATAATTATAAAGGATTAGAGGGAATGAATGTATTCGTGAGAAACATTCATATTTTAACCAGGTTTGATGAAAGGAAGTGAAAATCGTCAGTTATTCCATATGTGGATTCTTGATTCAACTCATTTATCTCCCTATGTTATAAGGGCTTGTTCTAATTGGGTTGGTTATTTCTTTTTCCAATCATTATCAAGTTTTGAATTATATTTCTAAAATTATTAGATTTCCCAAATAGTATTCAAGCAATACTAATTAGCATATTAGAAACTCAATCCTCGTGGGATCAACATTATCTATACTATCTTTGACAAGCACGACCTCAATTTAAACACCGGTTTTGCACTTGGCAAGACCACTAATATTTTACCATTTAGACTCCACTACATAAGTGGTCTATAGTTCACTTACCTAACAATTCATCCCAACTCCAAAACAAAATTAGAACTACAGGCACTATCATATGTGCTCCGCAAACATAAACACAAAGGAAAGAAAATCTTTTTCTCCGGATAAGTGTTTCAAAAACAAAATCTGATCATTAAAACAAACAGAATTTACAAACTTTTTCAAACCAAGCATAGAAAATACTAACTCTGGTTGGTTGCTGTAGGCACTGCCTTGCCTCTAAATACTTGGGATTTACATGAATGCTATGTGCAGTCTGTTGAGCCTTCGAATCATCTCTACGTGCTCCTGATGAAGAACCATTGACACCAGTTGTAAATCCAAGCTCCTTCTCAATAAGTTGAAGTTGCTGAGGAGGGAATACTTTTCTCCAGGTTACAAAAAGACGCTGCATCCCAGAGTGTACCGAAGGTTCTACCTGTCTATAAGCCTTGCAGAAAACCTAAAAACATAAAAAGGAAAACCAATAATGATGAAAAAACTTAACAGGCTATTATGCACCAATTAGCACACTTACCAAACTACACGTATTTAATTATATAAGAGATGAGTAGATGACAGAATGAGTTTCATTTCTACATCTTCATCCATTCAGATGTGTGTTACATCATAGGGGGGAAATTTGAAAAAATAGAAAGCGGATAAGAATAGCAACAAAGCCTTTCTCAGGAAAAGAGGCAAGACATAAGAAACTACAAAATTTAGAGAGAAAAACAGAATCTCAATGAAGTGCATATAGATCAAATTCTGACCTCAGGCAGCCTGGCAGCAAAATACTTGATATAATCCCTCCCGATATTCTTCACAATACTGTCCAAAAGATAGAGAGATGGCAGCTTTTGCTCACTAGGAATCTGTAAATGATGTTCAAAGGTAGATTAACATGAGCTTGTCATAGCCATCAACAGTCAGGTGATACAGAGTAAAAGCAAAGAAAGAGCATGAAAGCAAATTCTCAAAATGATGACAAAAGGCAAACAGCAAGAAAGACAGCATAATCAGTCAAAGAAGTACAGAGAAAACTGGTATGCCCTTTCAAATGTGAAGTCCCACAGGACAGTCTAAAATGAAGGAAGGAGTTACTGGACACTCATACATGTCTATATAATCAGCGTACAGAAACTGAGCAGTAACATGGCTGAAGAATCACCATATACAACCATCTAATATTCAGAAAGATGGACCCTATATGAACGGAGACTTACTCATGTTAACATAGGAAACAACTGAATCCACTACCTACAACCAGAAGAACAACTACACCTCAATCCCGAACTAACTAAAACTGCATCGTAAACTAGTTTTACCTGCATAGTCTTTATTTTACCAATGCAATTTAATGTCGCAAGGAGAACAACCATTCAAAGAATCCAAGAGTTTTGATGAGCGGTAGAGTGAGAAACCTGCCTATTGAAACTTGTCATGAAGCAGCTGTAACTTCTTTCAGACATACCTTCGACCATAAATAGGAAAATGGATTAAAAGATAAGAGACACCTACTTTTATGCTAAGTTAGAGGACTTGAGACACCATCCAGAGATTGGAAGTAGATTCTTCAAGACAACTTCAGCTCTTGCTAAAAGGGTTATGCGGAAAACAGTATCAGAGTTGAAAGGGGTTGAGTGTGCGTTTATTCTTATTCTTCTAATCTAGAGGGTGAGTGTGCGTTTAATCGATCCAAAACTTAGCAATAGTCCAGCAACCATTGAACAGTGATTGAGTTGGAGGTATTTTTGTAGGTCATGAGCCGTATCAGAAAAAAAAGTGAGATAGCATGATTCGAGAATGTAACGAAAGAACGACCTCTTTGTCGAAATGTTTGGCAACTATGACGTTTTCTGTCTTCGGTGAAAAAACAGGCAAAACTTTGCTCCTAGTGAAACTAAGGCTCTGAGATCTCAATAAAACATGTACACAAAGAAGATTTTCTGCAGCGAGACACTGATTTGAAAGATCTTATAATTATCATATGTTATTGTCCCAACAAGATTCCATCTCTGTATCACAAGAATTTCTCAGAATCAGAGGTGTCACTAGAATTACTTGAAGGTGCATCATAGGGTCTATGTAGTACAACTCCAAGATAAGTCAATTTGATGAGAAAGATTTACTAACATGTACCATAAGACAGCTTGAAATTAGATCCCCTAGTTACCCTTTAAAACCCAAAGAACCAAGATAAACATAGAAATATCAACTTCTTTAAAAAATAAATGGGCTGAGAAAAGCAAAATTATTTGAGACAATATGCCCCTTTAACATGGAGAGCACTTCAATACTTTTTTGAACAAATAATAAAAGAAAAGGTATTTATCCTGCATGCATCATTCATACAGGGTAAATCCTGCATATCCTTCATACAGGTTAAGTGTGTAAAACCGACTCCAATGATGCTCTACATAGATGAATTATTTATAGACACCCTTCCAACAAGTTCAATTACTAGACAAGTAATAAGAACTGTTTCACGATTATGCGACTGGAGCATCCCTTTCACTGTTTGAAGTAAAGCAAGACTGGAAGCTGCTTTTTTTCTTTTTGATAACCGTAGTTCTCCGGGCCAGCTTGCCCATACCCCAACTAATTCCACGGGGTACCTGCTACCTCCCACCAGCACAAAGTACCAGGTGCTTGGACATATGAAAGGAAATCACCTAGTGCTTCTTGTTGGAAACTGTCCTTACAATATCTAACAAGATTAATAGAGTTGAAGGGACCTTGAGTTGTCTAAAACCAAGTTGTGACAAATAGTACTTGAAATTCAGCAGATGAGATAGCTTTGCAAGTCTGGACGAACAACTCTAAATTGGATCCACAAGAGCTTACACAATTGATCACTGAAAATAACCACAGTTAAAATTTTGTTTGTGCTCATCACTCAACGTTTGTAAACACAGCAAAGAAATCATCGTGACTGACTACTGATCTCATAAGCATACCATCACAATCACCATACAGAAACAACCATATATTATAGTAAAAGACCGAATTGCTTCCACAACCAAATTTCTTTCACTGAAATCCACATTTGTTACAAATTGTGTACTCTACTTTTCACTATGCACTCACATTTACAACGAGCCAGCTACACTAATCTAAATAATTTAGAACCATAACGTCTACTGAAAACTAATTGAAGTCAATTAACATACAGAACAGCACTTAGACTGGAATATCACCTCGAGAATGTTCGCGCAGATAATAGCAGCAATGGCCTTCGCATCGCGCATATTTTCACCAGCAATTATAGTCAAATTCGTGATTATCGGCTTGGAATTAATGGTAAGCTCTGCTAAGGCTCTCTTATATTCGCTGATAAGCTGTTGTTGCTGCGGCTGTTGCGGCTGGTAAGGTTCACAGAGTGAATCACTGTTCTCGGGATCTTCCCAACTGTCAATTGCCCTAAATCTCGGGGCAACAGAGCCTGAATTCACAGCCCGTTGAGGGATAAAACTCCCTTCATTTGAAATGCGATTGATTCCAATAGAATCTTCGTTTAATCTGGGCTTTTTTGTACCTGATTCCAGACATGATCTACGAGAACTCTTCATCTCTATGAACAAAAACCAAACCCAAACCCTAACCCTAAAATTTAAACTATTTTACACCGATTACATCACAAATTGGCAAACAAAAAAAACGAAATTAAACAAACATAAACTACTTTTCATCATCTATGATATCAGAATTACAACAAACATTGAATCGAAAATTTGAGAGTTCGGAGCTTGATCGGCGATTCAAAAACGGAGCAATCGGAGGGAATTTGGGGAATTTTGGGGGTGGGCAGAGGGGGTGGGGGTGCTCATATCGTTTCAATTGATTTTAGCTTGAGAAAAAGAGTACTAGCTCTTATATATGCCTGAGAAGAGTCCTGGTTTCTAAATTGAGAAATTGACATTTTTTGACCATTTGGATTGGTAAATGGCAAAAATAACCCAAAACTTAAATTTGATGTACTTTTAAAAAAAATAAAAAATGACAAACTATATTTAAGTACAAAAATTATGAAAATGCCCTACTCGTAAATTCTTTGTGTTAAGGAAACAAAAAATATAAAAAAAAAAAATCAAAATTCTTCTTCTCATTCTTCTCCCATGTTTTTCGTGGTCAGCAATCAACTAAAGTGTTTTGTACTTCTTTATTATTCGTACAGACTTGGCAGAGTTAAGTTGATTGAGGAGATCATTTTATTTCAATCAATGAAGAATATCTTAACCGGATAAATTCACTTATTTCACATTGGATTTAGAGAAAATTATCTCGAGCCCATTAGAACTAGGGGTGTGCAAAAATCGTACCGACAGATAAATCGAACCGAAAAAAGTGTTATTGATTTATTGTTATTGGGTTATTGGTTATTTAATGGTTTTATGGAAAAAATTATTGGGTTATTGGTTTTTTTAATATTGGGTATTGGGTTAACCGATAACCCATTAAGAGTATAATAATTTATTATTTTAAATTTTAGTCATACATAAATATTACACAAAATATATTAATATAATCATTATATTAGACTATAACTATAAGGATCCTACACAATTAAAACTACACTTTACTATCTGCATTTACCCTTTTGATTTTAGTATTATTATTTTAGTCTTTAGGTTCACAACGTCAAAACCTAAAGAACTAAGAACGACGATGGCTAGGGTTTGCAACGACGACGGCAAGGATTAGATAACGACTAGGGTTGTGAATTGTGAGTATTTGCTATACTTTTACTACACTAAGCATAATTTTTGCACTCAACGAGTAATTTGATTTCTCTCTTTTTTATTTCGCTCCAAATTGTTGGACAAGTTATATATTTGATTTGAAAGCATTTTCTTATTGGTTAAAACTGAACCGTTAAAGAACAAAAGCAGATAAATTGAAAATCGATAACAAATTTCTTATTGGTTTGATTATCGGTTTAACATATTTAAAAACCAAAAACTGATAAACCAAATCGAACCGACCGATATACACCCCTAAAACAGAACAACTTGAAATAATCTCATTGAATCTTACATAATACACAAAGGTTTTCATAGTTAATTTAGAATTTGAAAAAGAGTCTAAAAAGATCTTTAACTATGAAATTTGGTATAATATTGTTCTCCATCCATATTGAGCTAAAAGTGTTTGACGGCAACTTTTTTTAATCAACAGTATCCCTATTTCTAATAGCTCCTTTCATAAAATGATATTAATTGATTCATTAACTTTCCATTGATTTATTTTGAATCATTCTAATTAAAAGATTCCTAATGGAATTCACCTAAAATCAATGTCTATTTGTCAAAGGAAGATTCAAACCCACCCTATATATAAATTAAACTCATATTTATGAAATGTAGGGGAATTTTCTTGCCAAACATAACATGATTTTTTTTTCAAAACGTATACAAAATTTCGCTCACAATTTCCTTGCATGAAAATTGTATAAAATTGATATGAAGCATGTATATAAATATATAAAATTTGTATAAAATTCATGTAATTTTTCGAAAAATAAATAAATAAAATGACAAATAAGGTTAATTAACATTTTTTGCCTTAAAGTAGGATTAGAATCCAAATCTGCTATTAAACATTAGATAACTCAAAACAATATAAAATATAGGGTAAAGGGTCAAATATACCTCTAAAGTATTCGAAAAGGTCTAGATATGTCCTCCGTTTAAAGTTGGCTCACTCATGCCCTCGCCGTCCAACTTTTCGTCTAATTATGTCCTTATGGCGTTAGTTGGTCTGCTGGACATATCCAGCTCATTTTCCATTTCTTTAAATGCCACATGGAATTGCCTGTCATTTGACTTTACCACATGATATTTATATGAAAATGGAAAGGAATCAATTATGCCCCTAAAAATTTTGAACCCATAAACACCTAATCCAACCCATAAATCAACTCCCTTTTAAATAAACTACCAAACCCGTTTTCAACAATTTTGTTTAAATTTTTATTTTTTTCGGTAAATCCCAAAAATTAGTAATTGATTAACAAAAAATAGAAAAAATATGAAAAAAATATAAAATTAACGCCAAAAATTCACAAATAAATATTGTAACCTTAAATTCAACAATTTTAATTTTTTTTTTTTTTGGGTAAATCCTGAAAATGAGTAATTGATTAATAAAAATTATGAAAAAAATATAAAATTAACGCCAAAAAATCAAAAATAAATATAGTAACCTTAAATTCAAAAATTTCAACATTTTTTTTAATTTTTATTTTTTTCGGCAAATCCCAAAAATGAGTAATTTATTTTAAAAAATAAAAATTTAAAAAAATTGTTGAAATTTTTGAATTTAAGGTTACTATATTTATTTGTGATTTTTTGGCGTTAATTTTATATTTTTTTCATATATTTTATTAATCAGTTACTCATTTTTGAGATTTACCGAAAAAAAAAAAAATTTAAAAAATTGTTGAAATTGTTGAATTTAAGGTTACAATATTTATTTGTGAATTTTTGGCGTTAATTTTATATTTTTCCTATTTTTTATTAATCAATTACTCATTTTCGGGATTTATCGAAAAAATAAAAATTTTAAAAAAATTATTGAAAATGGGTCGGGTAGTTTATTTAAAAGGGGGGTTGATTTATGGGTCGGATTAGGTGTTTATGGGTTCGAATTTTTTACGGGCATAATTGACCCTTTTCCATTTTCATATAAATGCCCTGTGGTAAAGTCAAAATGACATGGCAATTCCATGTGACATTTAAAGAAATAAAAAATGAGTTGGATATGTCCAGCAGGCCAACTAACTCTCATAAGGGCATATTTAGACGAAAAGTTGGACGGCGAGAGCATGAGCGAGCCAAACTTTAAACGGAGGGTATATCTAGACCTTTTCGAATAGTTTAGGGGCATATTTGACCCTTTACCCTAAAATATATAAGAACAATATTTAGGACTTGATTTTGTTCATCTTTATTGTATTTAAACATTAGATAACTCAAAACCATATAAAATATATAAGAACAATATTAGGATTTGATTTTGTTCATCTTTAATGTATAAAAAGAGTATAAATATTTAGAAAACAAAGACTAAAAATATGTACAAAATGACTAGGAAATGAAATTCTCTTTTTGACCTATTTATTCATTTCCTATCTCACCTAAGTATAGAGATAAAAGAGTCTCAATTCATTTTTTTATCTCACTATATTGCTCCTAATATAGATGTGTAATTTAAGTACCAATATATTCACACATACATATGGCCTTTTAAAGTTCTTTAGATTCGAATAGAGGAGATACAAATATGCTATATTTTGTAAAATTGTGTTATGTTTGATAAATAAAGAAAATTCTCTATATTTTTAGTAATATAAGATCTTATTTAGTTATTATAATAATGTAAATGTATTTTCCTCAAAGCCCATGAAATTACCTCAATATATTTGGGCCTATGCGTTTTTCATCACTATTGGCCCAAGACCCGCACAAAAACCTCAATTCTTAAACCCTAATATTTGCAGTAGTTGTTTCTTCTTCCTTTCTTCACCATTTTTTCCCCTTGTATTGGTGAGTTAATGCATAGTTCTTTTCTTCATAGATTGAATATGAGGAATTCATATTGCTGATCGTGTAATTGTTTTTCGTTTTTCTTAGGTAATCATGATGAAATTCAAAACCCCACAAAAAGGAAGAATCAGAAGGGAGCTTGAAAAGCGTGCTCCGAAATTGGTGAGTTTGCTCAGCTGAATATTGGGGTTCCTGAGTTTGTTTGTTCCATTATTCAGCTAATTTTCGATTTTTATTGGCATTACTATAGTTGGATTTCAAAAAAGAAAAGAAAAAGATGGTCATAATTTTTAACTAGATTGATTGCCTACATGTTGTTCTATGTGGGATTTGTAGGATTCGTCCTCGACTCATAGTTGTAGTTGGGGTTTAGACTTTCTAATTGAGTAGTGTATTTGGACTTTATCAATAGTACTCCTGTAGTTAGTTTCGCGATAGGAGGTCACCTTTTTTGTCTGTGTGGGAGCTGGCGGGGTTTGAAAGATGGGGTTTTGACTGTGATGACAATTGTTTTTGGCAGGTTGAAACTGGGAAGAAGACTTTGATACTACATGGTACGAAAACAAGCCAAGTATTGAATGATGTGATGACCGAAATTTATCACTTGAAGAGGGATAATTCTGTTAAATATACCCGGAAGAATGATAACATTAGACCATTTGAGAGCGGGGGCGAGACTTCTCTGGAGTTTTTCTCTCTTAAGACAGATTGCAGTCTTTTTGTGGTAAGTGGGTGGAGGCCATTTTCTTTTGAAGCATTTTTTTTCGGTTCATGGTTGCAAAGGTGCTGTTTTATAACTTGTTTCCATGTTAATCAGGATTTATTTTGTTACTTCCTGACTATAATGACTTGTTTCATATTGATCTGAATTTCTTTTTGTGGCTCTCTGACTATTATGTTGTTTTTTGTTTGGTTTGTTCTGAAGCTAGACATAGCTGATCTTCTCCAACTATCTAGCTAGCAAAACAGTAGTAATCTTAGTCATCTTTTTTCATGATAAAGAGTAACTTGTGTCAAAAGATAGTACATGTTAAATCAAATACAGGAATAAGAAATTAGGTGCACTATTGAGCATTTGTTACGTCTTTCTGAAAATCTTAAAGGTGCTCCCTTTGACATGGAAGTGCATTATATTCTTATTTAGGTTAAGGCTTAAGCCTCTGTCTCCTAAGAGACAAGGAGCAGAGACTAAGCCATATAATGCTTTTTGATAGGTAGCTTGCATACATACATAACAAGAATGGTGGCTAATAGTTGCTGCCAGAAAGTTCATTTTATCATTTAGCTACTGTTGTAGCACTTCTCCAGCGTCCACTTTTGATCTTTAACTGTTAAATGTTATTAGTTGCTAGATTTGTAGATAACTAAATAATGATATGATGTATATCCTTTGGTAATTTTCATTGTAATCAAATTTGAATGTAGTATTTGATTGTCTGTGTAATTGACTTTTTGGAGTGCAAATATTGTGAGAGGGTTCTGCCTGAGTGGTAAAACCATATTCATGTACCCAGATGTCTTGTCATGATTTTAATCGGTGATTAACACTAGTCTTTGGGTATCCTGTTGCTTGGTAAAAGGGGTTTTCTTTTACAGTGAGGAGGAGAGCATATTTAGAGCTAGATTATCTAAAATTTATTCTTATATAAGAGATTATGTTGTGTAGCTTTGGAGCACCCTGATTGAAATTCAGTGCTAGGAATTGCTATTTTACTACTTAACCATCACTTGCTTATGGTTTCCACTTGACGCGAAGTCTCAGGTTCTACATAGCAGAGTTCCAAGTCCTATTGCTCTTGTTAAAGCATCTATTAGTATTATTAATAGTAGATTTCAATTATTTATGCAGATAAGTACACCTACTGTTACTTACTTTAGATACTCAGAGTGTGATGAGTCCTTTTTGACTCTAGTTACCGTGTTGAATACCTTGATTTCGGCAATAGATTATCTTTGTATAAACTGTTGAAAAACATTTCCCTTTATCAGGAATATTTTTTTAAACCCTTCCCTAGGAGCTCCCACCTTTTTGCTCTGTTGGCAAATCAAACCCAAAACCTTTGGGTTGGAGGTAGAGGGTGCTTACCATCTGTGCAACACCTCTTGTCATCATGATTATCTTCTTCTGATTTTATGTTCAGGACATTCCTACCTTTTGTTTTCTGTACCCACTTACAGTCTCTGGTTGTTTTTCAGTATGGTTCTCACTCCAAGAAGCGCCCTAACAATCTTGTTCTTGGACGAACCTATGATCACCACATTTATGATCTTGTAGAGGTAGCAGTGGAGGAGTTCAAAAGCATGAAGTCTTTCAAATATGATAAGAATTTGGCTCCTAAAATTGGGTCAAAACCCTTTTTCGCCTTTATGGGAGAAGGATTTGAGAGTGTTGAAGAGTTAAAACATTTGAAAGAAGTTTTGCTCGATCTATTCCATGGCGAGGTTTGTTCTTTTTCTCAATAACTTCTCTGCTTTGCTTCTTTGAATCCGAAAGCCATCAATGTTTGTGTGTTCAATAATGCAGGTTGTGACCAACTTGAACCTAGCTGGATTAGATCGTGTATATGTATGTGTAGCTGTGTCACCAAATAGGGTTTTCTTCACACATTGTGCATTACGTCTTAAAAAATCTGGCACAGTAGTTCCAAGAATAGAATTAGTGGAGGTTGGGCCATCCATGGACTTGGTAACTCGGAGACATCGTCTCCCTGATGACAGTTTAAGGAAAGAAGCTATGAAAACTTCTCTTGAAAAAGCAAAGAAGAAGGTTCGATTGACTTAGTTACTTTTTCAAATCTTTTTCTTTTCTACTAACATGAGTTCTGAGATACTGATGTTACCTGTGGTCATTTTCAGGAGAAAAATGTTGTCAAAGATGCTATTCAAGGAAAACTTGGGAAGATTTACATTCCTGATCAGAAGGTAATAAGACATTACCTGGTTGAATTTTTTATATAAAAATTATGTCTCTGTTCACGAGTGAAAAATTGTTCTTTTCTGTAGGTTGGAAGTGTGGCACTGCCTCACAAAGCCAAAGGAGTTAAAAGGGAGCGCCGAGAAGCTAAGTTGAAACATGGAACAACAGAGGAGCTGCCCGAGGAAAAGAAGCAGAAGCTGGATTCTGAGTGATTTTTATTCGACCCTTCTGCAGTGTGATGCCTTAAGAGGGTTCTCTCCTGCTGGATCAAATCAAATTTTGTTCTATCTGCCTTTGTATAAGATATAGGCACACAACGTATTTGGCTCTATCCCTCACTAAACGGATGGTCACAGTAGGTTTCGGATCTACTACGTTCAAAGTAGTCTAATGCCGGGTGATTGTCATCTGGGAGCTTTCTGACCTCAGAGCCATAGTTATCATTGTTGTTTCGTTTTTTCTTATGTTTGAATGAAGTCCATTATATGAATATTCCTCCATTTGGTATATTATGGACTGTATTTCTAGTTATTTGGAAACTCAGTACTATAAAAAATCTTATTTAGTTATTTTTAGTTCATGATTAACTTGAGAGGGTCTCTTCTGTAGCTTTATAGTTCAACCAGTCGAAGTCGGAAATTTGGAAATACTTAAGCTATATTTTCAAGTTTAAAAAAACTATGACACACTAATTGTCCTGTCAAATTACTACATCAGAGCACAATTTAATGCCACGCTAGAAAATGGGTGTTTGGTATGAAAGAAAATATTTTCCATGAAAAATATCATTGGTCTGAGGTTGGTTGAAAGATGATGTGATGCAAGTAAATGTTCTGAAAAAGTTTTGGTGTACTCTTTTTAACTTATTTTCTTGTGTCAAGTATTTTGTAAAGTATTTGCATATCATTTAGACATGTATAGATGGAGCAGGGGTGTGGGGTAGTGAGGGATAAGGGTGAATATGAAGTATGTTGGAAGGCAGTGACACAATCAATGTGAAAAGTCCATAAAACTTATTTTCCTACTTTCACTAGAGCAGTTATTTTCCTCATTTTTAACGATCATTCGTCATTCTTTCCTCAACCAAGGAACTCTCTTTCCCAAGTTGCGCTTTCTTTTTATTTCTTCAAGGGAGAAGCAACTAAATACATATGAAGCAAACGTACATGTCACCATAAAGCCCACACACTAACATGGTGTGATTTATGTGAACATTTCTATGACCCAAATTTCCATTATAATGCTTTTACATACAGTTATACAACATGAATTCTGGGCAGAAATTACAAAAAATGAAATTGAACAAAATCAGTTGCTCAAACAACGGTTCAAAGAGGAAATGGACACGCCCAGCGCGAAGGATCTTCTGTGAGGCAGTGGCCACTGATTGAGCTTGCGAAGAAAACTTGGTTTTCTCCTAAGGCAATCTGAATTAATATGCACAGGTACATCATGTAGGCCTGAAAAACATACAATGTATCCATCAGACTTCACCAACATATACAGGGGAAGAAACTTGCTTAGAAGTATAGTCATAAAACATGTGCCGTTGAACTGCAAGAAAGCAAAGGGCTGCACCCATTTTATTGAAAATAAACTTCGATATCACTCGAGCTGAAGCTTGATAGTGTATTATTGATGCCCATCTAGGTTCGTTAGGCTGGGCCTCTCACAGAATACTAGCTGCATGGCGGTCTAAAGTAATGCCTTCTCAATCCACAAACAGTTCAGATGCTCCAGGCTCCAGCAATTCCCAAAGCATCCACCAAAACCCAAGAAAGTGTCATCGAGAGAAGTTATTCCAAATATTCTACCAAATTATTCAACTACTGCTGGCACCAGTCACCTAGAGTTTATCTAGAATTGAACTAACATGTGACATACCAAGGGCAATAACTTTAAAATTCAGTATAACGAAGAATCAGTTTTGGAGATAAGACAAACCTGACATAATCCAAATGTTCTTCCTCCCAGAAACATGGCCTGTAATGAATGCAGAATATGTGCAGAAAGCATCTAGTTATCGCATGTATTCATGAGAGCAACTGCATGTCTGTGTGACCTGGTTGAGGTAGAGGAGATTTAATTTGAGGTCTCAGCATATCCATGATAGTGGAAAAGGAGGGGCGTTTCCACGGCTCACTGCAACAGCATCAAAAGTAACTTTAAGATAACACATCAAAACAATCACGATATTAAATGGCGCAAACTTGGAACAAGTAAAAGAAACACACTTAGCCCAGCAAGCTTCAATAATAATCGCCACTTGAGGATTCAAGTCACTTGGAATTTCAAGCCTCTTCCTGTTAAAACCGACAGCTGCTATAACCTACAAAGTCAAATTCATTACAGCACATTTCATGCCATTTACAATAATAAAAAAGAAAAGAAAAGGGAACAGTTCGATAATCATGAGACTTGACAGATGGTCCTCTATCTGATCTTTCGAAAATCAAACTTGTAGCAGAAGCTAGAATGTACAATATCAAAGAGAAACAGTTTTAATGATCATGAAGCATTGATATTGTATCATCTCATTTGGTCTTCCATAAATCAAACTTATTTCTACATGAACATAGGAGTCTCTAACCCGATTAAGAGAACTTCTCACAAAATTGGACACAACATAAGTGTAAAAGCTAAGTTTAACAGTTAATCCAACTAGCTAATGTAGCCTATATGGATCTTTTTTATTCTATTATGTTTATTCTTACATAAGCTTGTATTGATCTTTTGAGACAACTTTTCTTCATGTGCTTGTGCCCTTTTATCGCCTTCAACCTGCATATTGCCGCACCTACAGACTGGTGCATATGGAGGTCTACAAGAACATGAGGGAACTGACTTCTTACATTGATATACTCTTTAAAGGCTTTTGATATTCATAATCCATTTGTTCTGTCTTTTAATTTTACAGCTCTTTACACACTTCTCTAATCGAGCTCCCAAGTCCTAAGCCCCTAAAATGCACCAAAGACTTCTCTTTACTTTCATAATGCAACTTGTCATTTACTTCCCACAATATCTACATCAGCTTCCAACTCCCATTCACCTTCCTTCTATGGCCTCTAGTCCCATGGGATCTCTTCGACCAAGGTTATCCTACTATCTATATTCTCAAATTTTCGTTTTAGTTTTCTTGTCTAATTCTATTTGTAGTACATAGACACTCATGATGTTGAGTGCATACTTTTCCTACAATAAACTTAATGAGATAATCATATCGCTAGTTTTCTTTACTTCTACAACTTCACTTTAAATCCTAATACTGCAATGAGTCCCACTTGCTTCCCAGTTTTATCCCACAATACCACAATTTATAACATATGTTGCCAATCTCTCTAGGTTTCCCCATCCACCTTTTTTTTTTAACTGACAAGTATTACTGATGTAACTAGCACTAAGAAAGTGTTGTGATTACATCCAGAGAGAGAAAAAGAAAGGTGAACCCTGGCCATCTATACAAAATATCTATGAACTGTAACAGGGTTTCAGCATCCTCAACTACATCCATTTTACACCAGGAAGAGACCATAAAATACAATCAGATTAAACTTTCCAACTTGAGCTCTTTTGCCCCTAACATCTTCTGTTCCTCTCCTTCCAGATACTCCACCACATGCTAGCAGAGCTGGATCTATTTTCTTTCCCATCAAACAAGTCTATTCCAACTACCTATTTGAATCTTACTCTCTTGAATTAGCTTCTTCTTCCCCATCCTCTAACACGCGACAAGCTTTTTCTATCTAGCACCACATTCATGCGTCAATGTGGTCGGACTAATTTCTTTAGTCACACCTGTATATGGTGTGGGAAACCTTGCTTATTGCTCTCACTTTCTGTTTAATCAAAAATATTTGCTCTCACGGTCTCACTTAAGGAGGAGATGTGATGAAACCCCTAGCTCATTTAACACATACCCCAGTGCTCATATAGCACGTGTCTGGATAAGCAGGCATTACAAATATAGTAGATGATTCATCATACTTGTACTACTTCCATAGTTCTCTTCTTAAATATTATCTTGACAAACTGTATACATATATGTTGCACAAAATATGAACTATTAAAAGACTACACAAGAAGCAAAGTAAAACCTAAACAGAAATAGAAAGTAGTATCCCTGGAACTCTTCCATTCAATGGCTCATAAATGCCTAGCTTTCTACATTAGCTACATGAAGAAGAGAGGTAGATGACGTAGAGCAAATTGAAAAGACTCTTCCTGGAATGGCTCATCCCAACTTGTGGTGCCCTAATTCCTGGCAGAACCATATGAGACCGACTCATTTTCACATCCCAAGAGATAGCTTTTGGTCCTTTTAGTTGATTAATTATTCACCTCTAGATTGCATTGTTTAAATCGTCATTTTTACCTAAAATACTCTTTAACATTAAAGTACTTCAAACTAACAATACAAACCTGTGGTGGGTTCAATTTATTCCATGGTTGTTGAAGTGTTGCCAGCTCCCACAAAATGACACCAAAGCTGTATACATCAGATTTCTCATTTGATGGTTCATCACGAATAACTTCAGGCGCCATCCATTCTGGCTGTCACAATAAGCACCAAATCATTTTTTTCCCCAATTCAATCATCAAAAAAACAAGTCAAAGATCAACAGAACATAAAGGCACCAGAGTCGAATCAAGAATTTACAGTTCCGGCAGCAGTCTTCGATGAAAGGAATGTATTCGCTTTGAAACGAGAAAGACCAAAATCACAGATCTGATGAAGACATTAGACAAGAGAAAACATTTAGTGCCTTTTACTGAACAAAGAGAAAAATAGCTTGCAACATTTCTCTCATCATTAAGCATCAATCGCAACTAAAAGTAGAGGTAATATTAGACATAGTCACACTACATTATAGATACTGCTGAGCTATAAAGGACAGAGCCTTCTTAAATCACGGACATTCCAAAACGCCTCCTCTTTCTCAAGCAAATTCTCATTCTCTCAAGAATTTTTTTTAAAAAAAATCTTTTTTCAGTTGGGTTTGAAAAGTCAAATTGAATGATGAAGAAATTATTATTTTTCCCTCAATGGTCCAAGTTGATTTAAAAGGAAGAGGACCACACGTATTTCCAGAGTAAGAGGAGACACATCTACCCTAAATATTTCCTGTTAAGAAAGAAATTAATGCACCAAGAGGTTGAAAAAAGAGGAGAAGATATGTTATGGAAAAACATAAGAAGAAAATTTGAAAGACAAACTAAACCAGAAATAGATTCTTCCTTCTCATATTGACTACTAAATTTCTTGAAACATGCTGGATTCATGGCAGTTGAAAAAAGCACTCTATAGATGGCATATATCTAGAAGATCACAAAGAAAGATTATGGACCAAACTTTCTCCAAAATGCAAATAAAGTATAATGATTTTTCCCTTTTTCACAGAATTTTCAAGATATATCCCCTCTTCTCGGAAAATAACTCATTTCATGGAATGCAAAGTTAACTTTCATCAGAGAAAGCAGATAAATACTTGCAGGTTCACCACTTGCTTTATGTTCTTCAGCAAGTTTGATTAGGTTAGAAAGATTCTGAAACTACAACTTCTATATGTTTCTCTTGACCCTTGGGAAAATGTCTGAGGAAGTTGGGATTGAAGATGCCTCTCAAATGAAAAAAAATGCCCTATCCAGGATGATGCTTCCTTCAGATTTGACTACTCTGACAACCAAGTCTGAGAATACATCAATCATGACAAAGAGGATTGAACCTTTATGCTTGCTAAAGAAGCTTACTCTCACCTTCACTGTATATTTTTTGTCCACTAGAAGATTTGGAGATTTTAAATCTCGGTGTACAATGGGAGGATTGCGTTTGTGAAGATAATTCATCCCATTTGCCTGCACGGGATCATATTAAGCAATCAGCCCCAGTTGAAAAAGTAAAATGAGAAAGAAGAGGAAAGTAGGACGCATTTATCAATACCACATCGTAAGCCATACACAGCCGACGCCTTTCATCCAACACCTCTCTCGCACCAGGTTTATGAAGAAGTCTATATAAGCTACCTCTGAAATACATGATAACATGGCAACCAGTCAGCCAAATTGGGAAAAACATAGTGCTTTCTCTAGTAACCTGACGAGAGAAATAGGCTAAGACCTCGATAAATATTCTGTGACTATGGACAAATTTGGTGGCTGAATGACAGCACCCATAAAAAGTACAATATTTGGATGTCGCAACCGCTTCATAATTGCAACCTAGGACAACCAAAGAAATAAGAGAATTAGAAGAGTGTAGAAGGAATACAAATAACAAAACTGATGTCCACAGATCCTCAATCTCTTTACATTCTGGTCCCTTTTTAGTTCTTCCTGATTGCTAGTCAGAAGTTGGGGGAGAAAGTACAGACTTACCTCCCTCAAAAATTCCTTGAATCTCTCTGCATGAAAATCTTGTTCCATGAGAATCTTCACGGCAACATCCTAAATGATACAAACTTCCATGAGATGCAATCAGGAAGGAATAAGACCAACGTAATATAGCAGGCTTCACATGGTTGTATCTCCACTAGACATAAAATAGACTACCCCTCCTCCCCAACATAAAAAAAGCAAAAATCTGAAAGAGGAAAAAAAAAAACAAAGCCAATAAAAAATATTTGAGAGGGAGCTTCAGAGCTAACTCGTTTAAACTATAAAAATATGGTCCCCCCCTCCCCCAAAAAAGTACAATAGAGATGAAAAAATTCACATTGCAAAAATGGATCTCCAAAGTAAAAGATACGTTGAGATATTTTTCAGAAAGAAGATTTCCAAAAACTGAAATCTAAATGGATAAGTATCTTACCGAACCATGCCAATCACCACGGTGAACAGTACCAAAAGACCCTGAAAATAGATAAACTGTGTTAGCTAAATCAAATGAGAATGTTATGGTACTATAGAATCCCAATATAATGTGTCCCCTCAAGGGATAAAAAACATCAGAACATAACTGACAATTAATCAAGCAACCACAGCTCACACTATTCAGATGGCTAAAATCCAGGAGACATAGATTACCTGCCCCGATTTTCTCCATCAGAACCAGATCATTCCATGGAATATTGAACTCTTCTACATCGAAAGCAAGTTCGTCACTTGGTATAGCAGAAACGACATGACCTCCTCCAGCAAGAAACCTAGTATCTTTTACTGTATCTGCTCGTGTCATCAGTGGTTGAGCATCTTCCCGTAATGGAGGGACATGCTTCACAAGAACCAGGTCCTTGTCCATGTTCACTGGATTTAACATACTTGGAGGATTATACATTTTAGAAAGTTGAGATTCTTTGTCGCGTCCCTTTTTCCATGCATTTAATGGAGGCAGAGGTAACTGAGAAATTTCATCACGATTACTTGAACTAGAGACTGCATTGTTTCTGTCCATGCAACTTCTGTCTGATTGTCCTGCATCTCCATCAGCTGCAGCTCCTGCATCAAATACTAATCATTATGAATCCCTGAAACAGGACTAGATTGATCTAGTATTCACTAACAAAACTGAAGAGAAATTGTCCAAAAACAAAATAGTAGTAATATTTATTTGCACAAGTTAAAAAAAAAGATTTCATACTTTCTTGTACTTACTTTCCTAGATAAAGGTCAAGGTAGAGCACTATTGTGATTAATTTGCCTTTGCATACTAAAACTTTAGGTTGTCCCAGAAAAAAAGAAGGAAGATGTGAAGTATGTAAATATACATGTATATATGCTGATGAATTTCCAAATGTTGATCGAATTCTCTACAAACAAAACTCAACACTCAGTAGATAGGACTTGTGGAGGTGGGAAGCAAGGATAGATGGAGTTTTTCCAATTAAAATCATACTACCACAAGCTTTTGATGAGGAAGGATGGGCTTCCTGCATGTATTAGTTTGGATTCCTAGCACACGTAAAAAGGTGTGCTTCGCTTGGTTGGCAGCAAGGAAGCAGTTCTGACCTCTGGAAACTTGAGGAAGAAGAGGATCACATATGTTAGCTAGTGCTTTATGTGCAGATGTTCAAGAGAAAATGTGGACCACCTCTTATTGCATTGTCAGGTAGATGCACGATTATGGGTTGTCTGGAACTAGCTCGAGGTGTACCTTTCAATATGTTAAAGATGAACATAGTATGTTAGAGTTCATAGATTCACTACAGGAATAGATGCTTATTCTGGTGAGAACCTTCTTTTTGTTTTTGTACAGAAGGGTTTCACACTTTGTAATTATCCAGGCACCGGCTCAGTACCAGGTTTCTAATTTTATTCTATAATATACACCACTTTACCTGTTCCAAAAAAAACAACAACTTGAAACTCTGGATTGCCAATGTAATCAATTGTGTTTTAAGACATTACAGTGTTGAATAAAGTTATAAGCAAGCTGAAAGTATACTCCATTCAAGTAAGACAAATAACTACACATACTGCCAAACTTTTCAGGAGATTCTAAAAAGTTCGACAGATTATCAGATTCCAAACACTTTTGAACCAAAATAAAAGGAAACTTGGGACAAGGGAGTATTTTGGTGGAATGCAGCATGCTAGACTGAAGCAATTTTAAAATTGGGTATGAACCTGAATATCTCTCAACATATCATGGCAAAGGCCAAGTAAGATGTTGGGAAAGGACAATTCAAAACAAACACCAACGATGCATTTTTTTAAGCAGTTAAAGAGTTAGATAATCACCAGCTGAAGAATCATCGAACAGTAGATTAAGTGATTGACTATCCAAGAAATACTGTTTGGCCAATGACCTCAAATCAATTGTAGGCTCAACTTGTCTGTATCTCGGAAAGCGCAAAGGTGAAGGGATTAAGATGGAAGATGGACCATTCAGCAAGGAATCTGGTTCGCTTAATACTCCAGGCTTACCGATCAAATCAACCAGGTACTCCCTGTATGGTCAAGAGTTACAGGTCAATACTAGCACTCCTTCCTAATATGAGGCTAACCAGGTAGCACACAAATGTTTAGCATATTTTAAGACTATATATGTCTATCATGTAAACTGAATCCAGCAGAAAAGCTCAACAGATGAAGATAACAGACATATCCAGTTACTAATCTAATTCCAACTTAAAGTAGCATTGTAGCAGTGAGAAAAAATATTTTCCTGTTATTCACTACACCATCTGCTTTGGATATCTGATTCTACTTGCTTCTAGTACTTTGGTTTCTTATCTGCATTTGGGGCTGCACGGAAGAAGAGGAGGATCTTCTTTGCATTGGCATTTGGATCATGATTTAGAATCTGAGTGATTAAGACCGTATGACAAATTAAGGTACATTCCCTATCTCATCAACAGTGGATCAGTTTTTTCAAGATACTTTTAAAAAATTCAATCTCTGCATATTAGTAAGAACTACCATTCCACTCAAATATCTTAATTTCAAATTTCTAAGAATGCTGCAGCAGGTACTAAGAGAAGCAAACTTCTGCTAGCGACTGAATCTCTAAAGATATATTTTATCACATCAGAAAGGTCACATATTAGTTATTACAATAAGAAATTTTGCCATAGTCATTTTCAGTATATATATTGAACGGCTTTTTTTGAAAAATAAATCATATTTTGAATTTCTTGTTCTTCACCAGCTTTACGAAACCAAAGAAAACATTCAAAAAAAGAAAAATTGGAAGTTGTGCATAGCATAAATAAAATACCAGGTGAAAGAAGGCAGAAAGCATATATACAATGCTATCAGCAGACACATAATAGCAGTAGGAAAGTAAATCTTGATCATTTCATACAATATATATGAGGGGTATCAGTTTTCCAAATAAAAGTAAGTGGTAGCATCAATTACCATCCGTTTAAGGACTCAACACACCATCCCCAAAACTATACTTATCTAGGACAAAGGTATCCAAAAGGTGAATTGAGTATTCTTTCCCACTTTATATCCTAGTAAGATTTCTTTTCAAATGAACCAAAGATTATAATACACATCATATGTAATCTGAACTTTTACCTGTCACGTTCAAATTGAACAAGACATGAGGAAGCATCAGAGCTATTACAATATTTACATCCCTTGGCAATTCGACATGGTAAATCAATGATGTCAGCTAGCACCTGTAATGATTACATAGATGTTAATGATAAAACATTAACCTTGTACACGACATCCAAGCTAAGACACTATGGATTGCAAACAATATTCACTCTAAAGCGCAGAATAAATAGAAAATAAATACAATATCAGTAAGGTTTCTATTTAGTGATAAATACACCATTAGTCTGATTTTTATCCTTAATTTTTCCTTTACAAATTAGATATACTGACTTATACCAGAACCAACTAAACAGGTACATACTTTAAAAAGCAAAGCACGATGCCTGCAAAGCCCAACAGACAGGCTACCAATGGGAAGCACGATAGTTCCAAGACGATGCTTCAGGTCATCACTGCACCCCTTTGACATGGAAACCAACTCCTCTTCTCCAGCAGGAGCTGCACCCCTTTATAGAGAGAATAAAGCTAATTACAAAAAGAAAAAAGAAAAAGGTGGGTCTGTTGGAGCTTCTAAGAAAAAGCTTTCAGTACTCACCCCATATGATCGCAAACCAACTTGGCAAGCTGATCAACAGCTTCTTTTGTGGTGATGCAACTAGGGGATATGCTATGAATTCTATTCTGCAGTTCCTTCAAGCTGAGATCATTACACTGATCAATTAAAATCACTTCAACAGATGGTGCTTTAGAGGGATCAACTGCCTTCAATGATTCAATTGATGGGATACGGCCACTTTCTTGCAGAACTGAGCAGAGAGCCCAAACATATGGGTCCATCCCATAAATCCAATAAAATCCATCAGGGACTTTGTCAAAGTACGACATACATCCATTTATCTGGCATAAAATAAAGAGACCAGTGCAAAAAAATGACATTAGGAATGATGACCTGGAAAATCTGGAGACTGTCTCAACTCTCAATTGAGAATGAGAAGAGATCTGTAAGATCATAAAATGATAAAACACAATAGAAAGGCAACATCTAGTCAATGGGTGAGTGTGACTACATTCCAAAAATCATCAAGGTAGTATGAAGTAGCTCCAATTCCCACAAAACATGAAACTAATAGAAGAATATGTGATCAAACTTCTATTTTTATCATATCATTTTCTAGGGTCTTGCAGAAACAAGGAAGGGGCTTGTCAGTGCCGAGATCACATTTTGACTACGAGAAAGGCTTAAAACTTTTGAGGTAGTGTAAACAGCTCAGCCTCATTGTATTTGACAACAACGAAAGGAGAAATAGAAAAGTAGAAAGAAGAATAGGGGTGATCGAGATTAGCACTTAAAAAAGTTTGACTCACTCCATTCCCCTACGGCCCTACCCAAGAGGCAAGAGCCCATCAGTTGTCCATTCCCACTTCGCTCCTTTAGTGACTTGACCTCCAACCTTAAGGGATGGGGTCTGACAACTGAGAATTTATGGAAGAGCAGGATTCCATGTGTTTGGCTAGTTGTAAATAGCCCCAGGACTATAGGACTATGGAACATGTGATTAATATTTCTATTCAGCGGACAAGGCAATTGGCAAGAAATTATTGAATCCATCGGTTGGGCTCATAATTAATAAAAAGTTGCTCCTGCTACTCAGCCGAAAGCCTTGAGCATTATACAAGGACTTGTTGTAGGAGTAACCCATTACCTACTGGATGGAATTGCCACAACATGCGCATTTTTCTTAGCAAGAATTATTGTAGTAGGATAAGGGCTAGGAGGATTTGAAAAAAAATTATGGCACTACGATTCGTAAAATAAGCTTTTTATTATGTGGAGTTTCATGTGTAAAAGTTCAGGCAAGACATGAATCACTTTCTTTCATATCGTCAAATAACTCTCCCTTTTGGTGGAAAATACTGTGTTGATTTGGTCTTCAATGGGTGATGTCAATTGTCAGGCATTGTCAAAGAAGCATTGTTTAGCTGGACCTTTATAAGACGGAAGAGAAGACGAAAGGTATGGATTGTTGCTCCACTTACTCTTATGTGGATGGTATAAAGAGAGAAATAGGAGAGCATTTGATAGAGTAGAGAAGAACTTTGTTCATTTGATAATAGTCCTTATCCCTTATTTCATGCACCCACGAGGTCCTTGTTATATTTTTGTAAGGTTCTACTTTTGGTATACTTCTTGTATATTGGTATTGTTGTCCATTATTAATAAAAATTTATTACAACAACAACAAACCCAGTGAAATACCACAAGTGAGGTTTGAGAGGTTAGAGTGTATGCAAATCTTACTCATACCTCATAGGGGCAGAGAGGTTGTTTCAGGAGGACTCTCAACTAGAGTACAACAAATTAAAGTAGGAAAAGGAAAAGCACTGAAGAAACCATAGCAACTCATAAGGAATCATTAACAATAACAAAATAGTGCGATAACAGAAACCCAATAAATAATAGATGATGCTAGAAATCAAAATCAAGACACTACAAGAATAATTACTAAAATTTTATCATGATAAAAAAAGGATGGGTCTGGTTGTAACACGATGGTCTAACTCACCCCAAAAGCTAGTTTATGATGTGACAATTGTCCAAAACCATATAGAGAGACTTTAATATAAAATACTCAATCAACGTGGGACTCTAACAAAGGATCCACCAATCACAATATATAATAATTTTGCGTGTATTTGCATTTGAAAAGCACATTCATTCATCGCTTAATCGCCTACTTTATTCATGGAGACATTTATAGTCTAAACCAAATCCTAAACTGAGTTATTTTGTTGTCCTGCATAGGTTGTCTAAGAATTTCTTAAAGAGTTTAAAAAGGTCCCAGATAATTCCACTTAATGTCAAAAGAATTTAGGTTGGATGATCAATTTTTTTATATGACATATCAGAGCCAACATTTGGAACGCCCATCCTAACACCCATATGGCCATATTGTAGATCATGTGTGGGATTATATCTAGTCATTAGTTGTTCTACGTGATTATATAGGTGTTGACCATTTCACCGATTACCTTAAGTTTTGGGTTGGAAACTCAAAGCCTCTCACAATCCACCACTTAATCAGCTAAGACATTTGTAATCAGATGTGGATCCAGGATTGAACTTTATGAGTTTGAGTTCACAATTATATCGATTGAGTAAGTTCAAAGTCTACTATTTGTACTTATAAAATGAATTTTTAAAGCATACACCAGTTTGAACCAACTAGCTTCTACACTACACCCTTCAATGTTGGTAAAGTTGAAAATCATTGCTAAACAATTACTTTTAATTCTCTCTTTTACCAATATGAAATGATCAAAGGATTCCTAAATCATACAAACGTCAAGCAATAAATGCCATACCCACAATCGATGTGACATTGTTTCCGCTGATTGAGTAGAATCTGAGTCTCGGGATGCCAATACATCAGTCACAGGATCCAAGAAGTTTGGACTATCAGCACAAGTTGCTTCTGAAGAGAGCCTTATTGCCAAAGCTAACTGCAGCTGATAACTCTCTTCCGTCTGCTGGGCCCAGCTCCTTGCCACCGACGAGCCGCAGCCGTCATTCTTATTCCCAAAGGAGGTCCCCACGTAGTTCTCCCCAGACAGCGAGCTACCACCGAAGCTACCCTCGCTTGATTGCCTCTGCGACCCGATCGAACTAGGTACCAGGAATGATCCGACCCGGTTCTGTGATTGTATCATGCGGTGATCAATCAAGTCCCAATCAAATACTTTACCTCTGTTCTTCTCGAGGGAATTAGACTCACCGTACGGCGTTACACCAGCTCCGGCAGAGAACTTCGGCGCCGGCGGCTGGAAAAAATTATCATCAGGAATTTGATTCAACAAAGTATAACTCGATCGTCTACCAGACATTTCCCTGTATAAAATGTTCAATTACCAACTGCCATTACTCTGTAACTGTGCAATTTTCAGCTCAAACAACGCTTCTCTCTCTAACTTTTCTCACACTAAGAAAGAGGAAGGAGAAAATGGATGTATTTGTAATATTCTGAGAATTTTTTAGGTGTAAAAAAGTAAAGTAGAATTGTGGGCTTTACTTAATTAATTATAGCAAGTGGGGCTGTTTGGTCATGAGGCGGAAAGATGCATAGAATTTTGTGCGTGAAACGTGAAGGTTCCCGGCTTCTGACCTTTTACTTGTTTTTTCCTCTTCTGGTGAGCTGAACTTAACCCATGACTTTTAGCCTCTACGTAGACAAACGCATGCTCTACTACTCCATCCGTGTCATTTTACGTAGGGGTGTGCAAAAATTGATTTAACCAATAAATCGAACCGAAAAAAATATTAGATTTATTAATATTGGGTTATTGGGCTAACGTTTTTTAAACAATTTCGCAAATTTTTTTATTGGGTTATTGGTTCGATTTCCAGTTTTATGATTTTTGTTAATGGTTAAACCGATAACCCAATAAGACTATATTAAATATACTATTTTATTCCTAGACCAGTAAACCCTAATTATATAACATTTTACAAACTCTATTACTTTAATCTCAGTATTACTTAAAACCCTAATTATTGTTTCCTTTGTAATTGCAAGCACACTTCTAACTTGAATGTGCCAATTGCCTAGACTTGCTAAAAAATGATTGTTACTTTCACACTTTTTCTTTGAATGTGTCTAAACTTGCAAGAAAAATGATTGTTACTTTTATGATTATTACTTTCATGCCAAATGTTGGAAAAATCATATGGTTTGTATGAAAATTTTCTTATTGTGTATATTAATATATATGAGTATTTTCTTATTGGTTAAACTGAAAACCGAACCGTTAAGTATCATAAGCCGATTAACCAAAAATCGATAAGAAATATGTTATTGGTTTGGTTATCGATTTGACGTAATTACAAACCGCTAAACCAAACCAATAACACATAAAACCGAACCAAACCGACCGATGCGCACCTCTAATTTTACGTGACCTCGGTAATAAAATGTATGATATATATAAATAAATCTTTTGATTTAATCTCATTTATATTTATGTTTTTTTGGTTTTGATAAAGCACAAGTAGACTCTTAAACTTATATAAAGTTGAACTAGTATACACATGAATCTTATGTGTCAAAATACATTTAGGGTTTGTTTGGTACAAAAATTAATAACGCATGGATTAGTAATGCAGGTATTAGTAGCGCAGGAATTAGTAATGCAGAGTTTATTTATATCAAGTGTTTGGTTCATTGTTTCCCACCTCATCTTGTGTTTAGATTAAAATTTTATAAAAAGCTTCTTTCCAATTATACCCTTGAATTATTATGTAATTGGGTCAAGATAGATAATTAGCGGACAATATTATTATTTTATGGCCTTTCTAATTAGCTATGAGAAGAACAATTTTGTTGTCGTGTTTGCTATATTTTCACTTCAATTATTTGACGATAAATAATTGTCATCTTAATAAATTGATCACTCACAAAATGTCATTTTTAAATTTTTAAAAATAAATCATCTACTTTTAAAATCGAAAAGGCGATCAGCAATGGTAAAGTTGAATAAATCATCTACATTTACACATAAAAATTGCAAGTTGTAATTTTAATATGTATGTAATTTTTTAAATTGTTCAAAATATAAATAATTAGAAAACCACACAGATATATATATATACACACATTCAATTAAGATCACAAACGTCATATACAAATAAACAACTCACATTTCAAATTTGTATTAGATTTATTTAGTAACAAACAACTCTCTCTAAATAATTTGTAAGCTAATTTATTTAAATAAATTTACTAGTACAAATATAAATAATAAAATAAACAAAATAATTAAAATGATTTGATGGATATTTTGTCTTTACATAGACTTAACCCATGGTATTATATTCTATGTATTACTAATACCTTCAATTGGAAGGTATTAGTAATACATCCTATAATACCATGTAGGAGATATAACTAATCCATGGATTAGTTATACATAGGCTCAAATTCCTACCAAACATAGTACTAAATAATACCTTACATAATACATGGATTATTTCTTCTAATGCGGCTGTAACACCCCGTATTTTATGTGTACGAAACTTGATTTAGCTTGGTGGTATAAGTAATAAACTTGATTTCCTAGATGAGTGGTGACAATAAAGAAGCTATAAGGGTAACTCCCGTACATTGCAATATTGCACGATCGAGTGAACGTTAAATTTTAGAAGTATTTAAATTCTGGATCGAAGGGCTATATGTAAGTCTAAAATTTAAGGTGCTCAAGTGTATATAAGTTTTGAGTTAAACTAAGAAGATTACGCTCGAAAAACGAATAAAAGAATTTAAGTGCTTGTTGGACTTTATAAAGCTAACAGGTGTCACCTACTTGCTTAGCTCAAATGGGCTAGGTAGATGGGGAAGATTAGTTCATGCATTAGTGGGCTCACTTGAGGCCCAAATTAAATAAAAAGGAAAAGGGAATGGAGATGAGGCCTCACACCAATCTGTCCAAGTCCAACTACTTGAGCCCAATAAAGATTAAGGGTATAATTCTGGCCTATGGCTTAATATTAGAAAGGAGAAAGATTGCAGCCCAAGATGAGTACATAAAGGGCCCATTTTGTGCATATATAATTCCAAGTAGATGCATCACCTATTTGGACCACTTTGACAAATTAGTGGTTGATATTAAAACTTAAGAGGTGGGGAAAAATAAGACCTTACCCAAGTTGCTGGCCATTTCCTCACTTTTAAGAATAGATAAAAAAAAATCAGATTTCTCTCTAAGCTTTTCCTCTCTCTTTCAAAGCATAGCAACAACCACAAGTTTCCTAGGGTTCTTGGATAAACCCAAACCCTGGCAAGGAAAGCTCAAGTTATTGAAGAGTTAAAGTTAAAAGAAAACGAGTTATAAGAATTAAGGTAAAGTGACTGCCTTATTTTTGTCTTCCTTAAACACAAGTCTAAGTATGATATTTTAAGTATACTGTTGATAAGAACTCGTTGGATGATGATGGGAAACTATGGTTTCACGTCCTCTATTGTATGTTGGATTGTTAGGACTGTTTTAGGACAGGTTGATGTGTAAACATATTGGGGACAACTTGGTTGATGCCTGGAAAGGGTGTAAATTGTCGATATTGAAATATAGTTGTGTAGTGTACAAATGCAATAAAAGAAGACGGGGATTGAAATAACACCCTTAGTTTAGTAATTATGGGTTTGCTTCCCGAGCATTATTGTTGAGTAAGATTGGACTGCCTAAGCATGTTTAGTAACTACTAATACTAGTTTATCACCTACTCTATTGTAGAAAAGTATTTGAAAAGAAAGGAAGGTACTTCAAGGTAACTACAAGGTGGTACAACAAGGTATGTAAGACTTTTCAATTTCCTACTAATTGACATGAAATCTAGACTCGTCCTCGACACATAGAGGCAACCTACCAGCTCCAACACGACTTATGACCTTGTTCTCATCACTCTTTAACATGTTTGCACGTTCTAATACATATTCATTGTCAAATCTGTACATATACATTGAATACCCTATATGAGTTCTCCTTTAACTAAATAAGGTCCATATATTATTTCAGCTCCTATGCATTTCATTAATTGTGTAACTACTCTCTACGTTGTTATTCCTGCATTGTATGATTATTACACGTCACGTGTTGACTGCATAGTCCCACAACTCAAAATGTTATGACCACCAAAAGAATCATCTCAAATGTTAATTAAAAGATATTAAATGAATCTGCTAATTGATGGGTAGTATCCCAGGGGTGGAAGAATCACCTAGCATGGATCGTTCCCGATTTATATGTCTACCACTGATCAGCTGGTCATTTGTATTATATGTTGTGCACAGAGTGTAAAGTAAAAAATGATAAAGTAAAGAAAATAATGTAAAGTACATGATTCCACAATATGAGAAAAAGTGGTCTTGTATCCTTACATCGGTATATGATTTCATTTGAGTTCTTATTTCACATACAATACTTTATGCCTTTCATACTCAATACATTATCCCGTACTGACGTTTCTCTCGGGGGACCTGCAATTCATGTTGTAGGTACAAGAGCTAGTAGATCTCTCCAATAGGAGAACAAGACATCCAACGGCTATTGGTGAGCTCCAGGTTGATTCAGAGCTTTTCGAGTCTATAACATGTATTTTGGTATTGTATAGTAGCTGAGTGTAAGGTGGAGCTTATCCCGACCTTAACCCCATAATGTTTTATCATTTAGAGGCTTTGTAGATATAGTGAAGTGTGGTTGTGCCTCGTGTCTTAGACATCATGGTCCTAACGGCTAAGTCATGTGCACTTTCTTTTGGCTTGTTAATACTGTCTACTTTCATGAAAACATGTTATCCACTATGGCAGCACCTTTAAATGTTCATAGATAAAACATGATTACAGGTTGGTTCTCCCGAGCCTTCTCGGCAACGGGTGCCGATTCGCCTTAATAGGATTTTGGGCGTGACATCGGCCTACCAAACAACCCCTTAGGACACAAATTGTCAAATAAGATACTATGTAAGAGTGTGTGTCTATTTGTTTAACTTTATACAAGTTTAAATGTTTACTTCTACACACCCAAAATTAAAAGGTATAAATATGAGTTAAGACCAAGTTAAACGGCATATTATTATTATTATTAGGGAAAAGGGTAAAAAAATGTCCTTAAATTGTGTGAAATAAACAAAAATGTCCTTTAGGTTGGTTAAAAAATGTTTTTGTCGTTAATACTTTGGTCCAGAAATGCTCCTATATTTACTAACATGGTAAAAAAATGTTATTTTCTGAATAAATATATTATTTCTTTTCTTTTTAAACACATCTTCTTCCTAATTAAAATATTATTAAAGAACCCTATTCTTGGACAAGTAAAAAAGAAAAATTGGACAAGTAATTAGGAACATATTGAGTAATTATTATCATGACAGGCACCAACCACTATTGATATTCACCATCATCCTTCACCACTTTACGTCACTAACAATTGATATTAGTCAAACTACCATTCCTATCAGTATCACTATCAATCATCATTATATGTTACCAACAATTGTTATTAGTCATATTATTATTACTATTACTATGATCCACCACATTCTCAATCCATCATCACCTTTCACATATAATCACTATTGTTAGATACGATTTATGTTGACCACAATCCACAATCATTACCATCGGTCAACATCACTATCAACCATAACTCAAAAACGACAATCATAACCACCACTATTATTCATCGCCTCTGTCTATCATTGGTCGACATCACTACCAACCACAACTCATAAACGACAATCATAACCACCACTATTATTCATCGCCTCTAACAACCATCATCACTGCTAACCACCATTATCGATCGACAACCACAACCTCTATTGTTAGTCATCATCTACATCAACCACCATATAATATATATATTTTTTAAAATCTTTTATTGATATAGTAATAAATGAGCTTGTATTTTTTTATGGAAATTTTATTTATTAATTTTTAGATAAATTAAATTCATTTAAATGTGAATACAAAACAATCAGTCTTAATTATTTAGTGTTCATATTTTAATACAAAATCATAATGTAAAAACATAAATTTAGATTTAGACACTTTAATTTTAATATTCGTATATGCATTTATATTCAAATGCTTATTAATTATGTAGATATCAAGACCTTGTGACTGGTCTCAATTGTCCAAATCTATTCAAACCAATGAAGTGGTTGTAATGTAAAGGAAAAAACAGACTTATTTGGATGGTTGTTACTTGATACTTATTGTATTATATTATATATATTGTTAGTTTAAATATAATGTTTACTTTGATTGTTACTTAAATTTTATTGTATCGTATTGTATTTTTAAATCTATCGTTAGGAACAATGAAAAGATCGGTTTTTATGCCACGACTGATTTGGTGTGATCACGTCATCACCTTACTATTTTCTTCTCATTTTGTCTTTATTCATTATTTAATAATTGTGTTTTATCTTTTACCCTACCTTTTTATGGTAGCTCTATCTCGTCCCTACTTGTCTTATAGGTTTATCATTCAAATTATGAATGTGTGACATCATTTAACGATAGAGAACAATGCAATCTATCCAAACACTTTATTCATTAAAACAATACAATATGATCAATACAACACAATACAATACGATACATGATGAAATAATACATGTCAATCATCCAAACTAGGTGTTAATGATTGAGATCTAAATGATCAAAGATTCAAACTTAAATAAAAAATAAGTGTACGTAATAACTGAGACCTGAATGATTACTATTCAAACCTTCATTATGTGTAGACAAACGAGGTTTAAACGTAAGATCAATGAGTCGGATCCAAAATACTTACACCACCACACATTACAATTTATTAGTTTTATATATATTCAAACCTTCATTATGTGTAGATAAACGAGACTTAAACGTAAGATCAAAGAGTCGGATCCAAAATATTTACACCACCACACGTTACCATTTAATAGATTTATATTCAAACCTTCATTATGTGTAACGAGGCTTAAACGAAAGATCAATGAGTCGGATTCAAAATATTTACACCACCATACATTACGATTTAATTCATTTTCTTCGAGCTAGCTTTTAAAGTTAATTTTTTTTTATTTTCACTTTTAAGGGTAAAGAAAAAGAAAATTGTTATTAATTCATGACACGACAAAAGAAAGAAGAGAAGGATCTCGAAGCACTTTTTTGGTTAAAATTCTCGATATAAGAGGTTTGATTATTCTTTTCTTTTATCTCATGTTATGCCTTTTGTGTTTTCATGATTTATATATCATAATTTAGGGTTCATATTTCTAAAGAGAATATCCTCAACCTCCCTTGTATGATAAGACAAAGATATGATATTTGGTTCTAATTTCACTTTAAAAATTAGCTCACGAAGAGAGAATTTCTCTAGTCTATATAAAGAGACCACCTGTCTATTTTTTAAACATTGTGAGACTTTTACCTACTCTAACACCCCCTTCACATTTAGATCCTAATATTTTGTCACAAACATGTTCATAGCTTATCTATAATTGATGTCTTTGAGATACATGCATATAAAAAGAACCATATGTTTGGGGATTGATGTGTTCTTTTGTGTCATGTTTGCATCCTAGATCTACCAGAATTTAGATGTCATATTTACAAAATTAAATAAATGAAAATTGATTCCCAACCTCCTTTCTCTACAAATTTATTTCAGGAATCTCAATCATAAGCTAATCTACCCAATGAGTACATAAAAAACACTTGATAAAATTAAAATACAAAAAAGAAGATCAATAAGTACTCATAAGAGGAAACCCACATTTTCCTTGAATTTTTTCAAAAAGCTATTTTATAGGAAAAAATGACAGAATATTAAAGTTAATCAATCTATTAAAGTTTTCGTAAAATATAAAGTCCCCATCAAAGGTAGTAGCTAGTAGGTACTCCAAAACTTCATCATTTTTAATTGGGTCGAGTTATTAGAGCCCATCAACTAATCGAGTCGGGTAACGGTGCAACCCAGACTCGCGAATGGCGCGTTTGCTCAAAATATGCAGACCCAAAAATGGAGGGAACTCTAAAAGCTACAAGGAGGGAAAACAATTGCCAATAAGTAAATGCAATTAAAACACAGAGACTCTGCATTTATTCACATTTTTTCTCTTCTTCTCTTCCATTATTATCAAATCATACTAGAATTTTGAATTCTAAACTCATAAATTTTGAATTCCGGATACTTTTTTGATTAATGGATCGAGTTACCTTGTAGCTAAGCCGAGGCGGATTCAGGATGGATTCAAACTCTTACGTTTCTCATGTCTATTATTTATTGTAGTTGAAAGTTATGAGTTCAATTGAACTCGTAGAAGAGAGTATGCAGAGATTTGCACTAATGGATTGAGTTACATTTGAGGCGAGAGGATGCAGATATCTGAATACTAAGGTATTTATGCTGTGTGTACTATTTTGATATTGAGTAATGTTTATCAATTATGCGTGATGATTAATGTGTAATTTGTTGTCAAATTGAAGTTGTAACTTGTAACGTTCACGTATATTGCTGAAATTAAAATGTGATGATTCGTGATTGTGTGTAGTTTCTTTTATAATTGTTAGTCCTGAAAAAAGCATTAGTTTCGCCTATTTATGTGGTTATGATTAAATGTGAGGCTTCATCTAGGTGAATTGTTGATAATTCTGGTGCTCAACACTTGCACATTATTGTTACTGTTCTCATTTTGTATTCCCATTTTTCAAACTTGTTTGAAAATGTTTTATTTAAGAAGAATGTCTATTGGAAATAATCGTTCTATCTTAATGAGTTAGGCATAAAATCTACATACACTTGATATATTGTTGTTGTATAGATGGTTGAGTTCATTTCGTTTGACTCGAATCATGTATATGTAAATATGCGAAAAAAGTTACGAATAGTATCTGTGTGCAGTAACCACTTTTGAACCAACTCGATCGTTGTAAATGTTGAATCTACCTATGTACTTGTTCAGGTTAAGAATTTGTCATCAAAATTGCTGAGATTGAATGTAGACTTTTCTCAGCTTCACAAAGTTGCAAGCTAAAAAGTCCTCTTTTTCCAGTTAACTCACGTAGTTTTAATGAGATTTCAGTACGTTAAGTTACCATCAGCAGTAGCAGGTGCATTAACATGTTCACTTTTGAGTATTACTATTACTTCAAGGTTCAAACTATGTGTAGCAAAGAACATAAAATACCACAATGCTGTCCAGTTTAGGCTATTACATAACTCAATGTGGTGTTGTGGCTACCTGAAGAAAGATAATGGGGCTCTGTAAGTCTGTTATACATGCCAATATATAAATCTGATTTTCCTATTGGTGTCGATGTAGTTTTCTTTCCCTTGACTTGAAAGAGAAAGGAGATGTAAATTGCGGAATTCAAGCGAACTAATTGGGAATAAACTGATTGAATAATTCAATAAATTGTTGCTAACTAAAGAAACTCCATAACTTTTACCTAAAAAAACTTATTATCTCATTTACAAGTTAACCAGATACACCTATCTTCTTTTTACCAACTGGTTTAGAACTGCATGATATTGAATGTTGTTAGATAATTTTGGCTTTGGCATGAGTACTTGGGTAGCTATATTCAGGAGGCTACTCCTTTGTCTTCATTTGTTTTCCCATTAGTCCTATTTAACTTGCTGGCTGGAAAATGGAACCTTGCCAATAGCGGCCGAGGTGCTCGCGTCTTATGATCAAATCCTCGCACACAAACAAACCCTGAAAAAATACAATATCTATTCATCAGAAAAGCAAAAAGGTTTTGCAGCAGGGGACGTCAAACTCTTCTTGTTAGCTAATATTCTATTGTCATAGCCAAATTTTCCCATTTGTCCAAATGCTTGAGGAACAAAATATTAATTGTCAAAAATGGTGCATTTTTACTATTATTGTATACTTTTAGTACTTATCTCAGACCTTTTGTAACATATGTTCAAAACCAGTGTCCTTTTTCAAATGAATCTTACAGCTACGTGTGTGTGTACCTCATGTTTGTGTTCCTGCTTCATATATACCAAAAAAGGAGTCCTAGGACTGCTTATTTTCCAAAGGGTCTCACACTTTAAATTGAATAGATAATGTTGAAAACAAGATTCTTGTTCATAGAGTGTAAAGAAAGAATAGAACAACATAAATTAAACAAAGAATAGAACAACATAAATCGTCATTGTAGACTACCATGGTCCTAAGCTAAAAGTACAACTATTGTATATTCTTACCCCTAGCCTGGGGGACCTTTTTTTTAGGGATCAGATTGGTGAAGGTGAGGGCCGGGGGACTCAATGTTGTGAAAGGTAGAAGGCAAACAGAAAATAAATAGGATTCTCAACAAAGGTGAGCATTGTTGATCCTTGTTTCCTATGTTTTAGGGTTTGCTCCTGACAATGAGTGGTTATATAATCCTTTTTTCCTAGGTCTTCTGATGCTTCTTTTCATTTTAAATTTTGACAATGGCATGTTAAATGTTAAACAGACTAGACTGTGATCCATTTTATCTGTGTGTTTAACAGGATGGCATCTCAACATAAAGCTAGTTTAACATGTAATTTTCAGGGGTTTACTTTGTTGAAATGGATAAGAAGCTAGCTTTTCACTGCAAATATCTGAAGGATTTTCCATTTACATACCTCTCCAAAAGCAGTGTTGGATACTTTCTGTGTTTAAACCTGATGAACACAACAAATTTCAATGTTATTTTACTCCCAAAACTTTCTAAATGAGGTTCTATCAGTTTAGTGGTTCTTTCACCTTTGAATATCGTGGGTATTGAGGTTCCAAAGTAGACAGTCCGCCGTGGGAGATTCCACAGCCAATCCCTTGGGACATTGATTGGGTTAAGGCTGGAGTCATGGTCCGCGAACACCTGCAAAGTAATTTCTATCAATGAAAACCACAATATTTGATGCGAAATCTAGTCTTTGACGTGTGGAACTATAAATGAGCTAAAAGTTGGTTATATTCACCTCATTGACCTGAAAGTATGTACCATTGAGTGGAAAGCTTCCTCTCATAGCTGTTCGACATGGTATCTATTGACAAGAACAATGATTAATCATACTGTATGTATCTTTTTGGCCGTTTACTCATATGAAATGACCACTATTAGAGTCTATGGATTTTCTTACCAGAAGAGTCCCTCTTACTGTTTGAGATTGTGCTTCACGTGTGCTGTTGCATGAGGAACAAGTCTCATCTTCACATAGTTGGCCAGATTCTTGAGAGTTGCACTGAGTTTCTGGAGGTTGCATTGAATTTGCTGTTTCACCTGATATGAATTTGATACAAGTCGTGAAATCAGTCAACGAAAGTTAACTGATATTACCTACAACTAAAACTAACCCATGAAATTTGTATTCTATATTTACCAACGTGATAGCTATATCAATAGTTCCTTAAGCATGGCCTATCTAATTCATCTATTTTCCACATTACAAGAACTAGTGGAAGGAAGCCTTCCAAAATAAAATTCTTCAATATATAGCATTACAGTTCTTGTGATCCTACCCGGTGTCCAAATAGCAAGAAGATAGGAAGAAGGATCATCTGGTTCTCTTTTGTCCAACTGCAAAATGAAAAATGTAATTCTTTGGAGGATTAGTTTTATATCTGCTTGGCTGCTGGTTATATGCTAGACATAAAACTAATACTAACCCCTTCCAAAAGAGGATGAGAATCTGGAAGTTCATAGCTGTAGGAGGAAAAACAATTGATAGTTAGTACACAAAGTTCTTTAAACATTGTATTACCTTGAAAAGTACAGTCTATCCTTGACTCTTGTTAGTGCTTCTTTGGCAGCATAATTCTATTTTTATGATATAAAATCAGGATTGTTTACTTACACTTGATGTTCAGTTCTGAGCCGGCTAACATTCTTAAGTTTAGGTGTGGGAATTGATGCAGCTTCTGAAGTCAAGGCTACTAAGGCATTCGACATTTCTACCTGATGAAGCTCCATATTGTTTTCGACATACTTCTTTACATTTTGAGTAAACTCTGCCATATTCAATTCAATCATAGGAATTTCATTAGGATCTTCAAAGTAAGCGTCTTCTATGTCAATTTCTGGTGCTTGTATTTGCTCTTGCTCAGGTGTGGAAGGAACTTCAACAATGGGCTCTGGTGTTGCTGGCACTTCAATAATAGGACCTGATTTGATCAATTTCTGATTCTCCACTGGTTGTTGATTACCCGGAGGTAATGGCAGAGGCAGGTGCGTGAAATTTTCCCTTGGATTGTTGTTAGTGGCTTTGTGTTCTGTTGCACTGACAATGCTTTTCTCTTCCGGCGCGGGAAGGGCAAGCCTTGCACTGAATGAGGCATTTTTATTAGGTCAAGTTTGTGAAATACAATGTATCTGAATGTTTAAACAGATAATGGTGCTTGCAGAATGGATATCATCAATAAGCTGGTTAATTTAAGAAGCCATCTCAAAAATGGATGCATCTAAAATTTTTAGCATGAAATTGCTTTATCAGTGACTGAAATTTTATTTACTAGAATGCATCATGGATATGGAGGGTTAGCTTGCAACGGACAAGCGGTTTACTGCCACATAGTAGATTTTTCATACCAAAAACATAGTAGAACTATGATCCTTTGGGTTTGAGTAGAATAGTTTATGTACTAGATGTTAAAGAATGACAAAAGTCCCACATTGGTGGTTAATGAGATGGGTGGACTCCTTACAAGGCTTGGGCAACCCTCCTCCCTTTGAGCTAGCTTTTGGGGTGTGAGTTTTAGGCCCAAGACCTAATTCTACACTAGAAAGAAGATAGTTGGACAAACAGGACAGAAGTATTTTAGCTGCAGAAAGTGTAAATCGTAATATGCTAACCTTGCAAATGCACTCGCAAAGTGTCTGCATTCTCCTCTCAATGGACATGCATTGCAATTGGGTTTGCTTTTTGTACAGAAGACCTACATGAATTGTAAGAGTGTCTTTAGCCTTTGATTCTAGATATCTACTACTTTTAGGAGATATCATCTAATATATTGACATACCTTCCCAAAGGTGATCATATGATAATGTAGCTCATATCTGTAAGTAAGATCTTAATTAATGGACCATTACTGATTGGAAGAAAAAATAAAATAGTTTCTAAACAAACTTAGTACGAGTAGACAATACTTTTTATCATTTGATTATTACCAAAAGATTGTCATTGGACTACTTACTTTTAGTTACAACTGAGAGCTCGACATCTGTCTGTCTGTATATATGTAATTGTTTAATAGATGCTACTTACAATGTTCTTTGATCAAGCTTGCAGAGACGTGGCCATAGGTACTGTTGAATTGACTCCAGTATTGGGTACCTGTAGGAATACCACAGAGTTAGCCTTGCACTATGTATGCAATTAGAGATTTAGATTCAGGAATACTCACAGTTCCAGAAGATGCAACTGTAGTGACTCAGGCAACGGCTGCAGGGGCACCCACCCTAGTCTAACAGCTATACGCCCTACATTTACGTCAACCTTATCACAGAAACACAGAAATTAGTGTGATTGAATGACTATTTCTCATATATTTAACTCTTCCAAAATTGGTTTTAGGTCTTACAGGGAAAGCAAGGTGGTGAAGTGTTAAAAGTCTCACACACTCCACGCTCTTTAGACCCAATCCCCTTATGCTCAGTAGATACTCTCTGAAACCATACATTTGAAATTTGTTATAGTTTGTATATGACTAGAATCTCACACAAGGGAGATTATTTGGAATAATTGCTGGCTTACTTTGCTTTGTCTGGTGGAACATCTCTCAGCCATTCAAGATCAATGCTTCCATGATCACTAACAATCCGGTTAAGAAAAGCCTGCAATAGCAAGTTTATTTTTTAAAATAGAGCAATCATGGGGATTTCAGGCAAAATAAATACTGTAGATGTATATGTTCTACAGTATGTAAGGGAAGATTGTGTACAATAGACCCAATGTAGTTTGGTCCTTCTGTGGACCCCACACATAGCAGGAGCTTAGTCCTATGGGCTGTCTTGCATATGTTCTCTTGTTCTCAGATATTGCAAAGAAGGTTATGCAATGCAATACTCATGTGTGTACCTGGATTCTCTCTGCCAGCTTGTTGTTCATTCCTCGTTCTCTAATTGTATGGGCTACCTCATTGACATTTGCACACCTCACTGCTTCATAGTCCAGTGAATCCATTGAGTTTGCTGATTTTTCTCTTTTCTTGCCGTTTGCCTGGGCCTGTAACCGTAAGCTGTCCCAATCAATGTTCTCTTTCTCCTTCCCAAGCCGTCCATTTTTTGCTTTAGAAGGACTGTCATTTACTTTGTCTACTTTGCTACAGACATGATTACTGTCATTTTTCAAGTTTGACTCCAAACTTCTTTGCTCAGGCTTGCATGAATCAAAAACTACGCTGGCCCTTTCTGTGACATTTACAATGGTTTCTGAATTGGTTGGGGCTTCTGGAACTTGCTGGACATTGCAATTGTTATCTTCAGTTGGAAATTGTAGTTCAACATTGTCTTCTGCATCAGTCACTGTCTCTATGTCCAACTTATTTTGAGGGTTCATTGTGTACAGTGCTGATTGTGCAGATTCTGCCGACAACACACTTTTTTGGGGGGCAATAAGTTCCTTGCCAAGGAATGGAACGTTTTCACCTTCTTGTAAATGTTCAGTGCACCTGGTTCCTCGTGCTCCTGAGGTTCCTGCCATCTGTAATAGCTTCAAAAAAGAAGTGGAGCTGCAAAAGTTGCTTGAGTCAGTTCCTTCTGAAGCTTGAATAACTGCAGAATTCTCCGAAGAAACTACAGAACTCGGAGAAGAAGGCAAATCATTCAACTCTTTTCGATCTTGGAAACTTGTAACTGTTGATCCATGATACAGATCTGAGCCTTCTCTAGAAGAATCTGATTGCAGAATTACAGAACATTCTGCTGACTTTATGCATTGTGTGCTATATTCACTTGATTCAGAGTCATTGACAGCTACTTTTTCTTCATTTGAATCTGTATTATAGACTCCTGAAGAATCCTGACAATGGGTTGACTGATTTGGTTGATCTTCATACCATCTGATAGAAACATTGGGGTCCGTTGCACACTCTTCAGGTTCTTCAATTATAATACCTGTGTTTCCTTCATGCTTCTGACTACTGTCTGTCTTCAGAGGAAAGTGGGCAGCGAGTGACATGAATGCAGAACTGTAAATAGGATAAAGTAAGTAATTTTAGGTACAAAAGTGGGCTAAGTAATATGTTGGCACTCCATCTTTGAATGTTTAGGAATTTGCCGGAAGACAGAAAAAAATTCCAAAACTGTAGAAGTTTATTGTTTCAGCTAACCTAGAAAGGTGATCTGAAACATTCTGCGTAAGATATACCCCAACTACAGAGTCCACAACAGATCCCTTCCAAGGTGAGAAGCGCCTGTCTCCTGACTCACCCAAAAAAGAAGAAAATAAAATTTATGGTTATTACAATAGAAGAAAACAGGTCACTGACATTTTTTTTCTTTTAATATGGCATGTTTAAACTCCTACAGCATTCCTACGGAAATATAGTAAGGGTATGTGGAATCTTGGCGTGCAAGATCAACATTTAGTTGATGCCTCACTTTTCAATTGTTTTATATTACCACATGCTGAGTCACAGATTGAAGATATTAACATAGCCATTTTTATCTTATTTAAACTAGCAATATTTTCTTCTACCTATGTTTCTAGTGAAGGAATCTAGCTGGGAATTTGACTTAGCCACTAGGAAAGGTTGAAGACTTTGCACAATTACCTTGGACAAGACGCATGCGTGCAATAAATGAGTCTGCTCTACTATTAAACACTCGACGTTCTTCCTCCCACCATTTTGCCTTGTCTTCATCTGTTCCATCAATGCCTTCACTGTTTATATCTTGCAGCAAAAGCTTCCATACCCTATCAGTCTCATCATCAACATCAACTTTTGGTCGTGGTTTTCGTTTTCTAACTAATGAACTTCCAAAAGGGACAATACTTCCATCTCTTTGATAAAGAACAAGGGCACTCTCCTTTTGAAACTTGGTGTGGTAGGTGATTCCATGTTGACCTTGATTTTGGCTGCTTTCTCTATTTAAATCAAGATGCCGCAAGTGTTCTGCAATTTCATCGATTGGAGACATGCCTCTCCATGTTAAAGCTGGCAGAGAACCTGCATTCAATGTTGTTAGCAAGAAAAGAGTTATGATATAATTGGTAGTTTTAAGTATATGCCTTTAAGCACCTCTTGCATTTTTTGTGAGATGTTGATGGGTATATAAGTTGGAAGCTGCTGAGCTGACAAGGATGCTCTTCTTTGACTGCCTTTTTTTCTTCATTGCTGCTTGGGTGTCTGCAATTGGAGTTCCCATGCATGCATTGGATAGATGTGAAGTTTTATATCTTTCTCCAAATCCATATATTGTTGCTTCTTTAGATGTGGAAGTTGGAAATTGTTTGTAAATTTCACGCAGAGATGCAATGTCATGTACTTGAGTTGCGCCATTTGATCTCTTCTTCCTTAACATCTCTGCTTCCACATATGCTGGCATAACATTGGAATTCCACATTCCGTAATTGCCTATATTGGTTGCAGAATTGTTGCTAGGGGAACCATTGATATTGCACTGAGATGAAGGCACGTAGTTAGTTTCACCAGTAAAAAGTTTGATGTAAGATGATGTTGAGATGTGGCCCTTTTCTGCTCTCATTTTCTTGTAAATAGCAGGAAAATGCATCCCTACATTACTATAAACATCAGGTTTATTTGCTGGAAGGATTGCTTGATAAACCTGCATAGAATTGAAATACGCCCCTCTGGCATTTATGCTGTAGAATTGTGCTTCATCAGTTCTACATGAATGCTGTCTTTTCAAGCTTTTCCCATGTGGTAAGCATGAACTGCTGCTGCAGTTGGAAAAATTCAGGCTCTGTGGTGTCATTTGTAGTATGCTTGCCTGTTTATCATGAGTTAAATCTGAAAAAATGATTCTGCTATTTCCTCTTGTGCTTTCATTGTGATTCCCAACCATGGCTTTGTCATGATTCCAGCCAACCTTGTCCGGAGTTGGAGGACCAGGGTACTGCATTCCATGCTGTGATAAGTAATTTCTCACCTCCTGGTTCAGGGAGCGGGTGATGTTATGAGTTATGCCCACTTCTGTTTCTTCACTTGTGGCTTCTTTACCTTGTCCAAGCTGAACAGACTGTGCTGTTGACCCGGAATTATTTGCATGCAAATCCAAAGTTGAGGGCCTGTATGATGAATACTCATCACTTGCTTGGCTTTCCAATTCAAAACTCAACGATTTCCTGCAGGTTTTTCTAGAATGAGGAACTTCTGTCGGGTCAATTGTTCCACTGCTTCCCTCTTCAGAGAGTTTTTCCATGCTCATGTTAACTTGATTTGTTCTGACATTCCTTTTTGCTGTTGGAGTTTCTTCGGAATTAGGAGCCTTTCCCTCGTGAAAAGTTGTATTCTTTACCTCTTCTGCGGAGGTGGCTACAGGTCTGCCAGTTGTTCCACTGCTTCCTTCTTCAGAAGGTTTTTCCGTGCTCTTGTTCACTTGATTTCTTCTGACATACTTCCTTTTTGCTGTTGGGGTTTTCTCGGAACTAGGAGGCTTTCCCTCGTGACAAATTGTATTGTTTACCTCTTCTGCAAAAGTGGCTGCAGGTTCGCCAACCTTGTTTCTTCGGACATACTTCCTCTTTTCTGTCTTTGTCTCCTCTGAATCAGGCTGCTTTTGGATTCTTGGTTTAGGAGTCCTTTTAGGCTTGCCTTCTACAACCACTTTGGGCCTGTGCTTTCTTCGTCTTGGTTTTTGCTCTGGTGTATTATTCAGTTCAGTATCCAGTTTTCCTTCCAAGATCAGCACTGACTGCTCTTTATTCTGTTGGAGTTCATTTGCTTCAGCTCTCTTTATTATATCCTCATTTGACTGTATAACACTTGCTGTTGTCACATTAATATCTAGGTTTGATGCATTAGATGCTTGCCCTTTAATCTTCATCATATCTGGTGTTACTGGTTCGAACTGGAACGGGATGTTGCTGCTCAAGGTTGCACCCGTCATTTTTGGTGGTGAATTCAAGTTGAAAGGGAAGCTGGATAAAATAGAGCTTTCATCTGCATGATGAGTTCTCTTATGTCATATTAGTTTATCAAGGAAATAATCACAAACTTGAAGCGACAAATTTCTTAAGATTTTGATATGTCACCTAAATCATGATACTGTTTGATGCTTAGCTGACTTGTTTTCATGGAAACGAAACCAAAACAAAACATGTTGGAGTATGTGCTACACGTTAAATATCGAATTACTTGTAGATAACAATAGGATAATTTGACTTGGAATGACACTCTTTAACAGTAGAACACTCAATCAGAGAAACACAGTATCATGGATCTTATATGTGACCTTTTGTTTCCACTGATTTTGTTCTAGGATACATTATTTTTAGTCCAAATTGGAACTTCAGTAAGTATTCACAGGGTTGTTCAATTCAACATGAGCTGATTCGTGCATGCTGTGCATTCAAATTGTTAGTAGATGTAAGTTTCAAGAATGATACTAAACTAGTTATATTTCATTGTCAAACATTTTGCAGGTCTTACAATGCACAAAGACAGCGTTGTGTTAATGAGGCAGGTAAAAAGAAGCTCTTGACATATACATGGAATGCAATTATTGAAATCTGAAAATCCTCCAAGCAGTAGGGTCATTACAATTAGTAGTAACAAATGTATCAATGACTACTTCATTTGTCTACCTGCATTCTGAGTATTGATGAGCGGTTGGAAAGAACTCTTCACACTATAAGCTGTTTCATCAGCTGGCGTGGTGCCACTGCCACCAGCATGTGCCATCGCCAACAGATCCCCGAAAGACACACTACTCCACAAGTCTACATTATCACTAGCGAAGTTATTGTACATATTTATACTACCTCCACACATTTCAGACTTTTCTCCCACTGCTGCTTCTGAGGTCATGAAGCACTGATCTTCTTCTACTGAACTTGTTGAACTGCGATATGCAGCAGCATTTTGAGCTTCAGCCGTGCTGCCAGTAGCATGTTCTAGTGCTTGTTTTCTTTGCAAATCTGACCAATCAACTTGAGCTTGCTGGTTTTCCTGCCCGTTACTGCAAATTGTTGGCGATTCCGTAAAATTTGGCTTCCCAGGAGTTGCTGGGATCCATGAACTGCCTTGGCCTATTTCCATTCTGCAAACTGGTAAAAATCCAATCTTTTTTTCCCTTTTTTATTTTCTTCAGTTTGACATAATGAATTTCTTATGAGAAAAACTCAACCAATTCCGGCATAGAGATGCAGGACTTAGATAAGGTTATTAATTCTACTGTACCAAATCTGTTTTATGAAATCATCCTGCAAAAAAAAAAAACAAGAATTAAAGATGAAATGACCCAGATTAAAAAAAAATCCCAGAAATTACAGAAAAACATAAACAGAATTTCAGAAACTCTACCAGAATCCGAATTTATCAACACTTCCATTCAAATTTGTGAATTTACTGATTCATTTTATCACAGATCCCCAAAGACCAAAATCAGAATGTAGATTGTACATCAAAACAATAAATCTCAATTTTTTGTCAAATTCAAGAAATGAGTAGCAAAAATTAGGTCTTGATCAGTGAAAATTTCAGCAAACCGACAGAACAATAAATTCTACATCAAACCTCACCTCAAAAATCCCATTTTGTTCTGCAATTTCATAATGTCAAATTTAGATTATTTTTTTTGTATATATAACTGGTAAAGAAGTGTAACTTAATTGTAGAAATCTCAGCTGAATTTTACTCACCTGAAAAATGGATCTTTGAAGGAGATCTCACAGAATGGTAGAAGAGATATTCCTGTGGGTGGGTGAGAGAAAATAGGAAAGAAGCTGAAAACAGAAATACACAAGGGATTATTCATAGACTGGAATAAACCTCATTTTACCGATAAATATGTTTTTCTCCGTAAGCTGTTAAAAAAACTTTAAATGATTTTGTGTTATTTTAATTGTACTTATGTGTTCTTTAAGTTAATCAGGTAGAATGATAAATATTTCTTCATTTTTAATTAAAAGATTTTGAGTTTGAGTTTTATGCATATAAATTTAATTCGATTAAATTCAAATTCATTTTACTCTAGACTTACTTACTGACACGAATTTAAATTTAATCTGACTATAATATGAATACTGAATATTGGGTGGAAAAAAAAGTTATTGAGAAAAAGGGTTTAAAGTTAAAAAGTATTAAGTGCAGTTAAAGTATTAAATCTCTGTGAATTCGTTTAATTTGGGTCTTGACCACGTGCCGTGTAAGGAGAGTGGTCCTGTTTCGCATGTTTTCATGCTACTTATATTGTTAAAGTTAGCCGTTAGGGAAGTGGTAGTTATAACTTATAACTAACTTTGGAGGCGAATTCAGAATTTAAAACTTATAAATTTTTAATATTATTTTAATAGATTTTTGTCATATAGGTACACAGGTTTAGTCAAAAGTTGTGAATAAGCGGCATATATATATATATATATATATATATATATATATATATATATATATATTGTTTATATTGTTTATGTAAAATAGATACTTTTGAGTATGCAATTTAAAATTGATTTTATTTTTTTAAAATTTGATTCATAAATTTAAATTTTATTAAAAAGATTTATTATTTTAAATTTTGTCAAAGAAAGAAAATGTTTTTGGAGTGAAGGGATTGCATGTATCATATGGAAATATTATATTAAATAATAGCTAATTATTATTATATTGATTAGTGAATTTTCATAAATTATGTGTATTTTAAAATTTGTAACCACAAACATTTATTTATAAAAAGAACATAGAGATATTTGATTTATCAATGTGGTATCTTAAAGATATTTTGATATCTTGTTTTTGACCTATGATTTATTCATTTGATAAGATTATATAAGAATGATTTTTATTTTTTTATAGTTTTCACAACTTGTGGAGTTTTCATTTTGTGAAAAAAATATAATTTGAGAAATTCAAATTGCATGTCTTAACAAAATTTCAACTTTAAACCAATCTACTGTCAAATAATGTACAAATAGGCCTATATTAGATATAGAACATGTGTTCGTACATATGCTTTTATCACTTACAATAAAAATAATAATATATCTAGTGTAATTTCATAAATGAAATTTAAAGAGGATAAAGTATAAATAGACTTTGTTCTTACAATCTTAAAAAAAAAAATTGGCTTTAGTAATGCTTGTCAATGCAATTTTTTAAAAAGAGGAAGTAAACTATTGAAGTAAAGCAGACATAAATAATATTTCAAAATTCATTATATAGCATTTAGAATAAGAAACAATAACAATAATAAAATAAAGTAATACTTAAAGCATAGAAATAAGAAACAATGACAACAACAAAATAAAGTGATACTTCAAGCAAAGAAACAACTGACATTAACTGAAATTGAAAACAAGAAACTACGAGACAAGTACTAATGTTAATGGTGTGTATAGAGAAATATGTACAGGGCACTAAGACTATTTATAGTAAATTGAGATAACACTCAACTATCTTCTTCCTCCTCTTATTTTAATTGTTGACTTCCATTTTTTCTCATCTAAGGTCATACATGTTTTTGATAAATTGAAGATGTGTATGTCCTTCTTAATCGTTTCTCCTTAATACTTTTTTTGACTTCTGTCTATCTTTCTTTAAACCTACCACTGTCATTCTGTGCATTCTCCTTTTCATATATCTGAACTCTGAACTATTACTTAATCATTATTAATTAATATATATGTTCACTATATTAAATCAATTACATGATAAATTATATCTACTGTAAACACTTTGTACAAATAAATATTTATTATCATATATAGTTAAGGAAGTGAGTTATAACTGTTGTTTTATGAGTGTTAAGCATATAATATGTCACAAGTTAATTTTTCGAATAATCAATTTAGAAATAGGAATTGTAATTTTTATACCAAAAGCATCTATTAAAGAAATTAATTAAAGTACATCTTCTCCGAAACTTCCTCGTTTTTTTTTTTGTGGTTAGTTTGTTTTGTATTTTATTCTTTAAAGATAAATTTATTTTATGGAAGTTTTTTTTTTTTTCAAAAGTAGAATTAATAACTTTTTTTTTTTATAAAAAGGCAGAAAGTGGTTTGTGCACCCCGATTTAGATGGTTTGTTGCAAATTCAATTGCTTTAGAAATTTTCTACCAAATAATATTAATGTTTAACTCTTCATCACAATTTCCATTAGTCAAGCTTTTGAGAAGTAAAAAATATTTATTTTCTTAAGAAAAGTATTTATTTTATAGAATTGAGATATTTAGAGCCCATTTGTATAGGCTAAAAAAATAGCTTTTAAATAAAAAAAAAAGGTTAAATTTTAAATGACTTGTTAAGTCAAAAAAATAAAAAGTAGTGGAGTACTGCATTTAGTTTTTAACTTATGTTAAGTTATTTTTAACTTTGCCAAACACACTCAAAAACTAAAAATATCTTAAAAGTAGGTTTTAAGCCTATCCAAGTAGGATTTTAGTTTTTTTTTTTAAAAAGTGTTTGAATTGTAACGAGATTTTTTTAAAAAATTGAAAAGAGTAATTTGTTTTTTCAGTTCTTATATCGATAAATGTTTTAGAATTAATTAATTAAATTCAAATTATTATTCTTCAAAAAAATTATTTCAAAAGCCAATTTTTTAAAAAAAGATAAGCAAAGTTTTAGAATTTTGGCGAAAGAGGTTATTATTAATATGTTTTGAGGGCGTTAATTTTTATTTTTTTTGTCCTTTCATTGCGTAATTGACGGTGCCGTCAGTTTCGCCGTTAGTGGCCCCGTTTCAGTAGTACAATTATGCACGTAAAGAATTTGCTGAATTTAGTACTATAAAGTTTTAATGAGGTGGTGGTGGGGTTGTAATCTACTGTATTTATTTTTTATTCGGTACAAAATACAATTATGAATTGCTTATTACTTTTATATATTTGGTGTCATATTGTGGTGATAGTATTTTAATTATTCATTTCTAAGAAACTCATTGAATATGGTATTATAATCATTGTTATTGTTATTCTGATTGGACATCATCACTCTTCTTAATTGTAGTACAACCAAAAAGTGACATCTTGTCTTATATTGTATTGTAGTTAGAATGAGACAAAAATTTCGATAATTTATATATCTTTTGATTTTTTTTATAGTTCTTTCGTTGTAAATTGTTTTTTTTTTTACATAATAAAATGTTTAAGAAAGTAAAGATTTTTTTGAATTTTGTGATGTTATACTTTCTCCATTTCTATTTATTTGTCAAATAATTTTTAATTTAATTTCTTTTTTTATTTGTCATTTTTAACCAAAGAAGAAAGAACAACTTTTATTATTATATCCTCAATTTTTTTAACATTGAATGTCTTTGAAAAATATAGTAAGTATATCTATTTGGGACCCTATCAATAATAAACTAACTATGTTAATAGTTATTTTCTTAATAGGTGTGTCAAGTCAAAATTTGACAAGTAAAAAGAGATCGAGGGAGTTATAAAGATATGTCAAAATTAGCAAGATACTTTTTAATCTTGTGATTTTATACATGCTATGTAAAAAATTAAAATTCAAAAATTATCAAAAAAAATAAATTATTTTTGAATAAACTAAAAAAATAGAATCAACAAATAAAAATAGATGAAGAATTATGTTAACTATATATTCTATATATTTTTATTTGAAGAAAATATAATATACATAAATTATACCCCTGCTATTGTGGAGTAGGTCATGTCATCTCGTGCTGATAACATATAATGAATCATTTCTATGAAATTCATTTGAAAATGGTATAGTATAATTATAATCAATGTTATTGTTATTTTGATTATATGTACGTCATATATTTTATTGATCTCATTGTAATTAAAAAGTAATATCTTATCTTATATGATAACTTAAGGTGAGATGAAAGTCTTGAACAACTTATATGTATTTCATGATTATTTTTATTTAATTTATTTGTTTTATTTTGATTTGGTACAAAATATAAGAATGTAATTTTTTCTTGAAATTTGTGGTATTAAGTTAATAATATGTTAAATATATTATAATATCTTTTAATTTTATAGTTTTAAACAAATTACGTAAAATATTGAAACTGAAATGTTGTTAAAAAATAAACTATTCTATATGAACTAGACTTAAAAAAAAAATGTAGGGCAAACAAATTAAAATGAAAAAGTAATACAATAACAATATATTCAATATAATTTCATTTGAAGGAAGTATGATCTACATGGATTGTACTTCTATTTTTGTGGAATAGAAGATTGTTTTCGATAGACTTTTTGTATGATGATCTATTACTAAAATTGCTTAGAAAAATAGCAAAATAACAGAATAAAAAAAGGATGATATTTTTTGAGGAAAAGATTTGAAATATATTCGAACTTTGATTGAAATTGCTATAACAATATTGAACTTTGGAAATGACCTTTCACCCCCTGCACTATTTAATAGTGTATTTTAAAGGTATATATGTGCCCATGTGGACATCATAAATATTGCACCATTATAAATAGTAATGTGTCCACATGGGCACATATATACCCTTAAAATACACTATTAAATAGTGCACGGAGGTAAAAGGTCCTCCATAAAATTTAGTATCGTAACAATAATTTCGGCCAAAGTTGAAGTATTTTTAGAACCTTTTCCCATATTTTTAAAATTTCTTTTCGTTTCTCACCTTGTGAGACACTATTTAAAGATATGTTCTCATACCACTTATTTGAAGATTAAATAAAAGATTTACTCAATTTGTGAAATAAAATTATTTTTAACTGGAATTTATGTTGATAGATTTATTTTCTCATCAAGCTAAATTTTAAATTATTGGTTAATTTTCTCTTTCATTAATCCTTTTTATAATTATGTATTTAATTTTTATTTTTTTTGCATATTCAAATAATGTAAAAAGATATAATGAGTGAGTATTTAATCTAAAAAATATTTTTGTTGTTTGGATTGATAGTTCAATTTTGAAAAGTCTTATTATTGTATTGAAAACTTAGACTAGACAAGATAGATTTGTTCAAGTGGTTATTTAACATAACAAAATGAAAAGGAAGAATAGTTCTTTTTTATCTTTTTAGTGGAGTGGAATGAAAAGAAAAAACTTATTGACCGTAAAAGAGTATTTTTTGAATCAAAATATTAACGGTAAGAATATTTTTGAGTTAAATTATAAGTGGAGGACATTTTTGTTCCTTTCATATAATTTAAGGGCATTTTTTACCTTTTTCCTTAAATAACTATTTAACTTAAATTTTGTATAAAACCCTTATTAAAGAAACTCGAAATTCCAAGTAATATTGCTCCCTATTGTTTTATGAAAAAAATACTTAAATACATAATTTATTTTATCATATTCTATGAAATTTCCCACCATTTGAAAAATCACTACTCTCTTTACGTGATGTATCAGTCGGATACATTACTATATGTGATGTATTGGGACGTAATACATCATTTTACGTGATGTATCAGTCGGATACATCACTATACATGATGTATCAAGACGTTGAGTGATATATCCAAAATTGAAATGTTGAGAGATGTATTCGAAGGACGTGATGTATTCTGAGGTTTTAGGATGTATCTGGATTCCATAAAATTTAAGAGATTTTTGTAATATAGAAAACAATAGTAATAGGATGTAATATGGTCTTAACATTGAGTAATATGCTTTTAATTGTCATGTTGCGCTTTTTGAAAGTCAATTTGACTAATTTTCAAAGTTAAATTAGATTACATTAATTTGATATTTTAAACAAAAAAATTAGATATTTAAAAACTATATAAAAAGTACTATAAATTGCAATATTTTGCATATTAATATGATGGAAAAATACATTATAAAATATTAATCAAAATTATTATCGTTTGACTCCATAAAAGTAACTATAATAATTAAAAATGGGAGTTAATATCTCATATGGTCACTCAACTTTGAATTGTTCACTTAGAAAGTTACTCAACTTTGAGTTGTTCTCTGAGAAAGTCACTCAACTATTGATAGTTTACTTAAAAAGTCACTCAATCAATTTAAATATTTTTTTCATAAAATTTAATTGAAATTTAATTTTTATGTTAAACTACTTTTTCAAAGAAATAATAAGATATTTATTTTAATTATTTTGTTAATCCAAATTATTTAATTATAATTTTTTGGAAAACGTACCGTAGCAATTGACCCAAAAAAAACTTTTTCCGTTTTATCAATTATATAACTGGAATTAAATATGTTAAAAAATGATCCAAAAAAGAAGAAGAAGTTGGAATTGATAAGAAGTACAATAAAAAATAAAGACGCAGCACAGTACCATTTTTTTTATTAAAAAAAAATAGGTAAAAAGAAAAATTATACTTCAAAAAAATTCAATAAAATAATTAAAATAAGCATCTTATTATTTTTTTAAAAAAATAGTTATTTATTTTTTGTATTTTACAAAATTTAATGAAAAAATTAATTTGAATTAATTGGGTGACTTTTTAAATAAAATATCAATAGTTATGTGACTTTTTAAGTGAATAATTAATAGCTAAGTGACTTTTGAATTATAAAACAAAATTAAATAAATTTTAAAATAAACAACTCAAAATTGAATGACTTTCTAAGTAAACTATTAAAAGTAGAGTGATCATATGAGATACTAACTCTTGAAAATTGACAGAAGAAGTACTATGTTAGGAAAAGTCAATACTGGGCCATCCGTTTGAGTATAGGCACCGGTTCTCTAGGTGTTATTATGTTAGTGATTCATTTCTTCGAAAATACTCAATTGAAAATGATAATGTAATCATTATTGTTGCTACTGTAATTTTAATTGGATGCCATCAATCTTCTTCGTCAACCAAAAAGTGATATCTTGTCGTATGTTGTAAGGCGGCATAATACATAAATATATTATTTAATTTGATTTCAAATATTTATATTTTATAATTTTTGTATATACAATTATCTATTTAAATTTATATAAAATTAAATCTACTTTATGATTTATTTGATAGTTTGAAGTGTTGTGCAATGACTTTCAAAAAAATAATATTTAATGTTTTAATTTCTTTTTGAATATCTTAGGATCTAATGGGATTCGAACCTTTTTGTAAAGGTCTATGTTATCCTTATATAGGTATGAGTTATGATTTAAGATAGGACAGCATCTAAAAATTCTAACAAAATTTAACTCGTCTTATGGAAGCCCACAAATTACATTGTATATAAAAGTCTCGAAGGCAATACATGTCAATCTTGTGAGTAAACTTTTCAAATATTTTAGTGAATAGATTTACCGTATTTTCTCTTGAGCAAACTTGTTGAACATTTATTTCACCATTGAAGATCTCGAATGTAAAGAATTTTAGTAAAATTTATTCTCTCCTTTAATGTATACTTCTTTTAGTTGATTTATTCAATGTCTTGGAAAATCTCTATTCAATTATTGATTTCAATCAAATACATTGTGACCTGCTTCATGAATGAAAATGATTTTTGTTTGACTTTAAGAAGTAGCAATTATAGTCTATTTTGTTGATGGACATGATATAGGTTTAACTCTATATATAAATAAATAGTTTATTTAAAATTTAATTTTACATAAATCAAACAAATATCGTATATTTGCGTAACCAATTAATAATGAAATGAAGTCATTTGAACAAAAAAAAAAATATATCGATTGTTCCTCGGAGATATTTTAGTATATAGTTAATGTTAGACTTTGTTAGTTGTTATCTTTATTTGTTATTAAAAACATGTTTTAAGATACCATTATCTTTATTTGTTATTTATGCTAACGGTAGAATTAGTTAGAGGCAAGGTTAAAATTTGAACTAAATTTATTCGATTCAGTTCATCCCCATCACTTTCCCTTCGTCCCCTGGAATTAATTTGCTAAACTTATTACGATTTTAATTTGCTTAGAAGCGGATTTTATGCATCAATAAAGATTTTGGTGAGATGAATAAAAAATTTTCACATTAAAAAATGCGCTCTTTTTAAATATACAAAATTTTAAATTAATTGATGTCCTAATGCTTGGAAATAGCCAATGTGGGTCACTGAGAGTATAGGCAACCGATTCTTCAAGTAGTTTGTCAACTATTGATAGTATATAATTGGTTCATTTCTTTAAAATAGAAATAAAATTTTGTTGAAAACCATGTGACAATTATTATTATTGTTATTGTTATTCTAACTGTCGCATCAACTTTTTGGCCAGTATAACCAAAAAGTTATATCTTGTCTCGAAGTCTGTTTGATTAATCTTTTAAAATTTATGTATCTTAATCTGATTTAAAATATAATTTAAAAAAGTAAAAAAGATTTCTAAATTTGGCGATCTTAAAGTAAAGATATATATAATTTATCAACATATATTTTTATCTTGTACTCCCTCCGTCCACTATTGTTTGTCAGGTATACTAAAGATAGATGTTCAAAATTAATTGTCAATTTAAACAATCAAGAAATAATTAGTCATTTTTTTTCAATTCTACCCTTATTAATTACATAACTATTAGTTTAAAAAAGTAGCAATTTTAAAGTTACAAGACTACTTTAATGTGAAAAAAGTTATTTTTACAATTTTCAAAAAGTACAAACCATTTTTAATAAGCGAAAAGGGACAGATTTACCCCTGAACTTTAATAAATGGTACGTATATGCCCTCCGTTATACTTTGCGTCCACATAAGCCCCTGCCGTCCAATTATAGGTACACATATACCCCTCTCACTAACGGACCCCTAATTTCTTACACGTGTCTTAATCCTATTGAACTACCCGTTTGACCCTTTTCTTTAACCCATAACCCAACTATCCGCCCCATAATCCAATACCCACCCAATTTCCTCTAAAAGGAATCCTAATTAAAACACCCAAATTAACACACCAAAATCCGTCCCTTATTTGTCCGCGAAGAAACTGGAGGACCTATACATTTCATCAAGACTTGCATTGTGGACTTCTTGAACAAGAAAGGAAATGAATGAACTCTTAATCAGTTGTACCAGTTACTTACAGAAAAAATTGCTGTCAAATTGCAGAGACTACATGTTGTATGACAAGCTAAAAAGAGACATACTTTACAAAACTTAATCAATGTACCTCTCAGTTAAAGCAGCCTTTGATATATTAACAGATGTTTCATCCAAACATGTTTAGACAACTCTCTACTATAATTGGTACTTTGACTCGAAAAATCTGAATTAATATCTTGACTAGGAAATGCCATCCTCCGAAACAATCTTATCTGTGCAGATTGCTCAACAGAGTTATATATTGCACTTTCACCAACTTTCATCCCGTTTGTCAAATCAGACATTAACATACTATCAAAAGCTCTCATGATCTGCGAAAGCATAAGCATGACGAGAATGTAATTGCTCTTCTGTTAAAGAAGACTTGAGGTCGTTTGGGGATTAGTTTTCAAGTAAAGTAAATGAATTTACCTGTCCCATCCCTGGTCTCTTTGCAGCTGAGTGACGCACACAAGCTGCAGCGATCTCAATCATTTGAAACATCTCACTGTCAATGTAATTATTCCCAAGGAGAGGATCTGTTAACTGATCAAATTCCTTTTTTTCAACTGCATTACCAAGCAAAGGTCGAGCCTGGAAGCAATCAAATTAAAGTGCAGTTAGTGGATCTTGCTCGACAAAATGAGAAGGGATATAAGCTCTCTGTTGCTGCTGTTATGGAAGCAATCAATCAAAGAGCAGTTAGTGGATCCTCCGATTAGGGAAAAGGGACAAATTTTGGTGTGTTAATATGGGTGTTTTAATTAGGATTCTTTTTAGAGGAAATTGGTTGGGTATTGGGTTATGGGGCGAATAGTTGGGTTATGGGTTAAAAAAAGGGTCAAACGGGTAGTTCAATAGGATCAAGACAGTGTAAGAAATTAGGGGTCCGTTAGTGAGAGGGGTATATGTGTACCTATAATTGGACGGCATGGGCTTATGTGGACGCAAAGTATAACGGAGGGCATATACGTACCATTTATTAAAGTTCGGGGGTAAATCCGTCCCTTTTTCCTTTTAATAATGATTGATAGTATGATTATATTAGTCAAATTGCACCTTATATTAAATTTTTCTTAAAGGTTGTGCATGATCTTACCCTGACAAACAATAGTGGACAGAGGGAGTATTGTTAAACATGTCATGTGAAATATAACATTAAAGAGTTACGAAGTTAGATTTTTTTATTTTTTCTAAACACACAAAAAAAGAGTAAGACAAACAACTTGAAATAGAAAAATTACCAATATTTTCGAAGAGTAAAGATTTTTTTTGGATCATCAATTTGAAATCCATTTTTACTATTATTAAAGTTGATCAATTTTTTTTTTAAAAAAAGAATTTAATCAAGATTTCAAAAATACTTTTTTTTAAAATCAACTTTTAAAATATAATTTCTACTAGTTTTCAAAATCACTTATTTCCCGAAATGTTTACTTGAAAAACTCAAATTTCAATATATATTTCAAAAATTACTTCCAGCTATCTCCGTCCACTTTTAATTGTCATGATTTTCTTTTTTAGAGTCAAACTATAAGAACTTTGACTAATATTTTATGACGTATTTTTTCATCATATTGATGTGCAAAAAATTGCAATTTATAGTACTTTTTGTATAGTTTTTGAATATCTAATTTTTTTTTTAAATATCGAATTAATGTAATCTAATTTAACTTTGAAAATTAATCAAATTGACTTTCCAAAAACACAGCATGACAATTAAAAGTGGATGGATGGAATACTCAAAAACTTGACTCAACACACTATTATACAAGAAGTTAAAATAAAATGAAAGGCATAAACAATTTATATGTTATATTTAACCTTTTTTTATATTTCATAATCTTTTCAAGTAAATATTGCGCCTTTTATGCTAGTAACAAAAAACTTATGTAACGTCAATGAAAAAATAAAGTCAATAACTTCTACTTTTTATGCGAAAAATAAGCAACATGCGTAACGTAACGTTAATAAGAAAGTTAATATCTCGTGAAAAACTTTTAAACTTTGAAATATGAAAAAATGATGACATTATACTTGTTATGTTTGTTTTTTTAAAAGTCAAACTACATGAACTTTTATCTATACTTAATTTTGTATTTTTTCATTATTTTAACATGAGAAAAATTGCAACTCATAGTATTTTTCGTATAGTTTTCAAATATCTAAATTTTAAATTTAAAACATCAACTTAATCTATTTTAGTTTCAAAGATTAGTCAAATTGAATTTCACAAGTAAAATGTGATAAGTAAAAGTGAACGAAAGAAGTATATTTAAGACGTTAATAAGAATAAATTAGTCAATGAGGACGAAGACTATACGCTTAAAATACTTGCTATTTTTGGAATTAAACGTTATATATAAAATTGTTATTATATCAGTAATTTCCATGCGTATTGCCCTTCTTATCAAATTCTTTTGTTATTATCAAGAACTTGCTGGAAATATCATTATCATCATTTATTTTTATTGGTAAACATTGAACTAATTTATTTATAAATCTTATCACAATTATCATTAATTTTGCAAATTAAACGAGCTTAATAAGTTTCAATTTTAAATTTGAGAAGCTTCTACAAGTGTTTTTTTATTTGTTTATTAAATACTTAAACTAACCACACTAAATATGTCATTTCTCATCAAATTTTAGTTGAAAACGCATGAAATTTTATGGCTTATTCAGGCAAATATGTATAACTAAAATATATAACATAAAACTTAACTATTTAATAAACGAATGAGAACACACACTAAAAAAAATTCAAATTGAAAATATTTTTTTGAAACATTTCACTAAAAGATAGACGTATTCGATTATAATATAGCTTAATACAAGTGTTTAAATAAAATATTTTAAAAAAATTTAACGATAAACTCAACTTTATCGTGGAAACAAACAAATAATTAATCCATTTTTCATACCTGAACATTCGTTATTTCCTAGGTAGAGAATCTTTTATTTTCCCGTTGTCGCTTTCTTTTTTTCTTTCTTTTTTGGTTAATTATATTCACCTACAAAATTTATTAAATTAATAAGATAATGTCTTATGTATTTTAACACTATGCATTCTCACTTTAATTTGTTGATTATTAAAATTAAATAGGTAAGCTAGTAATGAATAAATTTTATCATAAGCATAGGAAAATTTGTTGATTCGTATATATATGAATATTAATTTTTGATTAGAAGGCGTTTGAACATGAATTAAATGATATTCGAAAAAAAATAGTATTTTATGTCTAAGTTAAAAAATGATATCTAGAATTGATGTGTTAATAACTGAACACAAATACTATTGAAATTTTGCCGATGTAAATTTAGGAAAACTTGAAAATTCCTAAACATCTATTTTCAAAAGTTCAAATTATGGTCCACGGGATGACATAAGGATAAGTTTAAACTAGTTTCAATACGTTAGAGACAATTTTAACCTTTTTTTTTATGTTTTTATTGTATTCTGACACATTAATCTTTTCAGTCATACTGTAATAAAAAAAATGACGTCTTGTCTTATAAGACGAGTTAAAAGTAGTTGGAAATTTCTAATAATTTACACATTTTATTTCATAATCTTTTCAAGATAAATATTCACGTTTTTTTTTGTGATTGACAAGAACATATATTGCGTCAATTAAAAAAAACTATATCTCGTACTTTTTAGAACAAGAAACAGATTTATCGTCACTAAAATGTTCTTATATATTGTGAAAACTCTTAACCTCCGAAAACGACAATAATATTGTTTTCATACGAGTTTTTTGAAGGCTCACACAATTAGTATAAGTAAAACTAATTTTTACTTGAATATTTTCATTGGTATGTATAAGGTCGAAGACAAATTCTTTTTCCCCCAAATTTATGTGAAGCTTGGTATATTGGAACATTATAACCTATCACATTTCCATCAATCTAACTTTTGAATTACTAGTTAATTTTGTTTTTTCTTATTTCTTATATAATATATACACTCTAATTTTTTTAAATTTGTCAAATTAGTGGATTCTAAAATAATAATCTGTAAATATTTAATGAACGATTAAAATAAATATAGAGTTTAAACTAAAATTATTGAGTTCAATTGAATTTATAATCAACATTTTCTCTTTGTCCTTAAAATTAATTTATAAGACTTATCATGAATTCAATTTTGCATAGGAGGGAATTTTATATATCAATAAGAATTATGACGAAATAAATCTAATTCTCCCATCCTTTAGTAAAGTTTTAGATTCCTGCCTTAAATACTAAAAAAATTATGTTAAATAACACTTTCTTCTTATATGTGTCTTATGTAACACAAACTTAGATTAATTAAAATCTTTATATATATATTCAAACATCATATGAAAAAATAAATGCTTGGAAAAAGCCAACAGTGGACCATTGGGAGGACTAAGGAGTATAGGCAACCGATTGTCTAGGTAATTTTGATAGCCATTAATAGTAATATTTTATTGGTACAACTTTTATTTTATTTTTCCAAATTTCAGTTGAAAAAGACAACACAATCATTGTTGTTGTTATTGTTGTTCTAACTGTCGCATTAACTTTTTGGTACTATCGTAATCGAAAAGTGATATCTTGTCTTATAGTTTGTTTGATCAATCTTTTAAAGTCAATTATTTTTAAAAATAATTTAATTAAAAAAAATGTAAAATAAAATAAAAATTTGTATTGACTAATTAATTTGAAATTTGATTTTAATAATATTAGAACATTATGTGCTTAAATCTTTTTTAGAGGCTTCTAATTTTGCTAGCGTGATAATTGTCCAAATCATTTGACGCTTCTTTTTATTGAGCAATCCTCAATTTTCACTTCATATCGAGAAACTTCAAAAATTACTTTTACTATTATAAAAATATTTTTTCTTAAAACTTAGCTAAACAATTTAATGATTAAAAGAAATATACATTTTAAAGAGAAACTATCACTCTTAGCTTGTTGAAACTTGATCATACATGCTATTATCATACTACAAGTTAAAGTGGGACAAGATTCTGGACAATTTATATGTTATCTCACTTTTTTAATTTCATAATCTTTTTAAGATGAAATTCCTTCTGCTTTTTATGCAAATGACAAAAAGTGCATGTAACGTAAATTAAAAAAATATACTTTTTATGCGAAGAACAAATAGCACACGTAACATTGATAAGAATGTTATTATTTCATAAATAATGATACTAGACAATAATATTTTCATTTCTCACCTTGCAAAACACTTTAATTTGAAAATATATTTTCCACACAACTTCTTTGAGAAAAACTTAATATGAAAAATCGAATTCACACAAATAATATATGTAACTTTAAAAAAAAAAAAAACAGTTCGACTTTTCTAAGTACTCTAAAACTTGCTAATTTTGGAGTTGAGCATAGTATATAAAATTGTTATCATAATTAGCAATTTCCTTTCGTATTGCCCTTCTTATTAAGTTTCTTTTGTTCTTATCAAGAACAAGAACTATTGGAAAGAACAATTATCTTCATTTATTATTTTTGGTTAACTAATTTATAAAACTTATTACAAATATTATGAATTGCGCATATTAACAATAATAATAACATATTTATTAAAATCTCATAAAATGGAGTCAGGGAAGGGATAGAGTGTACGCAGGTGTTACTACTACCTCGGAAAGGTAGATAGATTATTTTCAAGAGGTCCTCACCATTTTCTAAAAGCTAAGCATATATATATAAATTAGTATAAATATTGTGGTAAAATACAGGTATCAATTATTACTTTTTAAAGGGATGTGTAAAATTGAAAAGAACAAGTAGAAATGGTCGGAGGGAGTAGTTGGCCCATTTTTATACCAATGCCTCATTAATTTCGGAGTAAAAAATCTTAAATATAAATGCCTTCTTGATTTGGGAAGGACTTTTGGATCACCACTAAAGAAAGATTTGTTGATACGTATCATTGATAAAGAGAAAAACTTATGATCTTATGACTACATTGTGGATGCCTTCTAAAATTTATGGTCCTCCTCTCTAATTTTGGATGAGACAAAAGAGTTATGTAGTACCCCTATTTATAATTGTAGAGTATAGATAATTCAGTAATATATGAGATGTTTTGCTTAATTTTAAATAATACGTGTAAGTCATCAAATCTATAACAAATTATCTGATTATTAAATCATATTTGATTAGTTAAAATATGTCATTTTAGACATTTAATGACTTTAATTAATCTTATATTGACTAAATTTCTTGCATCATTTACGCACATGACATAATCTTAACAATCTTTATTTTGACTTGGCGTGCCATGTTAGTTAACACATTGTGGACCTTGAGCTAATAATATAGTGGGCCCATTAAATGAAATAGCCCAATAAAATTGGACTTACTTTAAATTCATGTCTTGAACTTTTACTAATTTCAATTTAGGCTTGATATTTTCGGAATTAAAATGTGATTTTATTTTCATGAAAGTCATATGCTTACAATATTTTTAACTTTGTTTTAAAAAATAATATGTATGGATAAACGAGTAAAAATAACTTTTTAACTATTTTTTATTACTCATTTCACTAATCTCTATGTTTTTTTTTAAAAAATATATTTTTTTTTTCATGTCCAGGTCTTCAGTGCTGTTGCGTCACTATCGGTACTACCGCTTTTCATGTTTGAATTTGTCCGTTTCCTTTTATTTGGTCATATATTAAAAATAAATATTCTATTTTAATTATTCATTTTAGCATTAAAAGAGTAAATATTTTTTTTCCAATCTATCCTTAGTAATGAATAATCATATAAAAGAGCAATAGTAGTAAAATTTAGAGTTACAAAACATTGTTACAAAAATTAGCTTAGTACCCCCTCTAATCTATTTCAAGTAAATTATTGGTATTTTTGTGTAAATCAAAATAAGTGGCCTATTCAAAGTTCATTTTTTTTTTATATTTATCCTTCATGAGGTTCTCAATTACTTTACATTTTCTTGGGACTAATTTGAAAATAATCAAAAAAAATATATTAGTGAAAAATAGCGTCTATTTTATGTCCTCAAATATATTTTTAAAAGAAGTATGTTATACCTCAATAATTCACTTAATATTGACTAAGAAAAATAAAATATTATTAGAAATTTTTATTAAAAAATACGTCAAAGTTAATAAAGATCAAGTAATATAACATGAGGAGAGTGTATATATATATAGGAGTAAAATTTTAAGTAAAAATTTGAAAGAATCGATAAATACGAGGAGAGTTGACAAGAAAGAACAGTAAATGTCTTGTCTAAGGCTCTATACATTGGAATTATTCTGCCACAACTTCCAAGCTACCTCTGAACAAACATTGCATCAACCACTTTTAATTTTGTTCCAACCCCCCCCCCCCCACCCCCGCCCCTCCTAAAACCCAAACCATCTTGTCCGTTCGACTCATATTACTCGGCTCATATTGATCTGATATAGTTTTTTTTTTAACTAAAGATATATTTTATTAATGATACTCTAATTCAGAATTTTAAATTTGATTAGTATTATTGTGTATAATTATTTAATAATATTAAGGACACCATGATTTAAAAAAAACAATATATTTTTAATATAAGGGTTGAGCAAAATAATCCTAAAATTTGTGATCCTAGTAAATATGAGGGCAATTTTATTACGCAGTGACATTTATATGGAACTATGAACTATTAAACAAAAGTGTATTTTCAAAGCAATAGGTTTTGTTAAGAGAACAAAAAATCAGAATCATCTTTATGTTTTTCCTTTCTTTTAATTCAGCATTGTTCAATTATTATCGGTTCGAGTAATATTAGGTTATAGCAAGACAATAGAGATTAGATAACTTCTATTTGAGGAAGATTCGAACTAATCCTCCTCTCTCAAATAGTCGAAATGTATGTCAGGTCTTTATCGAATTTCATTGATCATCACCTTTTAAAACAAAATTTTTATAACTGCTTTGATTACACGTTTTTTGAGTCAAAGGTCTAATGAGAAACAATGTCTCTACCTCAACAAAAGTAGGAGTAACAACCACGTAAATCTTTCCCTCCACAATTTCTTTCTAAAACAAGCCAAAATTCCTTCGTGACATGAGAAATACATTATTTCTCGAGTCTGATCTTATCCCGAAAACCTTTTTTCCATGCCTTGCGACTCTCGAGTGCTTGTGAATTTAAGATTAAAATAGAGTTGTTAGTTGAGACGTCAATTCTTTTACCTAAGTTATGATTCAGTGATGATGCTGACAAATGAGAAAAGAACAATACTCCACTAATTTGATTTTATTTACACAAAGTTTCATTTTTTTTAAAAAAAATTAACAAAAGAATATTCATATTGGGCCAAAATGCTTAGACTAAGATTTGGCAGGGGCCGCGCGAATCTTTCACAAATTATGACGTAGGCTTGACCACTTGGGCCGACCTTAGGCTAGAACCCTTTAAAGTGCAATAAAATTCACCAGCCTAAGCCACAAGTCTTATTGATCACCCATTGACCCCGTCCAGGTAAATACATTTCTCAAAAGCCCAGTAGTGTTCATATTTTCCGTTGTATTTACGATGTGGTACGGAATCGTTAATTATAGTTCTATTTTATTATTAATCTTCAGTCCAAAAGAAATATACAACGCATTTACAGATACTATTAACAAGTAATTAAGTTTTCATAGTTTGTATTTCAGATTAGAATTATTTAGATATTGTTCATTTCCCAGGTTTTCCACTCGAGAATGATTTTGGTGAATGTAATTCAGCTCGAACAAAGTGAGAGTGTCTTTTCGCTTCTTCGGCTATGTGAAACTTAGCTTACTTTAGCAACCATGTGATGATTCAAGTTCGTGGCAAGTATAGGGGATAAATTAGAGGTGTTTAATCAGCAGATTGCTGCTTATATACTGGACGAGTCAAAATGGATCACATCATTAGATTGAATGATGTGAGAAATTGTATCTTGCTATTTTGTTGCCTATTTTCGTACAATCTCACATCGAATAACTCTCTTATGAGCCAAGGGTTCATCGGGAATGGTCTCTCTACCTCACTAAAGTAGGGATAAGATCTTTGTATATCTTACCATCCTCAAACCCCACCGGTGGAATTGCCGTGGAAATGTTATTGTTCTAGTCAAGTAATTGTCCATTACCCAACCCCATTCCAACATAAACAAAGAGTTAGTTAGCTATACGTACCCATTTGAAAATGCTTATGTGATGAAGTTGTTTTAATGATGCATCTAGTTTTTTTTAGCACAGGTTTCTTTTCCTCTCAACTGCAAATCATGCCGTTAGGTGCAAAGGATGTTATCTATTCCAAGGTTTTTCTCTCACCATTACTTCAAAATGGCTAGAAAATTATCAATGTCAAACATTCATGATTTCAGCTTCCATGTCATGAAGCCACAAGCCTATATTCACACCAATACATAATATTACATCGGAATCACACAACATGAAAGAAGATGCAGTGATCATTTCGACTACATGATATAAAGATGGCTCTACATAAATGAAATGAAAGGAACTGCAAAAGGAGTTTATACTGCAGTCTAGCAATTACCACATAAAAATCCTGCTCTCTTCAGCAAATTTGTTTCAACAGAAACCTCCAAACCACTGAAAGTAAACACGATTAAATACTGAAATGAAACTCAACCCAACAGGTCACAGACCAGTACAGTTATACACAGCACTATTGTCTTTGAGGATATAAACCTGTAATGCCTAACAAATGGTAAAACTCCAAAACGGAAAGAACTTCATAGGTTCATGGACTTGGTTCCTTCACTTCTCGTCATCCCTAGCATGTTAAAAGTCCCATGGACTCGTCTGCAGCAGAGAAAACCTGTATACAAGACCATTGTAAGCTGCTATGTAAAGGTAGGCACGACCACTGCAAAGCAGGAACCTTTTAACCTGCAAAACCTTGGAATAGATAACATCAATCTTATAAGAATGACAAACTCTATGAATTATCCTAGAAAGAGAGAAGCCCTTAGACTGTAGACAACTAACAAATCTAAGGTGGGCAGAAATCTTGGAAGGGCTATGTTTTTAACTCCCAATCACTTTAATCAAATGTTCCATTTTCAGGAAAAATGAACCAGGGAAAGAAAAAAAATCATTTGACCAGAGACCCTAAAGTTAAAAAGATGTTATATCAATTAACAGGTGCTATATTACTGTTGGCTGGTTCCCTATATAAGAAATAAATAGTTGTCAATAGGAGACAGGAAAAAGGACATTGGAAATATTAACAAGAAAAATTGAGCACTGCAAGCTTCACTGTGCAAGCAACGGATGCATCAGAGTCGGGAAAAATGGCAGTGTTCCTAAGTAGGCCTCACTATGATCCCTGTTAAACAAAGTCCTGTACTTTAAAAATTTGGTAAAAAGAAGACAAAAGATGGGTAATGCTTTTTTCAAAATCATAGGACAGTGGACCTGTACTCCACCCTGCACAGTGGAAAATGGACAGTGAGCTATACTTCTGCAATGTGCCACTAAGATTGAAAGACATTCAGGTGAAACAATAAGTACGATGGAAGTACCACTAACCAGAGCAACAATACTATAGCAGCCATCACTTCCATTTTCTACCTACTGCTGCTTCGGGTAATCATCATCAAACTGTTCTCCATAGTGATCACCACCATCATTCCTGCCATTATCAGCATCAAAATTATCATATTTAGCAGAATCTGCCTCTTCTTTCTCCCTATTCCATTGATCAATCTTTGCCCTCCTCTCAGCACTGCCTTCCCTGTCTTCCCTACGTGTCCCACCACCATGATTCCTCCCAGAACCCGTCTCTTCCTTTTCTCTGTTCCATTGTTCAATCTTTGCTCTTCTCTCCTCACTTCCTTCCCTATTTGGACTTCTATTTCTCCTACCCCCAGGACTTCTGCTCTGTCCGCTCCTTCGTCCAGGACTTCTGCTTCTAGGCCTCCTACCTCTATCATGGTAGCGATCACCACCTCCTCCACCTCCTCTTCTACCAAAACCACGGCCTCCCTGTGGGCGCGGCTCTTCATAATTGCGATTACCACGCGGACTTCGGCTTCTACTATGGCTGCGCCTTCGCCTACTACTCTTCCCAAATAATTGCCTCCTCAACTCCCTTCAACAAAAAAAAAAACACAAATGCATCAGCCACCAAATACCAAGATTAGCAAGGTCAAAAGCACAGAGTTTTGGGGATGTCTGTGTGACAGGAGAGGAAAAGGAGGGATGGGGAGATGAAAACCTGCTTATCTTTTTCAGATGCATGAAGTTGCAATAGCCGCCTCGGTTACATACATTTTCCTCATACTGCCTACACGTGGCTTCCCGAAAATCAGTCACTGGGGAGAAGTCAACAATGATTGGACGTCCTAAAATTTTCAAATTTCATGATTGTCAGCCATAGAGAATGAGTTTAAGGCACAAAAGAGAAACAAAAGTATATAACAAAAAAAGGATTTGATTTGTTCCTATCCATTATAAATAATAGCATCCGCTTTGAAATAAACTAAGCTCCCTGCAAAATAAAATATTCCATAGTCCAAAACCTAAATTTCCTTCAACCTCATTTGGGATATATATGATCTAAGAACTGAAATAATGTAGGCTTAAACACACTGACACGTGTAAAACAACTGACAAGTGCAACCATCAGCATAATACTGTACATAATCTCCAGAAATTGAAGGAGATGAGGGAGCAACAGCTTGAAAGATATCTGTCTAGTAGAGACACACTACAGGTCAATTGCGCTGTACTTGAGATAAATATAACCAAAAATCACTTATATTTGTATAAGATACACACTGAGTTCCTTGGGTTATTTCTATAGAACCAACAAAGTTGACCAGAAAACCCATACCAAAACTAACTGCTAACACAATCAAAACTAAAAATAAACATCATTCAACCAAAATGAGTGAACTAACCTGCATAAAATCTTCCTGTAAGATTCTGAAGAGCACTTGCAGCATGATCTTCCTCTCTGAACTGGACATAAACATTACCAACCTGCGGAAAGAGGCACAATATCACTCAGATCAGATGAGATCAAATCACTATGGCAAAGTTCATATCAGAGAAGTGGACATACCATGTGGTCAGCTAAATTGTCACAGATGTTAAGGTTTTCAATCTCTCCATACTTGCTAAGCTCTTCAAACAAATCTTCATAGAAGTCCTGCATGTTCAATGGTGATCACACATATTTCATACCCACGAAATCAGAGGAAACACAGGATAATAAATCCACCTACTTTTACTAGGACAGGATCCCTATTAGAAACTTACAACAACAACAACAACAACAACAATGAACGGAGTGTAATCCCACAAGTGGAGTCTAGTGAGGGTAAGATGTAAGCAGACCTTATCTTACCCATTAGGAACTTCAAAAACAAATTACCTATACATAAAACAAACCTCAGATTTCCTCAAAGATGACACCACAGCTAGAAAACAGAAGCTAAAAACGAGGACAACAGTCTTTTGAATAAAAATTGACACGAATTCCATTTAAACATGCAATTACATCACAGCACCAAAACCCCATCAGCACACAAATGTAAGAAAAGGGCTTAATGTTTTCAACAACACACTGTTTTGCTTTTTCATTGTTCTAAGTTCTTGCAGCAGATGGAAACAGAAAATGCTACGGTCTGTATACGAGCTCTCAAAACCAAGTTCAACAACAACAGTATTCCCGGTGAAATCCCACAAGTGGGGTTTGGGGAGGGTAGAGTGTACGCAAGACCTTACCCCTAACTCGTGGAGGTCTCAACACCAAGTTCACTTTTAACAAATCCGTAAAACCCATTCAATGACAATGCTAAACTTGTGCATACTACACAACATGCAACACAGTTATGAGTTAACTTTCTTTAGTTTCACAAAAAAATCGCTCCCAACCTCCCAGTGGACAATAGAACAGCACCTAGCAAAATTAGCCAACAATTAAAAACAAAATTTCTTCATGATAACTAGTTTGAATCTTCAACTTTTCTTTGTTTATTAGTGTTTGAAGTTCTATTCCTGTAACCAAAGACTCTGATAATCATGTAGTAACCCAACAGATAATAGCACTTCTTAAGACAGTCAATCCATAAAAACAAAAATAAACAAGTATCCACCCAATCCATATATACATACAGAAGCAGAAGGAACACTGTATCGTTCACGCACAAGTATATGTTTTATGTAATGATAGCAGTGTCTGAGCTAGCTTTGGGGCTTCCAACCTACTAATATCACACATACACAAGTACATGTTTTTTAATGATAGCAGTGCCTGAGCTAGCTTTTGTGCTTCCAACTTACTCATCCACAACCATAGGCAACAGATAATAGCAATTCGGCTTGCACAATCTAGCAATTCCATCATTCTAAAATTTTAAATTAAATAACAATTGAATGATTTCTAATCGTAACTAAATCTTCAATTTCTTCGTATCTGAGCTAGTTTTTGTGCTTCCACCTTACTAGTCACGCTCAGAAACCATAAATTAAAAATACTGGCTTCGCCATAGTTAGATCCATATAAACACATACATATACACACACACACACATATATATATACCTCGAAGTGGCGCTGGATCTGGCGAGGGTCAAGGGGCTGGCCTTGAGGGTCAACACCAGGAGTGATCATATCAGGACGCTGGTACATGTTAGAGAGAACTAAGGTCGGACTGATGCTAGGCTTTGTGTGAAGCCTGGAACAGCGGTCACCATGCCGACACGCACCGATCTTAAAGTAGAAAGGGCAATTCACCCTGTCTTTCTCTGTACCAAATATAGAAGCCAAATGCTCCGCCATGATTGTCTTGCTTTGTTCTTCTTCTTCTTCTCCAGCACCGCCCCGATTTCAATTTATTGTGAAAACTAGGGTTTCTGATTTCGGCTGAAGAGGGGTTTTCTAATGTGGATTTTTGGGATACAATGGTAAAATTGTAATTATCGCTAAAAATTTGACAAATAATTTTTTCCCTTTAGTTTTTTTTTCCTCCTTATATTCTCGAGGTTTGACCCAAAAAAAAAGAGGAGGGGCAAATAATAAGTACCTTTTGAAGCGTTACATAGTATATAAATATATTTATTTTCTTAGATAATTTAATTGTTTATAAAATAAAAAATGAAGTCAAACATACTCGTGATCTTTTATTGGGATGTAGTTAGGGTTTCTCTATGATTAAAACATTAAACTGAACCGCTATTTGAAGAAATCGATTTAAAAATTTGATATTTGGTTCAGTTTGATTTTAAATTTTGAAAATCAATATTATTTGGTTTGATTTCGATTTTGCTAAAAAAAATCCATAAACATAACCAAATCGAATCAATAAATTATATATAAAATTTATATAATTATTATATATTATTCATAAATAAATTATAAGTATTTTATTAAATTTTAATTAACTTAAGTCTTTAGATTTATCATTTTTTTCAAACCCAACACTTAAATTTTAGTCCAACTATTACAACCCTAAGTCAAAATTCATTACTTTAATCTTCACCTACCGTACCTCACATAAGATAGTGACACTTTCTCTTAATTAAATCACTTTATTCGTGTAATAATAACTCTAGTATTACTTCATTGAATCCACAATAGCTTCCCTGAGGATTGTGTGTGCCTCTATTGAAATTCGTATGTCCTCAAAAAATTTATTACTTTTCAACCTAAAGAACCAAAAAGACCGAACCAAATCGAACCAAACCGACCATTATTTTTATTGTTTGGTTTGGTTTTAGAAATTTAAAAACTGACTAAATTGGTTTGGTTTTGATTTTAGCCAATAACCGATCCAAACCGAACTACGAACACACCCCTAGATGTAGTAAAAAAATGTCAGATTTGTTCTTAAAGTTTTAAGAAGTTGTTATGAATTTATCTTCCGTTAATAGTTGAGCCAGAGCTACTTTTATAATTATGAAAATAGGCTGAATTTATTTTGAACCGTGCAAAATTGTTCAAATTTCCTATAAAAAATTGAAGGATACAATTACAGTTTCGAACGCGGTATTATTATTTTATTCCATGCTCAAAAGCTGCAATAGTCACGTCGAGATATTGTAAGCTCAAATTAACCTTATTCAAGTGTCAAATAAATTAATATAAAGCTCAAACAACAATAAATTACACGATCAAATTGAATTCCTATCTCTAATGAGACTTTATCAATGTAGCTTCATTATGTGGTTTGATTTGCAAAATCATTCTGTACAATTAGTTGCAAAGTTGTTGTCTTTAACTTAAATTCAGTTCAAAAAGACATTTTTACTAACTGAATCAAGTGAAATGGCTAGACTTTGCTGCAATTTAGGAACAAACTAAGTAGAAGTTATTCACACACAAAAGTCTTTAGAAAAGGAGTTCTTCGGGTTTCCCACCAGTTGGAGCCCGAACTAAATCTGGATTTGCACCGGGAAGTGACACCAGTTACATGCATCACAATCAAACAGTACTCATCTGTCATAGCAAACTCCCTCCCAATTCCCAAGTAAATGGACCAGATACAATCATAATCTCCAAATAGATAGAACAAGAAACAAAAAAGAAACAGTTCATAATCTTTGACCGTATAATACATCACAAAGACTAGTAATCGAACACTTGAAATCAAGATTTTAGTATCATGGTTATCATCAAGATTGCCTCAAAAGAAAGAAAGGAGAAAAAACCTCTAAAGAGCCTGAGAATATCTTCTGCACTCCTAACATTGAATGCCATCATCCACAAGCATATAACATTTTCACAATGAATATTTCAAGTTTCCACAAGTTATATCTTTGCGCCAAAATTCCTTTCAATTACTCCCAATTTCCAAGTCCATTAAGTTTAAAAATTGATCAGATACAGTCATAATCTCCAAATAGATAGAACAAGAAACAAAAACAATCCAGTGCTTATAACTAATTAGCCTCATAATCTTTGAAGACATCGATATTATTCATCATAAGACTAGTAAGCAAATACTAGAAATTAAGACGTTAGCCTCAAGATTATCATCAACATTTTCCTCAAAAGAAAGAAACAAGAAAAAAAAGACAAATAAACCTCTAAAGGGCCTTGAGAATATCTTCTACACTGCTAACATTGAAAGCTCCACCTTCTTCCAAATTCAACACCTCAACAACCCCATCATCCACAAGCATAAAACATTTTTACAATGTATAATTTCAAGTTTCAACAAGTCATTTCTTTGCGCAGAATGTCGAAATTAAACAGGACTCATCTGTCTTAGCAACATTCCTCTCAATCACTCCCAATTCCCACGTTCATTCAGTTTAAAAACTGATCAGATACAGTCATCATCTCCATATAGAAAGAACAGGAAACAAAAATCAGTGTTTTTTTTTTTTTTTTGAAATTGGTAACTTAAACAAAAATCAGTGTTTTAACTAATTACTTCATAATCTTTGAAGACATCTTTGTTATGTTATTCAATCACAAGACTAGTAATCAACCACTTGAAATCAAGATGTTCGCCTCCTCATAATCATCAACATTCCCTCAAAAGAAAGGGAAAAAAAGGAAGAAAACTCTACACTGCTAACATTGAAAGCTCCACTTTCTTCCAAATTTAACACCTTAACAACTCATCATCCACAAGCATAAAACATTTCTACAATGTATAATTTCAAGTTTCAACAAGTCATTTCTTTGCGAAAAGTGTCGAAATCAAACTGCACTCATCTGTCTAAGCAAAATTTCTCTCAATGACTCTCAACTCCCAAGTTCACTCAGCTTAAAAATTGATCACATACAGTCATAATCTCCAAACAAATTTATATAACATGAAACAAAAACAGTACTTTTAACTAAGCAGCTTCATAATCTTTGAAGACACCTGTATTATTCATCACAAACACTACTAATCAAACAGTTGAAAGCAACATTTTAGCCTCATGAATCATCAACATTACTTCTAAAGAGGGGAAATAAAACGATGAAACCTCTAAAGGGCCTTGAGAATATCTTCTACACTGCTAACATTGCAAGCTCCACCTTCTTCCAAATTCAACAAATTTCAAGTTTCAACAAGTCATTTCTTTGAACAAAATTTCTCTCAATTCTCACGTTCATTCAGCTTAAAAATTGATCACATATAGTCAATAACAATAATAGCATACCCAGTGTATTCCCACAGAATGGGGTTTGGGGGGTAGAGTGTACGCAAGCCTTACCTCTACCTCACCTTGAGAGGCTGTTTCCAATAGGCCCTCGGCTCAAGACAAAAAACAGAATCACATATAGTCATAATCTCCAAATAGATAGAACAGGAAACACAAAAAAAAAAGGGCTTTAACTAATAAGGTTCATAATCTTAGAAGACATCTGTATTATTCATCACAAAGACTAGTAATCAAACACTTGAAAACAACATTTCAGCCTCATGATTATCATCAACATTCCCTCAAAAGAAAGAAACAAGAGAAGAAAAACACAACTAAACCTCTAAAGAGCCTTGAGAATATCTTCTGCACTGCTAACATTAAAAGCTCCACCTTCTTCCAAATTCAACACCTTAACAACCCCATCATCCACAAGCATAGCATATCTTCTAGACCTAACACCAAGTCCAATAGGCTTATCAGTAAGGTCAAGTTCACACCCAATTGCCTTTGTAAACTCCAAATTCCCATCACTCAACAGCAAAACTTCATCACCAATGTTCAAATTCTCCTTCCAAGCTTTCATCACAAAAGCATCATTAACCGAAATACAAGCAATTGTATCAACCCCTTTCGATTTTAGCTCCTTTGACTTCTCCACGAAACCAGGAAGATGTTTCTGTGAACATGTTGGTGTAAATGCACCTGGGACAGCGAAAAGAACAACCTTTTTCCCAGATGTGAGGTCAGAGACGGAAAGGGTCTTGAGTTCATCAGATGAATCGAAGTAGGAAAGTGTGGAATTGGGTAATTTGTCTCCGACGGAGATTGTGGCGGAGATTCTTGGAGTGGTGTATGAAAGGGGTTGTGCGTTGCGCTTTGAGTGATGTACCTTGAATGGAACAGATGAAATGGAAAAAGAAGAAGAAAGAGTGGATTTTGGGGAAAAAAGGGAAATGGTTTTTGGGTTAATGGAGGATTTGTAGAGCTTTGGAAGGGTGAAAATGGCAGCTGTAGTGGCAGCCATTGTTGTTGTACTCAAGAAAATTTGATTGGGTTTTGGGGATTTTGTGGCCTTTTTAGAGACCCTTTTTAGGATATGGACGGAACAAACTATGAAGGGTCAATTTTGCAAGAGGGCCAAAAGATTTTTAGGGTAATTGACATTTTCATTCTTGATCCCATCTAATATTAGTTTATTATATGAAAAGCCCACTTAGTTTTAAAAGGTATACTTTTGGGACATCATTTTGTAATAAATCAATTGAAGCGTAACTAATTCAGATTTGCATCACGTAGATCTCATTTAGAGGAAGCACTCTCTATCAATGATAATTACATATAAGCACTATATTCGCATTACGTAGGAAACGCTACCTATCAATGATAGTAGCATACATACAAGTTTCTGTATTCAAACCACATAGAACCCATATAGGAAAAGCGCAATCATTAATGATAGTTGCATACATTCGGAAGAAACAATCCTTATCAATGATAATTACATACAGGTTGCTATACTTGGGCCGCGTAGAATCCATTTAGCGAAAGAGCTCTCATGATAGTGGCATACAATAAAAACTTGTTTTCATAGCTTGCATCTTCCGTCAATAGAAAAACATAACTTTTTTATTATATTAGTAAAGCGCTAGCGCCTATGCCTAACCTTATACAAGAGCTACCTTCGAGATAGTTATATACACTAAATGACTAGATTCTCCTGAAACACTAGTTCAATGACTAAATTCTCCTAAACCACTAGTTAAACTAGTCGTCCTATAAAATATAAGAGCAAATATCATTATGTCCTGTGATGGATCTAATATTTGAAGTTTATGATTATCGAGTTTGTTACATGTGCATGTTCAATGAATTTCTGAATTAATATACAGGGTTCAATTATTTCATTACCTTTCACAAGATCAATTATCAAGTTCACTTCAATTTCTATATAACATAATAAAAAGACAACTGAGAATACAAAGAAACAAACAAAAAAATAAGCAGCAAATTTAGCTGTTCCTTGGTGTATAATAAGCACAAGATATTATATATCCTTCATTTTCTTGCCTGTCTTCTGTATACACATTTTCACAATACAATTTTCTTTCTTGTACTGTTTAACCTTCAAACATATTCATTGGAATATACACAAATAGAACAAAACAGATTCGAGTTATCAACTCGAATACTTTATGCTAGAACCAAAAAGAATGAACAACTCGATTTCTCTTTACGTGTGAAAAAAAAGGAAGCTGAAAATATTACTGCTTCAGCGTTGCTTACACGAGTAGTGTCCTTAAGAGTTGGGAACAAAAGTACCAATATGACCAAATCCGATGATGAAGAAGGCGAATGCTTGAATGAAGAGGTACAAGAAATAGTGATTTTTCCCAAAGGCGACGTCATAACATCCACAAAAGAAGAGGTAAGCACCAGTGGCTAGCTCTAACAAAAGAAGTCTGTTGTCAAAAGAACAAAGAATAACTTAGTTTGATGTATGGTTAGCCCTGTTTGATCTAAACGACGAAAGGGAAGTGAGTTTAGAGAGGGATTGTTTACCTGTCACCGAACCTAAATCGAGGTTTCTTAACTGCTTTGCTGGCTGATTTCATCTTGAGAACATCCCCTAGTTTCTCTGTGACAATCCATTCGTTGACTCTACCTGCCTCTAACAATCCAATGAACGTAGCCTTTGTTCGATGTAGTGACATGACATTCTCGAAAAGGATCCAAAATATTATCAGATGGAACGACCTGTTGTCAAATAGGCACGAGCGCAAAACCTCAGCATTTTCATGTTCACACTCAAATGATGGACTAGTAACTATATATTATTAGCTCTTGCTATAAGTATCACACATTTGTGTTTAAGTACTTGCTCCGCAGCTCATGAGCGTTTGATTATCGATCATCTTGCAAGGATCTGTAAAATCTAACAGTGTCTTTCCTATTTCCCTTTTCTGTTTATGTCACTCTGAGCAATGTTGCTCGGACTATCCTAAAATGATACCGCGCCCCTGTCGGATCATCCAAAAATGCACTACTTCTGGAGGATTCGACACGCACCAGGAGGCATTTTTGAAGAGTCCGAGCAACATAGCTCTCCTAAGTACTATTTGAAGTAAAATCTTAACATGGAATGAGAACTGACCGTGGAGTTCCAACTGCGTTGAGTATTGTAATAATGGAAGGAATGTAAACAGCTCCCCATTTCGGAACCTCAACTTCAGGTACTAATACAGTTGCAGGTAGTACAACACAGTAGAACACAAATGTCACAATGTGGGCTACAACTTTTCTTACAAAGAAAAAGCTGTAAATCACATGAATCTTCTTCCACAACGATACTTTCTGCGAAAAGACAAATGCAACATAAAGGCTCAACAGGGACTTAGCTAGCTCAGTAGTACTAAGCAGTTATAAAATTCACATAACAACGATTACACGAGGAATTTACCTTGTTTCTTATGATCTCCATAAACATTTTCCTGAAAAGATTGGCCGGGCCACAGGACCAACGATGTTGTTGATAGCGATACGCCTTGAATGTACTTGGTAATTCATTTTTCACCTATACAAATGAAACAAGATCTTAAAGTTTGGCATGTCATGACTCAATGTCACTATAGTAAGTATGACATTTTATTTGTTTGTAAATAGGATATATCACTCGTATTTCGGATAAGTTAAGAGGGGAGAATTTAAGTATTACCTTGAGAGCAGAAAGGTACAAGAATTTCCAGCCCTTGAGACTAGCGCGGACAGCCAGGTCCATATCCTCAACTGTTGTCCTATCCTTCCAACCTCCAGCCTCCTCTAATGCGGCAATTCTCCAAACACCGGCTGTCCCTGTGTTGTTTTTTCACACACACATTGTGAGCTTTACTTCTATTCAAACACAACAATAACAGCTACTTCGCCTCAATTCTAAGCAAATTGGTGTCGGTTATATGAGTCCTCAGTGTTCATTTTGCTCCATTTGGCCTCTTACGGATTTCAAAAGACTAAAACATTAATTACTGCATAAAATTAGCTGAGACAAGGAAAAATAGTTTTTCATCTCAGCGTTGGCGTGTGTAAGACTAGTGCATCCAAGCACAGCGCAGCCAAGAGGGTCCCAAATTTCTTCGACTAATGGAGACAGACAGGCTTCCGTGCATGATAAAGAACGTCAAAACTTCATTACTATTACATTTTCCTAAACTTCGTCAATCTCATCTGCTAATTTGTTCCGAACTAGAGTTTCTAGTTTTAAGATCCCGCATTTAGTATGCATGGTGTGAGATGTTTCAAGCTCGATATCTACTTATTTTGCCATTCCTATGATTTTTAGTCCGTTAAACAACAACATCCCCAGTAGAGTCTGGAGAGAGTAAAGTGTACACCGACCTTACTCCTACCTCGTGAATGGAGACTGTTCCCAAAAGACCTTATATATGACTTTTAGTCTATTTGGTTTCTTTTTGAACACGAGTAATGTCAAATATTATTTTGTCTTTTAAGCTCGGACTTTTCGAAAATATTGTTGCACCACACCCGTGTCAAATCCTCCAAAAATACACTATCTTTGGAGAATCTAACACACACTCAACGACATTTTTAAAGAAGAGTCCGAGCAACATGAATCATATCTGGTCTGTTCCTTAGAGATTTCAAAAGGGTCAATCTCAAAACATTAATTACATGTATAAAATTAGCTGAGATGATGAAAAAGATGATTAATGGGGAAGCAATTTGTTGATAGTACCATTAAAGCCAAAAAATGCATAGGTGGAAGAGCCCACTTCTTGCTCCACTGTGAAATGATAATCCAGGGACATTTCTTGCATCCTTGTCATCAAGCATTCATCAGCATTCACTGCAACCATTATACACCACAAAATCGTAAAAGATACGACGTTTGGACCTAACTTAATATCAAAAACTAAACCGAAAACTCGAAAAGGAAAGATTGTTCAAGTCAAGATAAACAAATCACCAGTTCATTCTCTAACCAATGTGAGCTTATGATTAATGTAACATTGTTTGAATTAGAACAAAGTTTTATTTTTTTTAATTAAAAAAAAAAAAAAAAACTTGGAAAATTTTATGGTCTAAAAAACTTTAGTCTGTATGACTATAAATCATTTTATTAAAATTAAAGAAAAGTTTAAAGTTAAATTATTTCTAATTACATAAATATGACATTCTTTTTTCGACTAACAAAAAAGGAAAGCATGCCAAATAAATTAAAACATGGGAGTTGATTCATTAAACCTATAAAACAAGCATGAATTAATAGATCACATGTTACGACAAGTAAACTATATTATTAAAAGATAGCTCAGTGCATAAAACATCGCACGTTCACGTAAACTATATTAAAAAGTAGCTCGCTACAAAAAACATCTCGCACTCACGCGTAAAGTCTAAAAAAAGGTCACATTCTAATGTAGCTTATACTAACCTAACACAAATATTAATTACTACTTGCATGATTCAAATTCGTAACTTATAGATCAAACGAATCCTAACACAAATATTAATTGCTACTTACATGATTCGAATTCGTAACATATAGATCCTGTGGAATTTATTGCACTTATTAGTGTCGGTTAAGTAAGTAGGAGGTGGCTTAGGTCCACAACTCTTTTGGCACATGCAATTGCTGGCTATATATTATAAGTACCATTTGTCTTCATCAAGACGACTCCATAACAGCCTTACATTGTAAGTATAAAACATGGCAGCTTTTTCAGTACCGTTCCAGCTCAAAAGGATAGGTCTATATTTATTTTACGTTCGATATTTGATATTCATATTGATACACTCGACTAAATTCAGATTGATGCATTGCATAACCAATTTCTAAAGGGAGATCTTTCTATAGGAATTTTTTCTAGTAAAATGAGCTTCAACCCGAGATCTCACGTTAAATATCATTCCACCAGTATATATAGTTGTTCAACCGATTATTGAAGTGCATATATCATGAGACAATATATAAATATTTAAAGAACATTTTTAATTATGTGGCGTAAATTAATTGAGCATCAAATTTAAGAAAATAAAAGCTATTTTTGAAATTTATTGTCTTAAATATATTGTGAGATTAGATCATAAGAGTGAAATAAAATGAATATTAAAAAAAGGTATTTTTTTTCTAATAGATTAATTAAGAAAATTTGTGCCACATAAAAGAAAAATGTAAATACTAACTAAAGTAAGTATAGTAAACTATTTTTAGACCATTATCCCAATTTTATATTTAAATGGTATTCGGATTCGAATAACACAAATCGTCATTAATATTTGTATACGTGGCCCAACCAAATTGACCAACCAAGATTGTTACCTAAATCATCATACACACAACAAGAAAATAGCTGTCTAAAGCCACCGACAGCTATAAAAATTAATTTTTATATTTTGCTAGAAAGTTGATACTATAACACGTGATTTTTTAAAGCAATAATTAGTGACAAAAGTTTTATTCTGTAATTAGGAATACGTGGTTTATAATGCACGAATTATTTATTTTTGTATAGTACTATATGTTACTGTTTATTGTATATATGAAATTTAAATTTATATATTTATGTGTTTACTTTTTGAATAAAACAAAAGCTTATTTATTATTATGATGCCAGTGTATTTAAGTGCCAACATATTTGTTTTACGTTCCATTCCGGACAAAATAATACTATATAAGATTTTCTTGTAATTTATGTAGGTATTATTATTAATTAATGGTTCGAATTTTATGTGGAGATTAATAGTTTGTTTAGAAAAACTTTTGAAAATTAAGAATGTTTATTCTAGAGGGTTGAAGTGTTTCCTATTTATTTATTTATTCTGGAAAATAAGCGTTTTTTTTTAATAGTAGTAGAAATTGTTTTCTAGAAACCAAAAAGGTATATTTTTTTCAGAAGCATTTTTGAAACCTCGATCAAGCTTGTTGTTTTAATATTATTTTTTCAAATTTATTAGTCAAACACAAATTGCCACATTATGTAACATGCTTCAAAGTAAATAATTTTTGAAAATTTCACCAAATATGTTAGTAGTAAATTTCCTCACTAGACCAACCAAATGACCCCTTAATTTAATGATTCTTGTTATGACAAGTGTGATTTTGATTAGGAAAAAGACATTTCGATGTACTAAGTTTTTGCTACGCATGTTAGGGAAAATCACAAGGGTTCTATTATATAGAGTAACGAGTAACTTACCGAATTTCCAACGAGCCTGAACAAGTCCGAGTTGAGGATTGTGAACTAGAAATGGAATGGTGCGCCAGAGAAAATCAGGCTCAGGTTGAAAATCAGCATCAAATATAGCAACATAATCACATTGTTTTACATATGGATGTTTCAATCCTTCCTTCAATGCTCCTGCTTTGTACCCATTTCTGTTGTCTCTTATTTCATATTTTATATCTATCCCTTTGCTTGCCCATCTCTGGCACTCCATTGACACCAAATTCTACACCAATTCCAAAACAACAGCGAAGTCAGAATTTTCATTAAAAATGACACGAAATGAAGCAAGTTGACACTATGTGTGCCATTTAGAATTTAACTTATATACACTGACAGTTGACAGTTTACACTATGTGTGTCACTCAACATGCTTATAGTAGGTTGCCCGCATCATTTTATTTTGTTTCCCGCTCGATGTCCAGAGTCGAGTGATCCATTGTCATTCAACATGCTTATAGTAGGTTGCCCACATCAAATTTTTTGGTTTCCATGCGGTGTCCAAAGTTCAATAGTCCAGAACCTACTTGGAGCCTGACTAAATTTAGATCACACACAAACAGGGTCTATTCGGAGATAATGCTCCCAACATGGTTTTCTTCATACAGAAGGCTCGAATCTGAGACCTCTGGTTAAGTATAAAGTAGTCTTACCACTACACCACAACTTATGTCGATGCCTACGTCATTTAAGTACTTGTAGTTCTATTTAGATGACCTGATATTATAAAATTCATTTTATACTGTCAGTATATATAACTCGAAGGAATTTGGTTATACCTTGATAATAGGATCAGTTGAATCATCAAGAACTTGGATTATAATACGATCAGAAGGCCATGAAAGTCCACATGCAGCACCAATTGAAAGCTGATAAACCTATAACAAAAACAGCAAATTCAATCAATATTTATCCATAACTCCACATTAACCAAAAATATAGTTATGAAACAAAAGCAATTATTTACAGAGGTTAATTAATGCAAACCTCTTTTTCATTATACATTGGAATTTGAACAAGAACCATAGGATAACATGAATTCCCAATCTCAACATCATCTTTTAAAGATTCCCATTTATAACGTTTATCTGGTTTTCGACCGAAAAGTTTCACTAGCGTAATCACAATCCCCATATAAACTCTCTCAATGAAGAGCAAAATCGACATTAACAGACACAAAAACACCGCGATTCTAAGAAGTGGAACAATTAATGGAGCTTTTATCTGTTCCCAAATTATCGTCAATTGCTCTGTTAAATCATCTCTTGTACCAGTTAGTGTATCAGGAAACAGAGTCGTCGACGAAAACCGATCCATTTCAGAAAAACAGAACAAAACAAAGCAAAATAGAGTAAAACAGGGGATTTATTAGAGAGAAAAGAGCTTTTTTGAAACTAAAACAAAACAGAGTAAAACAGAACAAAAACAGGGGAGGCTTTTAACTAAGGCAAAAAGTGAAAAAAATATGTGGTTTTTCCGGGATTTTTTGCGTCTAGATGAAGCAAAACAATGGTGGAATGTCAGAAATACAGAAAAAAAGATTAAATTGAACTCATAATCAAATGAGGACAGTTTTTATTATTATTTTTTTGGAATTTAAAATGGGGTAAGAAATAATGATTTCTGCTTCTGCAATCAATGAGAAAGCAGAAGCAGATATGAGATAGTAAGAATGGAGAATAAGCGGTGAAAGAAGAAACCAGAGAGAAAAAGAAGAAGCACAGGAGAATGTGGAATGAGAAAGAGAAGAATAAAGGCATCTTTTTATAATTTGGCTCATGTGTTTGGGACTGGTGGAGTAACAGGGAGTAAACAAAAAATTGATTGAGAAATGTTTAAATTAATTTTAAAAAAATAAAAATTTATATGATACAATTAGTTTTTACTATATTTGTGTTAAATTATCTGGCATATTTTCAAAAAATAATGTTATATTTTTATAGTAATTAACTTAGAATTCTCATTTTATACCTAATGAAATGATTTATAGAAATGCAAATGATCTGAAAGTGTTTTTTCTTTTTTAAAAAATAACTTTATATTAAGTCAAATTGTGACACGTAAATTAGTATGAAGAGAGTACTAACTATTCTGATAGCGTAAAAGTTTTTTATTAAGTCAAAATTTGCACGTATAATGTACACGTACAAAAAAAGTTTATGGCGTTGACAATATCAGATTAACTATAATCTTACTCTATGAAGAATAGTATATACACAACTTTATTTCTACCGAGTGAAAATTGAAAGCTTATATTCGATAGACCATTAATTAGTATAATCAGTATAATCCAATATATTTTATAATATAGGTTTTAAAAATCTTTCCTTCTGTTCTTTTAACTTTGTATGACTCAAACATTAGTTCCATGATAAAAATTAAAATTAGATGGTAAAAATAATGTAACAGATTTTAATTGTTAGTGTAGAAAAGAAAATTATACACTGACAATCAGTACACATAACTTAGCTCCATATAGAAATTGCAGAACCAAGAAAACTAAGTATATAATCTACTCTGTAACTAAAACAACATTAGTTGGTAATCAATCATTAACACAACAGTAATTAATGTTTACATTCTTAAAATTAGGTAAATGAAGTGGATTAATTCAAGTAAGGATATATTGACTAATTTGTCTCAGCTTACTCTGTACAGTTTGCAAGACTATGACAGTTCAACTGCATTTTTGGTGGTATATTTTTATTTTCCTTTTTTTTTAAAAAAATAGAGATTTCATTTTCTGCAAAATAATTTGTATTGTTATTTAGAATATATTTATTTATTTATTTGGAGAAAACCAACTAAAGTTTAACTATGAATTTAACAATGTCCAGAATTCAAAAAGTGACTTTTTCTTAACTCAGTATTTGGTACTTACTTTGGGTTGGTTGATCCGAATTTATGTAAAAAGAAAAATCACTTTATGGAGTAAAGTTCTTCATCTTAAAAATGACTTGAAGTCGAGACTCAGATCTAAGATATTTAATTAAGAATATAAAAATTCTTACTTGTGAGTTATGACATTATTTGTTGATTATCTCAGTCTGAATTGTATGGTTTATGACTTATGAGAATCTACGGTAAATATAATTACATGAATTATATTTGAGAAACAATTTTATGTATATACTAATATCTTAATTTTTATTTTTATTTTTTATTTCGGAAAAATCTATGTCTGATTGCTGTTGTCACACTGAATCCTATGATTATGATGTTGCTTGGACATATATTATATATATATATATATATATATATATATATATATATATATATATATTTAATTAGTACCTTTTTTACAAAAAAAATAAAAAAAATTAAGGACTCTAAAGTTGTTTTATATAATAGTAATATAAAATAATTGTCTCATTTGCTGACAAGAAATCTTTGTTATAATTAAATAATCAATATAACAAATGCAATCTTTTGTGTCGAAGTCAAATTTGTTTTCTTAATTTTGGAATTAGGGGAACATTATTTTAATCAACTAAAACAAATTATTTGGTTTAAGTACTTATAATGATTTTATAATACTCTTGAATTTTCTCTTAAAGAAAACAAATTAATACAATATTTTTGGAGTAGTTGAGGAACAATTAAGTCCAATTGTACCCCAGGATTTGGTTGGAGTTCATAATCATATTAAATTTTTGGGTTAATAGTATTTTTGGTATTTCAATTATAAATAAAATTTAACTTTTTTTTTACTGATATCGTAAACTTAGTATAATTTTTTATTATTCCACTATTTAATTATCCAAGTGATGGATTATTTGATTTTCTTATATGATATTAGAAGACCACATAGATATTAGTTATGCTTCTGATTTTCATTTCAATCATCATATGATAAATTTTCTCGTGTTTTGCCATAAGAACTTGGAGTTTGTATCATGGTGAAGATGAGGTAAGACTATGATTCAAAAGCAGATCGAACAATTTTTTTTTATTTGATGAGCTATCTTTTGATTTTTATTTATGTCCAACTATAATAACTTCCAAATACATCTTTCTGACTTAAAATTTAAAATTATTCCTTTTTATATATATAAATTTCAACCAAATCTATATTCAGATGCTTGAGTATCAGTTTTCTATTTACTTAAAAAAGAGTGACTAATACATGCACACATTAGGAAAACATTATCATAAAAGGTCTAAATTCTATAGCTATAGAAGGAACTAAATTCCACATAGCCAAGAAAATTAATCATCTAGGAAATGATTTAATCGTATATTATAAAGTAAGAAATTGATACTTTGACATATTTTCTATACTGTCAAGGTTGTTAAGAGACTTTTCATCTACTTTAATAGATTTGGAATATTAACAAACACTCAAGTAGTTCCCAAAAAAAGCAATAAATAACACATAAATAATATATATATAATTGGATCTTACATAAGCACTTTCTTGTATTTTCTTCCTTTTTCTTTTATATGCTATTAACTATCGAAAGAAAAAATAAAGGGGGTCCCTTCTTTTCTCTTTTTTACGAAGGTGGAGTAACTTTTTGTATGCTCTCTATTCTCATATATATTGAGTATTTCTATACTCTAATTTATTATGATTCAAAATCTACGATTATGATGACATTTATGAACATTTTATCAGTATATAAATTGAATTCATAGCTCGAAATAAGAAGTAACGAGTTATTACGCGAAAGAGATGAATGCAAAATATAAAGAATAAATATCGGAAATAGAAACGGGAGGGAGAATCAAGATATACATAACACATCTCTCAAAAATTGATATTAATAGGTACTCAAGCTACTAATCACAACAGGAGTACAAGATAAGTATAAATATACAAAATCGTCTTTGAATATAAAATAAAGACTAGTCCATCCAAAATAGAAAAAGAAGAACAACTCCAAATGTCAGGAGTTCACCTCAAGTCCCCGATCCAAAGTTGTTTTGCATGATACAATCGTCAACGACGAAAACTTGTACTATAATTAATCTAGAGAGTTTCGCTAGATAAGGTGAGAATGATTTTTTTTAAAAAATTGAACTTTATTTATTTACGGGGACTTTATTTTGAAATTAAATCTCTCTAGTCTCTACTTGTTTGTTTGCAAATAATTTCATGATGATTACGACATATTTTGTGACGACAATCAAATAATGATGTTATTATATAGGACTAATATTAGTAAAGTTAACTATCTCTCATTCATTTGATTGAACGTTGTTGTTTACTTTTTGTTCTCGTTTAATTAATGATAATGACATGAATATATAATAAGCTTGTATTAACGACATATAAAAAGCATTTTATTATTTGATTTGATACATGTTATAATAAATAATAATTATAACTACTAGTAGTTATGGATGTCCTATGACTAATAGTATCTTAATATCCTATGTCTGTCGGTTCTAATTAATCATGTGCAAATTCTTCATTTGAAAAAAAAACTATATATTATCTTGATAGGAGATTGAAATTAGTTAATTTTATATTATATTTGTAATCAAATTAGGTAAAAGGTGTATAATTTAGAACTAAAATGTAACACCAAATATCGGAAAAAATTATTCATCCAATTAATATTAAATGTGACTTCATTTTAAGGACTCGAATCCAAATCTCGCTGAGATATTTACCACTTCATCACCACGACTTTTGATTAAACTATATATTTATACTTTCTTTGGATGATTGTTATATATTATTTCATAATGTATTGTATTGTGTTGTATTGTATTTACTGTACCGTATCATATTATATTATTTCATGAATCCAACATTTAGATAAGCCGTATCTTTTTTGACATTACATAATGTCACACATCAATAATTTGAAAGATAAACTTACCAGAAAAGTAGAAATTACTATAAAAAGATAGTATAAATAATAAAAAGAGTTTTTTAAATAACAAGTAAAAAATGAAAAAATAAAAAGAGAAGGAGTAACAACTCAATCATACCAAATCAATCGTTATATAAAATGAGAAATTTACTCACTATCTAACAATGAATTTAACAATGCAATAGAAATAAATTTAATTATCTATCAAAATAAAAACATTATATTTAAACGAACAAAATACCGCAATATAACAAGTTATAACACCCGCCATCCAAACATGCTTTTAGAAAACCAAACTTAAACAAGTGTCATAAGAACTATATAGCTTCACCCCTAATATGCATACGTGTGTTGAAATGTGCACTTACAATGTACAATTTTTTAATTTTTTTTTTGCATTATCAAGCTTTACGGTCAATAGAAATCCTAATTTGATAACTCAAAATGCATAAAAAAAAATAATTAAAAATAACCGACTAAAATACATTGTATTTTTGTAAAAAAGGTACTGTATTTAGATAAATTTAAAGTTGGATGATTTAACATCTCAACTATATAGTCAGATTTTTTTATTTATCTAACAAACAAAATGAGCGGTCGAGTTTGCAAACGTGTAGCCTTAAGGACCCAACACCATAAAACTAACATGTGCCCTTGGAAGCTCGTCTAATCATGCATTGATATTTTGTCACTTCGTATCTGATATTCGTATTGAAGTCTAATTAAATTTGAATGTACATATATGAATTAAATCTTGTTACTCTTCTTTCTTTATAATCGTATTGAAGTTTGATTAAATTTAAATTTACATATATAAATTAAATCTTGTTACTCTTCTTTCTTTTATCGCGAGTAGGAAGCATACCAATAATGTTTATATAACTCATTTTTAAGAAAGCGCTCCAAATTTAAAAAAAAATTCTCATTCTTAAAGGCTCAAACCCTAAACCGGTAAGAATAGAAGAGTTTCAGTCATTCATAACAATTCATATTAGTTATGTTTGTGTTAAAAGTTATTAAGGAACATAATAATATTTTTTTATATATATCAATAAGCATAATTATTGGTAGTAAATTAAGGTATCGATTTAAAAAACTATTCATACGTAAGGGTATTAAATGAGCTTGTTGAGTTGAATTTGAGTGAGTTAAAATAAATTTGAAATAATTAATGAGTGAGTTATTGATGCGTACAATATTACTTGAAACAAATTGTGTGCTAAAAAGCGGACCGTAATTTAGTTTTTCATTTGTTCTTTTATGATTTTACCGTACTTAATAAAATTATTATTATGATTATTTATATATAACATATCAAATAAAAAATTATTTTTTTTGAAAATATTTTGATAAAATTTCTCATGGATTAATTTAGATTATAGTAATTTAATTTTTTGATGAGTTGAGCTAATACATGAGCAGGTCAATACCAAAAACAAATTCATTTTTCTTCGATAGTAAGTTGGTCCAAAAACAAGAGTCGACTTCCAACATTAAGTCTTTCGTTCCTCAGTAGCTCATAGAGCAGTCCCAAATTTAGATGAACATGTTTGTAAGGGCTAATTTTGCCACTCCTATTAATGAGCTCGCAGAACGCGACAATTTTGGCATAAATTTTGCACTTGTGTTGAAATTTTTACTTAACATGTACAAACAATTTATCCCGTTATTTTTCTTTTAGAATTCATAAATTTAAAATTTCAATTCCCACTTTGATAAGATACATGTAAACTTAAAATAAATAAATATAAATATTATATTAACATGGAAGTGGTGGAATTGTTCTTCATATTTTAATTTTTCGGGGGCAGGTAGGATTTTGGGGATGTGGTTGGTTGGTTCAAAATACCCCAAACAGACATGGAATTGATGTCTCATCTAACTTGACCCTTCCTAAATTCCCTAGCAAATTCCATCACTTATTTGAATAGTTTAAAAGTTGATGCCTCGCAAATCAGAGACGAAGTTCAAATTTATAATTTATGAATATAAATTTATTGAATTTTAAATTACAAATAAAAGTGTATCGTACCTAAAGATTCACTTTCAAGCTGTACTCGATTGAGATGAAATTGATATTTAAGATAACTAATTTATGACATTAAATAAATACCATCAAAATTAGAAATTGAGATTTAGCTCAGTACTTGATGGTTATCGCGCTCATTGTACCTTCACGACACTGGTGAAAAATAAAATTCTATATAGCGAAAATAATAGTTCCAGCGTCATTTAAATTTCTCCTAAAAAATGATTGAATAAAATTTTAACCTTAAAGCATGGAAATTAAACAAAAAACAAATAGTACTAGTTAGTTTGTATTTTGTACATATGAATGGTCATTATCTTCTCATTCAAAATGATATAGGCACCATCCAACAATGAGTCAATTCCTTAAATTGTCACCCAAGTTTAGAGAATTGCCTTGAAATATCATTTATGTTTCATTCAGAACCAAAATATCACTCAACTACCATTATTTTCCTCCAAATATACTTGACACTCCAAAAGCCCTACTCTCTCCTAGTTAGCATGACATGTCATTAAATTATTATTTTTAATAATAGACTAATTTAATTCATTAAACTCATTTAACTAAAATAATGATCATATTTTAAAAAAAAAAAGATATATTAGTTTATTAAGAATAAATTTTCATACTTAGGAATCTTTTATCATAATTAAACTTTTTTATTTTTTTATGTTATGAAGAATAGGTTTTTAAAACGTACTATAATATCACCAATTTTGAATACTTATAAACACATACATTCAAAAAAATATTGATATACAAATCAGTCATGAATGCTAACTTACATCAATTAATCATAAATTGTGTATTGAATCAATAATATTAAAGGTCAATTAACTATTACAACAATATTAATTATGTATTTTGAAATTCATGCTTACAATAGTGAATAATATTATATTTTTATCCAAAAAACAATACTAAATACCTCAAAAGTCTCCTTCTATTCTAGTTGATACGTCATGTCATTAAATCATCATTTAAAAAAATAATTGACCTATTTAATTCATCAAACTTATGACTCTACAAAACAAATGTATAAATTACATGAGAATTTATGAAGATTATAAAAAAAATAAAAAAATCTAATTCATTTTTATATTTTTACCAAACAAAATTCAATGAAAAAACCTCTATGTGCAATTATTACCTGGTAATTTTTAAAATTCCTAAGTAAATTATTTGAAAATTTTAAGCAATTTTTTCCATAAAAGTATTCAAATAAATTTGTAAGGTTGACAAAAAAGTTGGTATGAAAGAGAAAATTATTATTTAAATTTTTTTAATTTAATTTTTATTTTTATTTTTATTCTTTTATTCTGTTTTATATATTTTAACTTCTCATACAATTAAACACCAATATATATATATATATATATATATATATATATATATATATTCTTATCTCATCCCAAATTTATGAAATACAAGTAATAATTAATTGAATTGCCTATTTTAATTCAATAATATACATATTATATGAGATTAATATACTGATATATAAAGATCAAATTTAATTTTCTAATATAAATAATATTCACTTTCTATTTTCTTTTCAAAAAAAAGATATTGTAAGTATATATGGATTTCAAAGCACCCAATTAATTATTTTTTAATAGTTAATTGACCTTTAATATTATTGATCCATTATATAATATATGATTAATTGATGTAAGTTGACATTCATAAGTGATTTATATCTCAATATTTTTTTTGAATATATGTGTTTATAATTATTCAAAATTGATGATATTATGGTAAGTTTTAAAAAACTATTCTTCATCGCATAAAAAAGTAAAAAAAATAAATTATGATAAAAGATTTTTTAAGTATGAAAATTTAATATGATCATTATTTTAGTTAAATGGGTTTAATGAATCGAATTAGTCTATTATTAAAAAAAAGATTTTAATGACATGTCATGCCAACTAGGAGAGAGTGAGGCTTTTGGAGTGTCAAGTATATTTGGAGGAAAATAGTGGTAGTTGAGTGATTTTTTGGTCCTAAATGAAACATAAATGATATTTCAAGACAATTCCCTAAACTTGAATGATCATTTAGGGAATTGACTCTCTAACAATTAGTCAATTTATGTTTTATCTATCTTAGCTAATAATCTAGGCTAATAAGTAGATTTCCAATCAAATAAACAGTTGGCTATATTATCGATAGCGGCAGAGTCGGAATTTTCAGCAAAGAGATTTAAAATATGAAAAAGTAAACACATGAAATAGTCAAAGAGAATTCAATATTTACCGTATATACATGAAAAATAATTTAAATCATGTATAAGTAATATATTATTTTCTGTTGAAGGGGTCCAAATGAAATCCCTCGACCCTACCTAATTCCGTTGTTGGTTAACGATATAAGTAGTAGTAAACAATGGATGGTTGAGCATCCTTCATCCTTAATCAAAAGTCTCAAATCGTAGCCCATAGGAACAGAAAAAATAATGTTGAGAGCGTCGTACTCAAAAATCGGCTCTACAGTGCTCAAATCCAAATTAATTGGATCCCAATATAAATACCAGACGCTAGATTGAAAAAATATTTTTTGCTGTGTTAATTAATACTCTTATCATTATAAGTTACTCTCTTAATCTCTTTAGTTAAACCATTTTCAGATACAGTTTAAGTTTACCAAGGAGTTCCCATATCTACCTCAGATAAGAAACATTGAACCTAATTAAACTCAATAATCATCATTGTTAAACAAGTTTGATTAATCATGAAACAGACAGATAACATTTTTAGTAATAAACAAAAACAAAAAAAGATGGTTGTATGTCTATTTATCAGAAGACTTGTCAATTTTTTTCTTAAATAACTAGAAGAATATTGTGGAAAAGTTAATTTCATGAAATATTAGATTTTATCTTTGATTTTTTTTTTTAGTGTAAATGCTCAAAGTCATGGTTTGTTCCACCCACTCCCCCATCTGCCCCAACCCCTTTCAAAGAAAAAAACACATTTTGAATTTGGTTCTATAAAAAATAATTCTTTAAAAAATATATTTTTTCAAGTTTAAAAAAGGAGCTTTAAAAAATACCCTACAAGAGAAAAAATAATAATGAGAAAAATGATCTCATTTGATCACTTACGATTTAAATAAGAAAAAACATTTCTTAAAAAAAGGTCATGTATTATATCTAATATGCATTTTATTATCGATCTCCCGTGAAAGGAGTGGTGTAACTAAAACAACATTTTGATAGTAGCAGGGAGAAGGAAAGGAGTTGAAAGTCACTTGAATATAAGAAGAAAAAGACCGGCAAACGAAACTAAGAGCTGCTCAAGGCACAACCAACCCTTGGCACAATGATTAGGTCAAGCAAAGCGATATTATTTCGATTTATTTTTAAAGCCCTCAATACCAAGCCGTCTGTTTAGATCTATTTCTATTGCGAATAAAATGACATATAGGGAATATATATAATGAATCATAGAATCAATCTGCCCAAAAATAACGACAATCTTTCACGAGAGATCACCTTTTTACAGGCCAAACAATTTTCTATTTCTATAATCAACTCGACTATTTTTATCAAGATTTATTTAAATTAAATATTATATTTATCTAGATGTTTTTTTCTACTTTAGAAAACGTGATATGTAGAAACTCAAAATAATATATCGATAAAAAAACTGAGATATACATTGTTATATACCATCTGACACTTGGTCCTGAATTTTGTTTAATAAGGCTAATAATCAGCTAGACAGAAGTAGATTTACAGTCAAGGAAAATAATTTGTAGATGTGGAGACTCTTTCTTTATGGGTAGGTTAATAATTTATCATTTTCGGTAGTGAAGTCAGAAATTTTATTAAAGGTATATATTTATAAAATAATTTTGACGATATATTTCGTATGACTTTTTATATACATATTATAAATTTTCGATAAAGGATATTCGATTGACCATCCTAGAGTGTATGTTGCTATGTGCTTGTCCGTTATGAATATTTATACCAAATTAATATATGTATGTTGTGTGTTTAGATATAAAGTTTATAATTCAATTATAATTCATTAATACATATTTAGATATTTTTATTAAATTATTCTTGGTCCTATATGGATGATCGACTAAACTCAGTTTCTTTTTTAAAAAATCTTTTAAATGACATGTGTCCTATGACCTGGATAAATTTTTTGACGTGGCATTGCTTATTTGATAAAAACACACGCATAGAACAGATCCAAAGGTCTAGTTATATGTTTCTAAAAAATTAATATTCTCTTTTATCAAAATTCTATATATATTAAAAAAATTATAAATATGTAATTACGAATTGAGTTACACTAAAATAAAAATCATAAATTTTAAATTCTGATTTGCCTATTGAAACATTCTTTTAGGATATTAATAAACTTTATATGTTGTATTAAAAATAGCTATTGAATCAGATCTATTCATAAAAAAACTATTAATTACCTCATTAGCTCATAAACTGGTCAAGAGTCACAAAAATAGTTTGTTAATTTGTTATTTATCAAAATGATTATTCTTTAAGTTTACATCCTGCAGGTGGAATATAATTTGAAACATTCCTTGAATTAAAAGAATTCGATGGGATTAAATATTAATATTACTAATAATACATACATGCATTATAACAATTGTATATTTGAAACTAATTTGGAAAGTGTTTACCCTTAAAACGATATAGTTAAATTTAATATAGTTAGATTGAGATCAGATGACTAACCAATTGAATTGCTATGAATTATTTTGCTTATGAAATATATATCAGGATACTATAAAGATACAAAAAAATAGAATCAAGTAATATTACTGAAAGAGCCAAATGTTATTGTATTTCAGAACTATAGAGCTTCTCATTACAATGTTTTAGTATAATGCTATTGAATAAATATAAATCTAACTAAATCAACTGCCTTACAACAAACATGTAATGAATTTGAACGGGTTATGACCCGTATTTTAGTCCATTTTAATCTAATTCATTTCAGTCCCAGTAACTTTTGAACGGATCAATAACCCACTCATTAATCAAGTCAATTCATTTAGTATGACCCAAATTCATCCCAAACCGCCATTTGACACCTCTAAATTGATGATTATATATGGATTAGAGATTAGACAACTGTGTATTAAATTTTGTCTTCATTTTCAATTGATTGGTTATTTATAGGGATGGCAATGGGTGGGGAGGGGCGGAGTTTAAGGCAATGCGGGCGGGTTTAAGGTTGTGCGGAGCGGGTGTGATGCGGGCGGGTTGAAGTGGGATTTTTTAAAAAACTAATGTGGGGCAGGGCGGGTATATATGTGATTTTATGTGGGTTCAAACTTAATTTTAACTTTTTACATGTTATAAGAGTGATAAAACATTTTTTATTAAAATAATTTCTTTAAAGCTACTAAAATATTCAAGATAGTAAATGAAAATGGTTCAATAAAAAATAATACCATTTCTTACATGTTTCCCAGTTAACCTATAAAAAATAAATTTTTAAGACACTATCCTATTAAATTAATATAACTTAATGAAAAAATGTATTTTTATTAATTATATTTTTAGTATCAAATTTAACTAGAAAAAGAAAATATTAAAAAAAATTATGCGCGCAAGGTAGAGCGGGTTGAAAATGAAAAAAGTTGTCATGAGGTGCGAGGCAGATTAAAAATTTTGCCGGATAAGCTCAACCCGCCCCACCCCCACCCCGCACCACCCCATTGCCATCTCTAGACTCTTTTGAAGTGAAGCATAGTTGGTTGAGTTGTTTGGGCTTTTAAGTTATTGGGCCCAAGGCCCATATATTAGTAAGGATGTGAGCCCATATATAAGGTCCACAAAAATAAAATAAAAATGGGAAAAAAAAATGGAGATGCGGGGTATCGATCCCCGTACCTCTCGCATGCTAAGCGAGCGCTCTACCATCTGAGCTACATCCCCACAATAAAATTATCGGACATAAAAGGTAATTAGAAACAATCCTCAAAAACCACGTTGCAAGGCTAAATACTCCTAAATGGCCGATAGCAAAGTAGTATCATAAGAAAAAGGTGAATAGAACATAGAATCGTAGGCATTGTGGTTATAAATTTTATATTAATGAAGCATCATTTGTGTAGTCAATTATAATATGAGAATTATTGTGTGGAGTTTATTTATAACATTGGCTCGAGAAACATATTTAATAAAACCAGTTTGAAGAAAGGGGAGAAGTAAGGAAATTGAGAAGAAAATATCAAAGTAAAATATTAACAATAGAATAGTTAAAATAACCGATTTGAAAGAATAACAATAAGAAATAAGGTAATGATAGAATAATATTAATGTCTAATGATATTGATAAGGAGGAGAAAAAGCATATAAGATATTTTAAACTAGATAAGATAATCATAGAATAATACTAATGACTAGGGGTGTTCACGATTTGGATAAAAACCGATTCAAATCGAAAATCAAACCAAACCGATTAAATGAACCAATTTTATTTAGGGTTTGGTTTGGTTTTGTTTTAAATTTTTTAAAAATCGATAGTATTTGGTTTGGTTATGGTTTTGTTCGAAAAAAACCAAAGAAATAACCGAACCAAACCGATAAATAATACACATAAATTTTATTATTATACATACATAATATAGTATTTTATAAACAATTTTAAAAATCTTATGTATGTATTCATCAAAATTTATTTATAATTTACTTATGAAAGTAAAAAAGTCCAAGGTAAGAACATCTATCTTATTGGTTTCATGTATATGAGTGTCTATGACAATTCTTTGTGGGACTAAAAATGTCAATGTCTCTTCCTTCTAGGACAAAGCTAGTGAATTTTGAAGCTTTATTCATAGTAAATTCAATGATTGAAAGTTTTGTAATGTCAGTCATTCTAATTATTTTTCGTTTTGAATGGATTATTGTCACTTTTTTCACGTTTTGAATAAATTATTTCTTTTAATTTTATGTATATGGTTAATAACCGAATAACCGAACCGAAACCGATAGCAACCAAATCGATAAATATATATTATATTAGGTTTGGTTTGGTTTTGATAATTTTAAAACCGATTAAGTTGGTTTGATTTTGGTTTTGACCAATAACCGACCCAAACCAACCCGTGAACACCCCTACTAATGACATTGATAAGGCAAATAAAGTGTTTTAAACTACAACCATGTCTTTTATCTAAATAAAAAGAAATTGTTCCATCATATATCCAAAATTATTTTCTTAGTAAAATAAAAGTGTATCATATCTTAAGTAATTATTTCTCTTCAATTATATCATATAACATACCTCATTATTAGGTCATATACACTCTTCACTTCACATATTCAAATTTGATTAGGCCACAAAATCAATTGAGCCGCCCCATCTAGAAAAACTCAAAGGTATTCTAAAAATATCATGTTTGATTTGACCACGAAACATGGAAGCAATTTGCCTTTTTCATTCCGTCTAGTTCTGTCACATCCATAAATGTCCAAAATTGACCCAAGAAGTCCAAAACACAATGAAATGATCATGGTCCCTCTTTGAATTGAATATATTGTTTTCGATTTATTTTATTTGATCTTTATATAAAAAATATATAGTTATTTCATTTTACTTGTATATTTAATAAATTAAGGGAGTTTTTTTATACTAAATTTAATACTTCATTTATTTCATATTAATTGAATTTTTAGGATTTTTTTCATTGTTCAAAGTTTAAGATGTTTGAATTTTTGCTATATTTACCCTTTCCGTTAATAAAGTTTAATATTTTTAGGAGAAAAATTGCACTGTTTGCAAAGTTATATTTATGATTTTATAAAGGACAATACTGAAAAAAATGATTTAAGTTATGTCATTGAATAAATGTTTCTTTTTAATAAGTGTGCATTACCTCATAAATTAAGTTAATATGAAATAAAGACAGTATTAGTACTATCTCCGTCCATTTTTAATTGTCATAATCTTTTTTAGAGTCAAACCATAATAACTTTGACTAACATTTTACGATGTATTTTTTTTATCATATTGATGTGCAAAAAATTGTCATTAACAGTACTTTTCGTATAATTTTTGAATATATATATTGTTTTTGTTTAAAATATTGAATTAATGTAATCTAAATTAACTTTGAAAATTAGTCAAATTGACTTTCGAAAAACGCAACATGACAATTAAAAGTGGACAAATGAAGTACTATTATAGCCATCCAAAGCTGATCCTCACTAATAGTCGCTTTTGTTCTCTTTTCCTTCTTCAGTTGGATGAATCGCAAAAGTTTAATTTATACTATGATTAGCTACTTTTAATATTTGATATTAAGTCAAATAACAAAAGAAAATAGCAATAGACAACATATGTCTCGAAACAACAAAAAATCGTCATTGATCCTACGTGATGATGAATTAGGTTATCTTAAAAAACATTTTATGACAAAAAAATAAAAATTAACCTTATCTTAATTTTATAAATTAAAAAATATTGGGCAAGCCACTTGCGTAGCGTAAAGCAAAGAAACAAGTTTTGTGTACATAATTTATCATTGACTTGACAATATTAGTGAAAAGCAAAGAAACAAGTTTTATGGACATAATTTATCATTGAAAAGCAAAGAAACAAGTTTTATGAACATAATTTATCATTGAAAATGTTAAACTAACTTAATTATACAAGCAATAAGGGCTGAAATTAATTGACCGAGAGCACAGCCGTCGCCCGGAGCCAAAATTGTAGTATCTTATAGATTTTAAATTTTACGGTAATGATATCAGAGGTTAGTAATTAAGTTTTGAGTTTATTTTATACACATTATATTAAATTTTCAATAAACGCTAGTTCCTCCCATAGGGAAGACTATTCCGATAGACCTTGACTCAAGAAAATCATTTCTCAAAATATTTTTTTAAAAAAATGCAAGAATTAAAAGTTATAATGAAAATATTGAAGAAAGAAGAATACAAACAATAACTTAGTAAAGATAACCAAAATAAAAAAAGAAAAGTCAAAATATAAGGTAGTGCTACCATAACAAAAATAGCTAGGTGCTCTAGACTAGAACCCTAATTTACCACTAGGAAGAGAAAAAATGTTTGACGACCTACTTAACCATCTACCATAATGATCGATCTCCTTATTTTCCTATCTAGAATCATGTCATCGAGAGATATGTCACGGGCTGTCTAATCATTTCCCCCTTTTTTTTCTTGATCTAACTCTACCTCCTCAAACCCATCAACGTCAGCGGACTCTTGCACCTCCTCACTAGGACATATGTACTCCTGTTGACCTGTTCACATATTCAAAAAAGGGATAATGAATAAATCAAACCAAGTTAAAGGCTATGATGTAAATGGAAAGCAATATAACATTATAAATAAGAGCTTTCATCACGTAAGTTATTGCAAACCAAATAAAATCAACAGAAAAAGAACTAAGAGAGATGGAATATGAATGGAGCTATCTGTTTTTTTCTTCAACCATCTTGTTATCAATTTTCATCCTATTTTTTTCTAAGAAAAAAACTACTAAATGTTCTTACAAATTACCTCCAGGGCCACCTGGATTACCAATTTTTGGTAACATGTTTGAACTAGGAACAGAGCCATACAAAAAAATGTCAGCTCTAAAACAGAAATATGGCCCTGTTTTGGGGTTAAAAGTTGGCACCTCAACAAATATTATGGTTGTTCAAACAGCTCAGGCTGCTGCAGAGTTATTTAAGAACCATGATACTTCCTTCGCCGATCGACCATTGGTCGATGTGAATTCAGCACATAATTACTATCAAGGATCTCCGGCTTTAGCTCGATATGGTCCCTTTTGGCGGTTTCAAAGACGGATATGTACTGTGGAAATGTTTGTACACAAAAAAATCAATGAAACAGTGTCAGTAAGGCGAAAATGTGTGGATAATATGTTAAAATGGATAGAGAAAGCAGCGAATTCTGCTGAAAAAGGAAATGGAATTGAGGTAACGCGTTTTGTGTTCCTAGCATCGTTTAATATGCTAGGGAATTTGATTCTATCGAAAGACTTGGCCGATCCAGAATCCGAGGAGGCCTCGGAGTTCTTCAATGCCATGAAGGGGATTATGGAGTGGTCAGGTATTCCTAATGTTTCTGATATATTTCCATTTCTTAGAAAGTTTGATTTACAAAGTTTGAGGAAGAAGATGACACGAGACATGGGGAAGGCGATGGAGATCATGTCTATGTTACTCAAAGAACGCGAGGAAGAACGAAAGAAAGGTATGGAGAAAAGGAAAGATTTCTTAGATGTTTTGCTTGAATTTGAAGGCACTGGAAAAGATGAACCAGCTAAATTATCAGAACATGAGATCAAAGTATTCATACTAGTAAGTTTTTTTTCAAAAATATACTAAATGATTTTCATTTCATTTAGAATGAAATTAAGTTTGTTTTATATGTATGAAACAACAGGAATTGTTTTTAGCTGGTACAGAGACGACTAGCAGCAGCGTAGAATGGGCACTAACAGAGCTTTTGCGCCATCCACAAGCAATGGCAGAAGTGAAAACAGAGATATCAAAAGTAGTAGGATTAAACAACAAGTTTGAAGAAAGTGACATTGAAAATCTTCCTTATATGCAAGCTGTACTCAAAGAATCACTTCGTTTACATCCTCCTCTGCCTTTCTTGATCCCAAGAGAGACAATTCAAGACACTAAGTTCATGGGGTACGACGTGCTAAAAGGGACTCGAGTCCTTGTAAATGCCTGGGCAATTGGAAGAGATCCTGAATGTTGGGACGACCCAATGAGTTTCAAGCCTGAGAGGTTTCTTGGCTCGAAATTGGATGTGAAGGGTCAGCATTATGAACTAATTCCATTTGGTGCAGGACGGAGGATGTGTGTTGGTTTACCTTTAGGCCATCGTATGATGCATTTCGCTCTAGGATCGTTGCTTCACGAATTCGATTGGGAGCTTCCTGATGGTGTCTCTCCTAAATCTATTAATATGGATGAAAGCATGGGAGTAACAGCTAGAAAACGCAACTCTTTGAAAGTAATACCAAAAAAGGCTTGACAACTTACAGCTTGTCTGGATAGTTGTTACATATTATTTCATAATTTATTGTTTTAATAAATATAATGTTTCAATAAATAACATTGTTTTCCCATTATCATATACAATAGTTAACGTTTAGCTTATCTGGATATAGTTGTTACAGCCAGAACACGTGACTCTTTGAAAGTATTACCAAAAAATTGCTATAACTTTTAGTTTGTCGGGATATAGTTGTTGTATATCGTTTTATAATGTATTACATTTTTTTAATAAAAATTACGTTTGAATAGATTATATCATTTCTCCCGTTGCCTCGTGCTTCCAACATCATCAACGTTTTCAAGCGAAAAAAATGTTGACTGGTAAGATGCTGGCATCTCAGTATTTTGAAGTACCAAAAGCCGTGATACATGAATTTTATTGTACCATAAGGTGTGAAACATGAATTCTATTGTACCAAAAGCTGTGATACATGAATTTTATGTGGAGTCCAGCCCCATTATTCAATTATTGTGTTTTTCAACATTTACTGCACCATTGACAAATATTGCTTTTCAACAATTGTTGCATGCAATTGTCAATGGTTGGCAGCAAATGTTGAGAAACATTTCGGTGGATGTTGAAATTTGTTACAAATTTCTTCTATAAAAGGAGCTTATGAGCTCATTTGTAACATACCAATTCACAGAGAGAGTAAAATAGTTAGAGAGTTGTGAGGTTTCCATAGACTATATAAGAAAATAGTCTGTGAAGAAAAATAGAGTGTGAGCGATATTTTAGTAAGGTGGAAATCAAAAGAGTGTTATTCCTTTTGAGTGTGTAGTAGTCACTTTGAGTATTGTATTCGTGACTACACAGTGTAAAATTCCTTACTATAGTGATATCAGTTGCTCCTCTTGGCCCGTGGTTTTTCCCTTATTTAGAAGGATTTCCACGTAAAATTCTTGGTGTCATTATTTTTCCATTTTATTTCCATTACTTTTACCATATATATTTTTGTGCTTGTCCTTTTTTTCCCAACATTTTATTGTACCAAAAGGTGTGATACATGAATTATATTGTACCTCTGTATCGTTTTATATTTCTTAGTTTGATTAGGGACTCAATATAAGAATATTAAAATATGAGATTTATAAGATCTAAAAACTATTTAAAATATTTAACTGTATCGAACAAATATACTTGTTATTACCTCCTCCCCCACCTCAATTTTTCTGTATTTTCGTACATTTTCTGTGATGATGTGACACCTTCAATCAGGTAAAATTGGATGCATGTATAACACATGCCGCCATGTATATAATATTTTTTTAATTGTTAAAAAAAATCTTCTTATTTTCTTTGTCTTGTATTTAAACTAAGTTAAATTAATCATTTTTTCTACATGACTTCTTTACTACTACATTTCCTTTTCTTACTGATTTTGTTATGCTTTACTTGAGTTGAAGGTCTATCGTAAAATAACCTCTCTACCTTCATAGGGTAGGGGTAAGATCTACGGACACATTACCCTCCTTAAATCCCGCAAGTGGGATTACACTTATTCCATTTACTTGCAAGTTAGCTAGATGCTAGTGAAATTTCCGATAAGGCATATGCTACAATGACAGCTTGTTTCGATGGTTGTTACCTATTGTATTGTATGTAACAATCTATTCAAACATTATATTTATTAATACAATACAATATAATACATTACATTACACAATGAAACGATATGTAACAGCAATATATCAAGACAAGCTAAAAGTTGTCAAGCCTTTTTTGGTATTACTTTCAAAGAGTCGCGTTTTCTGGTTATTGAACCCATGCTTTCATTCATATCAATAGAGTTAGGAGAGACACCATCAGGAAGCTCCCATTTGAATTCATGAAGCAACGATCCTAGAGCAAAATGCATCATGCGATGACCTAAAGGCAAGCCAACACACATCCTCCGTCCAGCACCAAATGGAATTAGCTCATAATGCTGACCCTTCACATCTAATTTAGAGCCAAGAAACCTCTCGGGCTTGAAACTCATAGGGTCGTCCCAACATTCAGGATCTCTTCCAATTGCCCAAGCATTTACAAGAACTCGAGTACCTTTTGGCATGTCGTACCCCATGAACTTGGTGTCTTGAATTGTCGCTCTTGGGAGCAAGAAAGGCAGAGGAGGATGTAAACGAAGCGATTCTTTGATTACAGATTGCATATAAGGAAGATTTTCGATATCACTTTCTTCAAACTTCTCGTTTGGTCCTATAACTTTTGATATCTCTGTTTTCACTTTGGCCATTGCTTCTGGATGGCGCAAAAGCTCTGTTAGTGCCCATTCTACGCTGTTGCTAGTCGTCTCTGAACCGGCTAAAAACATTTCCTGAAGTTTCATACATATGGAACAGTTTTAGTTGTATGCATAGTCAGTGTAAACAATTTTTGAATTCATAGAACAAACCGAATTTCATGGTTCAAAGTAATAACATATGCTGCAGAATAAATACTAGATAGTGTTGTTTCCGAAAGACTCTCGGCTTAAGTGGATCAAACTCAAGTAAAAGAAGAGCAAAACAATGAAGAAAGCATACCAGTTAATAAGAAAATGAGTGTAAAGTCTACAAGAAAGAGAAAAATAACAACAGAAAAATTGTGTGATAATCAAAATACAATAAACAATACATGGCAAGAACTACAAAGGTACGACTAGTACTACAACAGACACTAAGCCTTCGCAAGGCAAGACAACACTCTATCCCTACTAACCTTCTATCCTAATACGCGACCTCCACTTCTTCCTATCTAAAGTCATCTCCTCAGTATTATAAGACCATGTCCTATCTAATCACATCTCACCAATACTATTTCGGCCTACCTCTACTCCTCTGCGACAACTTAATAGTAGTAGAAGATAAGAAATGAAGATAGAGGAGTGAGGACCAGATGTTTTTGCCTAAGCAGAACAGAGTTTTCTTCTCCAAATACAACTAACTGAAATGAAAATCATTAGTGTTGAAAAGAGAATTCTAGAGATTTTACAAAAAACTTACCAGTATGAATATTTTGATCTCATGTTCTGATAATTTAGCTGGTTCATCTTTTCCAGTGCCTTCGAATTCAAGCAACACATCCAAGAAATCTCTCCTCTTCTCTGTACCTTTCTTTCGTTCTTCCTCGCGTTCCTTGAGAAACATAGACATGATCTCAATGGCCTTCCCCATGTCTCGTGTCATCTTCTTCCTCAATTTTTGTAAATCGAATTTTCTAAGAAACGGAAATATATCAGAAACATTAGGAATACCTGACCACTCCATAATCCCCTTCACGGCATTGAAGAACTCTGAGGCCTCCTCGGATTCTGGATCAGCCAAGTCTTTCGATAGAATCAAATTTCCTAGCATATTAAACGATGCTAGGAACACAAAACGCGTTACCTCAATTCCACTTCCTTTTTCAGCAGAATTCACTGCTTTTTCTATCCATTTTAACATATTATCCACACATTTTCGCCTTACTGGCACTGTTTCACTGATTTTTTTGTGTACAAACATTTCCACAGTACATATCCGTCTTTGAAACCGCCAAAAGGGGCCATATCGAGCTAAAGCCGGAGATCCTTGATAGTAATTGTTGTGGACCCACATTCTGCCGAGCTGGATAACTTGAGTGGGACACCAAGGAGAAGCACGCGTCTGAGGACTGTGCCTAAGAAATTAATTGATTATGTTGTGACTGGGGCAAATCACGTGAAGGGCCACACAAGTACTGAGAGTTAGTATAAGTAGCTAAAATGAGGATGAGTAGGGTAGTGAACAAGTTATAGCAATTTCTTATTCTCATCTCTGTAATCTTCTCATCCTCATCACCTTCTTTATCCTTATTAATGCTTTTGTATTATTTCTGTTTCATTCAAGTTTTAGATCTATTGTAAGCAACTTGGAAGTGTTTGTTTATAATATACTACTTGGGATCCTTATTGTTCCATTGGTGCTTTCATTGTGCCGACAATCATGTCACCGGATTCGAAACTCATAGCTCCCGACGGTTCCGACTCTTCTGGCCTTTCTGATGCTGACCTTCGTTCCCACCTGGCAAGTCAACAATTAGTGATTCAAGATCTTGCTGCTCAGGTAGCAAATCTCAGCTCTCGTTTGCCGTCGCTGATGGTTGCTCCACCTTCTAGCATAGCTGGTGGTTCATCTGGTGGTCATATGCCTGTTCGCCATAAACCGGCACCGGTTGAATTTGGTCGTTTTAATGGTGCACAGCCAGACGCTTGGATCTTTCAGGCTGATCGTTATTTTGATTTCTACGGTATTATCGCTGAACATAAATTGACCTTGGCTTCGTTTTATCTTGACGGTGAAGCCTTGGAGTGGTATAGATGGCTCTATCGTAATAAGCAGTTGAGTGATTGGCCTCGATTCACAGAGAAACTGCTTAGTCGCTTTCGTTCCCGTCATGTCCTTTCGCCGGAAGGTCGTCTGTCTAAGTTGATGCAAACTTCTACGGTTGCAGACTTTCGGCGTCGTTTTGAAGCTGTTCTGAATGAAACGATGACGTTGCCTGAGGAGTTTTTGGTGGAATGCTTTCTTTCGGGCCTTCGACCCGATATTCTAACTGCTGTTACTGCTCATGAGCCCACACGGTTGGACCAAGTCATTAACCTAGCCCATATTCAGGAGCAACGTATTATAGCTGAAAAAGGGCCGCCCCGACCCGCTTTTGCTCGGACCCAACCTTTATTGCCTACGCCGACATCCCAATCAGCTCCAATTGCGCCGACGACGCCTTCTAATGGTTGTCTTCCCTTTAAGCGTCTATCTCAAGCTGAGATGCAAAGTTGTCGGGAAAAAGGGCTTTGCTTCAATTGTAATGAGAAGTTTTCTGCCGGCCATCGTTGTAAGACTGGCCCTCAATTGTTGCTTTTGTCATATGAGGTCGATGATTCTTTGCTTATGCCGACTCCCGTGCTTGCTGATGAGGTCCTCGCCGAGGAACTTCAATGTTTGGAGGTTCAGGCTCACTCCACTATTTCCTATCATGCCTTAACTGGCAGCGTTTCAGATCATGTGATTCGTCTCACCGGACATGTCACTGGTTCTCCGGTACAGGTGCTTGTTGACGGCGGTAGCACACATAATTTTATCCAGTCCCGGGTGGCCAAGTTTCTCCAGCTCCTAGTGACGCCAGTCCCTATTTTCTCTGTAGTGGTGGGAAGTGGACAACTTCTCAAGTGTGACGGTGTTTGTCAGGGTGTGCCATTGACAGTTCAGGGATCAACTATTCATTTAGATTTCTTTGTGTTAGCTGTCCATGGGGCTGATCTGGTTATTGGGGCATCGTGGATGGCTACATTAGGTCCTGTGGTCATGGATTATGGGGCTCGTATTTTTGAATTCAACTATCGTGGACAGAGGTACAGTTGGCATGGCGATCCACCAGATGTGCAACCCATCCAGTTGCATAGCCTTCGTCGTTTATCAGCTACTGATGCCATCTCTTCTTATTTCCATTTAAAATTGGTGGTGGATTCCCCACCAGCAGGGGACGACACTTCACCGGATATTATTGCCTTACTAGACTATTTTTCAACTGTATTTCAGAAACCTCAGGGCCTTCCACCGGTGCGACCCCAAGATCACACCATCCATTTGCTACCAGGGACGGAACCAGTGAATGTCCGCCCATACCGCTATCCCTATTTCCAGAAGAATGTCATGGAACAATTAGTTGGTGATATGATTCGCGATGGGGTTATTCGTCCCAGCACCAGCCCTTTTTCTTCGCCTGTTCTTTTAGTTCGCAAAAAGGATGGCACTTGGCGTTTTTGTGTGGATTATCGCGCCTTGAACGCTGTCACAGTGCGTGACAGATTTCCAATTCCCACTATCGATGAGCTTTTTGATGAACTTTATGGTGCCCAATTTTTTTCTAAATTGGATTTGTTATCGGGATATCATCAGATTCGGGTCCGCTCAGGGGACGTTGAAAAGACTGCATTTCGGACTCACAAAGGGCATTACGAGTTCCTTGTTATGCCATTTGGTCTCTCCAATGCTCCATCCACATTTCAAGCGACCATGAATGATATATTTCGCCCGTATTTGCGCCGCTTTGTATTAGTTTTTTTCGATGACATTCTAATTTATAGTCCTTCTTGGACTGCCCATCTTGAACAATTACGGTTAGTCTTGCAATTGCTTCAGGAGCATAAATTGGTTGCTAAGCGGTCGAAATGTGTCTTTGGCCAAGCATCTGTTGATTATTTGGGCCATGTTATCACTACCACTGGTTTAGCAGTAGACCCAACCAAAATTACGATCATTCAGCAGTGGCCTACGCCTTTTTCTGTGAAAGATGTACGGAGTTTCTTAGGGCTGGCTGGGTACTACCGTCGGTTTATTCATCATTTTGCATCCATAGTTGCACCGTTGACTGACTTGTTACGTAAGGAGGCCTTTGTGTGGGCTGTACCCCAGCAAGCAGCTTTTGATGCATTAAGGCTTTGTCTCAGCTCCACCCCTGTTTTGGCGCTTCCGGATTTTAGCAAAGCTTTCCAATTGGAAACTGATGCCTCCGGCGTCGGCATTGGAGCTATATTATCGCAAAATGGCCATCCAGTGGCCTTTTTCAGTCAAAAACTTAGCAAACGCATGCAACAAGCTTCAACCTATCACAGGGAAATGTTCGCCATCATTCAAGCTGTTGGCAAGTGGCGGCAATATTTGTTGGGACGCCAATTTTCCATCGTGACTGATCAACAGTCACTCAAGAACTTGACCACCCAAACTATCCAGACACTTGAGCAACAAAAATGGCTTAGAAAATTGGTTGGCTATGACTTCACCATTATCTATCGACCTGGCCGACATAATGGTGCTGCGGATGCGTTATCTAGAGTTCCGGATGTTATTTACATGGCACTCTCTAAGAGCGTTCCCACTCTTCTTACGGAATTAAGACACCTTAATACCAGCCATACTGAGTTGCTTGCTCTAAAGCAATCTATTCTCACGAGCCCTACCTCTGTTCCAGCTTATTGTATTCGTGATGGGTTAATCTTTTACAATGGGCGTCTGGTTATTCCCTCAGGTTCTTCCTTATGCCAACAATTGCTATTGGAGTTTCATGCATCTTCCATTGGAGGGCATGCTGGAGTTGCCCGCACATACCATCGTTTGGCTTCTAATTTCTATTGGAAACACATGAAGCAAGATGTGAAAGTTTTTGTCTCCACGTGTCAAATCTGCCAGCAGGTGAAAGATATCAATCATCACCCTTTAGGCCTTCTTCAACCCCTCCCGATTCCCGAGTTGGTTTTTGAAGACATTGCCATGGATTTTATCACGTGTCTCCCTAGTTCAAAAGGCAAATCAACAGTCATGACAGTGGTAGATCGTTTGTCCAAATACGGACACTTTATTTCACTTCCATCTACTTTCACGGCCAGAACAGTGGCTGAGGCTTTTGTGGTTGACATCATCCGCTTACATGGTCCTCCACGCACCATAGTCACTGATCGCGATCCTAGGTTCATTCATGAATTTTGGCAGGAGATACATCGGCTGCAAGGAACTACTCTCGCCATGAGTACCGCCTATCACCCACAAACCGATGGACAATCAGAGGCTTTAAATAAATGCTTGGAGCAGTACCTACGTTGCTTTGTGGCCGACACTCCAAAAGATTGGGTTGCCATGCTGCCTTGGGCTGAATTTTGGTACAACACAGCCCTCCAAACTTCAGCTGGCATGACGCCTTTTGAGGTAGTCTATGGCCGCAAACCGCCGTCTATAACTCGCTATGTCATGGGAGATAGTTCGAGTGATCTGGTGGACCAGTTCTTATTACAGAGGGATGAAGTTTTACAGTTGCTCAAGTTGAACCTGACCAAGGCTCAGAAACGTATGAAAGTTAATGCGGATAAGGCGCGCACTGACATCCATTTCCAAGTGGGAGATTGGGTTTATGTCAAACTCAAACCATATCGCCAATATTCGTTACGCGTGCAGCCTTCCCACAAACTTGGGCGCAAGTTTTTTGGACCCTTTCAGGTCCTCAAGAAAATAGGAGCAGTTGCTTACAAACTTGACCTTCCGGAGGCCGCGAAGATTCATCCTGTTTTTCACGTTTCATTGCTCAAGCGTTGTATTGGACAGCCTGAGAATCAAGTGACTCCTCTACAATTGACTGAATCAAACTCTGATTTGCCACTACCATCTATGAACCTTGAGGACAAGGTTCTGAATTCGGAAGGGAGTAATGTTGTGGACCCACATTCTGCCGAGCTGGATAACTTGAGTGGGACACCAAGGAGAAGCACGCGTCTGAGGACTGTGCCTAAGAAATTAATTGATTATGTTGTGACTGGGGCAAATCACGTGAAGGGCCACACAAGTACTGAGAGTTAGTATAAGTAGCTAAAATGAGGATGAGTAGGGTAGTGAACAAGTTATAGCAATTTCTTATTCTCATCTCTGTAATCTTCTCATCCTCATCACCTTCTTTATCCTTATTAATGCTTTTGTATTATTTCTGTTTCATTCAAGTTTTAGATCTATTGTAAGCAACTTGGAAGTGTTTGTTTATAATATACTACTTGGGATCCTTATTGTTCCAGTAATTATGTGCTGAATTCACATCGACCAATGGTCGATCGGCGAAGGAAGTATCATGATTCTTGAATAACTCTGCAGCAGCCTGAGCTGTTTGAACAACCATAATATTTGTTGAGGTGCCAAGTTTTAACCACAAAACAGGGCCATATTTCTGTTTTAGAACTGACATTTTTTTGTATGGCTCTGTTCCTAGTTCAAACATGTTACCAAAAATTGGTAATCCAGGTGGTCCTGGAGGTAATTTGTAGCAACATTTAGTAGTCTTTTTCTGTGAAAAAAATAGGATGAAAACTGATAACAATATGAATGAAGAAAAAAATAGATAGCTCCATTCCCATTCCATCTCTCTTTCTTCTTTTTTTTTTGGTGATTTCTTTGGTTTGCTATAAATTATGTGATGGAAGCTCCCTATTTATGATGTTACATTGCTTGCCATCACCTCATAACCACTTTTACTTAGGCATCGTTTATTCGGTGCGCACCTAAATTATTTTTTCTAGTTATCATTCTGAACTTGGTAATTGATGTGGTGGGGAGTAATTAGGAAAAATAGTTGGAGCAGATTCGATCGAACCTAATAATTTTAGTTCAAATTCTATAATCAAGAATTCATAAAGATTAAATTTTGGCTTCGATCAAAGGCTGGGGTCTCGAGCTATAATTATGCCTCAATAATATTAGGGCAATGATAAATTATGTCCACAAAATGTGCTTGTTTTTTTTTTGGCTTTATTCATTTCCAGATATTTATCTCACATAATGACAAACGATATTTTGTTATTTGTGGCCAAATAATTGCGATTACTATTCGTGTAGTTGGTCAATCCCCCACTGTGGGGCTTTTTGCTTTTCACGAATATGCCTCTCCCTATGCTTATGTGAGTTTTACTCGCCCTGCATGTTTGAAAGGACAAATGTAAATTGAATTTGAGTGTAATTGAGCGTAAATTATACAGTTTGATATATTTATCTATTTATTTGGCCAAATATTTACTTATTTAGTAGGAGATTGTATGTAATTGTGAGGAAAGGACTCGAACTTCTAGTAGAAGTAAATCGTGAGCAAGTCCTACTCAATTGTTAGGCGGAGGGAGAATTTTAATAGCTCAATTGGTAACTGAATTTTATCTCAATGGTGACCGATGAGGATTTGATTTCCCACTTCGTAATTCCTTTCTCTTTTATTAAGAAAATTAAAGGAATTGCTACGTGTGTGTTGTTGACACCCAATTTTGGACCTCCACAATATAAATTAATCATCGAGCTTCTTAAATTCCAAACGATTTGAATAATTGACTTCATAAATTTTAAATACTTTTCAAGTCATTTTAAGTAATTTTGTCATTTTTATTATTTTTAAAATTCTAAAAAATAAATATATATATTCTATATAATTTTGTATATATTTATTATATTAGTATTTGGAAATTGTCTCAAAAGACTTTAGTTTTACCTAAATATTTGGTTAATTAATTTAGCTAATTATTAATTTATAATTAAATTAATTATTTTATGTCATTAAGATTAAGAAGCTCGTTAATTAATTTATGAAAATTTATCTTGTTGCAATTTTTAGCCAATTGCTTATCCTATCCTTAACCCTTTAAAAGACCAAAAAATGGGCATGTTCCCGACCCAATTCTTCTTATTAGCAGACCCAATACAATGCAATTCTTATTTCCTTTCCTCTAGCCCATTTCTTTTGTTCAAGCCGTCCCATTTCTTAACTCCAATTCAAATCCCAGCCCACCAATTCTCTTTACAGTAGTACCGAGACCCAACCCATCAAAGAAAACCAATTACAATACATACATAAGCATATACATACACGTACCAAACCGACCCGACCCCACTTCACTTCTTTTTCTCCCCTACGCGAGAACCAAAAGTCAATAGCTGCAAACCCAGAAATCGCGGACATCAGCCAAAATCGCGAGCAGTACCAAAACCGTACATCACCCATCGGCAAACCCATAACCCTAGCAACCTAATCGATCACTTCGTCGTCCCCTTTCCCCCTTTTCACGGAATTCAGCTTTTTCCCATCCCTTTTACTGTGGCTTCGAAAATAGCAGAAGAAATTCAAATTTTTGTTTGAATTCTTAATGGATTTCCCCCCCAAAATGATTTTTTCTTCTTCTATATATTCTCTCTTTCAATCATTGTTTAGGAGGGGATTTTTTTTTATAAAAAAGGAGGATTTTTCCAGACACTAATTGACCGCCCTAAAACAGAGCGAATATCATCAAAAGAAAAAGTTGTTTTACTTTTGGGAGCTCATCGAAATCGGCTCACAGTGGTGAAAGTTCTTCGTGGTCAAGTTCGAGTCCCGGTCTTGCTGCCCCGGAATAGGTGATCTCCTAGCCTATTTTAGTTCTTTTTTTTCCTATTTATGTGCTAAGTTGTTCTCTTTTGGAGCCTGCTCTGTAGTTCTTAATTCTATTTTCTCTTAGATTGAATTCCGCTCATGCTATTGAGTCACTGCCTTGATATGTGTTTGTTCAATTAATTATGTGTCTTAGGCTAATGGTCCATTTTCTCAAGAATTTTGTTTTGTTCTTTTCTTTCTAGTTCAAAGCCTTGTAGTTGATCATTTGTTATTCAATATTTTTGAATTGTCTACATTCTTGTTTGAATCTTATTTATTGTCTTCTGAAGCATGAAGAAATTGTTATTATTTTCCTTATATGACTTAGTTTGGGAATAAATTGTTAGTTCTCTTTTCCCCTTCAGTACATATCATATGATCTTTGACAATGTTATTGATTTTAATGGCTTGATTTCCTAGTCTAGTTTCCCATGTTCTTTATTTTTAGGAGCAACTCTTAATAGTTTCAGACTCCATAATTTAATCTGCTTAGTGGATTATTTTTATCCATTTTTGAACAAGTGTGGTTGATCCCAGGAAGTTTGGTTATTTTTTAGCATTTGAAAAAATGTTATCTTGTTAAATGGGTTGATTTTAAACTAAGTGCATTTGTTTTACATTTTCTTGTTAACTTAAGCATATTTGGTTGTGTTATGTCTTTCTTAGTTAGAATAGTTTGATGTTTGGATGTAACCGAATCAATCATTCTTGATTTGCTAAATTTCAGCTTCTTCCATTTGTTCATCACATAGCTAGTATATAATCTTCAAATAAGCTTAAAGATTTAGAAGTGTTCAATGTGTATTGGAATAATACCATGCGCTGCGATTGATTTCCCTAGATGATAATGCAATGTGGTTGGAAATTAATAATGCTTATATGTGGTCTCTTCCAATTCTTGGTGTGTAAGGTTAACTGCAATTGAATTTGCAATGAAAATGCCAAAGTTTCCTTTACTTTAAAAATAGTACATCAATTAATCTTCTTATATCCATTTGCTAATTTGTATTTATTTGTTCACTTTGTGTATGTCCGAGTGAGTCCTATGTACTCATGTCTACACCTCGCATTTCAAATGGGTCTTGGAGGCCTATAACTCCCTCTTATTGAGTCAACCTCATCATTGGGAGTAGGGGTGTACAAAACCGAACCGCAAACCGAACCAAACCGCGAACCGAGTCAAACCGAAAAAAAAACCCGACTAGTGGTTTGGTTTGGTATTGAAAAAAAAAACCCGACTATATTTGGGTTGGTTTGGTTTTAACTAAAAAAAACCAACCCGAGACCAAACTAACCCGACATTATATATGTAATTTTAAAATTTTATTTTATACATAAAAATGTTTATTAATATATAATTTATATATTTTTCTTAATCTTTCTCACAATTTTATGTTTAATATTAGTGGACTTTGGGCTACATTGTTGACTTGAGCCCACTTGTTATTTTTAGGAATAAACAAAAGCCCAAATAAATTATACAATTCAACTAGCCCTTTAATATTCTCTTTCTCATTTAACAAAGGTCATTTAGGTCAGCAGCTCAAAAATAGCTCTTCACGTTCAAAGACTTAGTCACTGTTAGGTTTTACTCATTAGCTATTAGGACATATATTGAGCTCGTCTTTTGGATTTTAGTTCAAATCGTCATCAACTCATCTTAATCTGGGTAAGTAATTGCTACTAACTCGTTTTTAGATATTTTTCTTGTATTGCCATTGTCAACAACATCACATTTTTGGGTAGTTGAATCATAGATATAAACCTAAAAATTATACATCTTGGTGTCCATATCTATGGTGTGTTAAGCTTAGCAACAAGATGATAAAGATGATGATAAATTTTTTGTATATAAGTTTCACTTATTTCTCTCTTTACTTATGTTGTTTCAATGCAATGAAAAAGGGGCAAGTGTTCGACTCATTGCTTTTGGTTCCATTTGTATGGAGGTTTTTGTATTGTAAACATTGTGATGGTCCGCAGAGATAAGGAAAAACAAGTGATAGAGATAAAAATTTAAGAGACTATTAGATTTGATAGTAGTAGCCAGTAATATACATCATACTTTTCTAACCAAATATTTTGTACTATATTTGTATCTGTTTTGGTTTCAAAGTGAAATATACTTCTAAGTCTTGTGCACAATACTTGAATGGAAGTCTTGTTGAAACACAATCTTGTATCAGAATACTAATAACTATTGTTATGTATGTGCAGAAACTTTCTTTTTGGATGGAAACTACACCTTCTGTAACGGATGTAGAGGTGATTAATAATATTCCTTCAACTATGTCGACAATATCTCGACAACAAGGCAAAGTAACTCCACATCGACGCATACCTCCTAAGAAGCAAAAACGAGCAGCTCCTCCGGTCACTCCTAACTCTGGAACTACAGGTAGAGAAACATCTCAAATTTGGGATCATTTCTCCAAGTTTATTGCTAAAGGAGGTAAATGTAGGGCAAAATGTAATTATTGTACTAAAACATTTGCTGCCGACAGTGTCAATGGGACAACTACGTTATGGAATCATTTAACTGTGAAATGTCTCAAGTCTCCATTTAAGTCCGATAAGTGGCAAACAACATTAAAACCTATCAAAAGAGGTTGGCCAGAAGGTGGTTCCATTGAAAAAGGGGTTTTTAATATGGATGAAATTAAGAGAGCAATTACCGAATTTATAATTATTGATGAACAACCGTTTAGGGCTGTTGAGGGAGAAGGATTCAAAAAATTAATGGCTAAAGCCTTTCCAAATTTTGAAGTACCTTCTCGTGTAACTGTTGCTCGACATTGTCTAAGGATTTATCAAGAAGAGAAAGAAAAGCTTAAGGAGCTTATAAAAAACCAACGTGTTTGTCTTACCAGTGACACATGGACATCAGTCCAAAATTATACTTATATGGTTGTCACTGCACATTGGATTGATGATCAATGGAATCTACAAAAGAGAATTCTTAATTTTTTTCAAACATCATATCACAAAGGTGAGACTATTGCCAAGGGGATTGAGGATTGCTTATTAGGTTGGGGCATTGAGAACTTGTTTACAGTGACCTTGGATAATGCAACCGCAAATGATGCTTCCATTAAGAGTTTAAAGGGGCGTATTGAAGATTGGAAAGGTATAATGTTTGAAAATCAGTTTTTACATGTTAGATGTAATGCTCATATTTTAATCTTGATTGTAAAAGAGGGGCTGGATGAACAAATTGAGCCTATTTCTCATATAAGAAGTGCTATAAAATATGTCGGTTCTTCTTCTTCAAGATTTGCTACTTTTAAGTCCGTTGTTGAGAAAGTTAAGATTGACACCCGTGGTCTTGTAAGTCTGGATGTTGAGACTAGATGGAACTCGACATACACAATGTTGGATAAAGCTTTGAAATTTGAAAAAGCTTTTACAAGAATGTATGTGGATGACCAGAATTATCAAAAGCAATGTCGAGAAATAAGTACAACAACAAAAAATCCATCAACAGATGATTGGAAGAATGTGAAAGCTTTTGTGAAGTTTCTTAATATTTTCTATCAGGCAACTTTAAAATTTTCGGGCAGCTTATATTCTACTTCTCACTCTTTCTTTCATGATTTTTTCAATCTCCGAAATGATATTATCAAGTATACTAAACATGATGATCTCATTTTGGTTGATATGGCAACAAGAATGAAATCCAAGATGGATAAATATTGGGGTAAGTTTGAGAGTATGCATATGTTACTGATGGTTGCTGTTGTGTTGGATCCTAGATACAAGATGCAATATGTAGAGTATATTCTTTCTATTGCATATGGCTCTTTGATGGGAAGATTAAAGTCTCAAGATATGAGAGATGTTTTGAATCTCTTATATAATCACTACAATTGCTCTTGCTCTGAAGATCCTAACGAAAATATTGAAAATGATAATTGTGTGATGGGTGAATCTAGTGATTTGTTGCAATCTCAGTGGGAGAAACACATGAATAAAGAGGGATTTGTTGTAAAAAAATCTGATCTGGAAATATACTTGAAAGATGATGTAGTGAAGATCAATGATTTTAATATTTTGAGTTGGTGGAAAGTTTCGTCCAGGAGATACCCAATTGTTGCGAAAATTGCTAGGGATATCCTTTCTATTCCTATTTCTACTGTTGCATCTGAGTCAGCTTTTAGTACAGGTGGTCGAATTCTTGATAGTTATCGAAGTTCTTTATCTCCAAAAATGGTAGAAGCGCTTATTTGCACTCAACAATGGCTACGATCGCCTTCTAAAGAATGCAAGCTTGAAGATATATTAGAGGAAGTCCAAAAAATTGACGAAATTGAAGAAGGTAACTTTATATATTCTAATTGTTATTAAAAATGATTCTCTGCTTTTGAATTTTATTTAGTATTCAATTTGTTTCAGTTGTTTCAGAATACCCCGACTCACCTTTGAGGATTGATTAGCCAGTTGATGTACTTTAATTTCACTTCATGGAACAAAGGTATTAGTTTATTCTTTTGTGATTGTTAATTACCTAATTACTGTTTGCTCTAAATAGCAATAAGAACTAAGGACTAAACATCAACCTAGTTAATATGTTGCTAATCAACTTAATTGATTTGTATTGTCTACTTTGCAGATGCAGGCTATGGTTTTTGGAAAATATATAAAGAAGATCTCACTTCAAAAATGTTTTGTTCCTCTAGGTACAAGGTCCTAGGTTGTAATTAATGATGGTGTAGAATTTAAAGACTTGAATGTAAATAACTCGTATTAACTTTTGATGACAATATTTTGACTATGCAAAAATTGTTTAAGTCACTATGTTACTTTCATGAATTTCTCTAATGTATAATGAATCACTCTTGATTATTGATATTATTTTATGATTTGTCCAAAATAGTAATAGTAGTAATTTTTTGAGAATTTGTGTTCCAAATAGAATGGAGAATTGCCTATTGAACTCATGGGCTTGCAATGCCAAAAGAAACTACTGAATGCTTTTCTAGGATGAAAAATCATGTTAGTGTTCAACGTTTTTTTTAAATCACTGAAAGAACACTAGTTCTTTAGTCTTTATAAAAAAACCCGAGAAAACCCAAATAACCCGAGAAAATCGAATAACCCAAAAAAACCCGAGAAAATCGAATAACCCGAAAAAACCCGAGATTGAAAAAACCCGACTATTATTGGTTTGGTTTGGTTTATATATATTTTAACCCGATACAAATGGTTTGGTTTGATTTTTAAAAAACCCGAACCAACCCGGTAATGTACACCCCTAATTGGGAGAATATGGAATTCGGAGAGGAAATCTATGTTATAAAAGAAGGTGGAACAGGTCTCGAAAAGTAGAAAAAGGGGTTGTATACAAGATGTATATAGCTGTATACACTTATATACAGGTCAAAAACGCAAAAACAAAACAGGGCGGAGGCAAAACACAGGTGTTCGGAAGCAAGAAATACATGAAAGGGGCCAATATACACGTTGATATACACTGATATACATAAGGTGTATACAAAAAGGGGAATTGGGTTAAACCCAAAAATAGCAACGAATTTGGCCCAAGAAAGGCCCAAATTCAATCTCTCCATTTCTCTTAAATTATTTAATTGCGATTATTTATTGTTTGTTGTTTGTTAGCTCTAACTTTAGAACTATTAATTCCCCAAAAGATGAACTATATTCTTTATGTTAGTAAAACCTTTTTATCAACTCATGTACTTTATTTGAAAATCTTTAGTCAAATTTTTTTATTTATTCTTTAATTAACTTAAAATGGTTCCTTGCTTAAATTAACCAATTTGGTTTAAATTATTATTTTAAAAGTATATCAAGTAATTTCTAATTAATCTAGCTTTGTTAAAATTCTATCCACTCGCACTTTAATTCAAATGTTTCATTTTGGATCCTTTTCTCTAAAAAAATAAAAATGAAATAAAATGTGTCATTTACTTGACTATTTTTCTCAAAGTTAACCAAATATTGTAAATTATTATTCTTATGTTAAATAATTTTTTCTAAAAAATAGTCAAAATAGATTTTAGTCAAGTCACAGGTCAATTGCATGTTAGTGGACACTTCAAATACTTAAACCCTTCTCGAAGTGTAAATTGAATTCCGAACCCTCTTTGGTATTTTTAAATGATTTTTTCTGTTTAAATCTTTAAAAATTATAAGTTTTCTTAATTTCTTTAAAAAATTAAGTGGCAACTCTTTTCTAAGTATTTTTCTCAAATTATTTTATACTTAGAACATTTCAAAAAAGTGATTTTGCTAAAGATAGGAAAATTATGGCACAACATGTGTAATTAGCTATATGAAGTTATTAAAATGTTTTGAAAATAGTAACCTTTTTTTTTATCCGATTTGTTACTTACGTGTTTGACTAAATTTGAATTCGCATAAAAAAATCTCATAATACCGTCAGAAAAAGTAATTGTATGATTAAAAAATTAGGATGCGAGATTGAGATACCTTAAATATGGGAGAAGAGGTGTATATATTTAAGAAGGTATAAGAGATTGATAATAGTAAAAATTAGGAGTAGTAAATTGTAAAAAAATCGGACAAAATATTCAATATCAGTTGATTTTCTTTGTTTTTATCTTTGATAAGAGTTTGATTCTCTATAATATTTCCCTAATCGGACAAAATATTCAATATCAGAATGATCCTGATTTTAGAAATATTCAGTCTCATGGTGGGATCATGAAATTCAATGTGTTTGGACTTTGGCAATTTGATGAACATATATTTATGGGTGTGACAGAATTGAAATGGAAACCAGATTTTGCTTAAAGTCTCTTGTAGAAGGAATATGACAAGAACATGTCTACATAAACATAAATTTAGCCATGGTTGGCTATGTTTTAATGTAAATTTTTAAAAAGTTATTTTTAAAATGAAAATAATATTTAAAAGTTGGTACAACTCTGTTTGGCCATGAATAAAATTTGGAGGTATCTTTAACTTTTTGATGAGTATTTAGAATGAAATACATTTTTATTCTTTTCAAATACTTAAAACTTTTAGGTTTAAAATTTAACTCAGTGAAAAGTTTTCATGATTAAACACTGCCGCAAAAGAGATTATCCCAGAGAGAAGTGAAAGCGTTAATCAAAATATTATTTTTTACCTCCTTATCTTAACTGATAAAATAACACAGAAAATATGTGATAACATAATCAATGGAGGCAGGATTAATTTATAAAAATTAAAACTTCATTTGATTTGATGCATCATAAGTAATCAGTTTAATAGATAAGATTTGTTCTTCATACTATTAATTATGAGTTCAATATTAATTGAATCACACATAAAATAATAAAAAAGTCTTAACAAATACTCACTAGTTGCTCCATCTCATTGTAACGATTCATAGATCCTGATGGATATTCACACTTTGGTATTATGTTAGTACATATATAAATTAACTATGATTAAATGATAAAAAAATTATATGATCACTAGGTGTGTGCAAATTTATTTATTTTTCTCTATGAAGTTGTATTATTACAAAGTTAAGTAACGCATAACTAGGAAATGTACTAATTTTCGCGATAAATTTGAAAATGGTGAGTTAATTAACTAGTGGTATTAATTTATAAGTTTAAATCATTCATTATATGAATTTCTCCAAATTATAATCTTATTCAAAGATCTAGTAAACATACATTTAGTACAAGCACTACAAATACTTAGTAGTATTACAAAGAAAAATATATAAACATACCTAATTAGTAAGTCTCAAATACTTGTTGCCTTGTTGGCTCTATAAGGTTTGAAGTGAGGTGTTTATCATTCGAGCAACTCTCTCTTGTCGTTAATATGCAACTAGATAAATAGTCAAGCCTTTTTTGGTATCACTTTCAAAGAGTCGCGTTTTCTTGCTGTTACTCCCATGCTTTCATCCATATTGATAGATGTAGGAGAGATACCATCAGGAAGCTCCCATTCAAATTCATGAAGCAACGATCCGAGAGTGAAATGCATCATTCGATGGCCTAAAGGCAAGCCAACACACATTCTTCGTCCAGCACCAAATGGAATTAGCTCATAATGCTGACCCTTCACGTCTATTTTTGAGCCAAGAAACCTCTCAGGCTTGAAACTCATTGGGTCGTCCCAACATTCAGGATCTCTTCCAATTGCCCAGGCATTTACGAGGACTTGAGTGCCTTTCAATATGTCGTACCCCATGAACTTAGTGTCTTGAATTGTCTCTCTTGGGATCAAGAAAGGCAGAGGAGGATGTAAACGAAGTGATTCTTTGATTACAGCTTGCATATAAGGAAGATTTTCGATATCACTTTCTTCAAACTTGTTGTTTAATCCTACTACTTTTGATATCTCTGTTTTCACTTTGGACATTGCTTCTGGATGACGCAAAAGCTCTGTTAGTGCCCATTCTACACTGCTGCTCGTCGTCTCTGAACCAGCTAAAAACATTTCCTGTTGTTTCATACATATGCAACACGAGTTTAAGTTTTATATACTGTCAGTATAGACAATTTCAAGTTTCGAACAGATATAGTCAACCGCTTTGACACTAGTTCACAAATATGGGACAAGTGTATCTATGAAAATTTCGAATAATATAATAGCAAAATTTTGAGATCTATAAAACTTACCACTATTAGTACTTTGATCTCATGTTCTGATAATTTAGCTGGTTCATCTTTTCCAGTGCCTTCGAATTCAAGCAACACATCCAAGAAATCTTTCCTCTTCTCCATACCTTTCTTTCGTTCTTCCTCGCGTTCTTTGAGTAACATAGACATGATCTCCATCGCCTTCCCCATGTCTCGTGTCATCTTCTTCCTCAATTTTTGTAAATCGAACTTTCTAAGAAACGGAAATATATCAGAAACATTAGCAATACCTGACCACTCCATGATTCCCTTCATAGCATTGAAGAAATCCGAGGCCTCCTCGGATTCTGGATCAGCCAAGTCTTTCGATAGAACCAAATTCCCTAGCATATTAAACGATGCTAGGAATACAAAACGCGTTACCTCAATTCCACTTCCTTTTTCAGCAGAATTCACTGCTTTTTCTATCCATTTTAACATATTATCCACACATTTTCGCCTTACTGGTACTGTTTCATTGATTTTTTTGTGTACAAACATTTCCACAGTACATATCCGCCTTTGGAATCGCCAAAAGGAGCCATATCGGCCTATAGCCAGAGACCCTTGATAGTAATTATGTGCCTGATTTACATCGACCATTGGTCGATCTGCGAAGGAAGTATCATGGTTCTTAAATAATTCTGCAGCAGCATGAGCTGTTTGAACAACCATAATGTTTGTTGAGGGGCCAAGTTTTAACCCCAAAACAGGGCCATATTTCTGTTGTAGAACTGACATTTTTTTGTAAGGCTCTTTTCCTAGTTCAAACATGTTACCAAAAATTGGTAATCCAGGTGGTCCTGGAGGTAATTTGTAAGAACATTTAGTACTCTTTTTCTGAGAAAAAAATAGGATGAAAACTGGTAACAAGATGATTGCAGAGAAAAACAGATAGCTCCATTCCCATTCCATTTTATTTTTTTTGGTTGACTTTACTGGTTTGCTGTAAATTGTGTAATGATAAGCTCTTATTTATAATTATTTATTTTTGAAACATGGTCTGATAGATAAAGTTCTATTAAATGATTTCACCTATCTCATAACCCTTTTAACTTGGAATTGTTTATTCAATGGATCCTGAATTTTATATTGTGTCGGCTCAGCCTACACAGATTTTGAAATTTAACGAGTCAAGTGGGACTAACCCCTCATTTAAAGGACCCTTAAAACAGCCAACCGAACCCTCTAAGTGGGTTGCAGTCTTGCAGTCCCAATGGAACTGACTTATATGGACAACTCTAGTAATTTGATAACCTTTACCCCGAATGAGTGGGAACTAATATAGCAGAATAGTCGAATATAAGGAGTAATTAGGAAAATGAATGTCAAGAAAATGACAAAAGTCTCACATTAATGTTAATGAGATGGGTGTACTCTGTATAAGTCTTGGGCAATACTCCCTTGAGCTCTCTTTTGGGGGTTGAGTTAGGCATAATACCTAATTTCACATGATATTAGAGCAAGATAAAAGTTCAAAAGACTCGTTCACGCACCAGATGCTAAGCACTTGTCATGAAGTGGGGTGTTAAAGAATGACAATATTCAATGACAATTGACAAATGTGTATTGAATATAATAGATAAAAGTTCAAATATTGGCATCATGTCCACCTCTCTAGCCATATGCTCCTTCCGTTCGAATTTACTTGTCAAATAGGGGTTCTACTTTTACTTGTTATTTTTGACGAATTGAGAAATAATTTTGTTTTTCTATTATACTCTCAAATTATTAACATAAGATAAAATAGTAAACTTATTATTTTAATTATTATTTTATTAATAGATGTAGTAAATTCGAACCGAACGAGTGTCATGTCTATGTCAACTAGATATTGACTTTTGATTTTTCTTTTTAAATTAAACTTGTGGCCCATTTGGCTTGTATTATTAGGGAGTTAGGTTGGGATTAACATTTTTAATGACTCAATAATATCAAGTCAATGATAAATTATGTCCACTAAATGATAAACAATATTTTTTTGTTTGTGACAAAATAATTGAGAGTACTAAGTAAAATAATAATTAATAAAATGTTGAAAAAATTGCTATCCAGTTGGCCCGTTGAAATTGATATGATAGAAGTTAAACCATAAAATTTCTTCAGTTCGAATCCATTTTTACCGTACTTGATATACCTTTTTTTCTTTTTTTTTTTCCCACCCGGTGTCCGGAGTCCACATTGGAACTCCGACTAAATTCGAATTGCGCTCTGCAGGGCCCATTCGAGGGTGACGCTCCGAGCTCGAACCCGAGACCTCTAGTTAAGGGTGAAGCACTCCCACTAGTGCACTACAATCCATGTTGGTGACATACCTTCTTTCGTTTCATATTTATATGACGTAATTTAATTTATTATCAAATTAAACAAAAGTAAAGAATGTTAAAAATTTATGGCCTTAAAGAATATATAAGATTTGTGTAGCTATTAAAGCTTCTTATTAAAGTTAAACAAAGAAAATAAAATAAAATTATTTTAAATAGAAAATATTTCATCTTTTTTTAAATGAACGAATAATAATAACTTTCGAGGGTAAAAAAGAGAAAAATAAGTTGATCGGCAAGGTCAAACAGTGTCTCTTTAATGTAAATTACGTGATTAAAACATGCTCAAGTATAATTAATTACTACGTCAAAGATAAGAACTCTTTTAAATAATTATATTCGCGTGTTATTGGCAAACTCAATAATTTATTTCCACTTTATGCATGCAGTTCCTTTTTTAAGTAAAGAAATTGTTAGAATTAAATTTTTTAACTCATGTTACATATGGATTCCCATGGACTTATTAGTACAGTTAATTGTTAACTTAAAAGCTATGGAGTAGTATCTATTATTGTTCAATTTTATAGGAGTATTACTTAATTCATATTGATTAGACTTATATATAATTTTTTAAAACGTACTTAGAAGTGTATTTTGTTAAATTATTTTTTCATGTCTTAGAATTTTAAATTTGACTATTATTATGTTATTCCCTCTTTTTCTTTTTACTTGACAAACTTCGACTTAAAATATCTATTAAGAAAATATTGATTGCTATAGAGAATTTACAATTTTATCCCTATTAATTGATAGGATTTCAAATATCTCTAATCATTATATTTTTCATAACATTACTTAATGTTAATAAATTAAAAATATAATAGGTAAAAATGTTATCATTTCTTAATTTGTAAAAAATGATAAAGTAAAATAAGATAAGTAAAAAAAAATTAGACAAGAGGAAGTATATAGTTATTTAATATTAAGGATAATATGAGATACGTCTTCCTTGGGATTTGCCCATGTGGTCGGTCCATAATAATATATTGTGTTTTGGACAATTTTCAATCAGTATTATTTATGGGTGTGTGTGACACAATTAAAAGGGTTGACAAAGTCAATGTTTTCGTATAGATTATAGAGCTGTTAAAATAGGCTTAGGTCATAGGATTGGTTCAATCGAATTTGTTATTGAAATAGGTTTGGGATTTGATTTTTCTAGTCTCTTTAAAAGTAGGGTTTATAAGTCTGACTCATATAAATATTTGGCTCTTGAGGTTTGATCGGGGCTGGGCATGGCTTAATTTATGGGTCAAAACTATTTACTTAAAGATAATTCATAAAAATCTCACTAGTATATGAGCTAATTACTTAGATGCACGTTATGTTGTAATATTACAAATTTTATCCAATTTTGGTGTGTCCAGATATATGGACTTAAAATTAGGTGTAATTTGTTATAGATACATTCTATCCAAAATGGATTCGTATGTATCTAGGATACATAGACAAATCTCGTGTCCTCGCTTCCCTTCCATTTCACTCACCACTCTCTTATCTCGCTAGCGTATCTAGGATGCATCACACCAGATATAATGATACATGTATCTCATGTATCTAGTATCCTACATACATGCTAAGCACTAGATTTTTTGCTAGTACTATTATTGAAACAACACCATTATTCGCCATATTTGGTTTGAAAATCTTCTTATTTTCTTGATGTTATATAATTCTAAGTTTGAAAAGAAAAAAAAGTCTAGCCCACCCAGCCCGCGGCCCTTCTAAAGTTTGGTTGGGTTGAGCATTTTCAGGCCCTTCAAATGGAGGGTCAGCCCGTCCTAGCCCATCAAATTCAAGGCCCTTGAGGCTTGGGCCGGGTGGGGCGTAGCTATAGCCATCCCAGGGTATCCAACTGGCCACACTCCATCGGAAAATTATGTTATATATATATATATATGTCAAATTCTACATTTAAAGAATATATTTTTAAAGTTGGATACCCTTGACAAAGTTATGCCTTTGGCGTAGTGGTAATGTGTGTCCATTTGAATGAAGAAATTTTGGATTTAAACCCCAAATAACTTAATATTTTTTTGTTTTATTCTGAGAGTCACACATCATTATTCTTGGACACTCATAATAAAACTATTTTCATATATGATGTGACACAAGCTTTGAATTATTTTTTTTGGTTTTCCACCCGATGTCCGGTACTCACATTGGAGCTTGACTAAATTCGAATTGGCGCCGGAAAGTCCCACATTGGGGGGTAAAATGCTCCCTAACAAAGGCGACTCCGTACCCAAAGGGGCTCGAACCCGAGACCTCTTGGTTAAGGATGAATGAATTCTTATCACTCCACCACAACCCTTGTTAGTGACAGAAGCTTTGAATTAATTTGAAGGTTATTTTTTTTTTAGCTCTTGAAGTTGTAATATAATTCGTTTTTGGCTTTTGAATAATTAAATACAGTATAATCTTTCGTTTTGATTAATTTATCCTATATTTTTATTTTTTGTATATAGAGTTTATAATCACAAAATAAAAAAAAAATTCTTGTCTTAAATCAAATAAAAAAAAACAAAGTAAAATGGAGGGAGTATCATTTATTATTAAAATATTGTCCAAAAAGGATTAGCCCGCGAAAGTTTCACTCAAACCCGACCCACCCTTTTCCCTCTTCTTTCTCCTTTTTGCAATTCATAAGTAATTTTCCCCTTCTTCTTCTCATAAGAGGAAAATTGGGGAAATGGCGATGGAGATTTATCGAGCCCTAAGTTATGGCCTATCACCGCTGATTCACTTTCGCCTGCGGTGGCGCTAATTGCTCCTCCTCGAACATCCTCTACGCTGGCGGCGAACTTCTACGATCAGTATGTATATGAGAATTAGTGCGTCATATTTGGAATCTGCAGTTAATCTGCCCAATTTGTTGATCGGTATATTTATCACTGCTTCTTTTTTCATCCTAATATGAGATTTGTTTGCTGTAATGTGGAATTAGGTGAAGGAATATGCGCGATTCCTCTAATTAAATGCTGCGTAGAAAAGAGGAAACTATCACACCAGCACTGCGAGTCTCAATTTTGAATCTAAAGACTATTTCTGTTTACATTATATTTTATTTTGATCCTTCGTTATTTCGCTAAGTTTTTGGTGATAAACAAATTTTGTGATGTGATAATGGTCTAACAGATCAATATTTTGCATTAATTGTTCTAGTTTTTGTATGGTTTCTCATCTGACAGTGACAATGATCTTCTCTATATAAATACACAAGAGTAGTTTAGTTTTCTTCTGCATAAAATGGAAGTTATTGTGGGGAGGTTTAGAGAGGGTGTGCTTTTGGATTTATGCAAGTTTTACTTACTCTCTTTACTTTTGCTGTTGTTACGGTTCCTTTTTCCTCCATTCTATGCAATGCTTTTTTCTAGTATTTGTTTTGACTTCCTTTCTTCTATATGTTCTTTGATATGCAGTGCCTGAGTTGGGGTCTTTCGGAAATAATTTCTCTACTTCCATGAGGTAGGGGTATATTGTTGTTCTTACTATCTTTACTAGCTAGAACACCATTATTACCCAAAAAAGAAAACCTAGAAGATCATTGTCTACTATGATATTTCCATTTCCTCTTCCTAATCAAGATTTATGTAGAAAAAGAAGAAGAAATTGGAAAGACTGAAATCTTCCAATTTCTGAGAATTAAACAGTAGCATGAACAACGATTACGTACATGTTAATAGTAGTTGAAGTCTTGTAGAATCTGTGTCGAAAAAGAAATTGCTTCAAGCTGACTACGTTTATCTTGGAAACTGATAGTTTCATGATGTCTCGGGTTCAATCCTAGCATAGACAAAATCACTACATGATTTCTTTCCAATTGTCCTAGGTGGACAGAGTTACTTGGTTCATATTGTTGGGAGGAGGTGACATGTATTTTGTGGAATTAGTCGAGGTGCGCATAAGTTGGCTTAGATACCATAGTTATTCAAAGAAAAGAAAAGAAGAGAGTGTGTGTTTTTGTATTTTATTTCTTTCATAATGGGTTATGTTAGAATGGATGCGTCCACCAGTGATCACTGGACCAGTCCCTCGACAGAATATTAGTGCGGAAAATAGATAACTCAAAGTAAAACAAGCACAAGGATTTTACGTGGAAACCCCTTGCTCAAGGGCGGTGAAAACCACATGTACTCACATGATTTCAACCCAAACTCCATTTCACTCAAACAGAGCAAAGTTTCAGATTACAAACTCTTGCAACTTAGGAATTAAAACTCTTTAATCACTTCCCCCTTACTGTAGCAACTCTAATACAAAGGAAACTATGCAATAACTCTATTTCCCACTAAACCAAGTAGCTCTAATTGATCTAGACTTTAAGAACCCAACAATGCTAACCACCAACTCTGGTCTCGACGATAAGAGCATAAACAAGCAGCAACTCTGCTGCACCACACATCAACTAACTCTTGTTGACACTCCTAGGCAACTCTACCCAAGAGAACATCAAAACAATTATGCAAAAAAGCTTGACTAAAAATGTAGATGATTTGACTAACTAGTTCTAGTTAATACGACTCAAACTAAAGACTTAGACAAACAACTGATCTACTATCCTTTATAACTTGGGAGTTGATTTACAATATAAGAACATAAGACACAGAGCTCAAAAATACAACAACGACGCTTCAACATTTCATCAGGTCTTTTGTTGAGTATGAGTAGTGTTCATCCTTGAAGATGACTTCTTCTTTGTGAGCTTATGAATTTTCAGAGATTCAAAACTTTGTTTGTCAAATCTTGAGTTTATGTCTTTTGAGAAGAGACTATATCAAATGGACACAAACCCCTGGGGACGACATCATTGCCAGAGAGCTTGCTTCTCTAAAAATACGTGCACCAACAATATCAGAGTTGACAACTTTTTGACAGCTGTCTGTTTCATGTACGCAGTCTTTCCGGGACCAGGTCCCTTGCGGTGTGTTCTTTGATGCTTGAGTTCTTGAAAAGACTTGCGAGCTCTCTCTTTTTGAATGAATAATGTTGTTTGTTTATTGTTGTATATATCAATCACCAACAAGAGTTTTGACCACTGAAACAAACAACCTCGTCTGCCCTTCCTATTGGTGAAGTACACTGCACTTTTCACCAACCAACCTGACAAGACAACTTTACAGCTGTACACCATTTTGAACCTAGACGAGAGCACTCTGCTAGAGACCGGGTCCCTGCATTTGTGAGGATCATCAAAATTCAAAACACTTAGAATACAACATGTTAGTTTGTCCACATGGAGCGACATACGACCTGTACCAATCCAACAATTTCTTATTGCTTACAGAGGAGACATGATTTCCAAATATAATATTATGTTGGTTATGGGATATAATATTGCCTTGCTTAGATGGTTTGGCTTGGGACATCCATAATGAAGGTCTCAAATTCGAAATCTCTTGTCTGCAAGAGTAGAGAGTTTGTCTTCTGGGTCGAGCTAGTCGAACGGGGCTTGTGTAGTGCAGTTTACCGATTTTGTGTGATTTGCAAGCTATTGCATAAAAACGGAGTTTACGATATTGTATTTCTCTAGCGCTCTTTGAAGTTGAAAACCAAAAAGACTTTGCTAGCGTTCAATAATTCATATCTTATTGGAACAAAATTAAAAAAAGATCCTAGTGTGGACGACAAGGATTTTTTCAAGATAGATAATCACTTCTTTAAATGTGAGCCTGAGGTTACTAAGAACCCTCTGGCTCCAGAATGGAGGGTGGTTCCAGAAGCCCAGGTGCCAACATCAACATAACTTGCCCACACACCTAACCATCAAAAAAGCATGCGAGACTTCAAAAAGACATTCAAAGTTTGATTCATAAGCAACTTCGTAAAGACTATTCAAGCTAAAATTGATTTTAAGTATTACATTTATCACACATGAATTTCTCCAAATTACAATCTTGTTGACAAAGATCTAGATACATACTATAAATATTGTACTAAAGAAACTCCAGTTGCATTACAAATACTTTTTTTTAAAATGGGGAAGGGTGGGGAATCGAACATTCGCCAACAAGGTTAAATTTTAGGTGGTCAACCAACTGAGCTACTAAGATTCCCACATTGCAAATACTTATTATAAGGAACATATGCAAAAAAATGCATACATAATTATAAAGACATACTTGTTGGCTCGAAAAGATTGATGAGTTCTCAAGCCTTTTTTGGTATTACTTTCAAAGAGTCACGTTTTCTGGCTGTTGCACCCATGCTTTCATCCATATTGATAGATTTAGGAGAGACACCATCAGGAAGCTCCCATTTGAATTCGTGAAGCAACGATCCTAGAGCAAAATGCATCATGCGATGACCTAAAGGCAAGCCAACACACATCCTCCGTCCAGCACCAAATGGAATTAGCTCATAATGCTGACCCTTCACATCTAATTTAGAGCCAAGAAACCTCTCGGGCTTGAAACTCATAGGGTCGTCCCAACATTCAGGATCTCTTCCAATTGCCCAAGCATTTACAAGAACTCGAGTACCTTTTGGCACGTCGTACCCCATGAACTTGGTGTCTTGAATTGTCGCTCTTGGGAGCAAGAAAGGCAGAGGAGGATGTAAACGAAGCGATTCTTTGATTACAGATTGCATATAAGGAAGATTTTCGATGTCACTTTCTTCAAACTTCTTGTTTGGTCCTATAACTTTTGATATCTCTGTTTTCACTTTGGCCATTGCTTCTGGATGGCGCAAAAGCTCTGTTAGTGCCCATTCTACGCTGCTGCTAGTCGTCTCTGAACCGGCTAAAAACATTTCCTGATGCAGAACCGTATATAATCAGTGTATAGTATATGTATACCAGATAGGAAAAGTGAAACAGTGAACCCAGCCGGCTATTTGTGTAAAGGTCTCAAAAGAACTTACATTAACTTTTCAATCAAATTAGTCCTCATAATTAAAGTGAGCAATTGTAGTAAAAGACAAGAAATGAAGACTGTTAAGTGAAGACTGAGGCCTGAGGAGCATAAATTATGTCCTAAGCAGAACACATTTTTCTGCTCCAGATACAACTAATTGAAAAGAAAATCATTAATTTTGAAAAGATAAGTGTAGAGATTTTTTTTTAAAAACCTTACCACTATTAATACTTTGATCTCATGTTCTGATAATTTAGCTGGCTCATCTTTTCCAGTGCCTTCAAATTCAAGCAACACATCCAAGAAATCTTTCCCCTTCTCCGCACCCTTCTTTCGCTCTTCCTCGCGTTCCTTGAGAAACATAGACATGATCTCAATTGCCTTCCCCATGTCTCGTGCCATCTTCTTCCTCAAATTTTGTAAATCAAACTTTCTAAGAAATGGAAATATGTCAGAAACATTAGCAACACCTGACCACTCCATGATTCCCTTCATGGCATTGAAGAAATCCGAGGCTTCCTCGGATTCTGGATCAGCCAAGTCTTTCGACAGAATCAAATTCCCTAGCATATTAAACGATGCTAGGAACACAAAACGTGTTACCTCAATCCCACTTCCTTTTTCAGCAGAATTCGCTGCTTTCTCTATCCATTTTACCATATTATCCACACATTTTCGCCTTACTGGCACTGTATCACTAATCTTTTTGTGTACAAACATCTCCACAGTACATATTCTCCTTTGAAAGCGCCAAAAGGAGCCATATCGGCCTATAGCCAGAGACCCTTGATAGTAATTGTGTGTCTTATTTACATCAGGTATGAATCGATCTGCAAAGGATGTATCATGGTTCTTAAATAATTCTGCAGCAGCCGGAGCTGTTTGAACAACCATAATGTTGGTTGAGGTGCCAAGTTTTAACCACAAAACAGGGCCATATTTCTGTTTTAGAGCTGCCATTCTTTTGTAGGGCTCTGTTCCTAGTTCAAACATGTTACCAAAAAATGGTAATCCAGGTGGTCCTGGAGGTAATTTGTAAGAACATTTTGTAGTCTTTTTCTGAGAAAAAAATAGGATGAAAACTGGTAATAAGATGATTGAAGAAAAACACAGATAACTCCATTCCCATTCCATCTCTCCTATACTTTTTTTAGTGAGTTTGCTATAAATTATGTGACGGATGCTCTTATTTATAATGTTATATTGCTTCTCATTACCTCATAACCATTTAACTTGGTACTGTTTATTCAGTGCGCAACTAAACTATTTTTGTCCTAATTACCCTTCAAAAATCAATTACCTATAAAGTTCAAATTTTGGCTCCACGCGGCAGCTATGGCCTTGAGCTACATGTTATGTGTGTGTCAATTAGATATGAGCTTTGATTTTTCTTTTTGAAACTTCAACCCTGGTTTGCTTGTATAGTTAATATACTTAGGTTAGCTCAACATTTTCAATGCTTATTAATATTGTCGGCGTTAATGATAAATTACGTCCACAAAAGATGTTTCTTTGCTTTACCATACTATTTATCTGACAAGATAGTAGACGTACTTAGAATAATTGCGATCACTATTCATACAGTAAAATGATAAGAAAATGTTGTAAATTGGTACCCAATAATTGGCACTTGTCGATTATATGCAGGGGCGGAACTTTGTAGCAGAAGGGATTTCGGGCGAATTCACTGGCTTTTCCGTAGATCCTATATTCATATTAAAATATCAAATAAAACGTACATATAAATTTCCTGCGAACCCTCTAACACATAGAGGCGGGTGGCCCAGTGGTCTCCCCGCACCCAGTGAAATCATTCAATACACGCACCATGGATTTAAAACCCACTCACGGCACCAATTTTTTGGAATTAATTTCAGATAAAAACATTGGATTTTTGTTTTTATAAAAAATAGAAAATTGGCAAATGATAATTTATATTTAAAAAATAAATAATTGAAAACCGGTATAGAAAATTGGCAAATGATAATTTTTTTTTTATATATATAAACAGAAAAACGGTTAATGATAATAAAAAAAAAGTGTTTGGATCATACTTTAAAACAATATCTAACTATTGATTTCTACTCAGATATTCAAAAAAATTTAACCCAAATATAATTTCATTGATTTCTACTCAAATATTCAAAAAATTTAGCCCAAATTTATTTTCAAAAATTAGGATTCTAACTTTTATTGTTGATCTGATGGCTATCATCCGACCTCTGCCTTCGATATGTACTATGTACTCTCACCTCTCCTTTTTCATTTTTTTTTATTTGTTTGCTTTTACACCGTAGAATTATCTATTCAAAAATCAATTTTTAATATTTTCTAAGGTTATCTCACATATTGATAATTGATTATAGTAAATAATTGTTATTTGCTTTTCGAAATTATAACTTTTGAAGGTAGTAATAGTTCAAGGTCACAATGAAACTAGTAAAATATATATTTTAGGTGCGAAAATATTAATGGTGAATTAAATATTTTTCTCACTTAAAATAGTATTTTATATTATAATAAAAATATTCAAGAATTATATTTAAAAAATTATTCATCTTTCATTAACAATATTTTAGAACTTTAAATTAAATTACTCAAATCTTCATATTATTAAAATAAGTTTTTAGAATAACAATATCTAAGGTAATGTTTTCAACCATGACAAACATCTCATTAACATAATTTGTGTTTTGTGATTTTTAAGATCGTTATTTTTTTAAAAATTTAAAACCCACAAGTCTGAAATCCTGGCTCCGCCTCTGATTATATGATACAATTAGATAAACACTAAAATTTCTAACGATTAAATCCATTTTTAAGTTATCATACTCCTTTTGTTTCAGTTATGGAATTGATTTGTCATGAAGTTTAAAAAGAAGAAAAAATAAAATTTGTATAGCTATCAAAGCTTCTCATTAAGGATAGAATAAAATGCATTGAAATACGTTAATCTTTTTGGATGGATTCATAATTTTCCCATAAAGAAATAATATCACGTGAAATAAAATACAAAAAGCAAACAAAACACAGTGATGACTTTCAAGAAGAAAATAAGTTGGTTAGCTAGGTCAATCAATATCTCTTTCATGTTAATAATGTGAATATAAATATATTCAAGATAATTACGTTAAATATGAGAACTCTTTTAAATAAATTATATTCGGGTATTCTTGGCAAATCACGTACAATGTTTCATAGTCTATATTTTCTATGCAAACCATCCAAAATGATAGATAAGATAACCATTAAGTCGTTATTACATTAATTGCTCAATTAGTAAATGTGAGTAAATCTCAATTAACAAAAGGCTTAAGTCTGACCTCTTAAAGTTATCCGCATATTAGTCACTTCAATGGTGAAAAAATATATACGTATTGAACATTTTTCTGACCCTTAGTTAAAAGAGGAAGTGTGTAATACACATGTATATGATGTGGCAAAGAAGACATGTGCCATTTAATTTAAAATCATTATAAAAATGAATTTTGCATATAAACAAGTTCAAATCTAAGTAGTTACTGCTTGACTCACGAATCCTAGAAGTATCAGCTCCTTCCTGTCGAACTCCCCTTTGCTCACCAATCTGAGTAGTTACTACTTGACTTAGAATTCTAATTGCCTCTCTGAACTCGGCATTTGAAACTTCCCCTTGATCTTGCACTCCCGGGGCATATGGTAACTCTTGCTCATCAACATAACGTCTAGGAAGACGCCCTCTGCCAACTCTTCGTGGAGGCATGACTATCTGAAACATGCGTAAGCACGGATTAGATAGAAACTTTTTAGAGATCAACTCTAACGCATGAGATGAGTGTGAAAGAAATGAGAAATCTTTCTAAATGTTGTAGCCTCCCAATTATAGATGTGGTGCGCTTCACACCGATAACTAGGACTTTACAGACACGGCTTCATAGACTCCCTAGGACTCTTGAACTTGCTCTAACACCAAGTTTGTCACGCCCCAAGCCTACACCCTGGACGTGGCTGGCACTCGAAGACCATTGCTGGCTCCCAAGCGAACCCTTGGCTTGGCTTACTTAACTCAGCGGAAAACTCAATGCAATGCAATGTTTTAAAACAACCTGACTGAAATAAAATCTGTCCAAAAAGGCAACTTGAGTCTCAAAATAGAATATTTACATATATACATAGATGAGAGACTCCAAACCAACTGACTGACTGTCTATGAAACCTCTATAATACTAAGATGGATGTTGGGACAGACCCCGCAACACCCTAATAAAACAAAACTGAGAGAACAACATAATCGAGTCCTCCGGAACACAAAGAGGCTCACCACTGACTCGGAAGTACTCAACTGGATCAACGGCGAAACGGATGCTGGCCCTGGGTACCTGTGTCTGCATCACAATAAGATGCAGGCCAACTGGCATCAGTACATTGAATGTACGAGTATGCGAGCTGGAAAGCTAAACCACAACTTAAGCTTGAAAAGAGTATAAAGGAACTCTTACCTTGGCTTTGTTCAACTCATGAATAACTGAACTCAATATATAAAGCAATACGACACATGCAATATATAAAGCTTGTAAAATAGTGTAAACAACTTAGCTTGTTAAGGGTAAAACAATAACAACTCAACTTTACTTATATAAAAGTAATATAACTTTAGTGGGAGACTCTTTCAACCGACAATCACCACTATGAGCCCTAGTGGTGATACAACGTTTTACCTCACGTTGCCCAAAGACCATCATATACCTTGCCGTGATATAGGAAGCTAACTTTACTAAGTGGATCCATTAGCTTAATCTTAAGGATTCATCTAAAAAGTATGACCCGTTAACTCCCATGTTGGCGCATGGTTCTTATGGAGAGTTGAGTTTATATGAACTCGTGTCCCCAATTCGGTGCTCAAGACTACTCCCAAAAATACTTAGCTCATAAGTGTTTTAAACACGTCTTTCTTTATTTGAGATAATTACTCAAAACTTTGCCCGAAGGCTCACTTGGAAACAATGTTCCTTTTTCTTGAAAACTAGCCCAAAGGCTCTTTTGAAATCATAGTTCCTTTCTTACTCAAATGTAAAAAAACATTTGGAAACTTCTTTGGGAATACATAGTTCCCTAATAACTTTTGAGAAATGAACTCAACTTTAAACTCTTGACTTAACTTGCAACTTGACTTAACTTGAAACTTGAGCCTTAAAAATGAAGTTAAAACATTCAACAAAGACTCTTGGAAAGCTTTAAAGACTTGTTTTGACTCCCTTCTTGAACTTCTAGACTCAACTCTTAACTTCCCTTGATTTGGAAACTTACTCTCCTTGAATTGGAATCATGGATTCAAGGTATTTGCTCACGTGTTATGGACGAGTTCTTGACGTTTAAACGTACCTTGGGGTGTTGGAAACAACTAGGGAACATAGGTACAACACCTAGGAACATGTATGAGAAAGTGGGGAAAAAATGGGAAGACTTGGCGCTCTAAGAGGCGCGGAGCGCCAGACCTCAAACTTCAGAGAGGTCTGGTTGGGGCTCTGGTAGGGGCGGCGCCCCAGGGGCTGAACCTCAGAGTCCCTCTTGGGGCGCGCTGGCTGGCGCGATGCCCCAACCCTTTTCCCCGAAAACTTGACTTTTCTCCTCCTTTTCTCCAACTCTAAACCTTCCAATATTCAAAGCTTCAACCCCCAAGCACTTAGGATCATCAAAACCCTTAACATACACTAGTTTCAACTCAAAAACACCCCCGGAAACATACACCAAACCAACAAGAACTACAACATAACACAACTACAACTTCAATAATTCCAACCTACAACTTCAATCAAACATAAATAATCTCTTCTCGAAATTAAACGAGCTTGGCGTGTGGGGTAAAGAACAAACCCAACACTATGAACTCACATACCTAAAAGGGATCACCACCGACGATATCCACGACGATCTTTTGACAAAATCTTGCTTCTTCTTCTCCTTTCTCTCCTTTCTCTCAAGAACCCTAAACCTTACTCTTTTTAAAAAGGGAAAAACTGATCACAATTAAGTCTTACACCTTAATATATATCCAAAGACAAGGCTAGGGAAAAGACCAAAATACCCTTACAAATTTCCGGACAGATTTCCTGCCAACTGCCCAACTTTCAAAGGGAATAATTCGCTCATACGAACTCAGAAACGAGCAAACTTTATGGCGTTGGAAAGACCAATCCGCGAACTTTGCAACCATAACTGGAACCACACCTAGATTATCCTGAGCTAGGAGTTATAACTGTTCAAAGTTGGCCAAAAATTCATTATTTTCCATACTTGCCAAATTTTCCAGATTTTTAAATTTTTTCCAAATATGAAAATTTCCAATTCTAAGCCTCTTCCTAGTTATTTCAAATTGTCGGATGTTACATTTTAGCCGTGATAATGATTGGAGAGATCAATTACTTGGGTGAATCAATTATTAACTCAACTTATTTTGACATGCTCAAATTCAAACCAATTCACCCATGTAACACTCCTAATCATATTCTATTTATAGGGAAATTCATACCAACAAACTCTTGAAATTTATTATGGGACCTTATGGCCCATTTATTATCTCAACTATGCTCTAATTCAATCCCCCCCTTTTCCCTCTTCTTTTCTGCTTTTTGTAATTCATAACTAATTTTCCCCTTCTTCCTCACAGAAGAAGAAAATTGGGGAAATGGCGATAGAAGAGGTGAACTGGTATAAAATATTTATGGATTACCGCTGCTGATTCAGCTATGGTGGCGCAAATTCCATGGCCTCAAACCTATTCTCTGCTGGTGAGAGCTTGATGATCAGTACATATATGAAAATTAGTGTGTTATAGTTGCAACTAATTCGTTGATCTATATATTTATCACTGTTATTTTTCCTTCCTTTTTTGAAATTGTTATTGAAATCTGTTTGCTGTAATATGTAATTAGGTGAAGGAATGTATGCTATTCCTATTATCAAATGCTGCGTAGAAAGGCACTGTGAGTTTCAATTTTGAATCTAAAGACTATACTTCTGTTTCATTTTATTTGATTGTGATCCTTCGTTATTTCGTTAAGTGTTTGGTGATAAACAATTTTTTTGATGTGATAATGGCCAAAACATCATTGTCTAGTATGATATTTCTAGATGATTTTTCTGAGAATTATAGAGTAACAATGAACCAACGATTAGGTACATGTTAATATATAGAAATAGAAGTCATGTAGAATCCGTGTCAGTGATTATTTAAGCATTACTTTATCATTCACATAGGATTCCTCCAAATTACAATCTTGTTTGATTAAGATCTACCCACTATAATTTTAGTACTAACAGAAACTCCAGTTAGCACTACAAATACTTATTATAAGGAAAATATGCAAAAATACATAATTATGAAGACAGTACTTGTTGGCTTGATTAGATTGATGAGTTCTCAAGCCTTTTTTGGTATTACTTTTAAAGAGTCACGTTTTATGGCTGTTACTCCCATGCTTCCATTCATATTAATAGAATTAGGAGACACACCAACAGGAAGCTCCCAATCGAATTGGTGAAGCAACGATCCCAGAGCGAAATGCATCATTCGATGGCCTAAAGGCAAGCCAACACACATTCTTCGTCCAGCACCAAATGGAATTAGCCCATAATGCTGACCCTTCATGTCTATTTTTAGCCAAGAAACCTCTCTGGCTTGAAACTCATAGGGTCGTCCCAACATTCAGGATCTCTTCCAATTGCCCAGGCGTTTACCAAGACTTGAGTGCCTTTTGGTACGTCGTACCCCATGAACTTGGTGTCTTGAATTGTCTCTCTTGGGATCAAGAAAGGTACAGGAGGATGTAAGCGAAGTGATTCTTTAATTACAGCTTGCATGTAAGGGACATTATCAATGTCACTTTCTTCAAACTTCCTGTTTGGTCCAATTACTTTTGATATCTCTGATTTCACTTTGTCCATTGCTTGTGGATGACGCAAAAGCTCTGTTAGTGCCCATTCTACGCTGCTGCTAGTCGTCTCTGTACCACCTAAAAACAATTCCTGTTGTTTCATACATATACAATAAACTTAATTTTACAGAGGCTCCAATATGAGGATAATTTTAACCGTGTCTAATTAGTGTTTACCAACTAGGACAAGTAAACAGTGAATCCAGTTGGCCTATTTGGTTTAAAGATCCCAAAAAATGTGCACACTATTTTTTCAATCAAATTAGATCATATACAACTAATGATAATGAAATTATTTAATTTTGAAACGAGAAGTCTAAAGATTTAAAAAAAATTACCAGCACGAATATTTTGATCTCATGTTCTGATAATTTAGCTGGTTCATCTTTTCCAGTACCCTCAAATTCAAGTAACACATCCAAGAAATCATTCCTCTTCTCCGCACCCTCCTTTCTTTCTTCCTCGCGTTCCTTGAGAAACATAGACATGATCTCAATGGCCTTCCCCATGTCTCACGTCATCTTCTTCCTCAAACTTTGTAAATCAAACTTCCTAAGAGACGGAAATATGTCAGAAATATTAGCAATACCTGCACATTCATTGATTCCCTTCATGGCATTGAAGAACTCTGAGGCCTCCTTGGATTCTGGATCAGCCAAGTCTTTCGACAGAATCCAATTCCCTAGCATATTAAACGATGCTAGGAATAGAAAACGCGTTACTTCAATCCCACTTCCTTTTTCAGCAGAATTCACTGCTTTCTCTATCCATTTTAACATATCATCCACACATTTTCGCCTTACTGGCACTGTTTCACTGATTTTTTTGTGTACAAACATTTCAACAGTACATATCCGTCTTTGAAACCGCCAAAAGGAGCCATATCGGCCTATAGCCAAAGACCCTTGATAGTAATTGTGAGCCTGATTTACATCAGGTATGAATCGATCCGCAAAGGAAACATCATGGTTCTTGAATAGCTCTTCAGCAGCCTGAGCTGTTTGAACAACCATAAAGTTTGTTGAGATGCCAAGTTTTAACCACAAAACAGGACCATATTTATGTTTTAGACATGACATTTTTTTGTATGGCTCTGTTCCTAGTTCAAACATGTTACCAAAAAATGGCAATCCAGGTGGTCCTGGAGGTAATTTGTAGGAACATTTAGTACTCTTTTTCCTAGAAAAAAATAGGATGAAAGCTGGTAACAAAATGATTGAAGAAAAAAACAGATAACTCCATTTCCATTCCATCTCTCTTTTAGTTCTTTTTTGGATGACTTATTTGGTTTGCTATAAATTATGTGATGGAAGTTCTTATTTATAATGTTTTTTTTTTTTTTTTGTAAGTGGTTCTTATTTATAATTTTATATTGCTTCCCATTTGAACTATTGGCAAAAAAGAATAGTTGACATACAAATTCGATTGAACTCAGTAATTTTAGTTTAAACTTTAGCTCGGACTGGGCTCTCGAGCTATATATTAATGTCTGTCAATTAGATATGACATTTGATTTTCTTTTGAAAAACTTCAGCCCTTTGCTTGTACAATCATGTTAGTTTAACATTTTCAGTGGCTCGTTAACATTGTTAAAGTCAATGATAAATTATGTCCACAAAACTTGTTTCTTTGTTTTATTATACTATGCACATGACTGTCCATTTCCTATTATTTATCTCACATGATAACAAACAGTCGTTAGAATAATTGAGATTACAATTCGTTAAGAAAATGCACTTATGAGATGTAAATTCTAAAATTAAATGTAGTGGGGAACACTTATTTTTGTATGGCTCTGTTCCTAGTTCAAACATGTTACCAAAAAATGGTAATCCAGGTGGTCCTGGAGGTAATTTGTAAGAACATTTTGTAGTCTTTTTCTGAGAAAAAAATAGGATGAAAACTGGTAATAAGATGATTGAAGAAAAACACAGATAACTCCATTCCCATTCCATCTCTCCTATACTTTTTTTAGTGAGTTTGCTATAAATTATGTGACGGATGCTCTTATTTATAATGTTATATTGCTTCTCATTACCTCATAACCATTTAACTTGGTACTATTTATTCAGTGCGCAACTAAATTATTTTTGTCCTAATTACCCTTCAAAAATCACTTTTCTATAAAGTTCAAATTTTGGCTCCACGCGGCAGCTATGGCCTCAAGCTACATGTTATGTGTGTGTCAATTAGATATGAGCTTTGATTTTTCTTTTTGAAACTTCAACCCTGGTTTGCTTGTATAGTTAATGATAAATTACGTCCACAGAACATGTTTCTTTGCTTTACCATACTATTTATCTGACAAGATAGTAGACGTACTTAGAATAATTGCGATCACTATTCATAAAGTAAAATGATAAGAAAATGTTGTAAATTGGTACCCAATAATTGGCACTTGTCGATTATATGCAAGGGCGGAACTATTGTAGCAGAAGGGGTTTCGGGCGAATCCACTGATTTTTCCGTAGATCCTATATTCATATTACAATATCAAATAGAACGTACATATAAATTTCCTGCGAACCCTCTAACACAGTGAGGCGGGTGGCCTAGTGATCTCCCCGCACCCAGTGAAATCATTCAATACACGCACCATGGGTTTAAAACCCACTCACGGCACCAATTTTTTGGAATTAATTTCAGATAAAAACATTGGATTTTTGTTTTTATAAAAAATAGAAAATTGGCAAATGATAATTTATATTTAAAATATAAATAATAGAAAATTGGCAAATGATAATTTATATATATATATATATATATATATATATATATATATAACAGAAAAACGGTTAATGATAATAAAAAAAAAAGTGTTTGGATCATACTTTAAAACAATATCTAACTAGTGATTTCTACTCAGATATTCAAAAAAATTTAACCCAAATATAATTTCATTGATTTCTACTCAAATATTCAAAAAATTTAGCCCAAATTTATTTTCAAAAATTAGGATTCTAACTTTTATTGTTGATCTGATGGCTATCATCCGACCTCTGCCTTCGATATGTACTATGTACTCTCACCTCTCCTTTTTCATTTTTTTTATTTGTTTGCTTTTACACCGTAGAATTATCTATTCAAAAATCAATTTTTAATATTTTCTAAGGTTATCTCACATATTGATAATTGATTATAGTAAATAATTGTTATTTGCTTTTCGAAATTATAACTTTTGAAGGTAGTAATAGTTCAAGGTCACAATGAAACTAGTAAAATATATATTTTAGATGCGAAAGTATTAATGGTGAATTAAATATTTTTTTCTCACTTAAAATAGTATTTTATATTATAATAAAAATATTCAAGAATTATATTTAAAAAATTATTCATCTTTCATTAACAATATTTTAGAAATTACTCAAATCTTCATATTATTAAAATAAGTTTTTAGAATAACAATATCTAAGGTAATGTTTTCAAACATGACAAACATCTCATTAACATAATTTGTGTTTTGTGATTTTTAAGATAGTTATTTTTTTTTAAATTTAAAACCCACAAGTCTGAAATCCTGGCTCCACCTTTGATTATATGATACAATTAGATAAACACTAAAATTTCTAACGTTTAAATCCAATAATCCATTTCTAAGTTATCATACTCCTTTTGTTTCAATTATGGAATTGATTTATCATGAAGTTTAAAAAGAAGAAAAAATAAAATTTGTATAGCTATCAAAGCTTCTCATTTAAGGATAGAATAAAATGCATTGAAATACGTTAATCTTTTTGGATGGATTCATAATTTTCCCATAAAGAAATAATATCACGTGAAATAAAATAAAAAATGCAAATAAAACACAGTGATGAATTTCAAGAGGAAAATAAGTGGGTTAGCTAGGTCAATCAATATCTCTTTCATGTTAATAATGTGAATATAAATATATTCAAGATAATCACGTTAAATATGAGAACTCTTTTAAATAAATTATATTCGTGTATTCTTGGCAAATCACGTACAATGTTTCATAGTCTATATTTTCTATGCAAATCATCCAAAATGATAGATAAGATAACCATTAAGTCGTTATTACATGAATTGCTCAATTAGTAAATGTGAGTAAATCTCAAATTAACAAAAGGCTTAAGTCTGACCTCTTAAAGTTATCCGCATATTAGTCACTTCAATGGTGAAAAAATAAATATATATTGAACATTTTCCTGACCCTTAGTTAAAAGAGGAAGTGTGTAATACACATGTATATGATGTGGCAAAGAAGACATGTGCCATTTAATTTAAAATCAGTATAAAAATGAATTTTGCATATAAACAAGTTCAAATCTAAAAAAAAAAAAGTTTTCAACTAAATAAATAGAAATTATACACACTCACTCTTGTTCACCATTGTTAATTCTCCATATTATGTATGGATTTTATCATTTTTGTTTCTCTATATGCCTTCTTTCTTATTCACATTTAAATTAATAGTGTTTTCTTAAAAGATCTATTCTTTCTTTATTTATTTTGATTATGACTTTTTTTTCTATTTGTGCTTCGATTTATGGGGAAGAAGGGATGTGGGGGAGAGGTGAAGAGAGAGAAAATATTTGAATAATGATCTCTATTTTTTCAGGCAAAGTAGATGTGGATGGTGGTCTCTATTTTTTCGACAAAGAAGATGTAGATAATAATCTCCATTTTTTCTGACAAAGATGAAAGAACTATGGATGGTAATCTCCATTTTTTTTTCAGAAAAAAATAACGGGAGTAGTTCTACATCTGCAAAATTAATAGTACAATGATAAGAATTTTTATTTTTATTTTTATTTTTAAAAAAGAAAAAAAATTGTAAAAAAACAAATTGGATTGTTGTGAAGAAGTGGTTACAACAAGTGTAAAAAAATGACAGGAGCAGCTCTACATCTGCAAAGAGACAACGATTGTTATTTTTAAAAAACAAATAATGAGAAAAAATTGAAAAGGAAAAGAGAAAATGTTAAAATATTGGTTTCACGCGCTCACCAAGGTATGAATTACACTTTTTATGTCACGTCTGCATAAAGTGTTTAAGTGGTTCAAATTCGAGAGGGTAGAGGTGTTCAATAGGTATACGTTCTAGTTGAGGTGTCTAAGTAAATTAAGCGGACAACTTCAAGGTGCCATAGAGGACTTAAGCCTTAACACAATCTTACAAGCGAACAAAATTTGACAAAAGTAAAATAGAGCATGACAAAATCAACCCATAAAATCATGATATATTCAGTTTGTTTAGATTTGAGTGAATTTACGATCTATTCATTTAATTAACTCGGTCCATTTTGACCCAGCTTAATTTAGTTCATTTTAAAATTGCGCTAATATTTAGCCCAGATAGACTCGAGAAACTATCTAAATATTTTTTATTTAATATGTTATAATATAAGGGAGATTTTTCTAGTAGGTACTCGAACAAAGTATAAGAAAACAAAGTAAGAAATTAAAACATAGTAAGAATTAAACGAGTTAGGTTATGGCCCAATTTTTAGCCGTGATAATAATTGGAGAGATCAATTACTTGGGTGAATCAATTATTAACTCAACTTATTTTGACATGCTCAAATTCAAACCAATTCACCCATGTAACACTCCTAATCATATTCTATTTTATAGGGAAATTCATACCAACAAACTCTTGAAATTTATTATGGGACCTTATGGCCCATTTATTATCTCAACTATGCTCTAATTACGTCCACAGAACATGTTTCTTTGCTTTACCATACTATTTATCTGACAAGATAGTAGACGTACTTAGAATAATTGCGATCACTATTCATAAAGTAAAATGATAAGAAAATGTTGTAAATTGGTACCCAATAATTGGCACTTGTCGATTATATGCAGGGGCGGAGCTACTGTAGCAGAAGAGGTTTCGGGCAAAGCTATTGGCTTTTCCGTAGATTCTATATTCATATTAAAATATCAAATAAAACGTACATATAAATTTCCTGCGAATCCTCGTCCCTCTAACACAATGAGGCGGGTGGCCCAGTGGTCTCCCCGCACCCAGTGAAATCATTCAATACACGCACCATGGGTTTAAAACCCACTCACGGCACCAATTTTTTGGAATTAATTTCAGATTAAAACATTGGATTTTTGTTTTTATAAAAAATAGAAAATTGGCAAATGATAATTTATATTTAAAAAATAAATAATAGAAAACCGGTATAGAAAATTGGCAAATAATAATTTATATATATATATATATAAAAAAAAAACAGAAAAACGGTTAATGATAATAAAAAAAAAAGCGTTTGGATCATACTTTAAAACAATATCTAACTATTGATTTCTACTCAGATATTCAAAAAAAATTAACCCAAATATAATTTCATTGATTTCTACTCAAATATTCAAAAAAATTAGCCTAAATTTATTTTCAAAAAGTTAGGATTCTAACTTTTATTGTTGATCTGATGGCTATCATCCGACCTCTGCCTTCGATATGTACTATGTACTCTCACCTCGCCTTTTTCAATTTTTTTTATTTGTTTGCTTTTACACCGTAAAATTATCTATTCAAAAATCAATTTTTAATATTTTCTAAGGTTATCTCACATATTGATAATTGATTATAGTAAATAATTGTTATTTGCTTTTCGAAATTATAACTTTTGAAGGTAGTAATAGTTCAGGGTCACAATGAAACTAGTAAAATATATATTTTAGGTGCGAAAATATTAATGGTGAATTAAATATTTTTTTCTCACTTAAAATAGTATTTTATATTATAATAAAAATATTCAAGAATTATATTTAAAAAATTATTCATCTTTCATTAACAATATTTTAGAAATTACTCAAATCTTCATATTATTAAAATAAGTTTTTAGAATAACAATATCTAAGGTAATGTTTTCAAACATGACAAACATCTCATTAACATAATTTGTGTTTTGTGATTTTTAAGATCATTATTTTTTTTTAAATTTAGAACCCACAAGTCTGAAATCCTGGCTCCGCCTTTGATTATATGATACAATTAGATAAACACTAAAATTTCTAACGTTTAAATCCAATAATCCATTTCTAAGTTATCATACTCCTTTTGTTTCAGTTATGGAATTGATTTATCATGAAGTTTAAAAAGAAGAAAAAATAAAATTTGTATAGCTATCAAAGCTTCTCATTAAGGATAGAATAAAATGCATTGAAATACATTAATCTTTTTGGATGGATTCATAATTTTCCCATAAAGAAATAATATCACGTGAAATAAAATAAAAAAAGCAAATAAAACACAGTGATGACTTTCAAGAGGAAAATAAGTTGGTTAGCTAGGTCAATCAATATCTCTTTCATGTTAATAATGTGAGTATAAATATATTCAAGATAATTACGTTAAATATGAGAACTCTTTCAAATAAATTATATTCGTGTATTCTTGGCAAATCACGTACAATGTTTCATAGTCTATATTTTCTATGCAAATCATCCAAAATGATAGATAAGATAACCATTAAGTCGTTATTACATGAATTGCTCAATTAGTAAATGTGAGTAAATCTCAAACTAACAAAAAGCTTAAGTCTGACCTCTTAAAGTTATCCGCATATTAGTCACTTTAATGGTGAAAAATAAATACGTATTGAAAATAAAAGAGGAAGTGTGTAATACACATGTATATGATGTGGCAAAGAAGACATGTGCCATTTTAATTTAAAATCATTATAAAAATGAATTTTGCATATAAACAAGTTCAAATCTAAAAAAGAAAAAGACTTTCAACTAAATAAATAGAAATTATACACACTCACTCTTGTTCACCATTGTTAATTCTCCATATTATGTATAGATTTTATCATTTTTGTTTCTCTATATGCCTTCTTTCTTATTCACATTTAAATTAATAGTGTTTTCTTAAAAGATCTATTTTTTCTTTATTTATTTTGATTATGACTTTTTTTTCTATTTGTGCTTCGATTTATGGGGAAGAAGGGACGTGGGGGAGAGGTGAAGAGAGAGAAAATATTTGAATAATGATCTCTATTTTTTCAGGCAAAGTAGATGTGGATGGTGGTCTCTATTTTTCGACAAAGAAGACGTAGATAATAATCTCCATTTTTTTTAGAAAAAAATAACGGGAGTAGTTCTACATCTGCAAAATTAATAGTACAATGATAAGAATTTTTATTTTTAAAAAAGAAAAAAAATTGTAACAAAACAAATTGGATTGTTGTGAAGAAGTGGTTACAACAAGTGTAAAAAAAATGACAGTAGCAGCTCTACTTCTGCAAAGAGACAACGATTGTTATTTTTAAAAAACAAATAATGAGAAAAAATTGAAAAGGAAAAGAAAAAATGTTAAAATATTGGTTTCACGCTCTCACCAAGGTATGAATTACACTTTTTACGTCACGTCTGTATAAAGTGTTTAGGTGGTTCAAATTCGAGAGGGTAGAGGTGTTCAATAGGTATACGTTCTAGTTGAGGTGTCTAAGTAAATTAAGCGGACAACTTCAAGGTGCCATAGAGGACTTAAGCCTTAACACAATCTTACAAGCGAACAAATTTTGACAAAAGTAAAATAGAGCATGACAAAATCAACCCATAAAATCATGATATATTCAGTTTGTTTAGATTTGAGTGAATTTACGATCTATTCATTTAATTAACTCGGTCCATTTTGACCCAGCTTAATTTAGTTCATTTTAAAATTGCGCTAATATTCAGCCCAGATAGACTTGAGAAACTATCTAAATATTTTTTTTAAAAATATTTTTTATTTAATATGTTATAAGTCATAACGGAGATTTTTCTAGTAGGTACTCGAACAAAGTATAAGAAAACAAATTAAGAAATTAAAACATAGTAAGAATTAAACGAGTTAGGTTATGGCCCAATTTTTAGCCGTGATAATGATTGGAGGGATCAATTACTTGGGTAAATCAATTATTAACTCAACTTATTTTGACATGCTCAAATTCAAACCAATTCACCCATGTAACACTCCTAATCATATTCTATTTTATAGGGAAACTCATACCAACAAACTCTTGAAATTTATTATGGGACCTTATGGCCCATTTATTATCTCAACTATGCTCTAATTCAATCCGACCCCACTTGTTAACACCTCTAGTTGATATTCACGTTCATTTGACACTTCTAATCATACTCAAATTCAACCCAACCCATTTAACGTCCCTAAGACTCACTAGTCTATTCAGAATTTTATTTGCACGGAAATTCATACCTAACAACCATATGGGACCAAAATCTTTAAGGTTAATATTGGTAGGGGTTGAATTTGGGTTCGAAATTCAACCCATTTCATTTAACAATCCTACTCAAATTCAATCCAACCCTTTTAACAACTGTCGACTAAATAGTCTATTCAGAATTCTATTTGCACAAAAATTCATACCAAACAAAAACTCTTGGATGTGGCCAAAATCTTTAAGATTAATATTGGTAAGATTCGAAATTCAACCAAACTCATTTAACACCACTAGACTCAATAGTCTATTCAAAATTCTATTTGCAAGAAAATTCATTCCAAACAAACACCCGAATGGGACCAACGCCCTCTTGGGCCGACCATAGGCTTCCACCCTTCCAAAGTGCAATGGAAGTCACCAGACTAGGCCACAGGTCTTATTGATCACCCCGTCCAGATATGTATGTTTCTTTGTTAGCCCAGTCCATTACTTATACTATAGCTTTTGCTAGCTTCTCCTCAGTTGGCCATGTGGGGAAAATCACTCAGAATGACATTAGCTCTCTTTATCACTCTGTTTGGAAATAGAAAACAAGAAAAATCAATGGAAAGTATATTTGATTCTCTTTTAATACAAGATTAACTATGAAGTAAGCAATAGTGTTGCATAACAAGAACAATTACTTGACCTGATGGTTTATCGGAAACCGTCTCTCTATCTTCACAATGTAGGGCTAAGGTTTTGTATACACGACCCTCTCCAGACTCTACTTGTGGGATTACATTGGATATGTTGTTGGAAAATAAGCAGCTGCAAAATGGCACCTTTTGATGATAACAATGAACCACATGATACAAATATTATATCTAATGAATTCCTCATTCTAATGTGCACAATAACATGGCTAGAGGATGTATAAACGATGAACATATATACATAAAACCTGTAGAGTAAGTCATTGAATGTTGAAAGGAAGAGAAATTTTCATCTTAGTTGTACCAGGAAAATAAGTGTCTTGCTCTTCTTTCTCAATATATAAGGATGAAAGCATACGAAATCATAGACATGAGTTGTTATCGAGACCAAAACAAGATGGTATAACGACTTCAAAAACTGTATAACACAAGTTCGTATTCAGAATCCATTAAGGAATCATATACAAGAAGCATCAAAATCAATTTTAAAAAACTGCAGCTATTTGAAGAACAGTTGAAATAAACATATCCATGTGCCTCAAAATATCACAAATGACCCTCATTGCACGTTATCATAGTTTACGCAAACGTACATATCCAAATGCTCCAAGTAAACATCGATATAAACTGCAGACATAACCATATCTGTTAAAGGAACATTGTTGTTCTTGAGTATAAATAACCAAGAAACCCCCAATGTAATAGTGAGGCTGGTTTGTATTTGCTCTTTGCAACTAAGGCTCATTATCTCACCTTCTTTGACATGTGGCTATATTAGATTGTTAGCCCTATCTGGCGTTGTTTCGTAGTGCAGTACATTTGAAATGAAATCACTTATCTTAGTTTTTACCAAATTACAATCTTGTTTGACAAAGATCTACATACTATAATTTTAGTACTAACAGAAACTCCAGTTAGCACTACAAATACTTATTATAAGGAAAATATCCAAAAATATATAACTATAAAGACGAATACTTGTTGGCTCGATTAGATTAATGAGTTGTCAAGCCTTTATTGGTATCACTTTCAAAGAGTCGCGTTTTCTGGCTGTTACTCCCATGCTTTCATCCATATTGATAGATTTAGGAGTGACACCATCGGGAAGCTCCCAATCGAATTGGTGAAGCAATGATCCCAGAGCAAATTGCATCATTCGATAGCCTAAAGGCAAACCAACACACATTCTTCGTCCAGCACCAAATGGAATTAGCCCATAATGCTGACCCTTCACGTCTATTTTTGAGCCAAGAAACCTCTCGGGCTTGAAACTCATAGGGTCGTCCCAACATTCAGGATCTCTTCCAAGCGCCCAGGCGTTTATCAAGACTTGAGTGCCTTTTGGAACGTCATACCCCATGAACTTGGTATCTTGAATTGTCTCTCTTGGGATCAAGAAAGGGAGAGGAGGATGTAAACGAAGTGATTCTTTGATTACAGCTTGCATATAAGGAAGATTTTCGATGTCACTTTCTTCAAACTTGTTGTTTAATCCTACTACTTTTGATATCTCTGTTTTCACTTTGGCCATTGCTTGTGGATGGCGCAAAAGCTCTGTTAGTGCCCATTCTACACTGCTACTCGTCGTCTCTGAACCAGCTAAAAACATTTCCTGTTGTTTCATACATATACAACAAATTTAATTTCATGGTAATTCAATATTGGAGTTGAGGGTAAATTTCACGGGGATTTTAACCGTGTATAATTAGTGTTTACCGACTAGGATAAGTAGACAGTGAATCTAGTTGGCTATTTGTGTAAATCCCAAAAAACTTACACACTAATTTTCAGTCAAATTACTCCTCGTTGTTTAAGTGGGAAAACATTATTGAGGAGTGAGGACCAGATGTTATTGCCTAAGCAGAACAGAGTCTTCTTCTCCAAACACAACTAACTGAAATGAAAATGATTTATGTTTGAAAAGAGAAGTCTAGAGATTATTTTAAAAAAACTTACCAACACAAATATTTTGATCTCGTGTTCTGATAATTTAGTTGGTTCATCTTTTCCACTACCCTCAAATTCAAGTAACACATCCAAGAAATCATTCCCCTTCTCCACACCCTTCTTTCGTTCTTCCTCGCGTTCCTTGAGAAACATAGACATGATCTCAATGGCCATCCCCATGTCTCGCGCCATCTTCTTCCTCAAATTTTGTAAATCAAACTTTCTAAGAAACGGAAATATGTCAGAAACATTAGCAATACCTGACCACTCCATGATTCCCTTCATGGCATTGAAGAACTCCGAGGCCTCCTCAGATTCTGGATCAGCCAAGTCTTTCGACATAACCAAATTCCCTAGCATATTAAACGATGCAAGGAATACTAAACGCGTTACCTCAATCCCACTTCCTTTTTCAGCAGAATTCGCTTCTTTCTCTATCCATTTTAACATATTATCCACACATCTGCGCCTTACTGGCACTGTTTCACTGATTCTTTTGTGTACAAACATTTCCACAGTACATATCCGTCTCTGAAAGCGCCAAAATGAGCCATATGGGGCTAAAGACAAGGACCCTTGATAGTAACTATGTGCCTGATTTGCATCATGTATGAATCGATCCGCAAAGGAAATATCATGGTTCTTGAATAACTCTTCAGCAGCCTGAGCTGTTTGAACAACCATAATTTTTGTTGAGGTGCCAAGTTTTAACCACAAAACAGGACCATATTTCTGTTTTAGAACTGACATTCTTTTGTATGGCTCTGTTCCTAGTTCAAACATGTTACCAAAAAATGGTAATCCAGGTGGTCCTGGAGGTAATTTGTAGGAACATTTAGTACTCTTTTTCCTAGAAAAAAATAGGATGAAAACTGGTAACAAAATGATTGAAGAAAAAAACAGATAACTCCATTCCCATTCCATCTCTCTTTTAGATATTTTTTGAATGACTTATTTGGTTTGCTATAAATTATGTGATGGAAGTTCTTATTTATAATGTTATATATATTGCTTCCCATTTGAACTATTGGCAAAAAAAATAGCTGACATACAGATTCGATCAAACTTAATAACTTTAGTTCAGCTCGGACTGGGCTCTTCAGCTATATATTAATGTCTGTGTCAATTAGAGAATGACATTTGATTTTCTTTTTAAAAAACTTCAGCCCACTTTGCTTGTACAATCATGTTAGTTTAACATTTTCAGTGGCTCGTTAATATTGTTAAAGTCAATGATAAATTATGGAAATGACTTTGTCCATTTCCTATTATTTATATCACATGATAACAAACAGTAGTTAGAATAATTGAGATAACCATTCGTTAAGAAAATGCACTTATGAGATGTAAATTCTAAAATTAAATGTAGTGGGGACACTTATTTTAGTTTAACGATATAAGACTAATACTATTTGAGAGGTTCTGAGTTCAAACTTTGAATATAAAAATTTTTTGTTAGAAATTGTTTCCTCCTTAAATAAGTATCATGTAACATAAATTTAAATTAGTTCAGATCTCAGTGTGAGTACCAGACATTAAATGAGAAATCAAAATAATTATGTAGCAAAAAGCAAGTTGATCTTCTAGAAGGGTGGTGAGTGGTGACATGTTTATGAGTATTTAATTCATGTGGGGGACATTGAATCATGTATGGTATTATCCACAGCACTTGCAGTTCTTCTAGAATGAAAATGACTAGGATAAGTCTATGAGAGATCCATTTATTGATTTTATTTTTTTTGGGTGGGGGTGGGGGTGGGGTATTTGATTAAAGGCACAACCCAATGCACTAAAGTTTGCGCTATGCACAGGATTTGGGAAAGAGTCTAATCTAAGGCTGGGCACCGGACCGGAATGGGACCACCGGACCGGAACGAACCGGTACCGGACCGAAACGGGACGGTTTGACCGGGTTGTTGACCGGTACCGGGATGAACCGGACCGGAACTACCAGAATGGAGGCTCAGTTCTGTCCCGTCCCACTATATACCGGGATGGAACCGGGACGGACCGGAATGGACCGGAACGGAACGGGATGGGATAAACGGGACGGCACATATAGCTATTTCAAAAAATAATTATTTTTTTTGAGTTATTTTGAATTACGAAAATTCGAATGTTTTTTTATTCTTCTAAGTTATATTAGTTTATAGTATTTAAGTTTTAAAATTTATAATAATTTTACTTAAGTTTATTTTAAAGATTTTTTTTTTAATTTTTACGTATATAAGTTTGTAAGTTAAGTTTAATAAAGCTTTTTTTTTTTAGTTTTTGAGCTTATGTAGTTATGTTATAAGTTTTAAAGATTTGAATCTTTTGAAGTTTATAAGTTATTAAGTTATACTTATAACTTGTAAGTTAAATAACTTAAGTTTGTAATTTTAAAAAAATTAAATAAACAAAAAAGAAATGCTAATAAAAGTAAATAATGAAAAAAATATTATTTTTTATTTTAATTAAAAATGATTTACCGGGACCGGACCGGAACGGAACCGGAATGAACCGGGATGAACCGGTACCAAATCATGGTACCGTTCCGTTCCGTGTACCGGTTCAATGTATCCCATCCCGTCCCGAATACTACCGGACCGGAATGGTACCGGAACGGACCGGAATGGTACCGGTACAACCCTTTCCGGTGCCCAGCCTTAGCTCTAATCATAAAGATTTATTGTATATAGTCTTGTCTTGTATTTTTGCCCGAGGCTATTTCCAAGACTTGAACTCATGACTGTCTTAGAGTCGTTCAAATTGTGGCCTAAAATTTAATTTTAATAAGAAACTTCGAATTAATTTGAAAGTTATATTTTAGCTCTTTAAGATGTAATATAAGTAAATAGTTTTTTCTTATATCTTTGAGTTTTGAATACTTAAATTTATATTTTCATTTGACAAAGTTAAATTCTTATAAATAACAAAATTGATAGTATCTACTTGTGAAGAAACATTAAAATAAAAGAAAGTGTAATAAAAGTTAATAGTATAAACGAATTTTAGAGGGATTGGACAAACACATTTCGACTTATTTACATCATATGATCTTTTTCTGAGATTGCTCTTTAAATTATGTTATTTGTCAGTAGTTTGTTATACTAAACTTCGTCATATTTTTTAGACAAAATTTAATCCACCAAGTTAAAAGGGGATAAAACGAGAATTTCAAAAATAGCAAAGATAATAGACATAATAAGGCTCTATAGTTATAATTTTGATAATTACACTTCATAGCTATAGTTGCGGTTTGTATATTTCGCTTGCAAATATACAAACATGGTAAGTATATACAAATAGAGGTTGTGGTTTGTATATTTCGCTTGCAAATATACAAACATGGTAAGTATATACAAATAGAGGTTGTGGTTTGTATATTTTGCTTACAAATATATAAACAGGGTAACTATATACAAATTATGTATTTATACATTTAGGAATTTTTCAGCACTCTATTTGTATATTTCGCTTGTCAATATACAAACAGAGTAATTTATTATTAATTTTTCATAAACTGTATACAAATAACTAGGGTAAACATATACAAATTCTGGATTTATACAATTAGAACCAAATTATACAAATTCTTGCTTTATGCAATCAGGGATGAATTATACAAATTCTGATTTATACAATTAGGAAACCAAATAGCAAAATTTCTCGAAACTGTAGTCACAAATTAAATATAATTGAAACTATAACTATATTACGTAATATACTCTAGATGTTTGTCATTTCGCTTAATTTTCCACCAAGTTAAGGTAATTCTTGAGTTAAATTTCAGCAAGTTTATATGTTCTAGCATATGATTGTATGTGTTCTAGCATAAATATTATCAGTTATCTATTATTCAGGTAAGCAGTAAGATTCTGATATGCTTTCATTGTGCACATAGTTTTCAACATACTGAACCCTTAAACTCCCTCTTTATGACTTCTGAGTGAAGAGAAAACTTCTGAAGTCTGTTTCGTCATACAATCACGGTTCAAGTTTTTTTTTAAATGTGTTCTGTGTATGTGTTTTTTTTTTAACTTCCCTTACAATTTTCTCTAAGTTGTTCAAGAAAGGTTAAGAGGATACTGGACCCTCAAACTCTATTTATGACTTCTATTTAGTTGAATGAGTATAGGACTGAGTAAAGAAAAAACTTCCAAAGTCTGTTTGTCATACAATCACTGTTCAAGTAAAAACATAATAAAAATAGTGATTCAGCTTGACCTTGAATTCCCACTTCAGTTAACAAAGCTTAAGGCCATCTGCACTTGGTTTCTTTTCAATTTAATATAAGCTAGTTTTTTCCACTTCTAACTTATTAAAGAAGGAACTTTGTTCTACTACTCTATTTTTTTCTAAAAAAATGCATGTATTGATTGTGTGTTTTATGGTAATCGGTGTTTGTTTAAGTGGAAAGGGATCAGATATGGAAAGGGAAGAGGGGTTTCCCATATGACCTGAGTAACCTTCTGCTCTTGGGATAGAGCAGAAAAGCAGTAAATAGAGTATACCTCAGGGACTGATGACTTTGAATATAACTAAAGTTGCTCTGTGCTGCTGATTGAATTTGTAACAACATTGATATGCAGTCATGTTAGGAGTACACAACGCTTTAAAGCAAATACATCCGGATATCATCACCATCGTTGTGCTTCGGCATCCTCATACTTTTTTTGTGAATTCTAACAAACTAAGAATAGCTAAAGAGAAAATCAGAGAGTTTTCTAGAGTTTTGCCAACAATTTAAAGTAACTTCCACGATTTCTTTGTAATCAGTCATCTTTTATTCTAAATATCGTAAATCTGCCCTTACCTCAACTATAGTATTCGTTACAAAACTGACAAGAAAAAGTGATTACGAATTGAGCAAACTTTAAGTTTGGGTACCACCAAAACTAGAGTTATGGAAGCTAACAGAAAACAGCAAAAAATATCTATATACAATGTAAGCTAACACAGAATTTGGCTACTCCTCGGATGCAACCCGCTGCTTCTTCCATTTATAAGCAGAAGCCAAAATGTTAAGATTGTTCACCTGCATTTCTTCAGGGAAAAGATAGTCTATGTACTCCTCGTAGACTGCTGGACCATCCTCCATGTCTATTTGCCTTCTCTTCGTCAGTTTCTTTGGTAGTTTGGCATAGACTAAATTGACATCTCCAAGCTCACCAAAACTGTTTTCCATATTTAGCCATTCTTCCAGAAGCATTCCTCTTTCTTTTTTCAGTTCTGGTGCAGATATTCTTAAGTAAGAAGAGGCCCTCTCAAAAACATCTCTAGCATTTTGCAGGCACTTCTTTTTCTGTTCAACATCTGATTCCATAGCCGATGCCTCAAACTTGGCATAACTTATCCACACCTTTAAATGTTTGGTGCGGTTAAGAAGTCTTTCATATAGTGCTCTTGTTCTTTCAAATTCACCCTCAGAGATCTCAAAGTCTATGTAAGCCTTCCATAGTAACTCTGGAGTATCCAGTGCAGGTTGATCAATTGCAAGCTCAAAAACAGCTCTGGCTCTCTCCGTTTCATACAAGGACCTCTCTAACCCGGCGAATTTTCTCCAAGCATAGCAATTTTCTGGTGACCATTCTAAGTACTTCTCATAAAGCTTTCTGCAACGATCTATGTTCCCAAATTGCAGCTCTATCTCAATGTACTTCTTAAATATCTTGTCTTTAGGAGCCCTTCCAATCGCTTCTCCAAGTAGAAGCCGTGCCTCCTTGAGTCTCAACTGCCGAATCTCAAACAGGGCAGCCAACAACCAAATCTTTGCAAATGAAAACTTGTGATGCGGAATCAGCTTAAGACACTCCCTGTAAACATGTCTGGTTCTTTCCATGTCTTGTGCATCAATCTCTTCATATAATGCATAATTAATCCATAAGTAAATGTATCGTTGCCAATACCGCTTCTCTTCAGCAGGAGGAACATTAGCAATGGCTCTCTCATAAACCTCTCTAATCCTCTCTTTATTTCCAACGCTCTCTTCTAGACGAATATAATCAAACCACGTATCATAGTTACGTGGATTCATCTTGACTTGATCCTCATACTGAAACCTCCTTTTTCCAACTATAGCATCCTCAATACCTTCCCTATCACCGTACTGCTTTTCAAATGCCACAAACTTGCTGTACAAATCCTCAGCTCGCCCTTTTGGTATCCGATCAAGTGCAAATTTATATATGCACCGTGCCCTGTCCGTCTCCTTACACTTGTCCTCAAACTCTGCGAATGCCAGAAACAACTGCTCAGCTTCCTCATCATCATCTGCCAACTTATCCACAGCCCTTTCATAACAATTCCTTGCCCTCCCAATCTCCCCATTCTTCATCTCAAATTTTGAGAACCTAATCCAAGCACTAACTTTCGGATGACACTCCACAAATCTCTCAAAAACTTCTCTTGCCCTCTCTATTTCATTATACCTTAACTCAAACTTAATATAAGATAACCACCCTTGCTGGTCCGGCATCCACCCCATCCACCTCTCAAAAATCTGTCTTGCACCAGCTACATTGCCAAGCATCTCTTCCATATGAATATACTTGTACCACAACTGATCAACCCTAGGCAAACGGATAACAGCTCGATCCCATAGATTACGAGCATGATTAACAAACTTATTCTTCATCTCCATATCAACATACTTCAACCAGATGGTTTGGTCACGATTGAGTGCATCAACTCCAAGTGCACGTTCCCAAATAGAACGAGCACGCTTCAAGTCCTTTTGTGATTCTTCCCATTCAGCATATTTCACCCACACACTCTTGTTCCAGCCAACACGGCTAATTAAACCCTCAAATTCCTTTCGCTTGCGAAGGCGATAATCAGCTACTTCTGTTGGATCAGTGATTTTCTGTTTGGGCAATCTGATTTCCGCCTCTTGACGTTCTCTAGCTTCCCGGAGAATCTGCTCTGCCGTGATTTGGATTGGGGCTGGGGTTTTGTTCTTCACCCGCATAGCTCTAGCAAGAGATAATGAAGCCATTAACGGAATTGTGTTGAATTGTAGAGAAGATGGAAAAATACGTGACAATTTTATTTTAATTTTTCCAGAAGAGGAGGCTTTATGTAACATCACATAGAAAGTTTTTTCCTATTTGGTTAACGCAACCTTTTCCTATTAGGTTTAGGTTATGATTTAAACTCAATACATCTTAATTCTTATAATATCATAATATAATATTTGGACTTAATACTTATTTATTTGATTAATTCAATTATCAAATAATAAAATAATCAAATCCATTAGCAAAGATCACAACACTCGTTAATGTGCATGTGTTTCCATAGGTTCGCTGATTGTATTGTTTATATCAATATATATACTAATCAAGGGTAACATTGTAATGACCCTCCTGGTTATTTATGTGTCTTGCCTTCTGTGAGTCGTTTAGAGCATTCTTGTAGCGACCCCAAGTCATTTATGACTTGATGGGACTGACAGTTCGGTCACCTGGTCGTTCATTTGGTCTTGGTGCAAGTTTTTGTGATTTTGGAGCGCATGTGATCGGCCTACAGGTAGGCTATGGTTTTCCTCTCTTAGATTGAGCTTGAGAGTGTGAATGCATGTTGATTAGTTGGGATTTGGGTTGGTAGTTATTAAATCATGCATAGGTGTTTAGAAATCATGTTTTCGGCCTATTTCGAGAATTATCGGGTAACTGTGAGAATGTTTTGTGTTATTAATTGACCCTCCTCACTATGTGGAGTGCTTGTATGCTTAATTATTGTTTATTTGAAGCATGTTGGGCCTTAGTTTAGGTTTGACTAGGGATTGCCTTAGAAATACATAATTCGGATCCGCTAGGCTTTAGTTTTGCCCCGACGTCGCTCAGCCGGCTTAGATCCCTGTAAACTGGTGTAGCAGACTTGAATTTGATAGTTTGGGTCTTAGCTAGGCGATACGCTTGCTCCGACGATAGTTACCCTTATTTCCCCGATGTTACGGCTTCACAAGTTACGTCGGCGACACTAGTTCTGCTTCGTGATTTGAATTTGATTTTCAATTCGATTCCAAGGACTTACATTGATTGGCTAAGTATGGACGGCGTTCTACGGACATTTATGAGCATGGATCGATTAGGACTCTTTCATCAGCTACATTGGCCTTATATGGAGCATCCGATTTAAGGTCCGACATCTATTGCCCAGATACTTATATAGAGCATCCGGTTTAAGGTTCGGCCTTTATTGCCCAGATACTTATATGGAGCATCCGGTTTAAGGTCCGGCCTCTATTGCTCAAATACTTATATAGAGCATCCGGTTAGAGTTTCGGCCTCAGATACTTGATACTTGTGATTGGTTACTTGGGTACTTCTGGTGAGTATCCGGTTCGAGGTCCGACCTCCGTACTGTCAGATTCTACTAATTGGGGTTGAAGTTCTGGTTCGATGTTCTCCGTTCTTGGGTTCTTATATGCAATTCTCTTTAGTTATAGTTATTTTGTGTACTCGTCGGGCTTATGGGGGTCCGTTCAGATTTTTATTTAACTTGCGCACGAGTGTACCTTCTGGGCTTATAGGGTCCATTTAGGTGTAGTTAGCTTATAGATTAGGCAAAATGGTCTGGTGGACCCTTGTACTTGTATCTGTTTGTATTGTGAACCCTTCTACTTACCCTTTTGTCATCTAGACCCCTGAACCCATCCAAACCCAACATTTTAAACACTTTTTTTGATGTGGTATGGAGTGTGTTGCACAAACACGTACACGTTGGCCAAAAAGAAAAAAAAAATCCACGTATGATATTATATTCCATGTGGCAAATGACTCACCTTAAACTAAGAATAGTCCTAACTCCAGCGAAATTTTTCAAACCTTCGCGACTTTTACACTTCTCCTCTTCTCCTCTTCTCTTCTCCTCTCCGCGACGTTCGTCTGTGATTTTTCAAACCTTCGCTCAGTTGAAGCTCAATTCCACTCCGATTTTCGTTGTAAGTTCTTGCCTTTTGCGTTAGTTCTAATCTTTTTCATTTCCTCGCGCGTATCTGTTTGATTTTAGGGTCGATTGTCATTCGATTTTTTGAAATTTTTTGGGGATTTTACTTTGGTTTGGATGTAATATTATTGTAATATGCTTTCTTAGTTGATGTATGACTTTGAGTGACTTCAATGGCATATTTCGTGAATTCGAGTAGATTCTAGGGTTTATTCGTAAAATCCCAATTTTGACTAAAATTAATATTTTATTTCTGGTCAATTGTCTTGGGTATTGATAGTGTTAGTGGAGCATTATTACAACAATTACAGTCATGGTAAGTTAATGGCTTTAACTGTTACAACAATTCATTATTTCCTTAAAAAAATTAGGGATTTTTGTGTTACAGTCATGGTAAGTTTATGGTTTAACTGTAGTTATTTTTTTTTTACTTTACAGGCATCGTAAGGTAATGGCTTTAACTATAGTGACACTTCAATTTCACTATGGGGGTTGTTTTGTATCTAATCCTACTTTAAGGTATGTCAATGGAATTAGTAGTGTTGAAAAGATTAATATAGATGTAGATGAGTTGCATATTATGTTGTTTCATAAAATAGCAATGGAGTTGGGTGTTGAAAATATTGAGACATTTGGATGTAGAGTCAACAAGAAGGGTACTTTTTACATGTTAAATACTGATTCTGATGTTTTAAACTTTCTGAATGGTTTGAATGATGCTGATTTTGTTGATGTATATGTTGTACATCCCATTAGTATACCTTTAGTTGTAGAGGAGATACTTGTATTGCCTAGCACTAATGCTGATGTGTCATCATCTCCACAACAAGATAATGCTGATGTGTCCTCCTCCCCACCAATAGATAGGGCTGATGTGTCTTCATCTCAACCATTTGATGAAAATGAAAATAAGGATTTAAACCAAAATCAGCCCCATTTAGTTGAAGAGCAGTCCCCTTTAGTTGAAGAACAAGCCCATGCCCCTAGAGTTGAAGAACATTCTGATTCTGATTCACTCTATGATATTGATGAAAATATTGATGATTTGAGTGATTTGGATGGGGAGTTGCTTCAAGCTAGGCAGTCTAATATTCAAGAACAAGTTAAAGAAAAGACTGCTAGAGTAAATCTAGATGAGATACCATCTGGTCCTATAGGTATAGATATTGGTTTTGAAGGCAATTTGGGTGGTGATGACCCTTATTTTGATAGCTCAGATCCTGGTAGTGACATTAGTGAAGATGAAGGGGATCCTGTTGAGAATGATGAAGTGGTAGATCCAGCACCTAGGAAGGAAAGTACAAAGATCTACTTTGATCCAACTGGTTTTTATTTCAACTGTATATGGTATTTTTGAATCACATAGAGTTCAGAGAGGCACTGCAAACTTACTCTATTAAGAAGGGTGTTAATATTAAGTTGAAACCTAATGAGAAGGAAAGGATAAGGGCAAAGTGTAATAAAAAATGTTGTCCTTGGCATATTCTTGGAAGTATTGATGGTAACACTGGAAATTTTAGTGTTAAAACATATTTTCCTGTCCATAAGTGTTTTAAAAGAACAAGAAACAAACTGTGTACCCCATTTGGATTAGTAAACATTACAAGGAGAGGATTATGAGTGAGCTTACCATCAAACTACATCAGATTCAGTCTTTGATACAAAAGCAATATGGTTTGTATGTTAGTAAGACAAGTTGTAGAAAGGCAAAACTGAGAGTTATGAATGAACATATGGGAGATTTCATAAAGGAGTTTGCTAGGTTGTATGATTATGCTGAGCAATTAAAGACCATAAATCCTGGAACTACTGTATCTATTAGGACATCCAAGAACACAATTCCAGGAAAAAAGGTGTTTATGAGCATCTATATTTGTCTTGGTTCCTTAAAAATTGGATGGAAAGAAGGGTGTACAAGGATTATTGGTTTAGATGGTGCATTTCTTAAAAGTGTATGTAAAGGTGAATTGTTATCTTGTATTTCCAAAGATGGAAATAATCAGATGTACCCTATAGCATGGGCAGTAGTTGATAAAGAAACCAAGGACATATGGTCTTGGTTTCTCAAGTGCATCAAACATGATTTGGAGCTTACAGAAGGTGAAGGACTAACAGTGATGTCTGATATGCAAAAGGTATTACTATATTATTTGTTAAATTTATTTCTTCATTTTTGGAGTAATTAATATTTAACATTGTTGTATGTCAAATGTTTTTTGTTTGACAGGGTCTTCATCTTGCACTTATTTATGTATTGTCAAATGCTGAAATTAGATGGTGTGCTAGGCATATATGGGCAAACTGGAAAAAAGACTGGAGGGGTGAAGAAAGGAGAAGAAAATTCTGGCAGGTTGCCAGGGCATCATTTGAGGTACTTTTACAGTCCAAACTTGATGACTTGAGTGAGTTAGGAGTAGGCATTGTAGAAGCTTTGTTTAAGTATAACAAAGAAGCATGGTGTAGGGCATATTTTAAAGAACATAGCAAGTGTGATGTGGTTGAGAACAACATGTGTGAGACTTTCAACAGTTGAATTTTAGGTGCTAGGTTCAAATCAATAATCACTATGCTAGAGGAAATAAGAGTCAAAGTTATGGAAAGAATGAATCACATGAGAGAATTTTTAGAAAAATGGATTACTGATGTAGCACTAATGGTCATGGATATTCTTAGAAAAAATGCTGAAATTGCAGATAATTGTGAGGTAAAGTTTAATGGTGATCTTGGCTTTGAGATTCATGATCCACCATATAAACATGTTGTTGACCTAAGAAAGAAGGTGTGTAGTTATATGTCATGACAATTAAAGGGAATTCCTTGTGGCCATGCACTTACATCAATTCATTATAAGGATTGGGTTGTTGATACATTTGTTGATCACTGGTATAAGAAGGAAACATACCTGAAAACATATAATAGGTTTATTCAACCTATGACAAACATGAAGATGTGGCCAAAAAGTGATAGACCAATCATTGAACCACCTGAAATTACAGCTATGCCAAGAAGACCAGGAAAAAATAGGAGAAAAGATAATGATGAGCCACTTAAGAAGAAGTTTGGAAAGGCTACAAGGAAGGGAAAAAAATGAAATGTTCTGTGTGTAAGACTTTTGGACATAACAAAAAAGGATGTCCAACTCTGGTAAGTTGTGCTTTGATGTCTCTTTGTTACTGAATTTTACTCTTGTTATACTTTTGATTTTAAAATGTGTTTGTAGAAAAATGCTGCTGCTGGAACAAGTGTTGCAAGTGCTGCAACTGCAGGAAGCCAGTCAAGTGTAAATGCAGGTCCAAGTGTATGTCCAAGTACAGGTCCAAGTGCATGTCCAAGTGCAGTGCAGGTTGCACTCCAAGTGCAGGTCCAAGTGCATGTCCAAGTGCAGGTTGCACTCCAAGTGCAGGTCTAATTAGTGCTCAACAATCAACTTCTAGTGCAGGTGACCAAAAAAGAAAGACTGGCACAACTTTGAGAGGTGGTGCAACTCTTGCATATAAGAAACCAAGACCAAAAAAAGCAAAGACAACTGGTTATGGTCTCTTATTTGGATGAGGTGGCAGTGTAACTGCGAGGGTATGTATTTTATCATTTAAACACATTAAATTACTTTAATTGATATTAGTTCATCTTTAAGTTAAGATTTTTGTTGTTCTCTCAGTCTGAAAATACTGATAGGGTATTACATAGTGCTACATTGTCAAGTTCAACTCCTACCAATATTGATATTGGTTACAAACCCAATGGACTAAGGTGGAAGGGAAGAGCTGAAATTACTCAAAGGCAGCTACAGGATGAGAGTTACAGAAGCACTCAAGGCACACCAAGCACTCAAGGCACACATTAGATTTCACTTGGTTTAGCTTAATGACTTGATCCCAACTAACTTTATTTTGATTAATGACTTGATCCCAATTGTTTTGGTTATGCTATTAGGAAGACTTTGTTTTTGTATATGAATGCGCGCATACATGAATTTGTGTTATGTTGCTATTAGGAAGACTTTGTTTTTCTGTATGAATTTGTGTTTGAATGAAGTTGCTATTTAGATTTCTGAAGCAAATGCAGTCCATTTCATTATTAAATAACACCTAGTACAAATTAATATATCTTAAAAATAACGGCTACAAACCAAATAACAACAATCACAATAACAGTGATATCAATACTAATGTTTGATCCTTGCCTTCCTTGTCTTCCTTGCCCTGAACTCGTTGATGGATTCTTAATGTTGTATTGTTCTTGGCATGTTGAATTATTTGCATCAGCCCATCGGAAGAATCCACACCCATTACCGGATGAATATTTTTGGCAACCCCAAAACATTCTTCCAGGATTAGTTGGTGTTCTTGATGTCTTTAATTCAGCATATATTCCACAGTAGCAACATCGAACCATCATTGTGAAGACCAACAAAATCAAACCAACAAAAATACAATAGAACCACACACAAAAAAAAAAGATGAAACAAAAATACAATAGAATCACACACAAAAAAAAGATGAGTAGATCGAAGGAAAAAATAAAGGCATAAAAAATAAAAGAGAAAAAAATTTGAAGAGACAAAATCGAGAAAAAAGCTCAAATTTGTCCAACAATGATGTTTGAGTGAAAATAAAGAAGAAAGATGGCCTTTAAAGGTCAAAATCTGACTGTTAGTGCCTTTTTAAGGCTTCTCACACTCTTACCTTGTGTGTATCACACGCTCCATGTGGAGTCTTTCCACATAGGATGCCACATCAAAAAAGGTGTTTAAAATGTTGGGTTTGGATGGGTTCAGGGGTCCAGATGACAAAAGGATAAGTAGAAGGATTCACAATACAAATAGATACAAGTACAAGGGTCCACCAGACCATTCTGCCTATAGATTACTTTAGTTAGTTCTTTCTACACTCGTGTGCATTCCATTGTTAGTTAGATTTCCGTTCTTGACCTCTGTTTGTGTTATTCCTTCTTTTCATATTGCCTTTACTTTTCAAGTTCAGTCGGCATATGATGCCTACTGGGTACCTATTGTTTTGGTACTCATGCTACGCTCTGCATCTGTTTCGTGATGCAGGTCCGAGCACCAGTGGCCAGCATTGATCCTGTTTGGAGTAGTCTGATCCAGAGACGGGGGTGAGCACACGGCGTTTTGTACTATTTCAGTCTCCATCTGTGTATAAAGACTTGTCTTTTACCTTTCGAGACAGTCCAATCTTTGTGGTCCACTTTTGAGACTTGTACTCGTTTTGTTAGTAACTCTGTACTAGTGACTTTCAGGTTCTGGGAGGGATCTTTATTTATATATATGTTTTGGTTTGCTTCCGCCTGTTTATGTTGTTATCTTAAATCTTGCCTACTCTTGTTTAGTTTCTGCCTTCAGACTCATTACTTGTTGTTCCGGGTTACGGGTTGACTTATCTACTGGTGGGTTATAGTAGGTGTCATCATGATTCGAGTAATCGGATCGTGACAAACATCTAATTACATTCATTAACGATCAAATCACATGAACAATACGATATATGCTAAAAAATTATATAAAAATATATGTATAAATTCAATTTAATGTAGCTAATTTTGTGATATACGCCATGTAAAAAGTTTATGTAAACCTAGCCAATGAAAAATCTAATTTATTTTTAATAATAATGTATTGTTTATATATGATATAGATACACTAATTAAGTAATATGTAAATTAGTACCTCCTCCATTAGACATATAGTTTGTGACTAAGCAGCAAGTTTATTAATATTTCACAATTACTTTTAAAGAAAAATGTATTTTTTTAATAAAGTTTTAGTCGAATAAGTAAAATTCAATATGAATCAAATATTCCCCCTTCCTCACAAAATTACGAGACTCACAGTTGAACAGTATTGACAGTGCTATAATCAGGAAGAGGAAGAAGAATTGGGAAAATGGCGATGGAGAGAGGTGAGCTGATTTACAAAATTTACAGAGCCCTAACTTATGGATTATCGCCGCTGATTCAGCTGCATCTGCGGTGGCGCAAATTCCGCGGCCTCGAACATCCTCTCCGCTGGCGCGAGCGTCTCGGACTCCCTTCTCTTTCTCGGCCCCCTGGCCCTCTCTTCTGGTTCCACGCTGTCTCACTTGGTAACTCTTCTTCTCTCTTCCATTATTTTTTTTGCCATGTCTTAGCTTGTTTGGATGGTTGTTAAATAACATATTGTGTTGTTAGTTTAAATACAATAATTATTACTTAAATTTTATTATATCCTCTCGTTTAAGCCGTTGCTAATAACTACAAAACGTACCATTTTATGTAAGGATCCATTTGGTGTAATCATGTCGTTACCTTATTTTTTTCCTCATTTTGTGTTTATTTACTACTTAATAATCCTATTTATCCTTTATTCTACTTATTTATAATTTATCCTTCAAATTGTTGGTGTCTGACATTAATACATTATATAACAAAGGAATTGTATTCATTAAAACAATACAATACGATACAATATATAAAATACGATACATTATGAAACAATATGTAATAACCATCCAAACTTAGTGTTACTCTAGGCTCACAAGCATAGACAGACTCATAATGTATGCATATCAGAATTAGAGAGTGTGAATATATACATACACATATTATTATTATTTTTTGTGTATTTGTAGATATAAACTCTCTTCCCCCAAACACGCACACACATATTTTTTTGTTATTGTGTAGGTATTTGTAATTTATACAATTTTATATTGTGCAATTGTTGTTCAAGTTGTTGATCTATACTCCCTTTGTCCCAATTTATGTGATACCTTGTAATTTTGCATCAAGTTTAAGATAGACTTCTGATTTTTTTTATCTAAAACAAACTTAGCATTTGTGTGGCAATAAATCATTTCTTTAAGGAAGGGTAAAGATGAATTTTAAAGTTAAATTATATCTAATTATAGATAAGTGACATTCTTATTGGGATGGACTAAAAAAAAAAAGTATGCCACATGAATCGGGACAAATAGAGTATTATTTATTATTGTTTCTTTTTTCCTTTTTCATCCTAATATGAAATTGGTACTGGCTATTTAATTGTTTGTTAAAATGTGGAATTAGGTGAAGGAATGTGTGCGATTCCTGTGATCAAATGCTGCATAGAGAGGAGGCCTGATGTAACTGTCTTGATGACCACAACCACCACATCAGCATTGTGAGTCTTAATTTTAATTCAAAGTTTCTTTAAGTGTTTGGTGATAACAAATTTTGTGATATGATAGTAGCCAGAAAACTTAGTATTTTGCAATTATAGTTTAGTTTTCTGCTGCACAAAATGGAAGGTAGTGTGGGAAATATATAAAAAGATGTGGTTCTGTGATTATGGGGGAAAATTAATGGCACAAGATATCCTTGATATTAAAAATCTAGCTTAGTGTATTAATTGTTGACACAAGAAATTAAAGACCTGTTTGAGAGTGCATTTACGTTGTTGATAGTAGTGGAATGCAAGTTATGTTCAAGATTCCTTTTAGTGCCCAATAGAAATAGAAGGCATATCTAACTTATTGGATCAAAACAATGCAGGCATAATCAACTACTTTGTGATGAGAAACAAAAGATATGTCTTAGATCAGTTAATACAAAAATAAATAGATTTTACTTGCAGTATGCTATTTACTTTAATTTGTTTGCTGATGTGGATATTCCAATTTGGTCATTTTAACAACTTCTGCCAGATTCATGTGGGCATTATTTTCACTTCTCATTTCACTCCCAACTGAAAAGCTGATTCATATTTAATACCTAGTTTGTTTGTATTTTTCTTACAGTGAGGTAATAAAGCACCAGCTTCCAAATAACGTCCTTTATCAGGTACCTGTTCGATTTCCTTAAGACTGATGCACAACTTACATTTTGCTTGATAGACGTCACTAAGTTGAGTTATCTGACAAGACACCAACTTCCCTTTCAAGTGTACTATTTCAATTTTGACTTTTGTAAGTGAAATCTAAAAACAGGAGATCACACCCTAGCTCTTCTTCTATGCTGTTAGCTTGTTTCCTCCCTCCCTTTCTTCTGACCATACGGGGTGAATCTCACTTTCTTATTTTTCAGAGTTCTTATGATGTTCTGGCATTTCTTTTTGTGCTCAAATTTTTCTTCTGAGTATTTTGTCTTCTGACCTGCCTGTTTCCACTTATAAAACTGATTTACGTTTTCTTTTAATCCAAAATTACTCTTTGCGATTTATATTTTATACATGGCTTTCTCACCAAAGTTAGAAGATAGAGAAGGTGCGTCTCTAACATGTTTACAAATTTACCAGTTTTCTCCAGTTGACACTCCTGGCGCCATTGATGCTTTCCTTCGTTATTGGAAGCCAAGTGCAATCATGTTAATGGAAAGTGAACTCTGGCCAAACCTGATTATAGGTGCTGCGAAAAATCGGGTAGGTAAATATCTTTACTGAATGCTTCTGAACTGAGAGATGCCTGTTATTGTAACTTTTAGTATCTTGACTAAAGGCTTATATTTTCTGCTAAGGATTCGATGCAAATTTCACTTAATTTTTTCATGAGAACACTATTTCGTTTAACCACTGTTATCGTCCAGACACCCTATTTTGTGGTTTAGCATCCATCTTGTTCTTTTTCGTTTTAATTCTCATTGTATTCACTTATATGTCACTGTATTATGTTTGTTTCTCTGCTTACGCTCAACCATTATGCTACTCAGATTGCACTTGCATTGCTTAATGCTCGAATATCTACAAAATCTTATGGCAGTTGGTCTCAGCCATTTGTTAATTCTCTGACATCATTAATGCTCTCCAAATTCTTGCTGATTCTTCCACTGGTACGTATCTCATATATTTTCATTGAAGTGTCTGGATTTTAAAGACATCATTTTACCTTTAGAGTTCTGATTTTTATTTCTATAAAGAGCACTACCCAGGCAATTCGCTTTCAACTGCTGCAGTGTCCACCCTTCATCATAAATTTTTGCGGTGACCTAAAGTATGGTATGGCCAAAAATAAAGACTTATTAGCTTGCATGATACGATAGAACTACTAGCACTCATAATAAATTCATTTATATATTCCTTTAGAAATATTGTTGCATTTACCACTGCTTACCAGAGAGCAGACATTGATTGTACCCTTCTTCTCGCTTCCTTGTTCTTTTTCCCTTTAGCTGTAGGGAACATTGACACAAATGAAGGGGATCAAAGAGCGCTGAAAGAGTTGCAGGTACAGCTTATGAACAGAAAGGTTTGGATGGCATCTTCTATTCATAAGGGTGAAGAAAAAGGTAGTTGTTTTTGCTATATAATGTCTGTCCATGTATTAAAGACTTTTCATGGAGATGAAGAAATGAAAAGAATCTTGAACGTGAAGCAAGGGTGTTAGATAAGAGAGTCATGAATGCCCCTTTTTTTTATGTTACTTTATACCATGGTAATAGTTTAAAGTCATGTGTGTGAACAAACTGTGTTCTGTGTATGTGATTCTTTTTACCTACCTTACAATTTTCTCTAAGTTGTTCAAGAGAGGTGGAGAGGGTACTGGACCCTTCCCTCTTTATGACTTCTATTTGGTTGAATGAGTCTAGACCGAGGGAAGAGAAAACTTCTGAAGTCTTTTTGTCATACAATCACGGTTCAAGTTTTAAAAAAAACTGTGTTCTGTGTATGTGCTTCTTTTTAACTTCCCTTACAATTGTCTCTAAGTTGTTCAAGAGAGGTTAAGAGGGTACTGGACCCTCAAACTCTATTTATGACTTCTATTTGGTTGAATGAGTGTAGGACTGAGTGAAGAAAAAACTTCCAAAGTTTGTTCGTCATACAATCACTGTTCAAGTAAAAAAAAATAAAAAATAGTGGTTCAGCTTGACCTTGAATTCCCACTTCAGCTAACAAAGCTTAAGGCCAGCTGCACTTTGTTTCTTTCCAATTTAACATAAGCTAGTTTTTTCCACTTCTAACTTATTAAAAAGGAACTTTGTTCTATTTCTCTATTTTTTTCTAAAAAGATGCATGTATTGATTGTGTGTTTTAAGGTAATCGGTGTTTGTTTAAGTAGAAAGGGATCAGAAAGGGAAAGGAAAGAGGGGTTTCCCATATGACCTGAGTAACCTTCTGCTCTTGGGATAGAGCAGAAAAGCAGTAAATAGAGTGTACCTCATGGGCTGATGACTTTGAATATAACTAAAGTTGCTCTGTGCTGCTGATTGAATTTGTAACAACATTGATATGCAGTCATGTTAGGAGTACACAACACTTTAAAGCAAATACATCCGGATATCATCACCATCATTGTGCCTCGGCATCCTCAGCACGGAAAACAAATTGCTTTGGTATGATTAATGTTCTAGTCTATTAGAATTTATTTATAGTCCTTCTCAAATTGCCCTAACTTATCTCTCTTAAAAGCTAACTCGACCAAATCATTAAGTTTATTGAACCATGAACGCTCAAGTGCTTCTTCAAACTGTCGAGTGAACTCTTGAATGATCTTGGTCTGTTCTTCATGCTTGTATTCATCCTCATTCTCATGTCCATCCTGTGGGCAGTGGAGGAAATAGTTGAATGGGTTCCTGATATTTCATTATAGTTCAAGAGCAAGAAATTTGTCAAGTCAACATAAAAATACTTGAAAACAGCCATATTTTGTTCGTTAAATTGAGAACAGCATGCGCTTTAACCATAAACCATAAGATTTAGAGGAATCATGATCCCAAGTTGCTAAAGATGTCCTCAGGATTGATGTCAAAAGCGACCTTTATCTCATAACATGGAACTTGTAAATTACTTCCTCTATCTAGACTGAATTTATGTTGTCTTCCTCAACTTATGCAGGAATTGGAGAAAGATGGAGTAAGGGTAGCATTACGGTCTCGTCACGATAAGCTCATGCCAGGGACAAACATATATGTGGTTGACACATTAGGTTAACCTCTTTGGCCTTATGATAATTCCTCAAGCTAGCTGACTCAGATTTTCAGTTTAGATCTGTTTAAGCTTTACATCCCATCTCCTTTCTAAAAAGTTAGTGGGTTATTATTTTCCTGTAGGTGAAATAGTCGAATGATCTCCATCACACTTTTTTGTGAATTCTAACAAACTAAGAATAGCTAAAGAGAAAATCAGAAAGAGTTTAGAGTTTGTTGCTAATATGCTTTGTTCTAGTTATGAATCAAATTGCCTAGAATGACTAGGGTGCGATGCATACCAATTGATATGGTGTAGATCCACATACTTCAACAAGGTACAAATAGAAGTTTCACTTTTGTCTTGCAAAATTCCCTGTGTTCCACCTATAAAGAAGATCCAGCTTGCACATGAGAGCAGGTTGAAAATCTAACCCCAAAAGAAGCTATACCTTCATAAGAACTAAATCTTATTTGTTGAGCCACAATCCACACCATATAACAACTTTCGTATATGTATCAGATATTTGCCTAAAGAAGCTAGAAGATTAAGTACAGTAAATTTTAACAGATGAAATACTGCCCTTTTGCTTGCTGTTGCAGAGCTGTATTAACAAGGTCATTGATATTTCTTATTATTTTGCTCTGTAGGTGAATTACAAAAGTTTTACAGACTAACACCAATTGCTGTGATTGGAGGTTCATTTCTACCAGGTTCAGCTGGTCATAATATTTCAGAAGCCGCTGCAGCAGGCTGTGCTATTTTAACTGGTCAATTCTGTTTCCATCTTTTAGATAGAACTTGGATCCAGTCTGCAGCTAGGCTGGGATCAAGGCTTCTTTCCTTTGTTTCTTTGGAGTGCCTGATTAATTTGTAGTAAAATTTCATGTTTGATTCTCATGTGGTGCATAATTATATTTATATCAGTTTTTTTTATTGGTTCAATTATCAGGTCCTTATATCGGTCATTTCTCTCATATGGCAACACAGATGCAACGCTTGAATCCTTTGTCAGTATTACAGGTCTGGATACTTACTTTGATCTATACACACTCGGCTGGTGTGCATTGGACATTCATAATGTGCTATTTACGCTTTTTATTGCAAGGGAAGGATGGCATGAATATTTTAGGAAGGGTTAGTTCAGCATGTGCAAAAAACTCTTTTATTTATGTAGTCAAATTTCAAGGTCAATTATAAGAGGATCCTTGAAATTGGAGAAAGGCAGAGAACTAACCTATTTTGGAGAAAAAGGAGACCCAATGTAGTATATAAGTATAACCAAAAAATGAGAAGGTGGAACAGCAACATAACACTTGGCATTTTGAGATTGAAATTATCTTGTTCAATAGCTCTTATTGAATGATTAGAAATGAAGAGATAAAGCTAGTCAAGACAATTATATTTAATAACTATTTTGTCAATAGCCTTTGACTGCAAATTTTGGATGCATTAGCTCCCTGTCTTTCTCCTAGAATGTGCATCTAATGTACTGGAGCTAACTATCTTTTGTACAAATTAGCATTTTCTAGGTGCCTTAAATGAAATTACTTACTTCATAAAGAAAAGTTCAATTGCCTTTGACCGACAAAAGTTTCAAGAACCAGGTTGTTATCTTCTGCAGAAATTCTGAATATTTTTGATAGCATAGAACTGTAATAGTGAAGTATCCATATAAAGTATGTCAGATATATAAATTGATACAGTACCTTTTAATTTTCAACAGTACAATCTTTACTAGAAAGATAAACCAACTACAGTATAGAAGCATATGCACTTACGAGTCTGAAGGGCTGAAAGTACTGTTATCACAGAGGCATCAGCATATTTCAGTGTTTACTCTGGTTTACTTTGTATATGATTTTAATCTCCCTTTTTGAGATCCTTGTCGGACTCCTTTGCTCTGGCAGGTTTCTGGACACATTCTTGTCGAAGCTCTCAGCAACCTTCTTAGTGATGCAAAACTTTTGGAAGAACGTCAAGAAGCTGCTAAGCAAGCTTATCATGCTCTGTCTTGTGGGATCACTGAAAATGTTTGGAGCTTTCTAGACTTTCACATTTTTCGGATAGCACTGGCAAACGAAGGTTTGATGCTATGAATCCCTATCTTCAGATCATCCCCATCTATGATTGGACTGTTTCATGTTAAAAAAGCATTCACGAGTTCCTGCATCAATATCATGAGATCTTGAACAGGGAAGAAAAATGTGAAGAACCTAAATGCTGTTCCCTCCTTCCCCTGTATATCAGGTTCTTGTCTATTAATTTTCATTAATGTGGTGAGAAACGTCCTCAGATCATTGCATGCTAGATTCAGTCTTGCAATACCTCATTAATATCTGGTTGTCCACAGTATAGATCACATTCTCCCCTGTTTATTTTCATTAATGTGGTCTTCATCAAAAACAGAATTCATTAATGTGACGAGAAATGTCCTCGGCTCATTGCATGCTAGATTCTGTCTGGAATTACCTCATTAGATATCTGGTTGCCCTCTGTTAACTCCTCAGCTGTAAGCTTGCTTGCCTGAAATTTCTGCAGGATCTACTGTAATGCATTTCCTTTGAGTCTCACCTACATCCTTACTTGGCTAATACCCTGGGCGATTTGGATTTCCCTTGCTTCTTTTTTATAGTTCGCGGTAGTTAAATATCTACTTTTTTGCTTTCTCAGATTGTCCTTAGTGAGATTTGCCTCCCAAGATGGTTTATGAGTAAAGAGCAGCCTAAGAGGACAAGGATTTTTCAGGGGAGGCCTCAAACGGAAGTGTATCACAAGTATCAGGTATTGGAGATGCATTAATTATATCATTAGCTGTAATTTGGGTAGTGTTAGGTAACACATTTCTTACACCGTTTGATTAAGAACTCTTTTGGCATAAACTCAATAGAGAACAATTTTGTTTGGTTAGGAAGTCAAAACTTGTTTCCGAACAAGCGACACAAAGATCTTCCAAAGAATGAAGTATTCCTGGTTTAGGGATCATCAGTATTTGCTAATTATGTTATTTATATCATATTACTACTATTAAATGCCACAATTTAGTGTAGAAGAAGGATCTAACTGACTTCTATAAATTAACATTGATTCAGTCCAGTGACAATGATGCTTGATTGGCTCGAGGTGATGTTATTGCTGCAATAGTAACTGTTAAGGCATGCAAGAGGGGAGCAACTGCAATTCTCCCGAGTGAGATTGCTCAAAGATTGAAATGAAGAACATGATAATCTGAATGGAGTGCATTTGCACTTTTGTGGATTGGACGCGATACTTTGAAATCGCTGGACTAGTTTGCTGATTAAAGTTATTTACACCTTGCATGGCTTCTCCACTACTGTATATTGGCTTATTCCCTAGCTGCGTCAAGCAACTTCCTGAGCTTTGTGATGATTTCAGCTTCTATCAGGATCCATCTATACAGCTTTCATCAGAACTCTATTCTGGGAATCAGTGCCTCGAATGTTGACTGTTGTTGCTGTGGTAACAGGTAAATACAGTCATAATCTTCATCGTAGAGGCGACCTAGGTGAAAAATGTCCAGAAATTTGTTCAGTTAGCAATTTGTTACAGTTATGGCGAACTATGGCTGGGAAATGAACAATGACAACATTGACTAATGCTGAGAAGTAGAGTATACTCTGTGTTCTACATACAAATGCAGATTAAATTAACCAGAACAACTGTGTTTTTTTTTTTGTTATAATCGTGGTATTCGGGCCAATTTATGCGCATCACTACTAATTCACTGGTACTTACTATCTTCCACCAGAGCAGTTGTTTCTTTGCATGTCGTTACTTCTTATTTTGCTTGTGGAAATGTGTATCCCCTTGAGAAGTTTCCTTTCTCGTTTTTTAGTTTAACCATTTGGTATTCAATCTATTCGCTCAACTAATTCAAATTTGTACCATATAGATCATTTAAAGCAAAAACATTGTCCATCGGAATTCCTCCATCACCCAAGATCTTGACTTTCATCAAGGATAGAAGAGTCTTATTCGTTCCATCATCTTTTATATTATTTCATCAAGGATAAAAATCACTATGTTCGAAGCAGCTCTTGAAGAAGAAAAAATTCAACTTACCGTCCTTTTTTTCTTTTTCGTACACTATAATGTCAAAAATACATTATATTTAATACAATAAACAATATATATTTATTTAATTCAAGCAAATGTTCTAATGTTAAATAATTGTTGTTGAATGCATGCTATGTATAACTAAAGGGCTATTTTTATATAGCTGTCTTTTGTAGCCCCTAATGGCCACCACCTTAAATAACAGATTATTTAATATGAAATGACCAAAATCCAAAAAGATACGACCTTCCTCACTACAATTATTTTTTTCAAAATAATAATTACGACAAACTTAGGTATGCGTGTATCGCCTAACTATTTTTTATTTGAAATTTGGTGTATTTATCGAGCGGAGTAAATTTAAGATTTGAATTTTTGGGTTCGATTCTTAAAGGTTTTAACATTAAATTTACTTTAAAAGTATGAGTTCCTATTTATTATATATTGTGATTTTAATGATTTTTTGCAAGTTATGTTTCACATTGAAAATACTGAATTCAAATGAATGTGAGTGGTAGAATCCAAATTTGGTCGAAGTGGTAAAATCAAAATTAATGCAAACATAACTCTATTGTCTTATATTCTGAAATAAAGTTTTACACTATCATCTTTATTTATTGTAACAAATAACCTATCTTCTTTTTAAAATTACAATTTTCACATTTTATTTTTATATCCAAAACATCTTTAGAAGGATTTGAACCCAAGTTTGAGTATCACGTGAAACTTATAAAAATTCAAAAAAGGTTTAGTACTAATTCTTTTCAAACCACTTTGAACTATTTAGAAATATTTTACTATTAAATTAACCTAATAATGTTGGGGATGATGGCAAGATTAGAGCAGCAAAGCTTTGACTCATTGTATTATTGTACCGGACTATATAATACTAATTTTCTCTTGTGTCCTCTTTGAGAATCAAAATTTAGTTTTTAGGCTTGTTACTTTTTAAAATATTAAAAACTCATTATTTATTTATAACTGATTTAGCTGAATAAACATGAAAAATATCATAGTGGAATTTTGTTGAACTTAATTGTTGAAAAAAGACAAACGTGCCTTTATTTTTTGAAGGTTTAGATTGTATCTAAAATGAATTATTGGAATTGACAATAAAATGTAAAATATCTAATTTAAAGTCATATGAAGTTCATTTATATGAATTTTGAAGCAAGAATGCATTGAAATTACGTAGTAAATTAATTTTGTGGCTAAATTATGAGAATTTATAACATGACAATGATTTAGTATAGTCGGAATTTTTCGCAAACTACGGTGAGTTCGTTAGACCAAGCAAAATTGCACTAAAAGATTCTATTTTGTGCAAATGTTCAAAGGACACAAAACTATACCTTTTGGTAGAAGGCAACAAATACTTTATGAAAAGTGCATAAGTTGATCGTGACACTATGTTATAAAAATAAAATAAAATTGTGCGCATCACCCAAAAAGAAAAAAGGACAGGCCAACAGGATAGTTCTGCCCATAGATTATGACAACATCATTTTACATGTTATTTTTATAAAAAAAACTAACAAAAGAACATCTCAATTAATTTGAATTCGTATTATTTAAATTAAACTTATTTAAAAGAAAGTGTTTAAGTTTTTGTATATATAGATTTCAAATGCAACATTTCTTATTAAAAATGAAATTATTTTGTATATCTTTATCGTATTTTTAATTTCTTAATAAAAATTCTGATTTTGTCACAATAGTATTATTGTTTTGTTGATCTCGAAAATTTCATAAAGAGATTGAAATCTCGAATATTCCACAAATGATGGAATATTTATATAGAGGTCAAATCTAAATCATCCTAGTTCGACAAATACGCCACTAACGGTCCTCGAATTATGTAGATCAAGTCTAAATCATCCTAGTTTGAGAAATACACCACTAACGGTCCTCGAATTATGTAGATCAAGTCTAAATCATCCTAGTTTGAGAAATACGCCACTAACGACCCTCAAATTATGTAGATCAAGTCCAAATCATCCTAGTTTGAGAAATACGCCACTAACGCCCCTCGAATCATGGATAAATCTTAGGAGAGTAGAATCCAGGGATGAACAAAATTGTACCCGCACTATTTATCAATAAAATTATGTTTCTCCATATTTTATTTGTGATTGCAATTTCTTTTCTATCACTTTAAATTTTGTTGCAAACACATCAATAACAATAATTTGTATTTTTTTTTTGTTTCAAAAAAAAAATAAAAAAAATATTGTTTTGTTTTGTTTAGGTTTTCATCTTTCAATAGCCAAATAACTCTGACTTATTGCTCCAAAACATGTGATTTTTTATTTATTTTTGTTTCCCACTCGGTGTTCGAAGTCTACATTAGATCTTCGATTAAATTCGGATCGCGCACTGCAGGATCTATTTTGTGGATGACGCTCTTAATAAAATTTTCTCCATACCCAAACCTCAAACCAAAAATCTTTGATTAAGAGTGAAACACTCCCCATCAATGCATCACAATTCATGTTGTTTCATTTTTACTTTTGGGGCCTCTAGATGACCACATGTTTCTTCTAGAACATGTTCTATAGTACGACAGGTCCCCATGCTTTACTGCTTACGCCCTCCTTTTTCCCAATAAACACCTACTTCAATAAATCGTGTTTTTCGTGGTTTTTTCATGTTTATAATTTTCGTACCTTCAGTTGATTTGGCCCCTCGTAAATAAATATATTTTAATAACTAAGATTGTTTTCACTTCATAAATTTTATTTTATTTTCGTATCAATTTATGTAACATTATTTTATTAAATATAAAATTTAGAAGAAAAAAATGAATTTTAAAATTTATAGTTTGAAATAGATTTTAAATATTTTTATGATTGAAAATCACTTTACTAAGAGTAAAAAGAAATAAAATTTAAGATTAACTTGAGAAAGATGACATTTTTTAAAATAACAGTATGCTAAATTGGGATGAATGGATTATTAAGATAAAAATTATCTACACTTTTATTAACTCCGCTTTAAAAAATAACAGTATGCTAAATTGGGATGAATGGATTATTAAGATAAAAATTATCTACACTTTTATTGACTTCACTTTAAAAAATAAATTCGTCTTTTAATTTTAAACTACGGATAATTTTATAAATAGATGTTTAGCAATCTTAAAGGAAATTTACTTGTTAGTATAAATTAGTTTTTGGCTATGTGCATTAAATGTGTGTTTTATATATAAAAAAATTAAATTTATTAGAATGATTAAAATTTTACAAAATAAGTATCACTATTGATCTCATGTAATTTAATATTATCTTTTTTGAATCGTTTTAAATCACTTTTACCATATGTCACACATATTTTGTTTACCTACCCAAAAATGTTCAACCCTATACAAATTTATAGTTATATAAATACTTAGTTATAAATAATAGTATCTAATATTTCTTATATATACACTTGTATTTAATTTATCATACATTAATGTTGCTTTACTTCTTTATTTATAGTTATTTTTTGTTGCGATATTGTAGTTATATTTGTTTAATCAAACATGGCATCATGATTAATGTCATATTATAACAAACTTTTTTATCTTATCTCTATGATAATACTAACATAAAAACATATACATTTAAAAACTCAAAAAATACTTAAAATAAATTTTAAAAAGGCTATCATCTTAACTTAATAAACTATACATTATAATTACTATTCTAAAAAAATTACACTATAATTTTCAAACAACCCCTTAAAATACACAAGAGATTTTATATATTTATTTATCATAGAGACCAGTCAATGGTTGGAAATAGATCCACAAAATATACCAAGACTTAAAAAACGTACTATTTTTTTTCTTTTTCTAAACTAAAATTCAACTGAAAACAAACTATTTGAAAAGAGGATAAAAAACAACTATAAATGTCATAAAATATAATCCCTCCGTTCACTTTTAATTGTCATTATTTTCTTTGTAGAGTTAAACTATAAAAAAAATTGACTACATTATCGATGTATTTTTTCATCATATTAATATGCAAAAAATTGTAATTTATAGAACTTTTTGTATAGTTTTTGAATATCTAATTTTGTTTAAAATATTGAATTAATGTAATCTAAATTAATGTTAAAAATTAGTTAAATTATCTTTCGGAAGACGCAATACGATAAATAAAAATGGACGGAGTGAGTAGTTTTCATCAACTTTCAACAAATTTCTTGAGGGAAAAGAAAACAAATACACTAAACTTTAAACAAAAGGAGTATTCCACAGCAGCCCATTACAAAAAGAATCAAACCCTCAAAGCACCAAAAAAGACTCCTTCAAACTTCTAGCAAAGCACATTCTCTTCCCTTTTTCCACTTCTCTCTGTGAAGTTCTTCACTTTTCTTCATCTGGGTCTGTGATTAATTCAGCAAACATGCATTCAAATCACTTACTTCTTGAAGAACCCATCAGGATGGCCTCAATTTTAGAGCCATCTAAAGCAGTAAGTATCAAAAAGATTGAATCTTTTCGATGTATTCTACTGTTAGATCTATGTTTGCATGTGGGTTTGTTGTTTATATTTGATGGGGTTTGTTTGTTTTTGAATCTTGCAGAATTTTTTTCCGGCTATGACTAAGATTGTTGGGACATTGGGTCCTAAATCTCGATCTGTTGAGGCTATTTCGGCTTGTCTTAAAGCTGGAATGTCTGGTAATCTTGAAATTTTGTTACTTTTTTTGGTTTTTGGTTATTAGGTTTATAGTTGGGTATGTATTGATTAACATTTGTTTGTTGGTAGTGGCAAGATTTGATTTTTCATGGGGTGATTCAGAGTATCACCAGGAGACTTTGGAAAACTTGAAGGCATCTATTAAGGCTACTAAGAAGCTCTGTGCTGTATGTATCACAATTTGTCTTTTTGTCCTTTTTTTTTGCTACTGATGTAATTAATGCTTTTTTGTTTTCTTTAAAGTTTTTAACTTGCCTTGGTTTTATTCAGTTTTGCTCTGTTTTTTAGACTCTGGTTGTTTATACATCTGTCCTGTGTGGAGAGTGGGTCAGGGGCATATGTATTAGACATGTACTGTTATGCTAAGTCTGTACTTGTTGTTACCAATAGAGATATTGGATGACTTTTCCCACAAGGTTTTAGTCACATTGTAAGAAATCAACTAGCTTTTTTGACCTTTCTCTCATGGTTTTCATCCCACTTCATCGACTACTTAATCACACCATTGACCCTTGTTTTGGATGGGTCTTAAGTTCTGGGATCTGCATCTCGTCAGTGGGTTACTAATCATAAAAACACATGTCTGGAAACTTAATGCTGTCTTGAAGCATGCGGCAGTGGGTGGCGGGAGGGAGGGGTTAGGCAATTTGTAAATTCTGTTGTTGTCTTTGTCTTTGTTGAAGTGTCAGTTGGAATCATTGAACTGGACTTAACAAATATTATTTAGGGGTTGTGCGAGTTACAAGCACAACAACATAACCAGTGTAATCCCACAAGTGGGGTCTGGGGAGGGTATAGTGTGTGCAGACCTTACCCCTTTTTTAAAGTAGATACTATAGAAAGCATGACAAAGTAAAACATGATTGTGTGAGAATCGAAGTACCAGAGAGTAGAGACAGTAGAGTAGAAGGCCTATGCAAGCTAATGTGTAAAGAAGCTTTAGATGTAGATTGTGTGTCTCTACTCCAACTCAGCCGTACAGTCTCTGAATGCGAACCTATGATGGCAATGTAATTGGATATGTTGAGCATTGTCCAATATAAAGGCACTAAACATACATGCTGTTTTCTTTCTGTTCAGGTCATGCTAGATACTGTGGGTGCTGAGTTGCAGGTTGTCAACAAACGTGAGACAACTATTTCACTTACGGAAGATGCAATTGTTACTCTGACTCCTCATCAAGGTCAAGAAGCATCTAATGAAGTGTTGCCAATAAACTTTGGCGGATTAGCCAAGGTCCAGCCTACATCTCTTGTCTTTATTTTTCCCTTTCAGACAGTATATGTTTGTAAATTAAGTTCATATGGAAGTTTAGTAAGTAAATTTTTTCAAAAAGGAACCAAATGGAGCAGTTTTTTGCAAATGCAATTTAAAATTTAGTGGAGAAGACAAGATATCGACATTGGGATAAGTATATTTATTCTGCAACTCCATGGTGATAATGATTTTTGTTAATTTTGCTTGCAGGCTGTAAAGAAGGGAGACACCATTTTTGTTGGTCAGTACCTCTTCACAGGAAGCGAAACAACATCTGTTTGGCTGGAGGTATGAATTAGATGTTCTTCCCCCTCTGTGGCATTTTGGTGACATTTGGTTGGGAGTAGTAGATAAATTAATCTCCACGTAAAATTTAACATTTTTTTTGGTTAGCTAACTTTATAACTTGGCTGATTCATACGATGTTTGCTTCCAATTTTTCTTTTTCACATGACTAATACCTGTATGAGTTATGTGGGAGTGTATGTGTTATCTTTATGCAGGTAGAATGCGGAATAGGAGGGTAAAGATTAATAATACACGTATTAAACAATTGAGTGTCAAAATAACCTTTCATGTAGTAATCAATATTTTGTTATGCTAACAGAACATATTTAAAATGTGCACTGTGTTCCAATGACCCTTGTGGATGAAGGCTATCAAAGAAAAGAAGAAAGAAAATTGATTGATATGTTTGTAATTGTACAATCTCTGGACTAAGAAAAGCAGTGTAAGTTCATTTTTTTAAACTGTTAATTAGATATTTCTGATGTGGCTTCACAGGTAGACCAAGTGAATGGGGATGATGTCATTTGCGTGGTAAAGAACTCTGCCACTTTAGCTGGGTCAATGTTCACCCTGCATGCTTCTCAGGTTCATATTGATATGCCTACCCTCACGGATAAAGACAAAGAGGTAAGTTACTCAAAGTTCATAACAATTGATAAGAGCTATTTCTATATCACTTCTGTAAATAATGAAGATCAAGTTGCATAACTAAAGATAATTTTCTCTGAGAACTTGGTGCTTAAGATAACTATAACTGCTTACTCTCGAGTATATGTGGTTTTTGAATGTCAATGTCTATTGGATATATGGTTATTGAGACTTGTAATCGACATATATGAGTTGTAACATAGTTTCATTCTTGTTTCCTGCCCAGGAGTAGGCACAAACCACCCGCACTACACTGTAACCCATACCTAGGTTAGGTAAAGCTAGCTTTGTTGGTTACTCCCTTATACCAAATGGATTTCCACATTAGCTTTTCTGGTCATTCTAGAGTGATACCATTTAAATAACATGTTTAACTATTGTATATGTTATACTTTGCAAGTGTAAGTTGGGTACATAACACTTCACAACTAAAATGAGTGGGTCTCACTTTATTACTTTATTATCATTGTTCATACAGAGTTTGCCTTGAGAAAACTACTTTTTCGACCTTTGTGGTTATTTTTGTAGGAACCCTTCTAAATTTACGTCGGACTTTTGGTATTTAATTTTGTTCAGGTTATAAGCACATGGGGTGTTCAAAACAAAATCGACTTTATTTCACTATCATATACAAGGCATGCTGAGGATGTCCGTGAGGTATGTATTTTCATTACTTTCCGTTTTCTCTTTTTTTAGATTCTTTTACTGGCATTGAAAATTTGCATTTGTCTCTAGTACTGGACCATTACAATGTGAAATTGACTTAAGTCATTTTGCTAAAATTCAGGCCCGTGAGTTCTTATCTAAGCTGGGTGATCTAAGTCAAACTCAGATATTTGCTAAAATTGAAAATGTTGAGGTTAGTTGATACACTTGTATATTTAGTGAGGTTCATTGTTTCTGTTTATGTTGAGTATCATGAATTATGCAAGGGCATGGCATTTAACTTTCTGCCTTTCCCTCTGTAATCTATATAGGGTTTGACTCATTTTGATGAGATACTCAAGGAGGCTGATGGGATCATCCTTTCTCGTGGAAACCTCGGTATTGATCTACCACCAGAGAAGGTAACTATCTTCTCAAGAGTCGGTGTTTACATGTTTGATAAGTGGGTTGGCTGGTCAGACAAATTTCATGTCTGTTTGACATTATCAGCATGTAAAAAGTGCTCTTCTAGATAATAGATATCCTCTATGGTTAATTATTTCCTTAATATTTTGAGTTTTGAGTGTGCCCAGGTTGAATTTTAAACAATATATTGATTGATTTCAAGCTATCTACATACACCATTTCTCCTACTAACATATAATTCAATTGCAAAATTTGTGTGCCATAATTTTTGTTGCTGTGCTAATATCAGGCGGTTTGCAGGTGTTCTTGTTCCAGAAGGCTGCTGTTCACAAGTGTAACATGGCTGGAAAGCCAGCTGTAGTAACGCGTGTTGTTGATAGTATGACTGACAATCTCAGGCCTACTCGTGCTGAAGCAACAGATGTTGCTAATGCTGTCTTGGATGGTAATCTACTTGGGGACTTTTTATTGAGATGGATTGATGTCCTCCTTTTATCCTTTTACATCTAATCAGCCATGATAACATTGATTTACTATTTTAATACTTAATTGAGACAACTCTCAATTATCCACCGAGTTTTGATTTGTGCACCACTTGCCCTTGGGATTTCTCGATTATCAAAAAAGTAAAAGAAAGTTAGTTGAGAAAACTTGATTTCCTTAGGAGATTTTAACATTTAACACTTTCAGGAACTGATGCTATTCTTCTTGGTGCTGAGACTCTGCGTGGATTATACCCAGTCGAGACTATTTCTACTGTTGGCAAGATTTGTGCCGAGGTAATTCTTCCTGAAGTCTTGTTAGTTTAGGAAATTGTCTCCACACTATCTTTTAAATAGAAAGGAATCAAAATAACTACATCTTAAATTCCTATGACATTTTAAGAACATTCTGCATGTTTTCTGCTTTATTTAGCTTTCTCGGGGTCAAAAATATTTGCTTTGTCATCAACTCTTAATATAGTTGCTAAGATTTATGGCATTGTATTTACTGTTGGCATTAACTTTGGAGGGGCGATGGCTCTTGCCTTAGCTCATCATTTTCTGGCTAGCAGGACTAATCAGCAATTAATTTCCATGCAGGCAGGGAAGGTTTTCAACCAAGACCTATACTTTAAGAAAACAGTCAAATTTGTTGGAGAGCCCATGACACATCTGGAAGCAATTGCCTCATCTGCGGTATTTTCTTAAATGCAATGCCTTTCTTAAGATGGGAAAAGATATATTTCCAGAATTTGAAATGCCTTCTTCTTTTGAGTATGTGTTTACCACAATAACCCTATAATCCTTTATTCTCTAGGTAAGAGCTGCCATCAAGGTGAAAGCATCAGTAATTATTTGTTTCACTTCATCTGGAAGGGCAGCAAGGTAGTGTTATTTGCTATTACTGTACTTCTTGGTATATTGAGTGTCTGTCTTTGTAAGAGTTGTAATATATGTTCATTACACAGGTTGATAGCTAAATATAGGCCAACAATGCCAGTATTGTCGGTTGTCATTCCTCGACTCAAGACAAATCAACTGAAGTGGAGCTTTAGCGGTGCATTTGAGGTATGGTCTAAAACTCAAAAATTTCTTTACTTATCGAATCCAACTCATCGGCCAATGGCCGGTTAAATGCATTGAGAAAAGAGTGTTATGTTACTAGTGAGACCTTGTTTACTCAATATTTTGTAGTTCCTATTTTGACTCATCATGGATTGAATAGTTTCTATTCATTTACACTGATATTATATCATTAGATGTTCTACTCCCAACACAAAATTCTTCTCGATAGTTATACTGAATTTGGTACTCCCATTTTTTTTTGTTGGAACTGACATAATATTTAACAATTGTGAGAAGAGTTGTCCCGAACTTTCTGAATATTTTCTTCAATTTTGCGTTTTTTCTTGTTTAGAGCCAGTCTTGTGGTCAACCTACTTGATGTGATTGCTTGCAGTGGTGACTTGTGTCAAATTTTCGTTCCTCGATTTATTAGATGAAAGTACAGAATGACAAATGCCTGAAATTGCAGTGATTAACATTGAAGCCTCTATAAGCTATTTGTTTAGATCACATCTATCCATTTCCACTACTAATGTCTCTTTTGCTCTTTTACTTTCTTTATCTGCTTCTCTTTCTCCTTCTAACTTTGTTCCTTTTATCTTGTGTCAACTTTTGATTGATATTGAAGCTGACAGTTCTTGTTCAATTTCTTCATGTTCAGGCTAGGCAATCTCTAATTGTCCGAGGTCTTTTCCCAATGCTAGCTGATCCTCGACATCCTGTAAGTTGATCTCATCATTTTGGCGTTTCATGTTCAGTTGAATGCTGAATGCTCCTTTTGTTCCGTGTCTAATCAAATGATTTACTCTTTTCATAGGCTGAATCTAATAATGCAACTAACGAGTCGGTGCTGAAAGTTGCTCTTGATCATGGAAAAGCATCAGGAGTTATTAAATCACACGATCGTGTTGTCGTTTGCCAGAAAGTTGGAGATGCATCAGTGGTTAAGATTATTGAACTTGAAGATTAGGGTGTTATAAGCTGCCTTTGTCAGCATTTATTTTGTCCACATCTTTTTGTGATGTGATGGAGTGTTAAAGCCATCACATTCTTTGTTTCTACAAAGGTTTTGGTAACTCTGATATGTGATATGGTAGTCATAAACCGGGCGATTATTCTTTGTTGATAGAACTAGCAGTACTGGAAACTATTGAAATTAGTTTAATGGCTCCTCGTTGAGTTCATCGATAGGAGTCGGTGCTCAGTAGTTCTTCCAACTGCTTTTTCTAATGCTCTGTGTTATAGAGATGTCTGTAACTAATTTTTGTTCTGTTTCAGAACTTAACTCAACAGATGAAACACAACCAATGCCCATTTAAATATCAATAATAAAACCATGAAAAGTATGTTGTTTTTACTTTCTAGCCAATTTGGAATATCTTCATTTTCTAGTGTCTGCCATTTCATCAAATCTTTGAGAGAAGGGCCCTGTCTTGTATTTGTTGGTTCGCATGGCGATAGGCTTTGTTTCTACGACTGTCTTGCCTTCTCAGCTGTTGAAAGACTTGAGTGTTCGATTCCCACTATCCATCCAAAAGCCAAGATAAAGTGATCAACTCTTGTGTCTATTTGATGCATCATAACATATTTGTCTTGAGAATCATGTCATTTTCTTGTCACCATTGATGACTCTAAGGTATAGAGAACTACTTTGTTTCCCAATCATGTAGGTTGATAGTTACAACATGTATTATTATGTCCTCTAATGTTAGACAGTAGAGAAGAAATTACTTAGGTAACTCAATTTTTGAAGTATGTGTCCAATCGAACACAAACAAATAAATTGAGATGAAGGGAGTAAGTCGATCATTTTCTGGTGAATTTAAATACATAAACTCCCATATGTGTAAACAAATATTGGTTAAGTAGGCAATAAATTCCTTTGCACTTCTATTAGGTTTGGCTCGAATTACTGGTATTTAGCGCTCGATTGTTACGCGAGCTTGGGCTAGACCAAACTGACTCAGCTCGGTTAAGTTGGGTCATATAGTTATTACTTAATATTAATTTCTTACACTTAAGTGCTGAATAAACTAGTTACTATTAAGTATTAACTATAAAAAAAAATTTATATAACAACCACACATCGTACTAATTAATAAAATACAATAAGATCTAATATTGACTAGTAAGTACTTCTTTATCCTTAACCAGATGTCTCGAGTTTGAGCCCCTTGGATACAAAGTTCCTTTTGTTAGAGAGTGTTTCATACCATTAGGATATTCCGACGCAAGTCCGAATGGACTACAATATGGATATAATAATATTGGATGAGAAAAAAAAAACAACAGTTGAGTAGCTTAATCAACGAAAGAAGAAAGGATTATTAATAGTCGAAATCATGCAATTTAATAGAATTGACACTTAATACATCTAAAGTAGGTACTTCTTCAGTTTCGGTATAAGGGGAAAATATTTTTCAATTTTTTCATGTTTAATGAATTCAAGTCTCCAACACATCCCATCTCACCACTAACCCCACATAACCACCATGGTCTTACTATATTTTCAAATAATATTTTTTACGTACTTACCAAACATAAAATAAATATGTAATGAAATATTCTCTACATATGAAATACACCTTCGTATTCAATCAAACATCACATAAAATATGATGGCGCGAACCATAAGATATAGATATTTCTTGTGGCATAATAACAACAAGAAGCGCCCATGGCCTAATGGATAAGGCGCTTGACTTCTAATCAAGCGATTGTGGGTTCGAGTCCCACTGGGCGTGCATTTTTTTGTTTTTTTTGTTTTGAGTAACCCGATGTTTGGAATCTGCAGTGGTGCGTTGACAAATGTGAATCTACGCCGAACATTCTTTATCAAGATTTATTTCATTTCCATGCAGCCTAGACCATAACCTACTTCTAGTTAGAAGTTGAGGGATCCCACCGGCCACCACGATCCTTATTATTATCTCTAATCAATTTCTATAAGGTTTCAGAATATTTATATAAAATAAAAAGTTCACTTTCTAGATGCCAGAAAATAATTTCTTTTATTTACCTTCTTCTTTAATTTGTTAGAAAGATAATGTGCAAGAAGACCATCAAATTCCATCTAACATGATATGTTTTCAAGGAGTAAGACTAGTCTTGTTATTATGTTTTTTTCTCTTTTTTTTTTTTTTTTGTAGATAGGTAAGGGAACAATGTGGAAAGATAATAATAATTGTAGGCGTAATTTGGACAATATTGATTGAATTTGTAAAATAATATGTTGTACATAAAGTTTACATATCTAATTGTCTTCTTTATGTCTGGTTTACTAGATACGTGTTATATACCACATGTCCAAAGTCGTTATCTTAACAACAAAGGAGGGAATACTCTTTACTTTACCAACTCAACTACCCCATGTATGCCTATTGTAATCTTTTTATTATAAATTTTATTTATCTGTTCAAATTCAGTTGAAACCGTCCATTTGATATTTTATTCAGTACTACATCATCAATCACTTCATTAAAGTAAACAAGTGGGTACCATGAAAATGAGGTCTACAACAAAAGGAGTTGCATGGTAGAGAAGTGTGAAAACATTTGTTTCTTATATGAGAAACAAAAATGGATCCTCTTTTCTTATGGTGGGGTCTAACACCATAGACTGAACCTTCGATTTGTGATAAAATGATTGAAATTTTTTAAATTTTTAATTAAAAATTTTGAAATTGAATCTCGTAAATTTATAAATTTAATTAATAAATTTCTAATATCGAATGTAAAGAAAGAAAGAACATGACTATAGACTAAAGATTGAAATCTTCACGAAAAGAGAGATGGCAATATAAGAATCAAATTCAAAATTTAAAATTGACTAATGTTTATGATAATTCTAGTCAATATATAACTAAAATTAAATTTATAATTTATAATATCTAAATATATTTAATATATAAGCAAAAATTATTAAGTCCGTACAAAACAAAAACAAACACTTTAAATCCGCCCCTAGTTTATCATGGTTTTATAGAGAACCAATGAATATAGGAAAATCAATGGTCAACAACCCCACAAATGAAAAAAGAAATATTCACAAGAAGAGATGACAATTAACAAACAACATATGACTTTAGTTTTACGTGAAAAGAACAGGAACGTCTTGTAATAATTTTTAATTATTATATAATGTAATAATTAAATTAATAATTTAAAATATCAATAAATATTTTATTTATATGAACAAAAATTATTAAATCCACTGAAAAGACACTTTAAATCCGCCCCTGATTTGATCATGGTTTTTTTTAGATTCATCAAATAAAGAAAAATCTATGATCAACAACGTTACCCCACAAATGGAAAAAGGAAAAAAGGAACGACGTGGCTGACTATTAATCTAACGAATACGATAATTTCACATCTAGTTGTATTGTGATTAATGTCATTTAGTCAATATCATAAATGTTCATTAAATTATTTGTGTTGGCGGACTTGAGATAAGAAATTCAGTATTTTTATATCACGTTATTAGTTAATACTCTCTCCTTCTCATGCTAGTACACGTGTGCGATAGAAAAATTACGTCAATTCAATAAAAAAAATCATATATTACAAGTAATTATTTGCAACAATAAATAGATTTTAATTTTAGAATTATGAATCCTTTTAACCTTTGTATAATATCTTTCTCGGAAGTTAGAAAAAATACATCTCGAGTGCATCAATTAGTAAGTACGATCGAGAAGATTAATGTTTAATCTTTCAAGACGAAGGATTGATTTTTTAGGGTAATGCTAAATGGCCAGAAAAAATTAGCCAGAATTTGGCCAGAAAGGCAAAAAGACTATAATATTCTTATTTTAATTTTTGCATTTATTCCATCATACTTTTCCCTCCAAAACAAAAGTAACTTTTTTCTATTTCCCAAACTCCTTGAACTACTAAAATACAAACTTTTTGGCTACCAAGGGAAATAAAAGTGTTTTTGTGTATATTTATGTGTGTATAGTTCATTCGATTTATTTAAAAAAAAAATATTGTTCAGTTAATTAAAAAAATTGTAGTTTCGTTTTTATACATTAATATTTTAATTTCGTTTTTATACATTAATATTGTTTTCATTACTATACCATACAAATTATGTTCTACATATATATATATATATATATATATATAACCTACACTCCTTCCTCTACCCCTTCCCGAACTCAATTATGTACACAATGTACCAATGCATACCTTTGAAAAATTATTTTTTTCACTTAAAATAAATCTCTTTATGGAATAAGACAATTAAAATTCTCATTAATAATAACTACAAATGACTATCTTATCTACTTAAGATTATACTTAATTATTTTGTAATACAAATTTAGTAAAACATAGTAACTAAGTGTAGATTCAAAAAATTATAATTAAATTTTTCTTTAAATATAATTAACTAAATATATTCTTCTATATAATGGATGTTTTTCAAGAGAAAAAATAACGTAATTTTGGAAGTTAGACTTTTGTAACTTTTAATAACACGTTAATTTTTTATATTATAATCATTCCAAACAAGAATTAACATATATATAAATTGGTAGAATTATTTCACTAATTTTAACCATGAATAAAAAATTAAAGTACTCATATAATACTAATTAAGAGGATGTTTCAAAAAGAATAAATAAAAGATCACTCAATACCTAATGATCAATTATAATACTTTAAAATAGATGTATTTTATGTAGGATACTTAAATTACAATATGTCTAATGTGTGTAAATAAAGTATAGCATAATTAGTATATACATTTTTTAAAAATTATTTTCATTTAATATAGAATTTTCTATGAAGGAGACAATTAAAATTCATGTTAATAATAGACAAAAGTAGATTATTTTCCAATTAAACATTATACTAACTACTCGGTAATACATAATTTAGTTGAATTAAGTATAATTTTCAAATTTACAATTGACTTTTCTTTAAATAAAATCAATGAATAAACTTATATAATTCTACCATGATTAATGGACCGGTCATATAACGTGTGTGCTTTTCTTTTATGAAGAAAATAAGAATATAATTTTGAGAATTAGATATTTTAAACATGAAAAAAGATATAATAAGACATTTATAACTATACCTCAAATAACATATCAAATTTTGCTCTAAACAAATTTATAATAACTTATAGTAATTATTAAAATTATTTCACCATTTCTAACCAAATACACGATTAGTTACTTCAATTATATTAATTAAGAAGATGTTTCAAAATAAAAATAAAACTGTATACATATGTATGTATTGTATATGTTTATAAATAGTTAGGCCATATTCTTAATTAAATAATCAATAAATTCTATTCCGGCATATTTTTAAATTATAAAATCAAAAAATTATATTAACTTTAGTTATCAAGGTTAAAGAGTATATAATTTAAACAATCAAATGATTACAAATACATATTTTATGTATAACTATTGATTTGATATAACTTAAACAATTATTTTAAAAATATTTAAACATATGATTTAAATTTATTTAATTATATCAGTTATAAAATTACTTAATTAGAGGTTATATTAATACTTAATAAATATAAGTAATCATGTTCAAGTTATCAAATGGGCATAACACGTGGGCGGGAAACTACAACATTGGTACATGATTCTCTGAGGTTTCTATTAATAATATAATGAGGATCAATACATATGAAATATACGATTCTTATAATTTTGATAATGTATTGATATCCACCATGTCTAAAGTGTATTGAATTTTTAAATGTCGTTATTGAAATCATTTTAAATAATATTTAAATATAAAATAATTTAAAATAATTTTTTTATAATGTGTCGATTTCTAACATATTTTTTTATCTTTATAAAAATATTGTGCAAATTATGTTGGATTATTTTATTATTATTATTATTATTATTAGCATTATTATTACTTTATGATCTAAATTTGATATACTTTTGTTAAATAAAGTGGTTCACATTTATCTATTGTTACACAAATAGTTCAGATAACTGTTTCGCTTGATGGAAGTGAAAATATCAATTTTTCAGAATCTATTTGTTTTAATTTTTTATTAAAACAAAACTCACATAGGGATATATGATTCATCTCATAAAGTTCAATAATATATTTGATACTTCTCACAAGTGATTTTTTTTTTTTACTTTTTTATTTAAACACTTAATTTCAGTCTTAAATATCTTATTTGTGGATTTATTTGCTTATCATTATATGAATATTTTATTTTTATTTAATTTCTTATTTTGAAAAAGGATGTAAAATAAAAAGAAAGAGTGAGAATGGAATAAAAGAGAGAAAAGAAAAAAAAACTAAAATTATTTTCTTTTGCGGTCATATTTGTAATTTTCTTGTAGTTGTGAAAAGATCGACACATCTATGATAAACTTTACAAGAAAATGAGTTTGAGTTAAAATTATTTTGAATTTAATTTTATGAGTAAGTTTATTTTGTAATGTAAATTTTAAATTTTATATTCTAAATTTTAAATTTTGTATTCTAATTATCAATTTAAATTTTGTATTCTTTAAAGATTTTTTATCAGAAAATTAAGGAAGAAAAAAAAAACTACATATGCCTTGGCCTTTGACCATTTCGCAATATTTCTAAAAGAAATTAAAAGCCATGTATAAATGGAAGCTAGAGAAATTTAAAAATTAGTCAATTTACTATGTATTGGAAAACATTCTCATTTATTGAAGCATAATTAATGAATAAATTAATAAGAAAAAATAAATTTGACAAAGAAGGGTATAATTGTCAAAAAATAAATCAGTTTATAGTGTGAATATGTATTTGGGCTATCATGGCCAAATTATGGCCAAATTTTCTGGCCAAAAGGATTTTTCCGATTTTTTAATTACTTATTCAAAACAATTAATTGCGTGAAAAAACTCACTTTAACAGATTACATTGTTTATTGTTATAACAAAAATGGGTAAGGAATTAGTTGTTAATATTGTTGTATGAATTACGAACATCAGACATTGAATATTTCACTTGTAGTAGGCGAACAAGTCTTTCTTTAATTATAATTTTTGCAATACTTTTAATTTGTTAACTAAATAAAGTTATGGATATATTATTAGTACTAATATGTATGTACATTTAATCTGAAAACAACAATGGGCTTTTACTTATTTTTTCTATTAAACACACTCGTCTTCAAATTACATTCATTGCAAAACGACAATGGAATATTTCCAACATATTTTCATTAGTCAAAATTGAAAAGCTTATATGATTTTACTTTGTTATCTTCTCGATAACTTATGAAATATTTCCAACATATTTTCATTAGTCAAAATTGAAAAGCATATATGATTAGGCGGTAAATATATATTCGTATCAAATATTTATATTGATGACCCCCCTCCCCCCCCCTATATATATACCCAAAATAACTGTACTTATGTATTTATTACTTGATGTAAATATCAAATGCAAGTAAATTTTAATGTTATACTCCCTCCGTCTCATATTATAAGTCATATTTTTTATTTGCACTTATATTAAGAAATAATGTAATTTTACCCTTATGCCCTTATTTAATGCTTCCTTATGATAACTTTGTAATAAGTGATGAAATGTTAGATTTCGAAAATATAAATGCATTTGGATGACTATTTAAATTTTACTTTTTGGAGCCAAATGCACCAATTGATCCAAAAAATTTAAAAATTCAATTTTTTTACACCTCAATTTTCCTATATATTTTGTGTAAAATGTTTTTTTATATTTTTATATATAAATTCTTAAAGCAAACATGACAACATCACAAACTATTGAAATGTCATCTTCCTTGATAAAATTTGTTGAAGCTTCAACTTTGAAGATTAATTTTGATTTTTTTTTCATCTTTTATTTTTAATTTGTTTGTTTGATATATTTTTTCAAAATCAGAATTTATAGAATAAGTAGTAATAAAGAAAGTGGTTAATTAATGAATGAAGTACTCTCCCAATGAAATTAATTACTTGTAGATTTTCTAGGTTAGTCAAAGTAAATACATTTTCAAGATTAATTAATTAATCAATCAAGGGTATAATGAGAAAAATATGGTAATTTATGCATAAATTTTATAAAATGACATATATTGTGGTCTAGCTATTTTTAGAAAGGGGCGACTTATAATATGCGACGGAGAGAGTAGAAACAATCATTTTTATTTCTTAATTAAAAAATTTGAGTTTAAGCCTTGGAGAAATATTTTTTAGATAGAGATCAACGTTTTACTTCTTTCTGACTAATTCACAATGAATTTGAATCAATATTTTCGAATATCAATTGATTAAGAAAGAAAAGATAATTCCTTATATATTTATCTTTTTTTTTTCTTTTTCCTTTTCGGATTAAAATTTCAATCGAGGCACAAACGGAACACTAGATAATCAATTTAACTATCTATGCTAAGCTTTTGACAAATAACAAATAAAGTTATCCTACGTTTATGCTAACTGAAGTAAGAAAATAACATATATCAGATAAAATAGTTTATATTTTGGAATTATCATATGATAACGATTTTACATAAATTAAAATACCATAAGTCCTACATACAATTAATACTTATCGTCCACAACAAGCAAGAAGTTAGATATGTGATTAAGATGTTGTTGACATTTATGAACCAATTAGTTAGGATTTCTAATTCAATCATTTCTGCGTAGAAAAAAGTGAACATTTACTATCAAGATTGTGAGGTCATGAAAAAGGAATTAATGGCACCTATTAATGCAAATAAAAAAATTAGACGTAGAATTAAATTTCTTTATTTTTAATAAAAAGTCTTGAATGTGAATTTAAAAAATAAAAAAAATCCTTATAAAGATTGTTTTTTCTTATCAAACATTATTTGATATAACTTTAATATATATTAATCAGATCGATGAATTTTAACTCTGTCATTCATTGTATCACATATCACAATTATTAAGCAAAAACACAGCTGCAAATTAAGATATTCCCAAAATAAAGACAAACATTATGTGACTTGATTTTTAATGGGGAAAGGGTTTGTTATTATCTCTTATCTATGTAGGTAGGTCCAAAATAGAAACAAGTGGTTAAATATTAATCTAACGATAGTTCTTTTAAAATGTACTCTTTAATTATAATTTGTATGATATAATTTGAATCGATATTCTGAATCTTGAATGTACTCATTTCTAAGTGTAAAGTAATGAAAGACCAATTTTCACATGTTCCATTAATTTCCTAAAAAAATAAGAAGAGCGGTGAAAAATGATTTTTATTATTATTATTATTAATAATATTAATATTAATATTAATAATATTATTATTATTATTATTAAACATATAGAACAATTTCACATGTAAAAGTGTTGTTAGGAAGGTAGGGGCATCATGAAATATGCACTACACATAAAAAAATTAAAATTATATATATACGAACTTCGTTGCTAAATTATACATATAGCTAACAAAACTTTTTGGAAAAGTCATTGCTAAATAGAATTAACAATAATTTTGTTATTTAATTATGAAATATTGTCTGTATAATTTATAAGTTTAATGATCAAAACTTGACTCTGATATCATTGTCTAAATAATCGTAACAGAAATAAGAATCATGTACATGTTAATAACAAGCAAATTTTTCACAAAACTTGTGTTGTAAAATTGCTCTAAATTATTGATAACTTTTCTACACATGTTGGAATTTTCAATGGTGCTTTTACAAACTTTATTTTTACCAAACTACCAAAAATATAAGAGTAATTAACAAAACATTCGAAAATTATTACTCAAAGTGCTCACAAAAATTCATGATAGTACTCATTTTAGGTAAAATTATCATTTTTTCACTCATGCTAATTAATGAAGTTTGAGGAAACGGCTAGTGGTGGATTACCTAAGCTTATAGTAATAAATTATTTCGAAATTATAATAGTGTTATTATACTGAAATTAAATAATGGTAAAATTTATTAGTAAATATAGTTTTTTTTATTAATAAATATATAGTTCATTGGACAAGAATGAAATTTACTAAGTATAATATAATAAAACATGTGATTGATTTAACTTGATAAATTGATGTAAGCTTTTATTTTTAAAAAAATCGGAGAAAAGCTTTGGATAAAAAAAAAAGTATTATTTTATTGTTTTATCGGATAATTACATAATTTATTCTGAAATCATATTTTTTTATCCCACCAATCAAATGACTCGAACGTGTTTAACCATTTTTTCTCCCACTTGGCTTCAGTTGCAATCGTTTTCCAGGACCAAATTATATCACAATGATAAAGTAGCTCCATGATTATTGGTAAAAACAAAAAAAATGAACATATTTTGATTATTCCAAATGTGTTTAAGCTATCTACAATAATAATTATAAATAAATAAAAACTACATCATCAATGCATTTTAATATATTAAAACGGATTATTTACCTTTTAGTATATGTTACCAATTAAATAAAAATACCTGTATTATTTTTTAAGTTATCCAATTATATATAAAAAAAATAAACACTTAGACCGTTATTGCTACAACTTAAACTTTAATTATTAAAACCAGGAGTTTTAATTAGATGTTAAAAAAAATTATTTCTTAATCAATCATCCATAAACTAGAGGTTGATTATACATTTCGTTTTGACCTCATTAAAAAACAATTAATATTTTTGTCCCCATTTAGCTCAGCGTCATGCATGACTTACTAGTTCTTTTACAGACAGAATAGGATTTTATTTATTCAGATTTTTATCGAAAAGTTTTACATTAAAGGCAATGCATTTTCCGTCAAAAATAATTTCTTTTATTTAGGGTTCAAATTCAAGATATCTAAATAAGAAATGAGAAATATATACTACTCCAATACAGCCTTTAGGGATAATAAAAAAGGATTAATGCTAACTGCAACCAAAATTTTCCTCTGATTATTTGGTTTTTCATTTTATTTTTATAATATAAATTGAAAAAAAAAGTGCAATTTATTTTACATTCTATAACTTGTTCTCGTGAAAAAAAAAAAGGTTTTCTTTCTTTTTGGTTTCCCAAACATGTTAGTATCCAATTAAATTTGAATTCATGTATTTTAGAATTCATTTCTGAAGTAGCACATTCAATAATATTTTTTTCATTTCGAGAGACAAAAGAAAATGTTAATTATATAGTGTTGGTGTCTCTCTCTTAAAGTTAATTACTTTTCAAGATGATTAATGTGGGTGTTTGGTCCCCTACTTATTAAATTGATATAGTTTTTTTAGATCCAAATACATAAATAAGTACTTAAAGTTAGTATTAATGATCAAATAAATACTTTATTAATTATGTTGGTGGTCAAATAAACATATCATGATATAAAGCTAATAAGTTTTAAATTCTAAAATTTATGAGACACATCATTTATGGAATTATATTAAATTTATTATTATTTGATTCTAGATTTTAATCAATTTAAATTATTAAATTTCAAATTAATAATTTATTCACATTTAATAAAATTACACTAGGCTTATTTCGATGGTCACTATCATAATTCATAGCTAAGATGTCTACGGTTATTGATACTAATTTTAAAGTTTATTTATGTATACATTCGATCTAATTTTTATCTTTTTTGGGTCATAATATATTTTTTATCAAGACTTAATACATCTTCTTAACTATATTGGATTTCGAATTAATAATCTGATGATATGAGGAATCTTTCTTTTTTCGACCCAACTTCGTTTGCTCCCTTCATTTCAATTAAACAAGTTATTAGATGATTCCTTCATTAAATTTTAGTGAAAAAGAGCGATATCTCGATTTATATTATTATTTTATGAGGTAAAATATTGATTAAGCAAAATGTTAATAAAAAGATAATGTTTAAATGAATTTATAGGCATATATACTAGAAAAGATATAATTAGGAGCGAAATTATAAAGAGTGTCGGCAGTGACAGAGTCAAAAATTTAGTGAAGGGTGTGCAACTTAGTTGTGTTAAGAGTGTGCAAAATGAAATAAACACTCATAATATCTACTACTAACATTTAACTTGTGTACGCCACATAATTCTCTGACTAAAGTCCCATGAGGATCGGAGTGACCTTCGTGACAGACAAAATGAGAAAAGCAAAACTAAAAATGCTTCATCATATGAAAAGGAGCCAAGAGCTGTGAAAATGTGCTAATAAAGAGGTGTGAGAGTGTCGGGAGCAGAAGTTAGGAAAGGTAGACATAGGTTGAAGAAGAATTAATAGGAGGTACTTAGATAAGACATGACACAATTTCATTGAATTTCGAATTAATAATCCTTTGAACATATCATAATACCCTTATATAAATAAGTTAATCTTTTAAATATCTAATAAACGATTGAGAATTCACAAATATAATTCAACAGTATAAATTGGTAAAAGAATCAAATTTTAAAAAGGTAGCATGCTTTGACGTGACTAAACATTAGATACTTTGAAAAGTGGAGAATAACATAAGAAAACCAAATCGTTAGAAAAATCCTTCGCCTCCGTTGATTATAAATCACCGCTCCACTTCCGCCGTGCACCGCCGCGACAGAACCATGATTTGACCCGAAATTGCCCTGTTTCCGATACATAAACAGGCAATTGCATGGGGGCATCATTGTCCAACACGGCGGAGAATGGTACGGCTACCGGTAGAACGGGGCTAGGCGACATACCGGAAAGTTGCGTGGCTTGTGTTTTCATGTACCTAACGCCGCCGGAAATTTGTAATCTCGCTCGGCTGAACCGGGCATTTCGTGGTGCTGCTTCTTCTGATGCTGTGTGGGAATCTAAACTTCCTTCTAATTACCACCATATGCTTGACCTTTTGCCTCCTTGGAGATACGAAGGTTTTTCGAAGAAGAATATATTTGCCCTTCTCTCTCGTCCCCTCTCGTTTGATGATGACAATAAGGTATAGGAATATATTTGCCCTTATCTCTCTGAGAATTTGTTTAGACATGTATTGGATTGGTTTTAGTGGAATGAATTATGAAATTTGAGTTAACACTGCTAAAGTAGGTTCTTGATGGTATGGATACACTCCTTTGTGTAATGCTTTTGATGTTGTTTAACTGGGGAAAATGGAGTGTAAGAAATGTTGAGCTTTGATGAGGGAAGGATAACACAGTGAGAATCACTCCAACCATGTTAGAGTCTTCAAGCCACCAGGGAATCAAAGGGATTAAAGGGCCCTATTAATTAATTCCTTAAACGGGGGTGTGGGAGTGAGGGTTTGACGCAGTTGAGTTTCATTGTGTTTTCTTATGTTTACGACTTACAATTTTTAGCTCTATTTATAGTGTTTCTATTTGTTTTACTAATATATACTTCTCATTACATGGGAGAAATAACAGGAAGTATGGTTGGACAGAGTAAGTGGAAGGATTTGCATGTCAATCTCTTCAAAAGCAATGTCGATAACAAGTAGTGAAGACAGGAGACATTGGAACTGGTTTGCAACGGATGAATCAAGGTTAGATTTATTCAAATCACATTCAACAATATCATTTATAAGCTTGTTCTTCACACTGTGGAGATTATATTAGATTCCTGAATTGGTTAGATATTCTCTGTAATGCTTAGTGATAGATATTTATTTCCTCATTGAGTCTGTTACTTGAAACTGAGTTTCTTTGTGCATCACGGGATAAAATTTGCTATCATGGTAAATGATGTTTATTTGTTGACCTTGAGATGAAATCAGATAAGAATACGAAGAGAACAGGAAGAAATGGATTAAATTCTTTTTTCTTCCTATTTGAAGGAGTTCATTACTTGATAATATGGTGTGATTAGACTGGATTGCATAGAATGTCCTAGGTAGTATCAGCACACTTGAATTTGAAAAAATAAAGGTATATCTGATTCAAATTTCTCCTCTTCTTATCCATTAAAAATACTTGAAAGTAGTGGAGTATATCTTTTTCCCTTACGTTTGTTGTTTGCTTTCTGATTGTTCGACAACTTTGTTGTTTCTGACTACTCGTAAATATCTAGCTGTTGGTAGACACAATGAATTATTATAAACTTCCACATTCTAATATTCAGCTGATAGTTTCTTGCAGGTTCCAGATTGTGGCGTATTGCCAGCAAGTCTGGTGGTTTGAAGTAAGTGGAACAGTGAAATTTCCTTTTCCTCCAGATGTATACACTCTAACATTCAGGATCCACATTGGGAAATTCCTTAAGAGACTAGGCCGACGTGTTTCCAACTTTGAGCACACACATGGATGGGATTTGGGGCCAGTACGCTATGAACTGTCTACTTCTGATGGACAGTGTGTAGTTAGTGAGTGCCGCCTCCATGACATCGAACAAGATGATGCAAAAGGGACTATTAAGCGTGGATGCTGGATTGAATACAAGGTGGGTGAATTTATTGTCAGTAGGTCAAATCCTGTAACTGAAGTTAGATTCTCGATGAAACAGATTGACTGCACACATTCGAAAGGTGGCCTTTGTTTGGATTCTGTATCGATTATCCCCAGTAATCTCAAGAGGAGAAGAACAGGGTAAATGATATGTTTCCTAGTTTTACCAACACTTGTAGAAAGTATTAAATTAGGTTCTATTACACAGCTTATACTACCTAAAAATTTGGTACCATGGAGGATATCACTGTATATTTTTCGCCTTAGGTATGTCTGCCCCTTCTATCCATGTAAATGTTAATGCTTTGTTTTTGATCCAGTTTTGCTGTATAGTATATCTTCTACGGAAGATCAGGATAATAGTATACTTCACGAGAAGAAACATTGAGTTGTTGTTGTTATTATTATTATTATTACTATTTCATGTGTATACAATTGGTACAATGTTGCTGTGTTTATTGCACTTGTATGATGGCTTACTTTCCAGTGTTTGGTAGGGGTGCACATCGGTCGGTTCGGTTCGGTTCGGTTTATCGGTTTTCGGTTTGTAAATACATCAAACCGATAACCAAACCAATAACATATTTCTTATCGGTTTTTGGTTAATCGGTTTATGGTACTTAACGGTTCGGTTTTCGGTTTAACCAATAAGAAAATACTCATATATATTATATACACGATAAGAAAATTTTCAAATAAACCATATGATTTTTCCAGCATTTGGCATGCAAGTAATAATCATAAAAGTAACAATCATTTTTCTTGCAAGTTTAGACACTAGACACATTCAAAGGAAAAAGTGTGAAAGTAACAATCGTTTAACCATTAACAAAAAGTATGAAAGTAACAATCGTTTAACCATTAACAATAAGACTAGTAAATTTAGTATAGTCTTATTGGGTTATCGGTTTAACCATTAACAAAAATTATAAAACCGGAAACCGAACCAATAACCCAATAAAAAATTTTGCAAAACCGTTAGCCCAATAACCCAATATCAATAAACCAATAGTGTTTTTTTCGGTTCAGTTTATTGGTTAAATCGGTTTTTGCACACCCCTAGTGTTTGGGGCCTATAAATTATGTAGGATCGCTCCAAACTAGCGTAGCTGTTATGCCTTTTGTTTTTTATTTTTAACTCGATCTTTCTTGATGCATTTTTTATATGCTCTTGAAACTTGATGCATTTTTTATATGCTCTTGAAATATGTTATTGGGGGTCTTCATCTTAAAAATACCTTTCTCGACCCTATGTAATATTGCACTAGATTTTACTCCCCCACTCCAATTGAATGTCATATTTTTACATCTAGTAATTAATAGTTTAAACTTCAAAATTTTCATTTCACTCTTGTTGAAATACAAACAATCCCTATAACTTTGTTTTAGACATCTTTTAAGTTTAAAATTTGTTTCTTAAACTCCACGTCTAATCAAACACATGCACATAACATAAATTGAGATGGAGGATGTGGCAATGGGGTGGTGGCATGAGGGAGTGTTTCACAGAGGTAAGGAAGGAACGACTGGTACAAAGTGAGATTTTTAGGTTGTTGATGAAGCACAAGGGCTAAAGTGAAATGGTTCGTGAAGGTTAATAAAAAAAGAAAAAAACGATAGCAATATCGGTCAAAGTGATAGCACATTTGAAACAAAACAAAATACGAAAATATACGTTTAAGAGCGAGAACTGAGAAGAACTGCATTTAACTGCAGTCCATCAACGAATCAATAGCAACATTAAAATGCAAAAACATTTGTTTAGAGAAATTACTGTCTGCTGTTTTGACTACAATAAGACTGGTAAATGATGCCACTTACAGTGCCGTGAAAAAAACTCTCAACTGACTTACAAGTAAAAAAACAAAATGTTGCTTAACGTTTTCCACCGCCACCACCAAGCTTAGGTCCTTTTGATCCACCCTTAGAGACGTTAACCTTACCTCCAGCTTTTTGTGACTTGGCCTGCACCTCAGCCTTCTTGGCTTTCTTCTCATCCTTGGTCTTCTTGATCCTTTCCTTGATTTCACTGCACAAATCGAAAAAAAATGAAAATCAATTCACCTTCATGTAATAAAGGAAAAACTGTATTGTCAAAAGAATCCATCGTTTAGTTCTTTTCCCCATTTTATCTTAGGTTTACCAACCAGATTGAGTAGTAGGTGGTTTGCATGTATATCTGAGAACTTGATTCAATGCACATGCTAAATCTAAGGGATTAGCATGCAGGAAATGGTAAAAAAGTAAAAACTAACCGGAGAGCAGCCTCCCTGGCAGCATCTCGAACTTCTGGCCTTTCAGTTCTCTTCTTCTGGATAACCTCTAAGGTTGCACCTACAATGGACCTGGAGTAAGGCTTCTTTGTTGTGCGGCGCCTCTTCTTAGCAGCTTCTTGGGCAATATCCTACAGTCACCATACAAAAATGGCAAATTTTACTTGACATAAGAATATACATACAGTTATCCAAAAGATGGCAAAGGTGAACAGGACTATGCCACAATACAAATTAGGCAAGAGCTGACAAAACAGAAAATTGTTTTACATACTTATTATGATCGCAATGCAGTATCAACATATCTATCCTTCAACTTTGCAATTTTTGAAGAAAAATAAAGCTTAAAATTTTTGATCAATGAAGCTTTATTAACACTAACCTTCTTGTGTTGCTTCCTATACATAGCTGTCCATGTAAGTTTTGAAGGCTTCAGGCGATTGTGGAAGTAGTGTTTGCATTTTGAGTTGACAAATAGAAACACCTAAGACAAAATAAAAGTGACAAATGGATAAGAAAACACAACTCTTAACACTTTCCACTAAGCCACAATCATAACGAAGAAGATAGTAAGTTCTCTCAGAAAATAAAAATCACCTGAGAATCAGAACGAATAAATCTGATTCCCCTCCCAGGATATATCTTGGCACCACTGAAACGACAGAGTTCCGTCCTGAAATCAAAATCAACAATAAAACACTAGATTAATCACTTATACTTTAATTTTGTGCAATACAAGGAGACAAATTCAAACTAAACGAAGCTAGAAAGTTTATGCAACATAATAACTATAATAATTCCTCCGTCATGAGCAGGGACCATACATACTTAAGTCTATTAGAAAATTATCAAAAACTCTGTTCGCAATTTCTTCTCTTTTATTTTTGTTTATGCAAAACTTCATCCTTTTTCATATTACTTGTGCTAAAAGCAGTTAGGTTTTCCCAATGATATAGTTTTTCAAATCTTTCAACTAGCTTTGCCAAAATGAACGTTCTGAAAGCAACATTCAACCTTCACCAAATGCAACAATGAAGTAGCTACTGAGAATTTCACTACAGATTCACATTTAATTATGCAATTCAACTATAGCAAACAAACAAAAACGTCGATAAACGAAGAATTTAATAATACTCTCCGTAGAACTAATACTCCGATTAGCAAACAAACGAAATGGACACAAAACAGGTACTTATATGTAAGTCAACAAAAAACAAAATGGCGCCATTACTGTGAATTATATATGATAAGTTGATAATCAAAACAAAGTTACAAATGATCCAACATGAATCTCTGAATAAACGAAATTTACAAAATGCGAAAAAAAAAAGAAAAATTAATAAATTAAGGGCATATATACAACATTCTATTACATGCATGAAACATATAAAAAAGCAAGTAGAAAGGTCGATGATTTACTTGAGCACCATTGCTGATACAGCTGCGAGCTTTCTCCGTAGTGATGTTCCAAAAATGGAGAAAATAAAACCCTAGTCAACAAACCCTTATAGTGGAAACTGTATGAAAAATTGGGCCCAAAAGAATAACAAATCTATCGTAAGCCCAATAAGTGGTTGCTCATGGGCCATGTATTGGGCCAGTCCAAAAATCTTCTACTTCTCAGACATTTTTCATTGCGTATCCGCAAAGTAGAACACTATTTGTATGTGGAAAATCGCGTTTAGTAAAAGGATGAATCAGATTATGACACGTGGTTAAATTAAACCCGAAGAGATGCTTGATACAACCTGTGGAAATTTGGAAGGATTGTCCCCGGTGTGATCCTAAGCGATGTGAAACTAACCCGAATAAAATTGTTTCCTAATGGGGCAGCCCACGAGACCTTTCCTCGCGAGCTATACACCCTCTTAATGACTCACGGGGAAATCAAAAAAATCAATCTCGAGTCTTGCACTAACATGTCCCCAATCAGCCTCAAGTGTAGTGTTAGAGCTTAGGCACGGGTACTAAGTGTGTGGTCATGAAATGATGGTTCAACTTTTTAGCCTATAAAAGAGTCCTCCCAGAAGAACTAAAGACATCAGAAAATCCATCAAGTCCCCTAGAAGTCTTTTTATCTTCTTTTCTTAGAATCTCTCTCGGAGAAACTCTGGACCTTCTCTTCACTTGTATATTTCTTTCCTTTTAGCGGTTCATATTCTTGTATTGACCCACTGCCTTAGTGTTTGACCTAAAAGAAATGAATTTGATGGACCTTAATCCACTTATTTTTAATCACTTTTCACAAATTGTATTGTTAATCAAAATGACGATTTTTTAATAAATAGCAATGGCATATTTAAAAACATGATTGTCAATTGGTCAGCCGTTGGAACACTTCCATCCAATAACTACATGAACACGATACAATATCACATCATATCAAACACAAAAGCTTAATAGCTCTTATTAATTCATAATGGTGCACAAGTATGAAGTATAACAATCTATATCGATTCATTTAGCAAAATCAAGAATCGTAAAATCACAATCCTTCAAAAAAAAACTACATTTGTACTTAAAATCAATACTTTCCTCTCACAAACCAAATTTTTTAATTCAAGATTCATCAACATCATGAACCCGAAAATTAAGTCTTCGAAGCCAAATCGAATGAAGAATCATATGAAACACATCATATCTTTTTGGAGGTGAATTAACCTCAAAATGCCTCCTCATTTGAATTCCCCTTTTTTGCATCACCAAATACTTATCTTGAGGAATATCCATAAGAATTTTCTTAAGATTAGGAATATCCTTAACATGAATTGTAACAACAAATGTGTCCCAATCAAGTACATCACTAAAAGGTGTCACATAATTATCCTTAATTAGGACAGGTACACATCCCATGTAAAGTCCCTCAACCATTCTTGGACTTGCAACTTCATATCCACTTGGACATAAACAATATTTACTCTTTCTTATCATGTCATAATATGAAACACCTTTTGGTAAGTACTTGTGAATTTGAACATCTTCATCTTTACTATTTTCCCAATGTTGTAACAAAATTGGCCTAATTGGACCATGAACACCTCCGGCAAAGAACACGAGAACGGGGCGATCGGAGGGCGGTGGACCGCCTAGTAGGCCTTTGGTTGTACCTAAAGGGAGATGGATTTCTGGAATTGAAACATCCTTTGTTGGATTGAATTTTTCTGAGGTATTGGCATTGCATAAAGCTCTAATTGAGTTTTTGTACAAGTGTGGTATAGCAAAGGAAATTTCAGGTCCCTGTATAATAACACAAATTAAATCAAGACTAAGATACTATTATTAAAAATGTATTAAAAAAGGTCATATAATACGGTACAAAGTAACAACAATATATTTAGTGTAATCTCATGAATGGAATCTGATAAGGATATAGAATGTATACAAACTTTATCGTTACCTCCCAGAGATAACGTGAAGCACACACGACAATTATCTATAGAGAGGACTATTATTAAAGAATATTACACATGTGAGCTTGGCACTAGCTATCATGAATAAAATTCTCCATTTCGTTTCAATTTATGTGACATATAATTTGATTAATTCAATGTTAAGTTTCAGTAAAAAAATAGAGTAATACGTAATTGAAATTTATGATCTTAAACATGACATAAACATTTGTATGACTATAAAAGCTTCTCGTTAATAGTAAAATGAGAATTTTATAATTGAATATTCTAAATATAAAAATATTTATTTTTTATAATAAATAAATAATGTCACATAAATTAAAAGGGAGGAACTATAATATTCAAAAAGTTTCAATATTTATTTTATTTTTAATTTTACAAAGGCTACCTCTCAAGACTATATCAAAATGAGGAAGAAAGGAAGAGTATGGTTTCATAATTAAATTTCATATCAAGTCAAAAGACAGACAAAGTGAAAAAACAATGAGACGATGCTTGTAGTAAAGTATCTATTCGAGTACTTTGTTTGTCGTACTCCAAATTCAATCTTTTTTTTTTAGAGAGAGAACCAATTGTTATATAAATAACGTTCTAATTAATTTATATACACCAACAATATAAAATAAATTCAAGAAACTTACCCAATCATGACAAGCAAGCATGAAATGATCAGCACCAAGACTTCTATTCCAATAAGGATACTTTTGAGAAATGACATTAACATAATCCATTGTTGTGTTCTTCATGAGACCCCATTCATGTGATTCAGCCACATATATGAATTCAATTAACATTGTAACACTTAATGGCAAGAAGTATACATGAGCTTTGTTTGGATTTTCTGTTCTGAATTTGCTAACTTCCATTGCTTGAATAAAATAACCTTCAATAGCATATGTATGTTTGCATGGACCAAAATGATATAATGGGGGATCACCTTCTTTGTACACATATACCTTGAATTTTTTCTCCATTTCTAAATAGCTCCTACACATTTTAGAAATGAATCAGTTTAGATGGAATCAAAATTTTAAATTTATGAATTCTGAGTTTCAATTAGTATAGCTTATGGAGTTTTTGATATATTATTTATACATATTATATCAAATATAACTTAAACACCAAAGTCTAAGATTACTTTATATTTGTCAGAGGGTGGGATAATAGCATCGGGATTAGATATCCTGATGAATTAGTAAAAATGACAAAAAGAAACATGAGATACCTTAAATCAGTACCGAAGTCAGAAATTTCGTTAAGGGTGTTTAAGATTTCATATATATAGGTACGAAAAATAATAATTGACCTATATACTTCGTATAATTCTCTCTCTCTCTCTCTCTCTCTCTCTCTCTCTCTCTATATATATATATATATATATATATATATATATATTATAATATTTTGATGAAGGGTGTCCGACTGGCCACCCTAAGTTATTTGTGGTTACGCCATTGCCTCAAACCTTTTTTCTACTGAATAAGGTGGAGGATATTTTTGTGAACGAACAATTTAATTTCTTCTCAGAAAATATACAAATCCATGTTATTTCTAACAAACCAAATAGACAATAAAGAAGAAACAATACATGTCAGAATAACTATTCTCAATATAACTTGTATTCAAACCAACGATCCCGGATTGGAGTAGTAATTAATTAGCAGTGAATGGTATAGTAATATACAACATACCTGTGGAAGGAAGTAGCATTCAAGTACATAGGACCATGAGGAATATATTCATCTTCTTCTTCTTCTATATGATTGCTTTTGTTTTGTCTTAATAATAATATTGCAGCTCTAGATCTTGCAAGTCCTGCTTCCAATTTCTCTATTTTGCTAAATCTTTTTGGTGTTGTTGTGTTCTTATTTACATTAATAATAGGGACCTCATCCTTCTCATTAATTGCCTATAAGGTTAACAACAAATAAGCAATTAATTAGTAAATTTAAAGGGTTATGGTCATCATGAAATAGAAATACGGCGATTTCGGATTTGAAATTTATAAGTTTCTATAGCAAAATCAAATATATATATATATATATATATATATATATATATATATATATAAAATTCGGACAAAAGCAATTGAATTCAGCTAAACCTAGCATTTTAAAAATGGAACTTAGGTGTGTGTACATGAATTACATCACTAAAATTTTAATACAAAAATTGATTTAATTATGAATATTAATTCAAAATTGCAATGAATTCTTAGCGGTAAGAATATAAATAAATTCATTAAAAGAGTCATTTCAAGATCACAAGTCCTAATTAAGGTAAGATTTTTTATTTTATTTTTCCAAGGTCATTAATGGATAGTATCAAATTGTTGATCAAGAAATTAAAATCAGCTATTAACAGCTCTAAAAAAATCCAATTATTAATTTCATAGCAAAGGAGAAAAGATGAATGTTTTTTTTAGTTTCTCACTCGGTATTTGATACTTATATTGAAGCCCGACTAATTCAACTTCACCCCAGAAAGGACTCCATTTGGTAGCACATTTTTTCATGCCGCGGACTCGAATGATTAAAGATCAATGTTTTAGTTACCACAATGTTTGTAGAATGAAGTGTCAATGATCACTACTAGAAAAATAAGAATTAGGAATGAACAAATTATATAGCTAAACAACACATATATATTAACAAAAGTACTAATAGTAATATTTAAAAAAAATAAAACTCACCTTTGTTGAAGAACCATTATTGAGAGTCTCTAAATAATGATGATGAGAAATTGATAGCCAAAATTTGGAACCTTGTGGATTAATGATAACAACAAAAGCAGCAACCAAAAATAATGGCAAAATAAACCATAAAACCTTTAAAGAATTTGAATTCATTCTATTTGTTTTTCTTACTTTTTCCCCTTTTACTTTTGTTGTTTCTTTGTGGAAAAAAGTTGTAAAGTTTGGCTTTGGTATATATATAATAAAATATATGAAATTTCTATAAAATATGGTTAAAAAATTGTAATTTGATTCCTTACCATCTTAGTGTTCAATGTATATCTTCCTTCCTTCATTATTGTAATCTAGATTTTGCTTTTTACCTTTTAGGAAAAGTGCAATCAAGAGATACTTTTTTTTTAATTTCCTCTGATATCCATAGTAGAAGTCTGACTAAATTTGAATTTGCGCATTGTAGGATCCTGTTGTCAATAAGATTTTTTCTATTTTCAAGAGTTTAAACTCAAATATTTAGCTAAAGATAAAGAAATTTCAACCATCCCACGATATACGTGCCTACTTAAAATATTTAAACGTAATTAAACATAACCAAGCACATGCATACTTAGAAATGACTATCACTACTAACCAAGAGGACTTGTGGGATGTTGAAAACATACCATGTTTTAAACTTTTAAGTCAAACAGTTGTTAGACTTTTAATTCATCTTCGAATAAGTTTTATTTATCGTAAGTTGTTAACATAATTCTCCCCATCAAAACTTTTATAATTTGTTACTTACTACCTTTTAATTTAAATTACAAATCAATGCTTATTAAATAGATGTACTTGTAATTATCCTATAAGTGATGCGATTGATTTAATTTATTTTACACAACTATAGAACTTTAACTCGGGGACAGGTGTCACTCACTTGATGAGTTTCCTGCCTTCGAAGTTGAAGTGGAGGGTTCAAACTCCATCGATTACTCAATATTCCTTTGCTTTTTCCCTGGTGTTGTAAAAAAAACTTCAAACTCTATATAGAAATTAGAATAGGCCAAATAAAAGTAGCATTTATTTTTTATTATTATTTGCATGGAGATTTGCAAATTGTTGTCATAAGTAACATAGAAGGATGACACTATCAACATAGGTTGTTGTGGAATGATTTCGAATCTCTTCACCTCTTAATTATAGGTTTCGGATTCGAGCATCTGAGAATTGAAAATCATGTTGGGAGCGATACCACTAGAAATGAACCTTACAATATATAAATTCAAATTTAATCGAGGCCTAATGCAGATATACATACAAGGTGGGTAACAGAACAAGAAATGGAAGCATGACACTAGGCAAGAGGCTTATGGTATGGATCCTTTAATATAGTGACATAAAATACTAGTAATATATTTGTTTCCTTCATTTTCACTTTACCCTTTGTAAGTCGAAACAAAATGAACACACGCTAAGAAGTGTATATATTTAGATATTTACGTATATACACAGGTTATTATGTCTTTTTTCTTTATAATTCTTGAGTTTAGTTAGTGACTGAAAGATGGTTACAGGGTATTTGGGTGTACAAAGTTCAAAAGACTGTTTAGCCAAAAATTAGTACATCTCTTGAGTATGTCTATTTCAGTGGTGGACGGATTCAGAATTTTGACATTGTGAGCTGTGAAATGTATATCTATCTCTGCTTATTTTTCGCACATATGTAAACAGATTCAACCCAAAACACTGGTTTCTGCTGAACCGTAAACGTATTGTAGCTCTAGGCCATTTGATTCTTTGCCTAAAAAAGGACTGCCTGCAGTATGAAGCATCCCACGTTTACATATGATTCAAGGTAGGGGCAGCCTACCTTGACACAAGCAGCTTTTTGAGGAATTGAGCAACCAAATGGGCCACGAGAACTACAGTTTGGTCTGGGTCCACCACTCGAGCCCGTGACATGTAGTTCATATGGAGCCGACTTTACCGTTGCTCTAAGGATTCCCTTCCCACTTACTTCTTTGCCTCAAAATGATTTAAAACTTCAAGATGACTTATTTATGAGTCTTTGGTTCCTAGGTTGCAAAATTTACAATATTTCACTAACTTTTCAATAGAGTAAATCATATCATGCTGGGAAAGACTCTATTTCATTAATAACCTTTAGTGTGTAATATTTCTTATAAATTTGCTAAAAGACGTTGTATGATCATAACAAGAGCTAATTTTTCTCTTTTTTGATAAGAGTAGAGAGCAGAAGGAGCAAATGATAAAATTGAATGAGTTATATTGCCTCCATACTTAAACATGCATTCTGCATTTATATATGTTGATAAAGAGTAACAAATTTAAGTTCGCCCTTATGGACGTCCCTAACTTGCTCCTGGTGAAATTTGTGTTAAGGTAAGATTCACAGCAAACTCCTATATACACACTGCAGGCAGTTGAACTCGAAATGCTGGTATGTGGGATTTGGGTGTTCATATTAACGAAATGGTGTACTGGGTATAAGGAGTGACATACAGAGCTAACTAGGTTACAATGTATGATAATTGGTTCCTGTAGACTGCAGTAGTTGAGAAGAAAGAAAAAGTAACAACAAGAGAGTGAATTACAGGAAGTTCTGATCCTCGATTATGCAGGTTTTTCTTTTCTTCTTTTCCCCCTTCAGATTTTCCCAAGGATGATATCATATGGACTGTGGTAAAATGAGAGGCTGCTCAATAAGAGCAAATGAAATGCAAAATACTATTCAAGCTTCTATATAGAGTGACATTAAGATGTTTGGGCATTGCATAGGAGCAAGGTTTTTACCATGTGTGCACCCAAAGGGTAGCGGCTGCGGGTTTCCCTTGTCATAAAAAAAAAAATGAAAGTGCAGACTTCGAGTAGGCATGGATATCAGTAGGCATACAAGTAGCAGTGGGTTCACATGTTATAAGTATTCAGGATAAATTGATCGTTAATGAAGAACTAAACTTGAATAGAAGAAAAAGGATTCCTCTGTAATTATTAGACTTTTTATAGGATCAGCCTTCAGTTTCTTAGCTCCACAAGACCGAAGGCTCAACTTTGGTTCCATAACGTTTAACAAGACAAAGTGAACAAATCTAAACACACCTGACAAAAAGAAAGACGGACCAAAAACTAAAACGAAACAACCACCAGAAAACAAAGATATTTTTAATAGAACAACGTGATGAAGTTGGGATTGAAGGCCAAAGTAGAAACAGAACAAAGAACTCCTAATATTAGCTTTAAAGTGAAATGGTTTATTCATGGAAGTAGAGGCCTTTAGATAACACACAAATAGCTTATATACACAAGATAAAGACTAGCCCAAAATCATCTAGTACACTGGTTGTATATGAAATAGGCATCTTCCATTGACGAGGAGGATTCAGAATATCTGACTAACCAGGAGAAAGTGAAGTCGGCGAATACCACGTTATTTCTTTGCAATGAGGTCCCAGAACAAGCCATAACAGGCAACACCTTTTTCAATGCATTATGAGCTGGTATGCCTCATTGAGACTCTCCACTGCATATTCATAACCAAGATTGTTTGCCCGTCCCTCAAACTCAACTACCTCATCCTGTGGAACTTGGATCCCGACTAGCACATTTGCACCAGTATCTCCCTTTCAGCACGAAAGAAAAGATCAAACAAATTAATCCAATATAATAGCAGATAAACTACAGGCCAACACCAACAAAGGGGAAGAACTAAACTAGAAGAATGAGATTCTATATTACCTGTGCACGATAATGAAACAAACTTATATTCCAACGTGGGCTGAAAGCATCTAAAAACTTCATCAAAGCACCAGGCTTCTCGGGAAAAGTGAATCGACACAAAAGCTCATTATGAACATTTGTTCTACCACCCATCTGGAGAGAGAGAGAGAGATCAATATCCAATGAACACCACATAATCCATTAAACAAAGGAGTTAAACCTAATCTCTCCGCAAATCTACTCTTAAGAATTAAAAATCTCAAGAGACAAAAACATTATTTCATTACGGTAAATTGTCATCAAGTTTCTTAATATAGTAGTAAAAGCAAAAATATTCAAATGAATAGAGAAATTATACATACAGTTCTATACAAAAGAAAAATATCAACATGATAAAGGAGACCTAAAACATTACCAAATGCCTAAGATGATCTTTGACCAAGTCATTGTTTGTAAGATTAATGGTTTGCAGATCTGCTGATTCCATCCTCTCCACCATTCCTTCAAGTTCTAATATTGTGTGAAGTCCAACACTGCACATTAAAAAAAGGCCATGAAACAATGAATAAAGTTGGCTTTAATTAAATAAAATTTAACAACACTGGCTTTACCATAGGTTACATAACAGATTGATAGAGAGGCAAATAACTGGAAATATTTAATAATTAGTTGATGTCCTTTCATGAATAAGTGTTTGTGTTTATAAATACTAAAATTAACGCTAAAATGAACCAAAAATCTCTTTAAAAGATCAAGGAGACCTTGCCTGTAAAGTACAAGAGCTCTTTCTTTATCAGAGTTGTATCTGTACTTGAATTCAGTGATATTCATTGGTCCTACCTGTAATCAAGTTAATGTTTCAGTCTGCTAGTCAAAAGTGTGCTACTTTTTTTTTTTTTTGGGGGGGGCGGGGGGGGGGGACTGGTAACTCAAAAGTGCACTACTTTAAAATCTATATTTAAGTGTTCAAGGTGACCCACCATTTCAGCGAACTTTTTGAAGCTTCCTGGGTCTTCTGGCATAAAAGTAGCAAGAACAGCTTCCCGCTGTCTACCGACATCTGCGAGTTCTGTTACCAATCTAAGCCTGTCAAAGTTCATGTTGGCTCCACTAGTTATTGCTACTACGTTTTCACCCTTGAGGCCATAATACTTGCAGTATGCCTCGGCTCCAGCAAGAGCAAGTGCACCTGCAGGCTCTAGTATGCTCCTTTTCTCTTCAAACATGTCCTATCCAAATGAGCAATGACTGTTAGGGGTCGTTTGGTGTGAGGGATAAAAATAAATAGTGATGGGATAAGAAAATAGTAATGGGATAAAAATTTTGTATCTTGTTTGGTTGTCATGTTTGGGATAACTTATCCCACCATTTATATCATAGTGATGGGATAAATTATCTCATATGTATGGTGGGATAAGTTATCCTAGGATAGCTAACCCCAAGATAACTAATCCTGGGATAACTTGTTCCCAACCAAACGACCCCTTACATAAAAAGTCTTACAACTCATGCAATAAAAAGCTGTATCCAACAGTTATTAGACTTTCTGCATGAAAAATGACCATGTATATCTCTAAGATAAAACATTTCATTCGACGGAAGTTCTATGTTGGCATCGACTTCATAGCTTCCTACAATTTTTTATGTTTTTTCCAGAATGTTTCTGTTTTCTTTTACAACTCATATTCTTTCTTAGATGAATCCACTCATGCCATCTTATAAAGCATTGATACATAGTATCATCATATATATAACACAAGAGGGCTGTGTGATACTTTCTTGGAAAGAAAGAGAGGTAACTGACAAAAAATGTTCCAACTGTTAGTCTTATTTGACCGGTAGTGCTTCAGGGAGCACATATACAAGCATTGAGAAATTTAGTCCACAGTAAATACCAGTTGGCAAAAGATTTAATCCAGATGAAGACCAACATGTAAAATAAAAGATGATGGCTAACCTTTATAGATGCACATATAGCATCACGACCAACTAGGACTACGCCATCTATTAATTCCTCGCAGAGACGATAAGTCTCTTCACCAACCACTTTAACAGCTACACCATCTGCAAAACCCCCAACTTGGTCCAGCATTACTCTCTGACCATGCTGTAATGATAATGCCAACGCATTTGCATCAAGTGGTTCAACTCCAATAATCTTTATATCTGGGGCAACCCTTTTCAAATAAGCAGCAATACCAGCTATAAGCCCCCCTCCTCCAACAGGCACAAAGATTGCATGAATGTTATCTTTGAGTTGGCGATTTATCTCCATCCCTACTGTACCTTGCCCTACGATGACATCTGGGTGATCAAAAGGAGGGATGAATGTGCGGCCTTCAGCTTCAGCCCGCTCTTTGGCATATGCTTGAGCTTCATCATATGAGTCCCCAACAAGAACAACAGTAGCACCCAATCTCTTAACTGATTTCCACTGTTCAAAGAAGAACGTGGTTTCAGAAAAATGGATAACCTTAAAATAACAGGATTCATTCAAAATGGAAGCTATTAAACCAAAAGTGTAATTCAATAATCCTAACTTTGATGTCTGGTGTGGTAACAGGCATAACAATCACAGCATCGCAGCCAAGTCTCTGAGCAGATAATGCAACACCTTGTGCATGGTTTCCAGCTGATGAGCATATAACCCCTTTTTCCAACTGCTCTTTAGGGAGTTTTGCCATCATATTGTAAGCTCCTCTGATTTTGAACGAAAACACCTGTCAATATGAGTGTGTCAGATTTACTGAGCCAACTCTACTCCAGTGCCAAAGATTTGTATTTCCAGCAATAAGAAAGTCTTTTTTTTTTTTTCTTTTTTTTTTTGTGTGTGTGTGTGGGGGGGGGGGGGGGGGGGGTCAGCGGAATGACAGCCTATAGTAGTGGAACAAGTTTTCTACGTCAAAAATTTAGAGGAATAACATTTAGGGAACAAAAGTAGATAAACCATAGGGTATACAAATTTAAGTACTTTCACCTTTTGGCCTTGTCCAAAAAAAGGATAAAAAAGACCTTGATCTAGGACACAGAAATTTAAGGTTGAGCTGAACAAGAAACTCGGCAAGCTAACTAATCATACGTTGAAGATCAACTAATTGACGAAAATGCAACATAAATAGCAGAGAAACTCTGGTCTGAGTCCAGAATCAATTGGATAAGCACAAATGTGCTGCCTATTTTGCCTTTTTCTTTTCCAAGGCACTTAATCTAATCTAAAACCCGACAAGAGAAGCCCTAAACCATCCGAAAATTTTAACAACAGCAGATCAAGGCCAACGAACTGACAGATTAGAGTCAATTTCCACTTTGGGTCTTAGTAACGTTTGGCTCAAAGGGGAAATTATCACAATAAAAGAAAAATGCCTAACATGCATATTCTTAAGCAATCAGATCACAGTAACTGACTTATACAGATTCCTTAAATTTCATATATTTGAAGCATAATCAAAATAAAATGAGACGATCCTCAAACAATTCAGAATCTTCCTATCAAAGTTGAACAAAAGAATAAATTAAAAGAAAATGTTTGTATAGACAAATAGTCACTGACCAAGATCCAACAACTTGAGCAAACATTCAAATAATTAAGATCCAAAGCAACTTGAATTTTCCACTAGCACCAGCACAGGAGGAGGTCCAACTGCTTCACTTTCCGCAAACACTATCTCAAAGGTACGACAGATACACAATAGCTTTTAGATTTCTGAATGTCTCTAACTACCTCTGCAGCCCGCCAATTGTCACTCCATGGGAATCTCCATATTTAAGGACTCCATTCCAAAAACACAACCACTAAGACATCACTTTACCTTACATAATTGCTCTGTACATTAAGGTATAGCACCCAATTCTTTAGTCCTAGTTCCCAACCTTTCAACCACAAAGCAAATACCAAATTGCCAAAACTGGCTCTTAGCATAGCTAGGAAGCTCAACTATTCCAGAATAGAACAATCCTGACACATTCTTATACAGTGAAGTACATTACAACTCCACGTGGAAAGACAGAGGGTTGAAGGTACACCAGCCATTTGATAAGGTTTTTCGTCCAGAAATTAGAGAGAATAGAAATGTAAATAGTAGCTAGATCACTAACTACTAGACGTACTTCAGGACAATAAGTTTCTGTCAAAATAACTGTGTTCCGCCACAAAAGGGTTGCATAATCTTTCAGCTGAAAGTTTATGGAAAAGAGAAAAATAAGAAGTCAAGACATACAATTTGCATTGGTTCCCTTATGCAGCTTTGGAACTTTTCTTTTCTTTTAGGGGATGGAAAAAGTGAGATGTCAGTGTCTTCAACATCTTCCACCACAAGTGAAGGTAACCAAACACTATGAAATTGTTTCCTCAGATGATATTTTGACATACTACCTACCTCCGTCTCAATTTCTTTTCTTACTTTCCATATTAGCTCATTTCAGAAAAAAAAATTAAAAAAATCACGTGGCATGTTTAAGACAACAAGATTAAAAGACATGACTACAAAATTCAAAAGTCTATTTCACTCTCTTAAGCTGTGTGCCAACTCAAAACCAAACAACCAAATTAAAACAGAGGGAGTACCGAATTCTCTCTTAGTAACAAAAAATTCTCAGAGAACATGATATTTCAAAAATACTAGTCCTAAAGATATTCCTTTTACACAACAGCAACTACTACACCTTCATCCCAATCATAAACCTTCAGCGGTTAAAGATTGACACAAGGCCAATATCAGTGAATAAACCTATGAATTGGCACAGAAATGTTTTCACAAAGACAGAACCAAGGAAATCCATCAGAGAAACAGAAAAAGAACTGATAAACGAACTTCACTTAACACCAAATATTCAAATTTTTAACAACTTGTGCAATAATGCAAAAGAACAAAACCAATAAAAAAAGATACATACCGGCTGAAGATCCTCTCTTTTAAGCCATACATTAACTCCCAATCTTTCTGACAGCTTAGGAGCTTTCTGCAAAGGCGTCTCATAAGCTACATCATAAACTTTCGATGACAAGATGTTTGTCAAATACTCATACCCGGTCACACCACCAGTACCTAAAACCGGAGTATTCGGTATCAAATATCCCGGCTCACACTGCAATGAGCTCGGAGAAACTCGTAGCAACGGAACCGGAGCCTCCGGTGCCTCAACCGGCTCCGCCTTCAACGGTTCCGTTACCGTAGCTGGCGATGACAAGATCTCCGTCGCCTTAGCACGAATAAACGCCTTCCTTTTGCTTTTCCTCATTCCGGAAACTTTCACAGTGTTAATAGGAACAATGACGGAACTCGTCGCCGTGAATTCAGGACGGACGCAGGAATTCAATGACTTCACGGCGGTAAACCGAAGAACCTCCATTTCCTACGTTCAGATGTATAATGAAGATTAAATACGTTATTGTACAAATCCGTCGGTGGCCGGAGATGTAGATATTTTCCGGCGGCGGAGGTCGTTGGCCAAGGGTTATAGCAGATGAAGGATGACTGAGGAGGGGGAGAAATGGCCAAAATTGTGAATATTTATACAGGTAAGGCCTTGTTTGTTTGCTGAAATTGAAATTCTTATTTATGAATTTATGAATAAACTCATTGAATGCCCATTAAAACTGTGGGGACATGAACTATTTCCATAACATGGCGAGTAAAAAACTATAGTTCATCGAATCTACGGATTAATATACTTTTCAATTTTTCAATTTTGCAATTTAGAATAGACGTATTTATGTTAAAAAAAATAATACTCTATATATACTTTTGTTTTACCTTTTTCTTTAATATAATGATATCCATCAACTTTATCATCTAAAACTAATATATTCTTGTTATAAAAATGATTCGAATATATTCATATCATTATACAAATGACTTTTATATAAATATCATTAGACAAAAGGATATATGTGAACTACTTTTATAACGGTTGGGATATATGCAAGTCATTTTCATAATAGTAAGAGTATATGTGAGTCACTTTCATAATTAGGAGCATATCAATTCTAAATAATAAAGTTAAATGTATATCGGATCCTCTTCCCTTAAAAAAAATTAAAAAAGATTTTCTTAGTTTCAAAATTTAAAAATTACTTTACTCGCTTTCTTTATCATTCTAAATTCAATTCAGATACGACCCAACTGACAAAAGGGTATATTAGAGTAGGGGTGTGCAAAAATCGAACCGGTCAATAAATCAAACCAAAATTGTTTTAATTGGGTCATTGCTATTGGGTTATTGGGTTAACGAATTTTTAATGATTTTATAAAAAAAATTACTGGGTCGTCAATTTGGTATCAGTTTTTACTTTTTAGTATTGGATTATTGGGTAAACCAATAACCCATTAAGATGATAATAAGTTACTAATATACCCTTCATAAATATCAAATATTAATAATTTAACACTATATCAGTAATCTACACTACGGTCTACACACTTCACACGTCATAGTACTTCTACTTCACATCAGAATTTTCATATTATGTTTTGGTTGTAACATGTTATTGTTGCCTTCGTACTACATCTACTCTTATTGATGCAAATTCTAATTATATTTCTTGTTTCACTATATCAACACATTTACAGCTAATTTGTTTGGCTCACTGTATCGTGCCAAATTGTTAGAGAAGTGAGAAATCGTATATTTATTTTATGAGCATTTTCTTATTGGGTAAACCGGAAATCGAACCGTTAATGGCCAAAAATCGATAAAAATATTTTTTTGATTTGTTATTGGTTAAGCATATTTTAAAATTGAAAATCGATAAACCGAACTGACAATACATAAAACCAAATCGAACCGACGAATGCACACCCCTATATTTGAGTTACTTTTATAAAAAGGAATATATCAACTCTAAATAACAAAGTTAAGAGATATATCAGGTCATTCTCCTTTTAAAAAAAAAACTAATTTTCTTAGTTTCAAAAATATTTAAAAATTACTTCACTCATTTTCATTTTCGTTCTAAATTCATTTAAGATACGACCCAAACGAACAAAATCTCATACAAAAAATCAGATAAAATATTTGTTAAATCCAAATTTCTTACCTAAATAACTAAATTATCAAAAATAATCATTAAAGACTTTAAATAGCAAGCGAAGTGCATTATAGGAGACTAGTTAATTATATAGGACAAAAATATATAGGTGTAAAGTGTGATTAACTTTTGAGCATTACTATTAATAATAGAAAGAATATTATTTTAATTTGTTAATGGAATATATTTGAGAGTTTTAAACGTTTAAGCACTGAGATTTAAATAGTTTGTTATAAGTAAGTGGAGCCTGTGTAATCTTTTAGTGGTTTCAACTCTCCTCTTTGACAAAGAGATATTATTTTGGCAGGATTGTTTAATTAAGTAACGGTTAGCACAAATATTTTGATATATTTTTAGATTACAAGTGCTCAAATAATTATCAAAAGATTCGAAATATCGAGAAGAATTTATATTTAAATTTTGAAACTATTTTAAGGAGTTTGAGTTGTGGGATTGGAAAAAAATTAGTTTGTTGAGAAAGATAAATTGTAAATATTAGTAGAATTAGCATAAAGAGTAGTAAAAAAAATTCTAAGGCATGTTTTGTCAAGGGGTCAATAATCACATAAACATTACCACAATTTATTTATTTATTTCATCTGGTATATGTTATTCATTTTGAGGTCTAATTAATTCAAATTCGCTTAAAAAAATTTACTTTAAGGAGCAAAGTGCTCCCTACCAAAGACTGACTACATATACAAGACTTGAACCCAAACTACTAATTAATAATAAAGAGGTCCTTACTATTAAAAAAATATTTTTACTACCTCCAAAATAAGATTATGTCTTTAAAATATTCCTATATTTAATTAGTATTTATCAGCCTTAAATATGGCAGAGTAAGTATCTTTTCTTCTCAATTTATTTCGCTAGATTTTCTAGCAATCCAAAATCTTTGTTAGATTCTGACTCCTACCTTTATAATAGAAGAGTTTGATATATATTTACACCAAGTGAAATATCTTTAAGAACAATGTCATAGACATACTTCAAGCGACAAGCATTTCTGTGATTTCAAAATTTTACAACACTTACCACTCCACCACAATATTTAGAGGTAACATTACAATGTATTTTTCAGATTATAAATTATTTTTAAAAATACTATCTTAAATTTTGTATCAATAAAGCAATTATACTAGTGTACTTGAATTGTGTTTTTAATCATGATATTACTATAGTTATTTATTTTATTTATTCACCTTTTTATATATTGAAATCACTTATATAAATCTTTGTGTACGTTATTGAATTATTATTTTTATTACAAGTGGCTTAATGTTAGTTACTTCCTCCCTCCTACAATAATTGTCCACTATATTAAAAATACTTGTACAGTTTAAAAAATCAAGAGATAATTATCTTTTGTGTTTATTTTACCCTTGCAATTAAATATTATTTATCATCTAACACATTAGTCAAAGCATTAAATTTAATAAAATCAAAGGAAAAAATAGTAATATTACTCCTATTATTTTTTGTTTCTTAAGGTGTGTGTCAAGTCAATAGTGGACAACTATTATTTAACAGATAAAGTATTTTTGTTAAATCCATTTGAAATAAGAAATGAAAGGTTTTTGAAAAATAATGGTATCTTAAGTAGTTGAAAGGTCATGAATATTAAAGTTTTTTTTTTGGTGATAATTCTGTTAGAATAAAGTAAAATATCTCCAATATCCACTATTTTCAATAATGCAATAACCATGACTGACATTGTGGTCAAGAATGAAAGCTATTGACTAGGATATTTTAATGTCAATATCAAGTTATCAACTAAAGTGTAACGTAGATATATTACTAGATATGAGATATGGGATATGTTACTGTTTCTGTTTCAATTTATGTGCTACATATGGAATTTGAAGTTAATCAATTTTTTAGTATGTTTTTATATATTTTAATTTGCTAATTATTTTTATTTAGAGTATGTTTTACGTAAATATATTATAAATCACAATAATTAACAAGTTAATATAAAAAGAAACTTATAAAAAATTCATTGACTTTTGAAATTTTATTTGTATCACATAAATCAGGACAAAACGAGTAATATATATGAAAATTATATAAAACGTACTATAACTCATAATAATTAGCAACTTAAAATATCTATATTTCTCCCAATTTATGTGGTATAGATGAAATTTTAAAAGTTAACAAAAACTTTTTATATGTTTTCAAATATTTTAAGCTATATTATATTATGATTTATAATACTTTTTACATAAAAATTTTATTTATATAAAGTATAAAATAAAAAATTTTAAAAATGAAAACATAAATGTCAGCACGAGTCCAATCTATGTTAATTTCTATGTTTTAATTATTGTAATACCGATTGAATTTGGAGAGCCAACTAAATTTTTTTAAAGGATTTTTTTTATAAATTTTAAGTTGTTAATTATTATAATTTATAATATTTTATTTATTTTAAACCAATATATGTTTCTCTCTGTCTCAATTACATGACACATATGGAATTTGGAGAGTCAAATAAAATTTTAAAATATGTTAAGTTGTTAATTATTATACCTTATAGTACTATTACGTCATTTTCAAATAAAATATGTAATTTTTTAATTTCAATTTATGCGTCATTGATATAATTACATATATTAAGTAATAAAAATTAATGTCTAAATTATGTGACACCTATGAATTTTGGAGTGTAAATCAAATTAGTTATATGATTTTTTAAAAATAAAGCGGTTAATTATTACAATTTATAATACTTTTTATATATTTTTTAAATGATATATATATATATATATCTTTATGATATTGATATTAGTATTATAATAAATTAAATTTTATTATTTTTAAATTTATGATCTCAATTGTCAGTCTATGCCACATTATAAAATGTTCCAAAGTAGATATCAGATTTACAAAAATGTCGATGCCAGCTAAAGTAATAAAATAACATCTAAGGGCATGAACCTATATATATATATATATATATATATATATATATATATATATATATAAAGTTGAATATAGACAATATGATGTGGCACCTCTCTATGGCCAACATTTTTATTCATTTTTTTTCTCCTTTTTTTGACATTTTATCTTTGTTTTGTATTTTTTATTTGTATTGTAAAAAAAAAAACTGAAAGTATTTATGTCATACCTAATTAATTATGCCCTTTATAACATCCATTACACTAATATAGATTTAAGTAAATGGAAATGGAAGATGAAAAGATAAAAAGTATTCATTTTTCATAACTATTTATAATTATTTAGCCTATAAAATAAAATAAAAATAGTTGAGCATTTGTAACAAATAAGAACAAATTTCTTCACTTTGGCTCTTCTTCTTCTGACGATGATGATGAATATATGGTATCAACTTATGTCGCTAAGATGTCCAAATTTCTAGGTCATGTGACTTTTTTAACAAAAGAGAAAGAGAGAATATCTCATGATTCTTGTGAAGACATTAATGTAAAGAAAGAAATCATGTAACAAAAGTTTCTCCTCAAAATAAAAGACTTTTTGAAAAAATATTTATTCCTCCTACAAGGAGAGAAAATTCATTGTGGTTGAGAAATTTATAAGAAGGCAGATTAGTGTTTCAAAAGGTAAGAAAAATTATTTGGAGAAAAAATCATTCTATTTATGGAATTCTTATCAAATTAGGAGGAGAGCAAGTAAAAATTTATTTTGTGATTTGAAAAGAGAGAAAATTAGATATTATTTCTTTCAACCTCATTATTCTTCTAATTTCTTTCTTCTTTATTTTGCGTTGATTTTTTGTATCTTTAATTAAAGTTTTTTTTTCTTATTTATCTTTAACTAAAGTTTATATATATTTTCTTAAAAAATAATTTAAAAAGATGATCATATTTAGTTCCTTTCCTCATCAATGCTATTAATCTCATAATTAGTGTTATTTATATTATTTTCTTAATTAATTTTTTTTCTTTATTTAATTATTTATTTGAAGAAATTAGTTATTATAACTTTATAAGAATTACACATGTATTTTTACATAATTGATTTGTCATTTTTAAATTTTTTGGATCATTCTTCACCTTAAAGTTTCTATCTATATGTAACAATAAAGCTAAAATAGAAAATGTGGGGTGACACCTTCTTAGCAATAAATATTTATTTATTGTTATCAATGTTTCTGACATTTTTTGTTATTTTTTCCTTCAAATAATTGTTGCCTCAATTTTTAGTTTTAGTTTTATTTTTTTTAGCATTTTATAATTTTAAAAGACTGAAAAATTCATATTGAAAATTTATAAAATATAAAAAATGATTTATTTAACTCCTATCATCATCAATATTATTATTAATTTCTTTTACTTCTTTCCTTTATCTTCATTTCATCATTAATGTAATTTATATCATTTTCTTAGATATATATATATATATATATATATATATATATATATATATATATTTATTTTTATTTTATTAATTTTTTTTTTGTGACATTTCTTAGAAGTTAGGATTACTATTTATTTAATTTTAAAAAAAATTTGAATTCTTTTGTCATACTAAATACAACATGTTTTATTATAATTACATTCAATATATTAATCAATATGTTGTACGAATGAAAAGAAAATTATCATTTCACAAAAACAAAGGTTAAAATATAATTTATTATGATTAAGGAAAGATAAAAATATTATTCCAATATCCATAACCATATTTAATACATTAAAAATTAATTGAAAAGCTGTAAATGGAAAAGGAATCACCATTTAAGGAATCACTATTTTTAAATTTTTGGATCATTTCTTCTTCTAAAAGTTTCTATCCATATGTAACAATAAAGTTAAAATAGAAAATGTAGTGACACCATTCTTAGTAATAGATACTTATTTATTCTTATCAATTTTTTCTGACAATTTTGATTATATTTTTATTTAAAATAATTATTGCCTCAATTTTTATTTTTATTTTTAACATTTATTTTTAATTTTAAAAGATTGGAAATTTTATGTTAAAAATTTAAATAATAGAAAAAATGATTTATTTAACTTCTATCATCATCAATACTACTACTTTATTTGACGTTTTTTCTAAATCTTCATCTCATCATTAATGTTATTTATATAATTTTGTTAAATCACTTATTTTTTCTTTTTTAACTCTTTATATATATATATATAAAAGTTGGATATGTAAATGATGATGTGACATTTCTTAGAAGCTAAGATTACTATTTATCTAATTTCTCAAAATTTTGAGTTCTTTTATCATACTAAATACAATATGTTTTATTATAATTACATTCAATATAGTAAACAATATGTTCTAGGAATTAAAACAAAATTATCATTTCAGAAAAATAAATGTTAAATTATAATTTTATTATGATTCAGGAAAGATAAAGATATTATTTCAATATTCCATAACTGCATTCAATACATTAGAAATTAATTGGATATAACTGTAAATGGAAAATGAATCACCATTTAAGGAAAATAAATGTTTGCAATACCATAATAATTAAGGAGAGAGTAAGATATTATTGTAATATCCTAATTCGGAACTTTTAATCTACGATCAATTAAAAAGAAAATGCATTTAATAACATTAAAAAGTTATTAGTTTAATATTTTTTCTCATTCTACTAATTCAATTCACTCAAACTTAATTTTAAAGATAAAATAACAACTCCATTTTAATTGTTATCAATATATTTCAAAAAATTATCGTGAAAATGCTTTTCTTGCACTTTATTTTAATTTTCATATACTATTATTATTTTTTCTGTCATTTTTCAATGATTTTTTATTTCGATTTAACATTTAATGTTTATTCTTAAAACTCTGATGGTACAAATTAAGGTGGAGTAGAATATAATAAATGATGATTCTTCTACTAAATAAGAAGATATAACAAAATTGAAAGGGTGAAGTTTTTTTTTCAAAAAAATAGATAGGAAATTCTATTAAGGTATTATTACGTCATTATTCAATATATTTTTAATATAAATTTCATTTGCTGATGCATTTGTTTAGTACTCCCTCTGTCCCTAATTACTTGTTCACTTTTCCTTTTATAGTTGTCCCTAATTACTTGTCCATTTTGACAAATCAAGAAAGAGCAATTTTTTTACCTATTATACCCTCAATTAAATCACTAATTACTTTGAAAATTGCAGAACTTTTCATCTACTTCATAATTAATAGGGGTAAAATGATAAACTCACTATGTGATTAATTGGTTTCTTAATAAATGTGTCAATTTAAAAGTGGACAAGTAATTAGGGACAGAGGGAGTATTACAGTGTTATTTCACATTACGAGATATTTCTTAGACATTTAAGGAGAATGGTACACCGAAATATATATTATATATTAAAGGATCAACTTCATGCAATGGAAGAATTTGTTATTAGCAAATATATTTTAACTTATTTGATAAAAAATATATTCTTCCTTATTTAAAAGATGTAAAATTTGAAAAGCTTTATTTTTTCCACAATCTTCATAGTACTAAAACAAACAATAATATTACGATTAAACAACAGAGTAAATATAAAATTAATCAAAAATATTTAATTTTTAATGATCGCGCGAAGTGCGACCAAATTCTCTAGTTTAAAACAAAAAGGTAAAATTTAAATGGGTCTACAATAGAATTCCTAGAAATCCAACTTGAAAAATTATGTAAAAAATGGAAAATAAAAAGTGAAATAAATTTAATTGAGAGTTATCCTTCGTCTGTCCCATTTTATGTGACACTTTTTATTTCTTGAGAATCAAATAGTTTAAGTTTGATCGTAAATTTGCGTATGGTATCTTCAATTTTTTTAAAATGAAATTTATATATTTGTAAACTACGTAAAAATCAAAATATTATAATTAATAATTCAAAATATTTTAAAGATCTATGAAAAATTTAAGATCAAAGATAAACTAAAGAGAGTAAAAGGGGAGAATGGAAAGTAGAAAAAAAGGGAAAAAATGAATATATAGAGAGAGAAACTGAGGGAAAAAAGTAAGAAAAATAATTATTCATGTGGGTTGTTGTATATGTAGAAAGACACGTGTACAATTAATGAGCGACAGTGAATTTTATAGTACAATTTGAAATGCTTTGTGTACAACTTTGTAGTGTCATGTTCGTCCTCTAAAGTCTCATTTCTAATAAGGAGTAATATAAATAAGAAGTATAAAATAAAGTTGAATAATTTTACAATATAATTTCTCAATGTTGGATGATCTTTTGAGATATTTACTCGAAAATTAAGAGAAATTTAACGGTTTTGGAATTATAAGACTGTAAGTGAAAAATGGATCAATCCATAGATAATATAAAAAGCATCTATGTGTTATACATAGTACATGTGTCTTTGTGATATGACTGGGGTAAGCTTAAGAAAATTACATATTTGTCCTTGTTGGTCCTTCCTAACTCCCTACATAGTACATGTGTCTTGATATGAGTGGGGACTAGTACTTGTGTAATGAGGTGGGCCCCAATACAGTACAACTTGTATTACCTTTGGTACATCTATTTGATGCTGTGTTAGTTCTTCTAACTCTCATTTCTAAATAAGAGTAATATAATATATATATATATATATATATATATATATAAAAGAGTTAAAAAAGAAAAAATAAGTGATTTAAGAAAATTATAGAAATAACATTAATGATGAGATGAAGATTAAGAAAAAAGTCAAATATAACGAAATTGAAAGGGTGAAGTTTTTTTTATTTAAAATGGATAGGAAATTCTATTAAGGTATCATTACGTCATTATTCAATGGCAATTATAGACAATGAAAGTGCAATAACTAAAGAAAGATTGCTTTAAAACCTCAAAAAACATAAATAGTTCACAATTTGAACGATAAATTTCATAATATCATATAAAGAACTATGAAATTTGAGAACCATTAAAAAGAAAAATTGTATAATTTTAGAGAGAGAAATTATGTAAAATATTTAAGAACCTAGAAATCAATGAAAAAAAATAGTGGTATGCAAATGAAGGAAACAAAAAAGAATAATTGTTGAATAAAATGGGCCCCATAGTACAACTTAAATTACATTAAGAACAACTCTTTGGAGCTATGTTAGTCCTTCACAACTCCCTCTTCTAAATAAGAGTAATAATATATGATTAACATTGAAAATGTGTTTGGTATGATTTCTTGATCGATCTAAGAATTTTAAAATATTCTTTTTAGCAAAATAATTTTTTTAAAATAAAAAAATAATTTATTTTTAATGAAAATAGGGGGAAAAATTAACAAATAGCATTTGAGATTGATTATGTCTTATCATCCTTCAATATATTTTATTTTCACTCTATCATCATAATCAATGGCGTATTCCAATATAGTTTAGGATGACCACTCGGAGTAAGAAAATTATACTATATATATAGGTTAAAAATTATCTCTCATACATATATTTATATTTTGAACATTCTTAACAAAATTTCTAAATTCGTCAGTGAATTCATAACTTCCCATCCTCACTACCCTTCACCCATATATACTCCACATGATTCACCTCTCATAATAATTTTGTAGATTATATATGAATATTTTTATAATAACATTTTTTCACTTAGAACATACTGTAATTTTTTTTAAAGTATTTTTTGTTTGTATCGAACACACCCAAGTGATTCTGACAGTGAATTGAAAGATGAAAATTAAATTGCATTCTATGAAATGCCTATTAATTGGCATTTATTTAAAGGAGAATATCACGCATTAAAAGAAATTTTTTTTCTAGAAAAGTAGTAAAAATCTTTTTTTTGGGGTAGCTTTTATTGTATATGCATTATGAAGTTCTTTTTTCTTTTTTGGTTAAACAATCTAGATGTGAAGCCAGCATATTTGACTAATTTTATTGACGTCAAATCGCTATAGAATTTAATAAATTTAAACAAAATTTATTAAATAAGTATAAATAATTTATTTAAATATTTGTGAAATATCAAAGATACATAAATTAAATTATTAATTTTTAATTCATCCCTTACATCAAATATATAAGCGGAAATAATTTCTTAAAAAGTCACTCAATTTATGAAATTATTCTACTAAAGTTCTTTTTTTTAAGGAAAACAATTCACTTTATTTATGGGAATATCTTATCAAAGTCATTTTTTTTCTAAACAACAAAATCACTCAACAATTATAGTTTGACTTGAAAAATACAAAGCGCATATTTAACATACCATGTAATTTTGAAACTTGATTTTTTAATAATAAAACTTATTTAACCTATAATTATTTTCTTTTTAAAACCTTGTCTGGACCGTGAAACCTCTTTTGTAACACTCATCTATTCATGATCGTGAAATGAAATAACGAATTTAATCAAACGGTAATTTATTTAAGCTATTAATAAAAAATGTACTAAGATAGAGTTATTTTATCAATCTGAAAATTACTAGTAATATCATACAATGATTTAAAAGAATAGGGTGTGAGGCAAAACATTTAACACACTATGTGATGAGATGTAAACTTTGAAACACAAAGCGTAAACTCCACAATTTTTTATATGTATATCTCATGTATCTTTAATACTAGTCTCAACTCTTCATCATTCCTGCAAAAGTGCTTAAGCTTAATGAATCATATTGTAGAAGTTTCACTTGATCAGGATCTAATACTATTAACAACAAGAGAGCATTGATAGAATGGGAAAAGGTATACCTACCCAAATCAGTTGGAGGCATGAACCTCATTAACATCAGATTGTGGAACCAAGATGCTATTGACAAAACCTATTGGGACCTTGCTAACAAATCTGACAAGTTGTGGATTAGATGGATCCACTCTTTTTATATAAAGACTCAACAATTCCTCATTGCACCTATTCCAAAGCAGGCTTCATGGATGGTCAAGAAGATACTTAATGCTAGACTGACTTTAGAGCAAATACAAAAGCAAAATGATCAGGTAACCATTGGCAGCCTTTACCTGAGTCTACTTGGAAATAGACCTAGAGTGCCCTGGAGATGTCTGATATTTGTCAACTCTGCAAGACCAAAGACCATTGTTACTATGTGGCTCCAATTACAAAACAAACTACCAAGTAGTGATAGGTTGGCTTCATGGGGGATGGATATAAATCAACAATGCAAGTTGTGTCAAAATGGACTTGAAACTAGAGATCACTTGTTTGTCTGTTGTGAGTTTACAAGAGCTATTTGGAGGAAGTTGATGGCATGGATCAAATGGCCAGACTATACTTTAGATGCTTGGGATACACACTTGAAATGGATCATGGAAAAAGTCAGAGGCAACAATCTGACTGTCCAACTTTTCAAACTAATGTATGCAGAATGTAGTCATGCAGTGTGGATAGAAAGGAACCACTGAATTTTTGAAGACAAATGTAGAAATCTTGAACACGTTGCAAAAGAGGTAGCTTATATGTGTTGTATGAGGGCTCTTAAGGCCATTAGTTCTAGGTTGCAACAACTTAGTTTTATGTGAAGTTGTATCTCCTTTGAGTTTTGTTGTTTTTCTGATTAACAAATTGTGATGTAGTTTGTTATATTCTGTAAATACCAGTTGATGATTAATAAATATACAGTTAATTACCAAAATAAAATAAAAAATTTATCAGTCTATTACAAGGAAAATATTTTCAAAAAATTTGTAAATAAACTCAAATAAATTATTATAATATTATTTGAAAAAGAGAAAAACATAAAAAAAAAAAATGATAGTTCAATAAATGCTAATTATGCATCCAAACAAGTAAATTAAAGTTTATTAAACAAGTCAAACGTACGACAAATTTCACAATAGCAAACTTATCCTTTTATAATTATAAGAATAAATTGACAAAAAAAAAAAAGTTGTCATGCCAATGTGCCATAATTTTGTTTTTCAAAATAATAATGGGTTCAAATATTATCCATTGAAGTTGAATTTTCTTATTTGTGTGACATTTGTGTTAGTGAACTCCATTTTTATGTTTTGTGTTAGAAATTAAACATAGTTATTGATTAAGTGTTTTTCCGATGAAACTTTTTTATAATTAAAAATCTATGAAATTTATGTACTTGAGGAAATTCTATAAGCCTATTAGTGGTGGAGAGCCAGAATTTTTATCCAAATTCCACAAACATATATATTAAAATATTTATTAATTGCGTGTGAACTCAATTATGATTACCACAAAATACTAATACGTATAACTTTACGTGAAAAGAATCCTTTATAGAATTAATTAGGAGTGAATAAAATCGAACCAAATCAGAAATTGAGTTAAATTGGAAAAAAAATTCAACTAGTAATTTGGCTTGGTATTGAAAAAAAAAAACGATTATACGTAGATTAATTTAGGTGTTAATATCTCAAATGGTCACTCAACTTTGAGTAGTTTACTTAGAAAATCACTCAACTTTGTTTTATCATTCAAAAGTCATTCAACTATTGATAATATCACTTAGAAAACCACTCAACTAATGATATTTTCCTTAAAAAGTCATCCAACTAATTTAAATAATTTCTTCATTAAATTTTGTTGAAATACAATTTTATTTTAAACTAATTTTAAAAATAAAAAGATGCTCATTTTAATTATTTTTTTGAATTTTGTTGAAATATAATTTTTTAAAACTATGTTTTAAAAATAATAATAAAAGATCGCTGATCATCCTTTTGATTACTCCTTTTAATTTAGTAAAAGATATATATTTTAAACGTACAGTTGCAATTGACAAATTAAAATTAAAACCTACAGTAGCATTGCTATTAATTTATTAAGAAATAATAATAGAGATTGCTATTTTAAACGTACAGTAGCAATTGAGAGAAAAAATTATTTTTCTGGAATTAATTATGCTAAAAAATGCTACTGTTTGTTTTTCAAAAAAATTCTAATTAAATAACCGAAGAAGGTCAATAAGATAATTAAAATAAATGTCTTATTATTTCTTAAAAAATAATTTAAAACAAAAACAAGATTTCAACAAAATTTAATGAATAAACTATTTAAATTGTTGAGTGACTTTCTAAGTGAAATATCAATAGTTGAGTGACTTTCTAAATGAAACAATAATAGTTGAGTGACTTTCTAAGTGAAATACCAATAGCTGAGTAACTTTTGAGTTATAAATAAAGTTGATTGACTTTCTAAGTGAACGACTCAAAATTGAGTGACTTTCTAAGTGAAGTATGTAAAGTTGAGTGACCATCTGAGATATTATCTCATTAATTTAGTTTCAAGTCAAAAAAAGTTAATCCAATACCAAATCAATTCGACATTATATATATATATATATATATATATATAATTTTTAAAATTTATTTTATACATAAAAGTATTTACTTTAATATAATTTATAAATATTTCTTATACTTTTTCATAATTTTTATCCTTTAACATGTTATTTCAAGTTTGACATTTAGTTAGCGTTTGGCCCCAAGTTCTCAAATATTCTTGGCAAATTATATTTGAGTGAAGTCTTTGGTGAAGTTTCATCATGTGTTTGGCCCCCAAATTTTCCCAAAAATATTTGACTACTCTATTTCAAAAAATATGATTTATACCCATAAGTTCTAAAATTATTAGAAATACGCATAAATTTATATTATCATTTTATAATGAATATGTTCAGTTAAAAATAATCTTATAATATAATTGATAACAATCAACAATAACAAAATAACAATATAGGCAAGACAATACATTAATTACATACTCAAACTTGTCACTGATTCACTTATAATTATAACCCATTAAACACAAATTGTTCATTTTTTCTCAATTTTATCACTCAAAATAAAACTCAAACTTTTCTGGAGGAGGTAGTAACATATATTAGTTAGAATTAATAAATAATGAGTATTTTTTATAAAATATAAAGTTTGGAGTAACTTTTGAATTTTTTAAAATTTCCAAAGATTAGAATTTAACCCAAATATACTAGTTTTTTTAGTATTTGAGACTTGGGATACTTGGCAAATATATTTGCCCTAGTTATATGACCAAACACCACTTCCCAAGTTTTTCCCAAATATTTTTGGAGTCAAACGGGTCCTTAAAATTTTGAATGATCCAATAAAAATTATAGTACATAGATATTTTTTGTGTGGTTTCATTTTTATTGAATATTTTGGTGTCATTACTCATCTTATATTCTTTGTTATTTTCTTAAAAGACATCGTAATGAATAGTTGTATTTTGACAGGATAAAATATTTGAAGCACAAGTTAATTATATGATTGTATCAATACTTTACTGGGAAAAACCTGAAGTATCCAAAAACTTGAAAAAAATATGAGTTTTATTAGTTTGGTTCATTTTATAGATTAAAAAATCCAACACAAGTAATTTTATTTGAAACATGAAAAGAATCAATAAATTGAAATTGGATTGAAAAATAGTTTTTAAACTTAAAAATTGTGTTTGACCATGCATTTACCTAAAAATTGTTTTAATTTTATAAGGAAAAGTGACCCCTAAAAGCTGTGAAATTATTTTAAAGATAAATTTCATGAAGAAATAATTTATTTATATATATATATGTATATATATTAAAAATCTCACAATATCACAAATTTATGACTCAACGAAAGCTAATTTCTTAGTTTTAATATAAGGTGACCCAGGGTCTTGAAAAGGTACGCAAAATCCACCAAAGTCAAATAAAACGGTTGAGCTTAAAACTGAGATGCACGTTTTATATGAGTACTTGATTTTAAATGAAATTTATTTTTTACAATACAGTTTTAATACTTAAAATAAAAACTTTATCAAACACACTTATTCTTTAGCTTCAATTCGATCATAAATTTCGAAGTTGAAACTTTAAACTTAAAAAGTTAAGTTTTTGAAATTATAATTTTTGAATTTTGGAGTTATATTTGAACATATATTTTATTTTATTTTTTGTGAAATTCAAAAATTGATTTGAGTCAAATTTTGGAAACTTACAAATATCTAAAGATTAAAAATTTTAAAATTTGATCTAATGGCCAAATATATATTTGAATATAATTTTCAAAACCTAATGTAAGCTGGCCAAACACTAGCTTAGCCTAAAACGTATTCGAATATACTTTTTAATAAAGATGTCAATTTTTCAAGAAACTATTAATGCTAGAATATAGTACGTTGTAGTAAAGATGTCAATTTTTCAAAAAAACTATTAATGCACTTAAACTATGTAAAGTAGTACTACACGCCTACTCGGATGCAAAATTCACAATTAATATCTAACATACTTTTATTCTATTTTTTATTATTTTATTATTATTTGGTGTCGTCTATCTTGATTTTTATAGCCTGATTAACCTAAATTTACGTCAAAAAAATCATCTTAAAGGTGAGTATTTTCTATCAAAGAGACTTCATTTTTGAAGTTTGAACTCGAGACTTGAATATTAATTTCTTTCCTTTTTCTTCCTTTACATTAACGAATATATTGTAATAATTTGAATTTAAGGTATATACACTAATAATGTAATAATCTTTATATATTATAAGTGTTACTTAACCTATTGTAACATGTTATTATAAAACTATGTGTGATTACTTTTTGAGTAAACTTGATTATATAAATATCTTTTACATCGTAAAATGTGGACCTTTAGCTTTGAAAATTTATTTGCACTTATTAACACCTAATTTAAACCTGAGCAGTTAGCCAGTAGAACGTAAACCAAAGCAGATTGTTAAATGTACTTCCTCAGTACATTTTTATTTGTCATATTATGTTTTTTGAAAGTTAATTTGATTAATTTTTAAAGTTAAATTAGATTACATTAATTTGATATTTTAAATAAAAAATTTAGATATTCAAAAACTATACGAAGAGTACTATAAATTACATTTTTTTGCAAATCAATATGATGAAAAAATTACATTGTAAAATATTAGACAATTTTTTTATAATTTGACTTTAAAAAGGGAAATTATAACAATTAAAAGTGGACGGAGATAGTAAATCACATAACTTTGGACATAATTATAATTATTACTCATTCTATTCACTTTTATTTGTCGGCTATATTAAATATATATTTAAATTTCATTTGTCATTTTTAACATATTAAGATAATTTTTTAAATATTTTACTCTTTAAATTAATTACTTATTTTCTAAATTATCTCCTAAAATCTAATATTATACATCAATTAATATGAATAAATAATTTTTCAACCAAATATTACACATAAAGTAACATTCAATACAAATAAAAAGTCTCTTTGAATATCCAATAAAATTGAAACGATATACAAAAGATTAACATGATCTCTGTTTTCTTGAACAATTGCCTAATACACACAAATTGAGAGATGGTTCATTTTATTTTATTTTGGCATATAGACAATAGATAATAGAAAAAAACAATATATATGAAGAAAGATGTGTACATTTAGTTCATACATAGCCCATAGAGTGCAATAAACAAAACGATTTACGGATTAAACTTCAATTTTATAAAATTTGAAACTGTGAGCCTATTTGATATTTGGAATATTAGTTAGTTGAGTTGGTTGAGCGAGGAATCTTTCAATTAGTATTTATGGATATATATATATATATATAAAAGAATGAATTTGTTGTCGATATTGATAGTTGTACCTCCAAATTGTAATTTTCGGATATTTGGATAAGCGAGCGAAGCTTAATTTATGGAGTTTAAGATTTGCATAATATGTAGACCTTCGAAACTTAAAAGCAACTTAATGTAAACACGATTTAAAAAATAGTTGTAGGAAAAACGCTTTAATTAATACTAATTTGTCTACATCATTTATGTGGGAAAAAGAATACTACCAAACCAAATCATCAATATTAGGAATAGGAAACCTCAAAATTGCAGCAATTCTAGTCATCTCAGCAAGTCTATCTCCACTAAATTGAACACCTTTTTCACCAGTTTCTTGCACTAAGTTCTTCAATTTTGAGTATTTCTTCCTCAAGTTAATGTCGTTGTTCTCCCACATTTCTTCAGTGATCAAAAGTGTCTCAATCACGAGCAACTCATGTGCATATTCAACATTTTGTATTGTTGTGATTAACCATAAGAATACGTGATTCGTTTCTCTCGTTGGATTCAAGCAACAAGTAAGCTCGAAAATCATCCTTGATAGAATCTTTGTTTGCAATCACCACGTAAGGTATGACATTCATATCGATATGTTTTCTGAACAAAATAAATAAATTATCAAAAAAATTCTCCAAATTCGAATTGTTTTTCGAAGTTTTTTCGTTTCGTATAGTTGCACAATGAGTAATATTTGTTGAATTATTATCGATGAATAAAATCTCAACAATGATCAATAAAATCTCAGCAATGTTAATTACCTTTAAATGATAATTTTATGTTAATTACCTTTAAATGATGGAATTTGAATTGTTCATGGTTGCCCTTTTTTGTTTCAAGTTGTGATTCCTCTTTTTCTTATAATTTTCTAATAGCACAAGTTTTTCATCTTTACTATCGGATTATAGAGAATTTGAGTTTTGAACAATCTATTTTATACTTAATATGTGATTCCACTATAGCATATGGGATGTGGCCTCTTTGGTGAATTTAAGACCATGGGATTTAACTTTAGATTGATTTTCAGTATTAGAAAAACAAAATGTATTCTTGAAGAAAAGTATATTTTAAAATGTAACAGAAAATATCAAATTATCAGAAACCTAATTATAATTTATAATTATTTAATATGAATTTTTGCAGCAATTTTAAATTAATGTATTATCATAGTTGAGTTGACAGTTAAATATTTAGTAAATTCTTTTATACATATATAATATATTATTAATTAATTATCAATAAAATATTACAGAAAAATTCATCTTCAATTCGTTTAGAAATATATCAAAGAACTGGGTGAAGTGCACTCTTACCCAATTTTGACACCGTCAGTTAATTTCAACACCTTTTTAAAGTTTGTTACACACGTAATCACTTCGAATAACTTTAGATATATAGTGTTTGTAGTTAATCTTGAAATATCTAATTTTAAATTCAATATATGAAGTTTCATATGGACGAAATTCAATCATTTTTGAGCCATTTCAGTCATTCTTACTTCAAAGTCAGTCATATATAATTGATTTTTGATTTTCTCAAACCTAAATTGAGACGTCATATATCCAAAGTAGAGAAGTAGCTATACGTATACAAAAAAATTAAAAGATAAAGTACAAATTAAACGACGATATTAAAACAAATTGCCTATTGAAAAAATTATCCAAGAAAATCCTAATCTAAACGGGCTAGTTTTGTGGGCTTGGTAGAGATCACTCAGTTAATTGGGCTCACAGCCCATGATGTAATAAAAAGACAATGCTTTTAGAATTGGGAAAATTGTATATAATAACAAATTATTAATTCAAATTAAATGCTATAAACATAGTTTGATTTGATTGTACCTCATAGCAAGCTGTTGCTATTTCGCCTCTCTCATGGTGAATCTCGCTCGCCACTCTCGTTCTCGCTGGCAGTCTCCCTCGCCTCTCTCGCTTTTATACGAACACAAATGTATAAAATGCATTTGTGTTTGTATAAAGTGAGAGAAAATTGTATATATACATATATTTCCGCTCCTCTCTCTCCCCTCTCCCAGATCTTGCTCGCCACTCTCACTCGCCTCTCTCACTTTGTACAAACACAAATGTATACATTGCGTTTGTGTTTGTATAAAACGAGAGAAAATTGTATATACAAATACAAATGCATATATTTTTGTCCTATACACTTATGATTATACAAATACGATCTTCCCCTGCCCAGTTTTGTTTTGTCTTTCTCGCTTTATACAAACAGAGATTATACAGTTGATCTTTTGTATATGTATACCAAAATAGAAACAAATTATACAATTGTTTTCTTTTGTATATGTATAGCGAAATATACATATTTATGTTTGCTATGGAGCGCAATTATGCAAATTATAGCTTATAGCATACAAATATTTTTTTTTATGTTTGCTATATGTGAAAGTTGCTCTTTAGAATTAGCACAAAATAAATAATTTTTTATTTATTTTCTAATCTTTGATATATTTATTTATATCAAACACAAAATCATGAAATAGGTAGTGGTGGGTAAGTGGCAAAATCAGAATTTTTACTAAGAATGTTCAAAATTTAATACCATAAGAAAATAATTTATGTCCTATATACATCATATAATTTTTTACGAAGAGTGTTCAATTGACTATCCTGCATTACATGTGACTACACGACTACATCAATGGATGGGGTGGGGGTGGGGTAGGGCTGTACTAAATCAAATCGAAATCGATAACCAGAATCGAAAAAAAAAGTTATTGATTTAGTGGTAATGGGTTATTGGTTTAGTAGTTTCAGTAATGATTATCATTTTTTTAATTATTCGATTATCAATGCTTAACGGTTTTAGATTTTTTTTAATGGGTTAACCAATAATCCGATAGTAAATTAATAAATTAGATTAATACCATTTGATATATAAAGTCCTTGACTTAGAATTTAGTTTCATTTTTTTATTTCTAATTCTCTCAAACTCATGCTTGTTCAACTTCATGTTAGTGTTTGCTTTCGAGCAAGATGCAATCTGTCAACTCATATGCATGGTTTATTTGATTTTTCATCTTGTTTCTAAGTGATTTTTAATTTAAAAAAAATTATGTGTCATATATTAATGGTTAAACCAATACTTGAACTGATAGAGATCAATAACTGATATATTTTAATGATTCTATAACGGTTTAACATATTTACAAACCAATACCCATTAAATCAAACCAATAAACTTTAAAATCGAACCAAATCAACCAAAAAAAAAATATTTTTCTATTAAAAATGAAAGTATTTTCATAAATTTTAATCAATAAACATTGATAAAATGTGTTTTCCTTGTATGTAACACACCAAAAGAAGAATAAAACAGCAGTCATAATAAAAAAAATTGTGTTAAAATTTATACACAGTTTCTTCAAAGTTTTTGATTGTATAAATATTTTTTACATAGTAAAATGTGGACGAATTTGGACCTTTAGCTTTGAAAATTTATTTGCACTTATTATTTATTAACACTAACTTAAACAACTTTTGTGCTACCTAACCTGAGCAGTTAGCCAATAGAACAGAATGACAAAATGTGAGTAAATTAAACCCAATTAATGGGTAAAGCAGATTGTTAAATGTAAGTCACATAACTTTGGACATAACTATAATTACTACTCATCATGTTCATTTTTATTTGTCGACTATATTAAATATATATTTAAATTTCATTTGTCATTTTTAACATATTAAGATAGATTTTTTATAAATATTTTACTTTTTAAATTAATTACTTATTTTCTAAATTATCTCCTAAAATTTAATATTATACATCAATTAATATGAATAAATAATTTTTCAACCAAACATTACTCGTAAAGTAACATTCAATACAAATAAAAAATCCCTTTGGACATCCAATAAAATTGAAACGATACAAAAAGATTAACATGGTCTCTGATTCTCTAAACAAGCATATTATACACAAATTGAGAGATGGTTCTTTTTTTTTTGGGGGCAATTTACATGTCTTATGTGATTTGTGGGCTATTTTACCAAGTCAAATGTATATTATGCACCAAGTTTAATATATAAAGTAGATGTATGTGCAAGTAAAATATTACTAATACTATATATAATTGATTAATGCGTTGAAATGGTACAAAATAATGACCCTAATTAATAAACTTTACTTACCTGAACTTATAATTAATGATTAAAGACGAAGGCATATTCAAAGTTCGATGTCATCTATAATTAAAAATTTAAAAGTATTGACCATACAATATAATATTTCTTGCATTAACATGCGTATACATCGTGCATGAGAGATAGATAACTTATTGGCTTATTGGCTTCATCCTATATAGTTATTTTTGTATCTAATAAGAGAAGTGAAAAAAAAAACACTACAAGACCAAGTCATCAATATTAGGAATAGGAAACCTCAAAATTGCAGCAATTCCAGTCATCTGAGCAAGTCTATCTCTTTCAACATCGCTAAATTGTACAACTTTTCCACCAGTTTCTTGCACTAATTTCTTCAATTTTGAGTATTTCTTCCTCAAGTTAATATCCTTGTTCTCCAAAAGTTCTTCAGTGATCAAAAGTGTCTCAATCGCGAGCAACTCATGTGCATATTCAACACTTTTAGTACCATAACACACCCAATCAGATTTATTTATCACCATGTTCATGAATTGTTCATGCACCTTTGTGTTTGTGTTCATATTTGTGACCACTTTATCACTCAAAATATCCTTAATATTGTTATGGTTAACCATGAGAATACATGATATGTTTCTCTCGATGAATTTTATCTTCCGTTTATGAGCCTCAAGCAACAAGTAAGCTCGAAAATCATCCTTGATAGAGTCTTTGCTTGCAATCACCACGTAAGATATGACATTCATATCAATGTGTTTTCTGTGTTTTCTGAACGAAACAAGTAAGTTATCAAAAAATTTCCCCAAATTCGAGTTGTTTTTCGAAGTTTTTTCGTTTCGTATAGTTGCACAATAAGTAATAGTTGTTGCATTATTATCGACCAATAAAATCTCAGCAAATGTATTCTTCATTAAAATTATCCCTAGATCATACTTACCATTTTGATTCGACCCTTCCTTCAAAATCCTAATCATTTCTTCGTCCCAAAGCTTCTTTGTCAGTTTGAACTCTTTTTTCGTTTCCAGCTCCAAAGTATGGAAAGTTCCAGGATTTACATATTCGTTCGACGTAATCGTCTTGCCACGAACACGTATAATTGAACAATCTTTCGCATAATCAACATTTGTGATTTTGATTTCGAGCTGGACTTGAACCCTAGAGCTGCTCTTCTTTTTCGTCGAATCTGAAGAAAATTGAATTTTGCGATTTTTCGTCGAATGTGAAGAAAATTGAATTTTGCGAGTTGTGGTAGCAAAAACGACATCATCATTGGCAATGAGATTGAACAAAAGCCATAAATCGTTTGGTTTTTCAGGGATTATTGTGATTGTGCCTGGTTGATTTGGGACTTAATTTTCCACCTGAAAGTTTCATTCGGTTTGATTACGTTTTTTTTTTTGGAAATATTGCTAAGTTTTTTTGGTTTCTTTCTTTTGTTTTGTGTTTTGTGGGTGTTTATATAGTTTGTATTGATTTTAAATTTTTACGTTTTCCTTTTACTTGTGGAATTGGAATTGTTCATACTTATTACTTATCCTTTTTTGTTTTGAATTATTATTCCTCTTTTTCTTCTTTATTAATTATATATAAAAACACAGTTTTTCCCTTTTTATGGAACAAAAAAAAAAAAGTCGCCCGTTACTACTATCCGTTCAATATATAAAATTAAGAGTTTTTTTTTTACACTGACACATATTTTAAGGCAAGTTTTTTATTATTATTATTAATATTTTTATTTTATAAAATATAAATATCAAATATAGTATTATAAGGTATGTGTGCATCATGATGATTAACAAGTAACTAACACAAACTTAAGGCGAGCACAACAACCACGAATTCGAGAAGACCACCAACAGAGTCATCTCGAGAACGAAGCACACTACCAATCTCTGTTTTCTTTTTAAATAGAGTTAAGTGGATTCTTGTCCCTTTTTTTGGAATTCTTTTGTCACAAATATAGTACAGTGAACACTATGAAGGCATAATTTTCCATCGTTTATTATATGTAATATAACTGATATTACATATAAGTAATTGATTTTCTTTTAATTAGGTAGCAAAGGAATAAGTTGGTATCATTCATTTTCCCAATATGGCATCATAAAAAATTATTGACAGTGGTGGTTTCGGTTCTGGTTTTGTCAAATTTCGGATTTGATAATTCAGTAATTGGTAGTTAAAAGTAGATATCAAATACTAAATTTTAAATTTTGATTTGGTAATTTGGGATTCGATAATACCGTATTGAACTTATAGTCAATTCTATTACAAAGTTAATACTATTTCTCCAATCATTTCTATTTTTTTTATGTGGACGAACAATATAATAGAAGATCAATAAGTAAGAAGACGTCAAGAAAAACAAATTGATACAACTAAAAGACATGTATTTGGATTATTCATGCTTATTCTTTTAACTTTCTCTTTGGGCTTGTACTAATGAGTAATGAATATGTTGATATGACCTTTATCAAGTAAATAATTTGATATTCGGGAAATTTCGAATACCAAATGGTACTAATGTCTCATACCAAACCCAAACCCAAATCCGAATACCATACCAAATACCAAATAACCAAAATTTCGGTTCGGTTCGAAAATTCAGTATTTTATGCCCAGCCCTACTTTTAAGTAAAAAAAAAAAGTAGGGGAGACCTATTTTGATTTTTGACTTATTTTAAGACATTTTTTACCTTGTCAAAACATTTTCTAACTTATTTTAAATTATTTTTGACTTATTTTTTTTTTTATATATATTTGCCAAACACTTTCAGAAGTAAAAAATAAACTTAAAAGTAGGTTTGACCAACTTTTAAGTCAATCCAAACACCCTCAAATTTATATCCTATATATATCATATAGTTTTCGACGAAGAGTGTTCAATTGACCATCCTATGTTACATGTGGCTATAAGACTACACCAATGGATGGGGCGAGGGTGGGATTGTTCTAGATCGAATCGAAATCAATAACTGAGCCAATTTTTTTTTGTTGATTTATTGATAATGGAACTTAGGATTCAATTTCATACTTTTAATTCTGACTATCTCAAACTTTTGGTTGTTCTACAACATGCTAGTGTTTGTTTTTGAGTAAGATGAAATCTGTCAACTCATATGCATGGTTCATTTGTTTTTCTCATCTTATTTCTAAGTGTTTTTTAATGATTTTTTTGCGTGTTAAATGGTTAAACCAATAACTGAACTAATAACAATCAATAACTGATAAATCGATAACTGATAAATCAGTAACTTAATGGTTCTATAACGATTTAACATATCTACAAATCAATAACCATTAAATCAAACCAATAAACTTTAAAATCGAACCAAATTGATCAATATACATGGTAATTGAGGGTAGATGGTGGAAAGAGTGTTTAATTTCAAAAAGCTTATTTTCCTATTAAAAAAATATTTTTTCATAAGTTTTAATCTTAATCAATAAACATTGATAAAATATGTTTTCCATATACAACACACCAAAAGAAAAGAAGAATAAAACAGCAGTAATAATAATAAAAAATATTGTGTGAAAATTTATTCACAGTTTCTTCAAGTTTTTGGCAAAGAGAAAACGGAAGTCAATTGGAAAAGGATATCTTCTCTGCTAAGTTTCCATTTTTCTTCTGATTGTTCGAAGCCATGCTCAATAAATTCTGGTAATATTTCTTTGATAATCGCCGATTTTCTGTTTCGTTTGTATGATTCCATTGTTAAATCCTGAGTTTATCGCGTTTAATTGTTGAAATTAGGGTTCGTTTTACTGTAATTCATCTGTTGAGATCTTCTCTTTTGTTTGTCGGATGATATATTGCTTAGTTTGTTGAAATTCGTTTGTTTCGCATCAGTTCTAGGAAGTTTTCTTTTTGGTGATTTGGATGTCAGTTTATGGTAGTGTGGAATTTTAGGAACATCTAATTTTGGAGAAGTTTTAGAAGTATAAGTTATAGAGTATTTATGTGGTATTAGTCCTGGGAGGTGACAGGTACACTGTGGAATTAGTCGAGATGTGCGAAAGCTGGTCCAGACATCACAGTCATAAGAAAAAGAAGAGAATCTTAAGTATTTGAATAAGATGTTCCCAAATAGAGAGTAGTTTGGGATTGAAGCAGCGATGATGTTGTTATTGTTATGAAGTAGGAGAAATTCATAATGTTAGACTTAGGTGATAGCAAATTTTTTACTTTGTTAGATAGGAGGCTTGGGATCATTAGCTACTGTATAATTGGAGGAACTACAATTCTCTCGTTTGTCTTCAACTAATGGACTTCTAATAAGATGATCTTATTGGTGTCTTGTACCGTACTATGGTAAGTTCAGGTGTTAAAGGGGGTTGGGGTAGATCTAAAATTACATCGGAGCGAGTTGTATTGATAGACCTCAAATGTTTGGTATCAATGCAGATTTAGCTAAAGATAGGGCATAATGAAGGAAAAAAATTCATATAGGTTATTATTGTTTATACATTTAATTATTTTTTACTTTTAGTTTTACTAGTATGATGATGATAACTTAAATAAAGAAGTGGAGATTCATATAGCCCCCAACTTGTTTGGGATTGAGGCGTAGTTGTTGTTTGTACTGTACTTTTACTAGGCAGATCTAGTCAATGTTTTTGAGTTATGCGGGTCATGTCAGGTCTCAGGGGGGATGAAATATGCTCTATGCAGCAGGCATGATTTGTACTCTTCTAGGGACAGCAGATTATGTCAGAAGGAAATTCCTACTTGCATTTTCTGGAATATCTGGTAGGAAAAGAATGATAGATGTTTTAATAGGAGGAGAGAGAGTATCTTACAATCTTATGTCATTGCATGCTAAATCTAGACATTTAACGACTCTACACTTCACAGTGTAGGAAGAACCATTGTATCTGATATGAACTCTATGCTAGATCTTTTGTACTCCTTCAAGACATAGAAGGAAAGCATCTCTTTTTGTATTCCTTTTTGGTACCTTCTTAATACTATTAGATGAAATGTTTACCTTTATCATTAAGAAAAAAGGTTTGGTGTCTTCTATTCATTTTCCTATAAGCATTCAGAAATCAGAAAACTCTATGCATGTTATTTGTATGGTTTATTACCATAAGACTTGGTAGCTTGTATTGGCTTGCTTACTGACATGGTATGCTCTAATGGACAACTAGGATGCATAAGATTAGCTTATGTAAATTAGTATTTTTAACATATATACCTTTTTTAAAATTCCCGCAGGGGTGCGCAGCAACCTCAGCAACGTCCACAGGAGGGTAATAATGAATCATGTTATCCACCATCTATAGGAAGCTCCCAGTCTCCTGGGTCTTCCCGCCCCGGAACTCCTAGTCCAAGCTCTTCAGGCAATTTTGGTGTCCAAAGACCAACAGATAGGGCAAGCTCAGTGTCACGTGTTTCCCCTGCAGAGGCTGCAGGCATTATTACTGCTATAAAAGATAAGAGGTGGGTGTTGGCGGATGTATATTATCCCCCCCTCCCCCCCCCCCTTTTTTTATTTTTTATTCTTATAAAATCTACAAGATTTTTTCCCATTGTATCTGCATTTTTTTTAAAACTGAGCAAACTTTTGATACTCATGAAATTTTATTTTGACCAAGTCTGTAGAGCGGTTTCAGACCTGCTAACTTGTAGAATCATATAGCTCTCTGATCCCAATAGATAATTTGCTGAACTCCTGATAATCCTTAAAGCTGTAATGATACCATTGTGCACTTGGAGTAGTATAGTTAGTTCTCTTCATAACAGAATTTTGGCTTGTGTTCTTAGGAGTTTCATGAAATGCAAATTTTAGTGATGAACGGGAGCACTTATAATAAAATCTGCTGCTGGTACAAGTTTTATTATTTGATAGCAGAGCCCTTCAGTGTTGCGGTTAAAAACTACTAAGTACATTATGGAAATTGATGCTAATAGGGTGTCTTTTCTAGAAATAATTGGAGTAGCTTTCCAGATATCTTTCTTGATGAACTAAGAAGATTTCATTAGAAGGCAGTAGCTTTGCAGATATTCTGTTTTTAAGAAAACAATTTGGAAACCCAACAAGAAAGAATACATAGTTGGTCCTCAGGTTTCTTAATAGGCGAGAAACACCTGTCTGTGCATCTTGGTAAATATATAATTTTACTCTGATTGTTTTCTGGAACAAGAGCTATTGTTTTTTGGGTTAATAGAAAAGTCGGAGAACAAAGCAAAGCATATTCTTGTTTTCGACCCAAAAACTGCATGTCCATAAACTCACATGAATTAAATAGTTCTCCCAAAATTATGTCCAAACACTCACTTGAAAATGAAACAAATGAAATGTAAAACAGTTACCTAGATCAAGTGCCGTCTAAGTTTGTGGTATAAGTTGTCCTCAGGTTTGCTCCGTATGTTGAGAAGCATCTCTGTATGCATCTTGCTAAGCATATATAGTTTCTTTTGTGCCTTTAGTTTCTGTGGAAGATCTTGGTTGATCTTTCTATGGCACTCGTTAAGTTACCAGCAGTGCATATTTTGACAATGAGATGAGATAAACTGTAAGAGATCTGGTAATAAAATAATTAAGGGAAGTGCTAATCCTCTTTCTTCATTCTGCTTCACTTTTAGTGTCTGATTATCGATCTGCTTTCTTGTTAAAATTTTCAGCCTTGAGGAGCTAAGGGACCTTCTACGTCACCAGGATGGATATCATAACTTATTACTTTCACTTGAGCCTGTCAAAACTCAGAATAAAGTAAGGTTGATTTTTTCTGGTTTACCATTATTTGTTTGCATGTTCTGCATGTTGAACTGATCAGTTCTTATTTGTACTCCAATGTATCCATGTACCTGGTTGAATGAACAAATTGTTTGAGGCAGCAAGGATTCAAGTTATTTATGGGACAAGTATTCTGGAAATGGTTGAATTTAGTTGTTCTACATTTGTGTGTGTGGGTTTTTCTCCATGAATGGCAAGGATTTTAAGTTACGATAAAAGAATGCATTGAAGCTGTTCCAGTGTTTCACCATCTTGTTGAGAGTTACTGTGGTAGTTTCATCTAATGTGCTTTATTGGGTTTTCTCTATCTTTCACTCATGCAATTTAAGTATCTTAAGATTCTTGCAGATTTGGACAGTCAATGAATGTTTCTTGTTCTTTCTTTGGGGGTTTTTCTCCATGAATGGCAAGGATTTTAAGTTACAATAAAAGAATGCATTGAAGCTGTTCCAGTGTTTCACCATCTTGTTGAGAGTTACTGTAGTAGTTTCATCTAGTGTGCTTTATTGGGTTTTCTCTAATCTTTCACTCATGCAATTTAAGTATCTTAAGATTCTTGCAGATTTGGACAGTCAATGAATGTTTCTTGTTCTTTCTTCCATTCCCTCCCTTTCCTTTTTTTGCCCAAAATGATCCTCTTGTACTTCTTATCTTCATGTTTGCTTAATTTATGTGAGACAGCATTGTTTTCTATTAAATTCATCTTACTATAGGACTATAGGTAGCCTCTCTTCTCACTTGATTAGTGCTGATTATATTTGACGGTTTTCCCATTAAATTACCTAATCAGGTTAGAGATGACCTTCGGAATGAAACTCTGCAACTTGCTAGTAAGTCTGGATACTTCTTTGTAACTAGAGGTTTTTATTCATTAAGCAGATAGATTCTGAATCCACTCTCTTTGCAGGGGAGAATTTAGAAAAAGAACCGCGGATAATGGAGCTTAGGAATCAGGTCAGATATTACTTCTTCTTACTTCCTCTGTGTGTTACTTTCAATTTTTATGAGAACTTTGACCTTTTAGCATCAAATTATTCATTGGGAAAGGTCTTATTTATTGATCTTATGTTGCTGATTACAGTGCAGAATCATCCGCACCACTGAATTGGCTGCTGCTCAAGAAAAGCTGCATGAATTGGAAAGGAGAAAAGAAGAGCTATTAAAATTCTACTCTCCTGCATCACTCCTCCATCGACTACAAGGTAAAAAAATGAAAGTACATAATACTTTTTTTTTGGTTGGGGGGTGGGGGATGACAAGACAGCTCGAACGAAATATATAATTATATATCAGTAGAACAAAAATTAGATCTTTGGTTTTGGGGGGTTCTTAATGCTGCAATTTCAACAGAGTTGAGGGCCTATCAGAAGTTCAATCTCGTCTTATTTGGACTTCAAGTAAGGAAACTTTTCAAATATGTTTCATCATAAAAAAGAAACCTTTTCAAATATGGAAATAGTAAGGATCTGATGCATTGGGGAGCTTTCTTGACTCAACAGGTGGTGCTGCATTGTTAGTTCTAAAGTTGTGTAGTTTTCTGTTCCATCAAATTGATTAGATGATTTCTGCTAAGCTCCAGGAACCGTCAACTGTATTAGTGCTTGTGCATTCACAGGTGTCATATATTTGCATGGCAAAAATCTATCGACTTGCCTTTGTATATATCACGATGCCTTTTTACTTGCTACTGGAAACAGTTTCTCATAGTCCTCCTATCATTTAATCCTCACAGTATAGACATGACTTCAGCCGCTAGAAATTTAGGTAACTCTACTCCATAGCGTTTGCTCTCTAGCACTTTTATAGTGTCTTTCTTGAATGGTGTTACCTTGTTCTACTTTGACTAGCATAGGTTTATTTATAAGTTTCATATGATATGAAGCTATCAGACATGCAAAGAAAGAACTATAAGAATCTGATTTTTTCTCTTTATACAGATGCCATGAGAAAAACAGACGAGGAATCTGAAAATCTAGACAAACAGCTTCTCGAGGGGGAAATCGATCTTGCAACATTTGTGCAGAAGTACAAGAAGCTACGACAAAGTTACCACAAACGCGCACTTACACACCTTGCTGCAAAGACATCTATAACTGGCTGAATGTTTTGCTTAATATGATGTGTGTGAATATTATATAGCTGAGTCTTCCTTTGCTTCTAAAAGCGTGTGTACCATAATATTGCTTCAGATATAATTTTGTGACAAATTTATGCCAAGTTTGGCCTCTACTGGGTAGCATGCTTGATATAAGAGGACTAAGTTAAGTACTGTTTTATAAGAAAATTCAGTTATATTTACTGTGGTAGAGAAGTCAGAAAATGGTCTGCTTTAAGAATGCCTGTTTTTTTCGTTTTCTGATGACGGTTTGTTGGCTTGGCTTATTGAGAAATCGATTTAATGTCATGCACGTGTCATGTTCTTAAAGATTTTAGTTTTTATTTTTTATTTATTTTCTATCTAGTGTTCGGTAGCCGACTATTTTGAATGCGTGTTGTATAGGGTCCCATTTGAAAGAAAATATTTTTTGCCAAGAATTTTTTCATATTTAAGGCTCAAACCCAAACGTCCAAAGAATTAGTTCTTGCTAGACATGACTTTGAAAGACAAAAATGAAAAATTAACTCATTTAAAGAGCCTGTTTTTTTCATTTTCTGATGACGGTTTGTTGGCTTGGCTTATTGAGAAATCAATTTAATGTCATGCACGTGTCATGTTCTTAAAGATTTTAGTTTTTATTTTTTATTTATTTTCTATCTAGTGTTCGGTAGTCGACTATTTTGAATGCGTGTTGTATAGGGTCCCATTTGAAAGAAAATATTTCTTGCCAAGAATTTTTTCATATTTAAGGCTCAAACCCAAACGTTCAAAGAATTAGTTCTTCCTAGACATGACTTTGAAAGACAAAAATGAAAAATTAACTCATTTAAAGAGCCTGTTTTTTTCGTTTTCTGATGATGGTTTGTTGGCTTGGCTTATTGAGAAATCAATTTAATGTCATGCACGTGTCATGTTCTTAAAGATTTTAGTTTTTATTTTTTATTTATTTTCTATCTAGTGTTCGGTAGCCGACTATTTTGAATGCGTGTTGTATAGGGTCCCATTTGAAAGAAAATATTTCTTGCCAAGAATTTTTTCATATTTAAGGCTCAAACCCAAACGTTCAAAGAATTAGTTCTTGCTAGACATGACTTTGAAAGACAAAAATGAAAAATTAACTCATTTAAAGAGCAAATTATGTCATTAAATAAAAATGTTTGAACAAACCAAACCATTCTATTAATTGAATGTGCGCAAATAGACATATATATATATATATATATATATATATATATAAAGTTGAATAAGTAGACACATGTATGTATGTGACAATTCACATCTTAGTGTCTACGTAAGCCCAAAGTTGGAGGACGTTGATATCGAATGAAGCTAAATTAAAGAACATGTTTATATAGTATTTTTTAAAATTATTATTATTAATTTTTTATTATTTTCTTGTACGACTAGATGATAATGTGGATAAAAGATTTCTATAACATATGAATGTCTGAAATTCCACTTTACATATTTGCTTCTCCTTCACCATCACCATGCCATTTTCGGTCACCATTTCTTCCTTCTCTCTTCTCACTAACCCCACCACCCACCCCCACCACCGGACCACCGTTCTCCGCCCAAAAAACCCACTTCAAAATCGTTCACAACTCACCATTAAATCCTCCATTGACAACAAGAAACCACCTTCAACTAAGCCCACTTCATGGGTCAGTCCAGATTGGCTTACTAAACTTACCAGGTCACTTACTTTAGGCCAAAATGATGATTCTAACATACCCATTGCGAGTGCTGAGCTTGATGATGTTTCTGAACTTTTGGGTGGTGCTCTTTTTCTTCCATTGTTTAGATGGATGAATTTGTATGGACCTATTTATCGTCTTGCTGCTGGACCGAGGAATTTTGTTATTGTTAGTGATCCTGCTATTGCTAAGCATGTTTTGAAGAATTATGGGAAGTATGGTAAAGGGCTTGTTGCTGAGGTTTCTGAGTTTTTGTTTGGTTCTGGTTTTGCCATTGCAGAAGGTCCTCTTTGGACGGTAAGTTTTGTGTATCACTTCATAGTTATTCGTAAATTTTGTTTTTACCTATTTTTTTTTTATTAATTGTGGAACTTGATTTACTCCCTCCGTTCCAATTTATGTGATAACGTTTGACTTGGCACGAAGTTTTGAGGAAAAGGAAGACTTTTGAAATTTATGGTCTAAAACGGTCTAAATCGGGACGGGGAGTAGTTCCTTATGAAATAGGCCCACATATAGCAGAGTGGATGTAGATGATTCATGTAGCCGATTCCAAGTAGTTTGAAATTGCAGTATAGATGTTGAATTATGCAGTTTCACATGCCTTTTTGTAGATATTGCTTTAACGCGACTTGGTGTTAAAGGATAATGCAGTGTTAAATGTATTTGTATCGGAATGAAATGGTCCAAGAAGAGGGAAACAGATACATAAGATTCATATAGCTGACCTCCAATTAGTTTGGAATTGAGGTGTAGGTGTTGTTGAACTATACAACTTCATTTTTATTGGTATAGCAATGAAATGAGTCCAAATAGAATGAAATTGATATAGAACACAGACCTAACAAGTCTGAATTGGCGCATAGCAGTTGATATCGTTAAATTATGCAGCATGACACCTTGTGGTTTAAAGAGAGAGTTTGAAAGTTCCATTTTAGTTGATGCCAAGCAATTGAGGGTCCTTTAGTAGATTATTAAAATAAAAGGTAAACTTTGATGGAGTTTTAGTTTGGTAATTAGGGTCAATACTTTTGTATCTTCTATATAAACTGGAATTTGGATTCAATCTGGTGAATACTAATATGAAATCTAGATGTCCCCAAGATTCTCATCTTTTCTGTCTACTTTGGATTGTTGTAATTTGTTAGTTTAGTGTGTGGTATATACTTTATACAGAGCATAAAAGGGAAGCACACTCTCGACTCTAGTCTAGTGAAAACTAATGTGATGTCAAGCTCAAGGTGACCTCATGTTTGGTAATAAACTAATGAAAAGTGGAATTCCCGTGAACTATGGTTTATTATTGATGATGTAACTGATGATTTATTTATTAGTAGGTTATAATTGATGGAAAGTACAGTACCCTAGTATAACATTATTATGGTCACCAATGTGTTGTTTTGAGCTTAAAGACCTAATTTGATATAGGCAAGGCGAAGGGCTGTGGTTCCATCTCTTCACAAGAAGTACTTGTCAGTAATAGTTGAGCGGGTCTTTTGCAGATGTGCTGAGAGAATGGTGGAGAAACTTTTACCTGATGCAATTTCTGGCTCTGCAGTGAATATGGAGGCAAAGTTTTCTCAACTAACACTTGATGTTATTGGTCTTGCACTCTTCAATTACAATTTTGATTCCCTTACTACTGACAGTCCAGTTATTGATGCAGTATACACTGCATTAAAAGAAGCAGAGCTCCGTTCAACTGATTTGTTGCCATATTGGCAGGCAGGTCCTTCCTATACTTGAATGGTTTTTGCTGAGCTTAATCTGTCTGATAATTTGACTGAAATCATCCATATTTTTTGTAGATCAAAGTTTTATGTAAATTCATCCCACGACAAATAAAGGCTGAAAATGCAGTTTCATTAATCAGACGAACAGTTGAAGAACTCATTGCAAAGTGCAGAGAGATTGTAGAATCTGAGGGTGAGAGGATTAATGAAGATGAGTACGTGAATGATAGAGATCCAAGCATCCTTCGATTTTTGCTTGCTAGCCGTGAGGAGGTTGGCCAAGATTTTAACTCACTTGATACTTAACTGATTGAACTTCCTTTCTGTGTATGGATTACAGAACTTCTTCGAAATTGAACTTCTTTTAGGTAAATAGCATCATATATGGTATGTTAATGTGAATTACAGTTAGTACCACTGTTTTAAGTTCTCATGCAATCATAGTCATAGTCATATCTCCCAAGGGTGTGCCTAGTGGTCACTAAAGTGGGTGAAAATGAAAATCATAGGAGATCAGGGTTCAAATCTCAACCAAGACAAAAAAAAATGCTAGGTGATTTCTTCTTCAAGACAAAATACTGCATATTTAGCTTAATATGCATTCTCAGTACATGTTAACTTTCTGAATTTCAGGTTTCAAGTGTACAACTTCGAGATGATCTTCTATCAATGCTAGTTGCTGGGCATGAAACCACAGGTTCAGTTTTGACTTGGACGGCATACCTGCTGAGTAAGGTATCTTTGATTGACCTTCATCTTGAATCCTTAGTTCTCTCTTAAGTTATCATTCTATATTTTTCCAACTTGAATGACAAACAATAAATTGTGCGGGAGAGAAGTGCAAAGTTGCTTTTTTTCTTAGTATTTGGTGCATATTTTAGTTGTATTTTCCATCTTAAATTCAGCCTTTAGAAATTTTTACATTTAAAATATTGCACATGGCTTTTTTGGAGGTAAACACTCACTGCAGCAAGTATACTTAGAAATAACCCTGCTCTTCTGTGTGTTTATGTCAAAGTCATGGATTTAGCATTTGATTCTAAAATGTGGTTCTTCAATGGGTGAGAAATTATTCATGCAAGGCAATCCCTTTAGCTTGGTTGTCAACCATATCTTTGGACATTGTTGTTCATTCATGTAAGTTGAAAAAGATTTCTTTTAACCTCTTCCCTTCTTTTGGCTTGTCAGAGGGACATCTATTTGAAGTCAACTTAATTTTTGTGGCCTATGGGTTCTACCTCTTATCTCTATGACATTTACGCTAACTTAAATTCCTCCCCATCCACAAGAAAGTACATGATGACTTGAAGAAAATATGACTTAGCCTGTGACATATGATGACTTATCTAAAAAGAGAGAAAAAGAACTTGTGAAATATGGTACTCGGCAACTAAAAGAAATGCCAGTTAAAGAGCTTTTTCTTACCCAAGGACAATACTGCTTGGAAAACTTACTAAGAATTGTTCTATCCGTATGTTCTTAGCAAAAACGCATTGCATGATGTCACTTATGGTAACACTTGTTAGTCATGTTTCATCTCTTTCAACCATTTTTGTGCGATTTAGGAATTCTTAACAGGTTTCATTGCCCTTTGACAAATCCAGTTGCTTCATTCTAGTTTTCCTCTTGGATATGTTTTGGTCTTTCTTTAGAAAGAAATGGCGATCCTGTGAGCATCTGTTTTTCTGATATAATTCATTATCTTGTATTCAATAAAACACGGTGCATGACGGAAACTATGCAGACTATAGAAAACCTGTACTTCCCTCATATTTTATGTTCTTAATGCAGGATCCTTCCTCTTTGGAAAAAGCACATGAGGAAGTAGATAGAGTTTTGGGAGGACGCTCTCCGACCTATGAAGACATGAAGAATCTCAAGTTCTTAACGCGGTGCATAACTGAGTCACTCAGACTCTATCCGCATCCACCTGTCAGTCAGTCAATTTTTGGATGACTTTATAGTTATGCATTATCTTCTGACGACCTGATTTTTAGAGAACTGGTTTTATTAGGTCCTAATAAGAAGAGCTCAAGTAGCTGATGTCCTCCCCGGGAATTACAAAGTCAATGCTGGTCAAGATATAATGATTTCGGTATATAACATTCATCATTCTTCAGAGGTAAAATCTAAGAGCTTTTTCTGATCTTTCACACTTCTTCTTGTTACTGTTGAGATTTTCGGAAATTTAATCCCTTGAAATTGTTCTATTTAATTTTGCATCCACCACTTAATGACTTGCTTAATACTTTAACTCTTGCTCAGTAAGATCTGTTAAGTCACCAGTACAGAAAATAATTTGTCTTTGCTGTCTTTTTTTCCAGGTATGGGATAGAGCTGAAGAATTTGATCCTGAAAGATTCGACTTGGAAGGTCCCGTCCCAAATGAAACGAATACTGACTTTAGGTACTCATTTCAGCCATTAGTTTTTCTCCGTTCATAGACAGCTTGTCTGAGTAGAAGATTATCATTCATATGTTTACTTGTTGCAGATTCATTCCGTTTAGTGGAGGGCCACGAAAATGCGTTGGTGATCAATTTGCCTTGTTGGAAGCTACAGTTTCTCTCGCGATATTTGTACAGAACTTCTCATTCGAGTTGATTCCAGATCAAACTATTAGCATGACTACTGGAGCAACCATTCATACGACAAACGTAAGATTCTCACCTCGAGAGCTAGCTATTTTCTTGTTCTAACATGAGTAACAAGTTCTCCCCATATAAACCGTTTACGTCATTTTCGATGCAGGGTTTATACATGAAAGTGAAGCAAAGGGAAAAAGTATCTGTTTTGGCTGCTGCACTGTAAATTTTGTCACAGGAGAAAAGTTATCTTGATTCTTTGAACATTATGTACATCTTTGGTAGACTATGAGAATCATCATTATTGCATAATGTTCTATTTTTTCTCTGGCATTATTGCCTTTTTTTTTCTTTCTATATATTAGAACATATCGCCGAGCATCTTTCAAAAACAATCTCTCTACATCTACAAGGTATAGGGGTAAAGCTGCATACACATCAAACCTCCTCCCCCAAGATCGTACCTGTGAGAATACATTAAATATTTTGTTGTATAGCAGAATATGCCTTTAGAGTTGTTGGAGATGTATGGATTGTTTTCGGTTTGAAGTTTGAACTCTAAGAAAATAAGACTTTGTTTGGTAGAGTGTATAAAAATAATGTTCAATAGTGTATTAGTTATGCTTGCATTAATTATGCATAGATTATTTCTTATGCATTGATTGGTTTAGTATACTATAAAAATAGTATGTATTGTATACAATATTTATTTACAAAAATATCATCCACAATTATGGTGAAAAAAATGTTAAAAATGCCTTTGAGGAATAATTGGGTCTTTAGTCATGCTAATATATGTAGTAAATCCCTTTGCATTATTAATACATACAAACCCGTGATATTGGTAGTACACTTCTTGATACACAATAGAGTTCATAACATGAAAAAGTGTCCAAAACAAGGTACTACCAATACGTAGAGCTAATGTATGCATTATTTTTGTTAATTCATTTTACCAAAAGACCCCTAAGTTTATTTTTTTAAAATGAGAAAAATGACTTTTCGAATTGGCGTGGAGAAAAATATTTCTTGAGTGACATAAATTACGAAATTTCTGATTAAGAATGGAGTTAGACTGATTTGACATCAATTATAATATAGGAGAACTTTTGACCAATTTACCTTTGGTTAGAAAACTGAGTCATCGATCTTTCATCAAAAAGAGGATTACGCAATCAAATTAATGCTACAACAAACTTTAATTAATCTACACTGCTTTTGTCACCTAAAAGTAGCATTAATATTTTTCAGAAAAAAAAATAAGTAGAGAACAAAATTACTACTAATATTTAGCCCACCTTGGAAGACTATATGTCACAATATTTAAAAATTACAGCATAAACCATTTCAATATTATTATGACTGAAGTTCAATTGATCGATAATATATACTCTATTAATCAAACATGTAGCATAGTAGGGGGAAAATGAAAAAAGTTGAACTTTCCTCCCAAAAAAATAATACTTTTCCCTCGTGTGATACATTTCAAATATCGAGATTCAAACAAGTCTATCATTTGACTGTAATTTTTTTACATATCTTTTAAATGTTTTGAGTTGTCAATTATTGTGATTATAGTACTTTTTACATAGTTTACAAATATATAAATTTCATTTCAAAAAAATTGAAGATTTCATGTGCAAATTACTGATCAAATTTAAACTGTTTGACTCTCGAAAAACGTCAAATTTCACATAAATTGAGATAAAGAAAGTAGTACCGAGTAGTACGTATAAATTATACTGCACAACTTCTTAACTTGGGTATGTTTATAATTAGAGTTTTGCAATTTGCATACATGTTAATTAATAGCATATACTATATTACGTTAAAATAATTTTTACACTATCAAGTTTCTAAGAAAATTAATTCCAATAAATGTTATATCTAAGTAAAATTAGTCAGTAACTTGAAAAAAAATACAATAAGTTAAAACTCAGTTTATATATATATATATATGATGAATTAAAATTCAAGTAATTATTAGAGTATACTTATTAAATAGTAGTTAGGAAAAGCAAAGGGTGGCAATATAATTTAGTGGAAGTGCCAAAGGCATATCCTTTGGAAGATGCTTAACTTGCTTTCTTTTGCTCTAACTTTACCCTAAAGTGGCCACACATTCACTCAAGTCAATTCACTCTTTTGTTGCCCACCTGACCAACAACAACAACCAATAAAAAAATAAAAAAATACGCGTTCAGATGTGGATTCAAGATTTAAACTTATCGTAGTTCTGATGGATTTAAAATTGTTACTTGTTGAAATTTTATGAGCTTCTACACATAAATTTATGTTTCGCATCAAAAATATTAAGTTCAGATGAACTCGATGTTGCAACATTGTGTCTATATATATATATATATATATATATATATATATATAATAATACTTATTGTCGCCTAGATTTTATCGTTTTATAATGATAACGTAGCGCTGTAATTTGATATAAACACCGAGTATAAACTTTTCTTGTTTGACTAGCTAACTAAGCAGCAACATGATATGACAAGTGAAGCTTGCTTAAGTGGTTGATAACATGCACCTCCACTATTAACTTGTATGTTGAGAGTTTGAGTCAACCAAGAGAGTAAATGAAAACATTATTGCTCGATAGAAAAAATAACAAAAAAACACACCATGATGTCCACATGCCTCTATAAACAACAAGCCAAACCTTCCTAACAAAAACCCTCCATCTCACCTCTCTCTCTAGACTGTTCCTTTGTGTTTGATTTCTTTGATGAGCAACATCCACCCCTTTGCCACCAACTCTGGTGGCAAAGGGGTGGCTTGCACGCATCCCAAGACACTCTATTTTCGCGAATTCAGTTCTCGATCGAGCTCGAAGGCACGTTCGTCTGGAGGGAGCTATAGTCCCACGGTAAGGAATTATTGCCATTTGATGGTGATTTTCTAGTTATCATGAAGGGCAACTTGTATCCTTTGGCATTTTCACTTCTATTTGAATCTCTTAAGGAGCTCAAGGAAGTTATTATAGTTTGAATAAGGATTTGTTTCTAATCCAATTTGTACTTGTTGAATATATCATCCTATGTTTAATCAATTTATGTATTGATTAATTAATAAATGTCGTGTAATTTGGGAAGAACGTGTATTATGTACTAAGCCTTTTGGCTATAATAATGATGAAATTAAGTATTGTTTGTGAGAGTTCGTTTATTAGTGTTTACTTGGTATATATCTTGTAATATATTCCATAAGTATTAAAGAGGAAATGTAATTTTTTTAATAATAATTGAAGGTTGAGTTTTCATGTGTACTCTTGAAGTGAGTTTTGTTAAGCTATGTTAGCCACAATCAATCTATCATAATTTGTAGTTTGATACTTAATTAAGCTAATTGTATTTTATGTTGTCGTAAAATACCTTAGGGTATAACTTGAATGGAATTATTCTCTTATCTTTTGATTACGATCGTGGAATTTTTATTTTATTTGTGTCATTTTGTGACTCGGACGTTGAATTTGTTTTTTCTTAAATGTAATTATTACGTTGAGACTTGAAAAATGGACATTCACCTTTTATTATGTTTAAAAAAAACATAATATAATGGAATGAATTAACCAGTATAAATGAGTGTGTAGCTCATTTGTGCGAATTAGAAAGTGACCCAACTTAAGCAATTAGTGGCGAAAGAGGCATTATGTATAGTTCCTTGGAGGGCCGACTTTTAGGAATTGGAGAAGATAGGTGGATTATATATAGAGCTACGATAAGAGGAAATCGAAGATTTTGCCTATCGAGATTGGACAATACTTCCCCCCTAACCCCCCCCCCCCCTCCACGATGACCACCACCACCACACACACCTAATACACACATTTTTTGTTTGTGTCAAGAAGAATTTTGTTACTCTGACCAAGACATTTGCTAATAAGCTAATTTGTGTGATAAAACGTTACGATCGATTCAAGCATTTTCCCAAGTAGTTATAAATGTTGTCATAATGTGCTGAAATAACGGAGAAAGAATTTTTTTCAATCTTTAATATGTGCAAATATGAAAAGTTAGAATTAAAGAATTGTAAAAAAAAGACCTCTTTTGACATATACTAAAAAGAAAAATAGGACAAACAAATTGAAGCGGAAGAAATATTAAATTATCAATAATACAATATAATTTATAATCACCTAATTTTTTTGGTACCTATAATCACCTAGATAATAATTTGAAATTGTTTTTGTATAAATGTATATTGACTAATTTTAATATATATATTGCTATTTATTGCTATCAATAATAAAGACAAGAAAAATACTCTTTCGTCCACTTTTATTTGTCATGTTGCGCTTTTCGAAAGTCAATTTGACTAATTTTCAAAGTTAAATTAGATTACATTAATACTATATTTTAAACACAAAAAAATTAGATATTCAAAAACTATACTATAAGTACAATAAATTACAATATTTTGCATATCAATATGATGAAAAAAATACATCATAAAATATTAATTAAAATTTTTATAGGTTGACTCTAAAAAAAAAGACTCACAATTAATCTAGTCAAAGTAATTATAACAACAATCTTGTCTCATTTGACCTATACAAGTAAATTTCCCTATAAATACAAACCTACATCAATTAATGTAAATCACTCCTTAACATTTTTTCTTCATAAAAGAAAAAAATGGCTTTGAAATTCAACTCTTTTCCCCTTACAATGTTCTTAATCCTAGTGTTTTTTTCTACTTTCTTGCATATTTCTTCAGCAAAAAATGATTTGAAAAATATCAATCTTATGCAAGATGTTGATCCAAAAGATCCTAAAGTGATTGAAATTGCAAAATTTGCTTTGAATGAGTACAATAATAATTAAAAATACACACAATTATCAATTTAAAGAAGTGCATGAAGTAACAACTTTTCCTAGTGTTGATGGTGTGTATTTTCAGTTACATATCACAGCCAATGAATGGGATACAATTTATCACCATTTGGCGGTTGTTCTTGTGCGTTCAAATAATATCATGAAACTTGTTGCCTTTGATGGATCTGGTTTTTCCGAAACCTAACTCTATATATTATAACTATCATTACTTGCAACAAGATCATTTTATCTTTAATCAGACTTTCATCTTCGAATCCTATGAATGATTTTTTTTAATGCTTCCCCCTACTATAGACCTTATACACCATCGATTCAAATTAGTCAAAAAAAAATATGTATGTACCTAATATCGAATGAGAAACAATAAAAATTCAGAATACTATAATAGTAAACGAAAGTTAAATCAAATTCATGGCTATTAATTGGACATAAATAAATGAAGAAAAGGATCACTTGACAATTGACATATCTCAAAGTAACCCCTAATATTTTTTATTTGCTATCTAATAAAAATTAACAAGAAATCATGAGAAAAGCTTAATTTAAAAAAAAATAGTTGAACATTTGAATTAGTGAAGTTTAATTGGTGTAAACTATACCTACGGTTATGACGTATAAGCTTTAAATTTTACTTTCGAAGTGCATATATATTTTTAAAAATACTTTATACAATAATTTCGATTAATAAATAATCTTTGTGTGACTAGTTCTTAAAAGTAAATATTTCGTTTGGATAAAATAAAATAAATGACGAATGCTCACACTAATATGTTTGGATCATTGTTACCCATTGTATTGTATTGTATCGTTACCATTACTACAATGTTTGTTTTGATTGTTACTTAAAATATGTTGTATTGTATTGTTAAATTCGTTGTTACGTAACAATGAAAACCTCCATTTTATGGAACAACCGATTTGGTGTGTTCCCATTGTTACTTAATTTCTTTTTTCAATTATATCATGACATAATATTTCATAATACTTTTTTACCCTTTACCATATATTATTTAATTCTAGTCGAACCTCCTACCCTAGAATAATTAAGGATATTTTAGTAAATTTATAAATTACAATACAGTACGATACAGTCAAACCAAATGATAAAAATGTTATTAAACAACAACAAACAATACAGTCTAGCCAAACATTGTATCTATCATACATTAATACAGTACAATAGAGTACAACACAATACAATACATTATGAAACAATGAGTAACAATGATCCAAACAGAGTGTTAAGTTAGCATGAAACGTTATTGTGGGAATTTGTGAAACCTCATTTTGGCTAAGTTTATTTTGAGCTTATGAAAAAAAATAAAACGTAAGAATCGTTGTGTAATTATTCACATACAATTTTTTTTTTCTTATTTCAATTACAAGGGACATATCATTTATGGCAAGAATAATTATTTTAATCTATTTTACTTTCTGCTAAATATAATCAATTTTTGAATTTGGATTCAAAATATTGAGATAAGACATGAATTCATTATGATATTGATACATAAGTGAGTATTGTTGCATAAGTTTTTTGCGGAAAAAATATCAAATAATACTTATAAAATCTAAACATGATAATATGATTACTAATGACATTGATCAATTAACTGATTCAAAGTAATAATGTTGTTTTATTTTCTCGATCATCTAACTGAAAATTACACATTCGATGTGAAGAGATTGTAAATACCATGCGTAAAGATTATATTAAAAAATATTTACATATACAATATACTCCATATTTTTTTTAATTATACTAAAATTCAATTATTTAATATTATAAATTTTAAAAGGACCTTTTAATGACATATACTTTACTATGAATTATGATTTATCCATCCTGTAAGTTCTTGAGTTTTTTTTGGAGTAATTATACGATTAGAGAATATTGTCACACCCCAAAATCGGATGTGATGGCACGTGTCCAAACCCCACCGGACACGTCAACCTAACACCCAAAAACCCGATGATACGAAATTAATAAAACAAGAATAAGATAGAAAGATAAGCGGAAGTCTTTAAATAAACTCAACATAACCCCAGAATTGGTTGTCACATGTACAAACCTCTAATACGGAATCTGAATAAAATATACAAGTCTCATAGTAAAGTTCTAGAATAGAACAAAACAATAAATATAGATAACTTGAGGGCACGTCTGGAATGAACCGCTACCTCTCAAGTAAGTCTGGAAGCTCTAATCTGAAGATGAGTAATAAGTCGGATCTGATAGAGCTGTCAACCTACACAACTGTGTAGAAGCAAGGGTGAGTACCAAAAGCAACAGGTACTCGCAAGTAACACTAAACTAAGCTAAACTAGCAGCTACAAACAACTCCTTTCAATCCCAACCGAACCACCGAAACTTCATTCTAACAGCGAACCAACAACCTATACTACACAATTCATAATCAACAGATATATCCAACAGTATCTCAACATCAACCTCATATCCTCATGTAAGAGCAAATAGATCATATATCACATGAAGAGGGGCAAATAGGTAAAATCCACACACCACAGACAAAGATGAAGTCAAATGCGATGCAAATGCAATAATAATGTCATGTAGTCATGATGCATGTCTGTCCTACGATACACATCTGTTGACGTAATCAGTCCGCGCTGAATACTCAAATCAGAACCCATGGGGGCCACACATGGACCATGTATCACCGCCGGAACCAGATCTCATCGGCATCCAAATCGCTAGCCGGAGCTAGTCCATCTCATATATCTCTAGCCGGAGCTAGTCTCAACTGTGTCTCATAGCCATCCATCCTCATATCAGTGTCTCAGAACTCATGCAACAGATAGTTCACACATGGGATGAATAATGAATACGCACATGTCATCAATCACAATCATATCACGATCACATCATAGTATTACACATTATCTGTCTCAATCACAACCATATCACGACCACATCATAGTATTACACATCGTCTGTCTCAATCACAACCATATCACGACCACATCATAGTATTACACATCATCTGTCTCAATCACAACCATATCACGACCACATCATAGTATTACAGATCATCTGTCTCAACATTAATGTCTGTATCAATCATAGCTTACTCATGCTCTTCTATCCCCTCAATATCGGTTATCACATGACTTATTCAACAAATTCAAGTCACATATAACACACTTAGCTCGTTTTATTCCCCATCTTTCATTTACAACAATTTCAATCAACAAATAAAACTCATCCTCAATCCCCATTGCTCCCAACACAATTAGGAAAGTAGTCATGTGTAGTCTAAGAGTTTAACAAAGTTTAGAAGTCACTTGCCTCAAAACACTTCAACTAGTAACTCAAATTTGAGTTTTACCCTTCCGAGCACGCTCCAAATCACCACAATCTATTCATAAATGGAATCCCACAATCAATACGAATCTAACAACACCAATATCGTGAAATTTGGAGAAAAAGGGTAAAATGGTCAAAAAAATCTCGTTCCGGAAAATATTCTCGAAATCAGGAAATTTTTAGTGAAAAATGTTCCCCAAGAAATTTAGAATCCAATAGTGAAAACCGTTTCGAAAAAGGAGTTGAAATGAGTTCACAAACTCAAATTTTCTATTAAATTCGGATTAGGCAAAAACCCCCAAATTTTACAGTTGAGATCTCAAATTTTGATGTTAAAATCCATAAATAATCGATGGAAATCAAAGATCTAAGTTGGAAATAACTTACCCAATGAATTCCTTGCGAAAACCCACTTGAAATCACCTATTTTCGAGCTCTCAAAGTCTAAAAATGGAGAAATGGGTATTTTTCAAGTTGGAGGAAAATGGCTACTGGTTTTTGACTTAAAAAGGACTGCTATTGCAGCTGAAACACAACAATAACACCAAAGTTTAAGTCCCCGTTGGACCCTCGGGATTCGTTCGGAATCTCGTGCACACAAACTAAATATGTACCCCCACTAAATTCGACGTTCCGGACTCAATGGAACCGTCGGAATTTGAATTCGATGACTCCTTGACCCGAAATTCAATAAGATGCCAAGAAACTAGTTTAACGCCAAAAAAATTCGAAACTCAAACGGAGCGTCTAAAAATTCAACCAAGACTCATTCTAGACTTAGAATCTCCTCCCGAAACCAACGGTACTCTCGGAATTTCAATCTGAGCCTCGGAACCTCATATGTTGACCAAAGTCAACTCTTTATCAAAATTTCACAACTTTAGCAACTTAGGACCTCAATTCTTCGTTTCAACTCCAAATTCAACTCCGTAACTTCACACATACCCGTTTCGACATTCTAAAACTGCCGAAATCGACGGAAATCCGATCCGAGTCCCGAAACTCCAAATGACTCGAAAAAACACCTTTTAACCAACTTTAACTCATAAAAAACTCAACTTCTCAAAAACTCAACTTTTTACCAACTTTTCCTCAAACCAACTTTACAACCACAAAACATGAGACTCGGGGCAACTACCGAAAGGGTAAAATAGTCATTTCCACGAAAAATCACCAAAATGACCTTTCGGGTCATTACAAATATATACTAGTTAATTAGCTAATATAGCTATAATTTGAATTAATTATCATCCACAACCTCTTTTTAGCTATAAATGTGTTTCTCTCTCCTCTCTTATGCATATACAAATACAAATTATACATATACATATACATATACAATTATATATGACAGATATACAAGTATAATTCGCCTATTTCCCCACTCTCACTCACGTCTCTCCTCCCTCTCTCAATTTCACTCACTTCTCTCCTCCCTCTCCCAATCTCGCTCGCCAAATATACAAATGCATATGTATATCAGTTACATATATACAATTATCTAGCAGACATACATATATAATTCGTCAAATATACAAATACAATTTACCTCTCCACTTTCTGCCCTCTATTGCTCGTCTCTCTCCTCCCTCTAACATGTAACTGCGAATTGTAAATAACAAACTATAGCTATGAAGCCTAATTAAGTTATTTTTGGTGGCTATTTATGAAATTTCTAATTTTTACGAATCATAAAAATTTCATATATACACAAACGTTAGTACATTGCCATTACCTCATGATGATAGAGAGATTGTTTCAAAAGACACTCGGCTCGAAAGAACAATTTTAGGAGAGTTTGGCTCTAGGAATCAAATTTGATTAGGGGTATTTTTGGTATTCCAATAAAATAAAATAGATTACAAAAATAACTCCGATTTCTCACTTGCTACTTCTTAACTCTCCAATCCCCTTTCGTCTTCCTTATTCCATCGGCCGAAGGGTTATATAAATACTGTTCCTCAGCAGAAACGCCGATTTGATGCTTCTGAATTCTCTCATCTTTTACAGATCCATAGTTCAGTTCTCTCTCCTTGAGTTGTTGCTGTTGTGTTCACACTAATCGGAACACATCAGAACCAATGACGGCAAAAACAAACCGTGAATTTGACATCTCATCGCCGGCGGAGGAAAAACCACCGGCTCAATCTCGGGTACCAGAATCCGAACCTGAAACCGGTGATCTGAACCGGCGTGAGCCGGACGAACATCAGGTTAAGGTTAGTGGTAGTAACGGCGTCGTTGTATACAGGAGGAACAAAAGGCGGAAGACGGCAGATTCAAACCGAAATTCAAGTGGTAAAGTTAAAAATATGGATGTGACGAAGGGTAATTTAGGAATTTCAGCGAATAACGGTGATGTTGTGGAGGTTGAAGTGAAAGAAGAGTCGAGGAGTAAGCGGTTTACACGGTCCGCTTTGGGGAGGAAGAGGGAGCTGTTGGAGATTACGAATGGAAATTCTGGAGGTGAAGTTGATGAGAGAAGTAGTGTAGTTATGTCTGGTACACCTACGAAGAAACTAGAAATGAAAATGTCGAAGAAGATTTCAATTACGGTAATACCTGAAACGGTGAAGGAGCTGTTCGAGACTGGTTTACTGGAAGGCTATCCTGTTTTCTACAATGGTGGGAAGAAGGTATCATTCTTTTACAATGTGGCTAATATTCTGTTTCCTTTTGTATTAGATACCCTTTTTATTTTGATTTGAATTTGCCGGAGCTAGTCCTTTAGTGATATTTGCTACTCAAAGTACCAAACTTGACTGATTCGTTATGTTCAAGTTCCCCACGACAGGATATTGGAGAAATGATAATAGCATTAGAGGCAGTTCTAGATTCTCTGTTTATTTGTAAAGAGTTGCCCTTCAATTATACTAGTTAAGAAAAGGAGTTACCTCAATTATTGAAAATAAGCCAATCAGTTCAAAACGCTGAAGCAGCATAACTAATCTCAGTAAGTAGTTGTCTAGAAGAAAAAAAATGAAAACTTGTTTCATCACTTTGGTATTATGAAACGGAAATCACCTTAATATCATAACACCAAAAAAGCAAGCTAAGGGGTGAACAGGTAAGTTTTACTATAATTATTAGAGATGCTAAATTTACTAAAAATGCGGTTGGATAATATTATTCTTTTGGTTGGATATGGCTTCAATTGTCGCACAGTGCCACGAAGGGGGAGAGTGAGTGTATGCATAAATTTCTAAATGCATCATTCATGCTATTCTTTTTTATCGGCAGTACCTGTTCTAAATTTATAAAACCATTAATTTTTTAACTACATAAAGGCTAAGGCTATATCATGTAACTTTCTGTCAATCTGCTTCCAGTTTCTTTTTGTTAAATGTGTATGTGCATAAATTTCTAAAGGCGGCATTCATGCTAATCCTTTTCGGTCGGCAGCATGCATGCCAAATTTATTAAATCATTAATTTTGTAACTACATGGAGGCTCATGAAACTTGCTGTTGATCCACTTCCAGTTTCTTTTGGCATATGACACCCACTGACCCGACTAGCCTAGATTCACATTGTGTATGACACTATGAATTTCATTTTTGGTATCTAACTCAGTTAAAAATGAAAAATAAATTATGCGGAGCGGATTGAAAACAGAAATTTTTGCTATGCGGGGCGGGTTGAATCTTTGCGGGTTTGTCTCGCAACTGCTGCACCCTGTTTTCTGTTCCTATTTTTAAATGCTTTGATGGATTCAGTAGTTATGTCTTTCATCTTTAGGTTAATATTGTCTTAATTGTAGGGAATTCCACTCCGAGGAACAATTAAAGATACTGGAATCCTTTGTTCTTGTGAACTGTGCAAGGGAGCTACAGTGAGTATTTAGTTTTTTCTATTTCTCTTACTTCCTTTTATCACACTTTACTACTTTAGTCGTCTTAATAAACAGTAATCTTAATGGACTTTACTATTTCACATTCGCAATGTTAGGTTGTCCCTCCTAGCAAATTTGAGATCCATGCGTGTAATTCATACAGACGTGCATCAGAGTATATCTGCCTAGAAAATGGCAAGAGCCTCCTCGACGTGGTCAAAGAGTGTAGAAAAGGTTCCTTGAAAACATTAGAAGAAACAATTCAGAGTGTCATCGGTCCAGTTCCTGTGAAGAAAAGTCTCTTTTGTCGGGATTGCAAGGGTGAGCTTTCTCATGCAAACTTGAATATAGAGATATGTTCTCTTACAATGGTAATTAAAAGATACGTGCTTACTGCTATTGCTAGGGTCTTTCGTTGCAACACTAGCTGGAAATGATGAACAACTTTGTGATTCATGCATAGTTTCCTTAAGATTAGAAGCCACTCCAACACAGTCGATAAACACTGAAAATGGGTATGTTTTTCTTTTAAATTCTCATGATCTTATTGCTGCTGTTTGTTCCTTTTTCTTTTGTGCTGTAATGGAGCCTGATTCTTAAGATCAGTTTAGCACCAATGTAGATTTTAGGATTTAGGCAACAATTTAAAAGTTTGGATCCAGGGACGGAGCAATATTTCTAATTCGGGGTTGGCGGAACCCAAAATCGTGTTATTTTGTGAGCCTGTGTTAAGAAACACACTTAATATTAATTTATTTTCAACCCAATAAGTTGCATTTTATCGAATCTAGAACCCATAAACTCAATTCTGGATATGCCACTGTAATGGGATTGGAAGACAAGATAGTGATGCATAGTAGATCTTACACATCATGTCTTTTTTTCTTTTTTTAGTTTCAAAAAGACATGATGTGTAGGTCTACTATGCATCACCATAGTGCTTCTATTGTGCTATAGACTAGCATGACCCGCTTCTTCAGTACATGCTCCTTCCCATCTTTCTTTGTCAGTAGAACTGTAAAACCACATAAAATTTTACGTGAAATGAAACTAAAGAGCACAATAGAATTGGTTTAGCAAGTTTTTTTGAAGAACAAAGCGGATCAACAACTTAAACACGGTAGTTTTTTTTTTTATTTAAGACTTTGAGAGAAACAATATTGGTTGGGTTAAAGTTATCAGAAATGTCAGCAGACGGTAACATAAGACAAGTATTAACAATCAGTTGTATTGTTTGCTACTAATAGATATCCAAAATTGTGTTGAGAAAACCAAGGTTAACCTATACGCTGTGTCAAATAGATTATTCCTAATTGTATTTAAAAAATCAAGACATCACTTAAATATATGTTATATGTAATAGTAAGATAATCTATAGTTTGTCAAAGAACCTATAGTTTGTAGTTTCTGATAAAGGACCCTCCAAAGCCCTGATGTTGAGAAAATGAGTATTGAGTTTTACTCAACCCCAAAAGCTGCCTAATAAGATGACGATTACCCAAGACCAATGTGAATTGTGAGATACTTAACACCTCTCATAAGGAGAAAACACCTAATTCCCACAAACCAATTTGGACGCTTAAAATCGATAGACGCACATGATTGGACATTTGGTGTGTGGATAATATAACATGGAGACCCAATATAGGAAGTCAAGATTAAGGATTAGTCTTGCTCTAATACCATGTTAAAAAATGTAACATGGCATCAGAACAGGTTAGATCTTTACTTCAAGTTTCACTTCCACTCATTATCAAAAAGAATTTTACATGCTTGACCCATGAAAAAGCATTAAAGCCTCGCATGAAGGAGCGTGTTGAAGATATAATTTTAAACAAATAAAAGTATGATCTCTCCTTAAGCTTTTAGATGAGATAGTCAAGCACCTCAACACATGAAAAAGAATATTATTGATAATTATGAAAAGTTTCTGAGGAATAAAGAGAGACATAAGAGGTAGCATGTAACCAGTGGAACAGTCAATGTGCACCACAAGTTGGCCCATGCCCAGGTATCCAAAAAAGAAAGAAGATAAAAAATGACACATTGCTTTCCAAGAGTGTCAGAGAGTACCATAGTACTGTACATCTTTCTCAGATATATTGGTTGCAGCTGGTCCAGAATATGTTATTTTGACCAATGAAAGTGAACTGCTTTGTGATTTTAGCGCACCAGTTTATCAGATAGAATTATTATAGAAAAACAGAAGTGGTAAGTGGTTGAAGACACGATACTTATCATGGATCTAGACTTTCTTTGATGACTAAGCAGGGTGTGATTAGCTTCCAGTCTTGTTCTTTTATTGTTGAGTTCTTTCTGTTAGCTGTTGGTTCCTCTATTTGTTTAATTAGTAATGCATGTGTCCTTTCGAAGAGATGGTCATCTGGAAAATTTGTTGTTTTTCGGTTTGCATACTTGAATATCTTATCAGTCTTTCTTTTTTGTTATAATAATCGTTCTTAATTTTGTTTTTTTTCTTTTTCCCAAATTTAGGGTGTTTGAGCCAGTTCTGAACTTAAATTCCTCCGGAACTTCAAATATGTCTGTTTCGCTAAGAAGCATTAAGGGAAGGAAAAAGAAAAAGTTAGTATCAATATAGTTAATTGATTCTTTGTCAAAAAAATATAGTTAATTGATTCTGCTTGATATATGTGGTCATTGAACTTTTGCTCAATGTGAGTAAAGTGGGTTTATGAACATGTGCTGATGCTGTTTTATTTGCATATTAAGGGTCGCGATAAATCATTCGAGTAGACAGTCTCCTTCAGCGCATGCTCTCTCCAGAAAGAAGTGGAAGACACCAAATAAGTGTGCTATTTCCCTTATTGTTCTTCTGTTTATTTTTCTTATTTTACGAAGTGAAAATATAGTTCTTTTTTTGTTGTCTCTTCTTATAACCTACTTTTACTTGGTCCTTCAAGGGTAACGAAGCCAGTTTTGGCTCCAAAGTCGGATGAAACTTCTATAATGTGCAGTTCATTCAGAAACAGCATGCAGGGAAACATCTCAGAAAAGTTGGTGAATATTACTGAATTTGTCATTAGAGCTTTTTCTAATAAATTACCTCTAACTCATATGGTGGCTTTTATGTTTATGTCAGACTGTTAAAATCAGTTGTAGTTTCAAAGTATTCGAAAGTTGCTTCGCCTGGTGTCTCGGTGCACTCTAGGACCCAATGGAAAATGACAAAAAGGTTGGTACTTGTCTTCTGTATTACTTATACTAATTGTGAATTCTTCGGATAGCAATGTTACTTATATTGCTTGGTTCTGTGATATCACTTTGTTCAGGGATCAAAAGATGCATAGATTGGTTTTTGAGGAAGGTGGACTGCCTGAAGGAACTGAAGTAGCTTATTATTCTCGTGGAAAGGTTGCTGAGCATCTCCTTTACCACTTTTTAAATATAGTCGTTGATCCATTGTATACACTGGATTTTTTTCTCTGCTTTATTTTGTTGATATCATTAATTGGTTGTTTGTAATTGGCAGAAATTGCTTGTTGGTTATAAGAAGGGATCTGGTATATTCTGTTCTTGCTGCAATACTGAGGTACAACCCCTAGCTTAGTGTCTCCCCAATTATCCTGAGAGATATTCTGATGGCATTTCGTTTTATGGTTAGGTTAGTCCATCTCAGTTTGAAGCTCATGCAGGTTGGGCATCACGCAAAAAACCGTTAGTCTTCATTGAACTTTTCATCTCTCGTTCAAAGAATATGTATCATTAATGACTTTAAGCAAAACCTAGTTCTGCTGATGCAGTTCTAACGTGGGTACTTGACTTTGTCAATGTCTGCTGCAGTTATGGGTATATTTACACGTCTAATGGAGTTTCGCTACATGAATTTGCTATATCTCTATTAAAAGGCCGCAAGTCTTCAGTTAAAGACAGTGATGACTTGTGCATCATATGCGCAGATGGTGGTAAACTAGTGCTTTGTGATGGATGTCCTAGGGCTTTCCATAAAGGTGAAAGTTGGATTTTTCTTGATTGACAGTTTCAATATTATAGAAGATACTTTCTTCTTCTCGTCTTTTTCCCTGGTGAATGATGATTGAGTTCACCATGTTCTGTTTGATCATCAATGCATCGTATTGCTTTCCTTTCTTTCCTTTCTTGGGTTTTCTGAGGTGAGGGTGGTTGGGTTGAATGGAGGTAAGATAGGACTAAGTGAATAAGAACCTAATTTACTGTAGCTGATTTCAGGATGGGGACACAGGCTGAGTTCAGGAAATAGCTTGTAATTGCGAATTTAATTAACTCTAGTAATATTTGACTATCAATTCTTCCTAGGGAGATGTTGTAATTGACTGTATGGATATTCCCAGCAGTCTTTTGTAACTTTTGATTTTGGAACCTTCTTGGTACTTCGTCAATAAACCTTACCTTATCGAAAAAAAAAACTTAAAGTCGAATCTACTTTCAATCTGTTATATACATTTATATTGAACTGTTAATGATGTGAAGCCTGTGGGCCATCACATCTTAAATGAGAAGTTTCAAAAGTTAGGGGTCTATCTATGTTGAAGCTTCCGTTGATAAGAACAGTAGGCAGTTTTCTGCTGTGGCTAATTTCTATTCAGATGCTCATTTATTCGTATGTAGTTACCCTAGTAGCAGCAGACTTGCTACACCGATTTAGATTTAAGAAATAACATCTTCACCTTGAATTTCTACTTGGTATAGCTCTTCATCAACTGGCCATTAAATTTTTAATGAGGAATCCTAGACTGAATTTGGCTACTATACTTGTTCATGATTGAGGTTGCAGCCATATAGTTTTCTGAAAACTATTTATAGCTTTGTTAGAAAAGTTTTAGAGAATGCAAAGGCATAAAATCTTGAAAATTGACGTAGAGTTGGTTCATTAGTTAGTCAAAACTCTGAAATCCTTAAATGACATATCACCTGCACTTCGGAGCACCACCTCCCCCCCATAAAAAAAATTAAATGATTCAGAGCTGGAACAAGGATTAGTTAAGTGACACCCAAGGGTATGTGGCCTAGTGGTCAATTATGGGGGGTGGGGGGGGGGGGCCCTTGGAGACTAGGGTTCAAATCCCAACGGATACTAAAATACTAGTCCAGTGGAACAGAGTCACCTGGTACCTGCGTTCGTAGGAGGTAGTAGGTACCTGGTGGAACAGTCAAGGTGCCTACAAGTTGACCTGGACAACACTATGATAAAAACAAATATAATAATCAAGGATTTGTTACGTGGAGTGAGTTCTATTGACTGACAATGAACCTGTACATAATATTTTTTGTTATTTTTTCTGGACCTTTTAAATGGGAACTACTTTAGTTTCCGAACCTGTCAAATTGTAAGATCTCGAAACATGCTGAACCAGCATCTAGTTGGTTAACTTGAAATCTTGTACCTTCATCTTCTTTGGTTAGTCCAGTTTCCACTAGCTGTGTTCAGCTAATTGTAACTTAGTACATATTGCTCCCAGCCTCCCACTGCCTTAATCTTGTGACAGTGTTTGACTTCGCACATAGTTTAAGAAATTAAAGAAGACCTGATCAAATATATGCAAAGTTTATAACCTTCCCTATTTTCCCCCGTAATTCATGTCAAAAAATATATGCAAAGTACCAAAAGCGCTATTTTAAATGAGTGGTGGTAAAAGTTCCAGATGTCTTTCATTTTTGAGTGAGTGGTGGTGAGCAGCCTAATTAGTCCTGTCATTAAGGGTAAAATGAGGATGTGAAGATTAAGTAGTTTCCAAAAAGAAAAAGGTCTCAATTTTTTTGGGACATACTGAAAAGGGCAGTGTGTCATATAAAATGGGACAGATGCAGCTGAAGGAATACAGCAAATATGGCAGAGGTTGACTATGCATCCTTGGGCCGGTGTCCAGTCAAAACAAGAAATTGGAGCTGTTTCTTCTTTCCCCTACCCTTCATCTGTCCATGTCTTTAAATCTTTGTTCTTTTAGAGCATATAGAGGATTTGGCTTTGCCGTTTATGAAATAAGAGTTGAGCCTTCTATCAGATCTATGCACCACTATGAAATGAGTCTGAAAGATAATTATCTTCTGTTAAGTTTCTTGTAGACTGATATAATTAAACACCTTTGGTATGAACGATATATAGCCATCAATGTGTTTTGAACTGCACTTACTTTGTAATGGTAAATTTAAATTTTCGCTTTGTTCTGCTTGATATCACATTTTACACCATTTAGTTGATGTTGGCCTGTTGCTTGCTGGTGCTGGTCATGATATCATGTTTCATCTATAAGCATTTGATGTGTAATTCCAATGGTCTATGCAGAGTGTGCATCATTATCAACTATCCCTCGTGGTAAATGGTACTGCAAGTATTGTGAAAGCATGTTACAGAGGGAGAAGTTTGCAGAGCGCAATACGAATGCCTTAGCAGCCGGCAGGATCTCTGGCATTGATCCTATTGAGCAAATAACAAACCGTTGCATTCGTTTTGTCAAGAATGCAGAAGAGGCAGAATTTATTGCATGTGTTTTATGCAGGTAGTATTTTTTGTTTGGCTAAGAGAACATTGTGGTCGAGCATCTTAGGTTTGTCAGTTTGATCCAGTATGTCATATCTTTTCTGTCTACAGAGCTTATGACTTTAGCAAGTCTGGTTTTGGTCCACGGACTGTCATCCTTTGTGACCAGGTTTTCCTCTGCATTCCTTATATCTGTGTCTTATTCAACTAAATATATGAACTGAAATGCTTTATCCGTCATTTGTTTTTTAGTGTGAGAAAGAGTATCATGTTGGCTGCTTGAAGAAAAGCAAGATAGCAGATTTAAAGGTGCATGCATTTGCATTTTAAGATTATTTCATGAATTGGTTCTTTTCTTAGACCTATGTACTTGCTTTCGCTTTCCTTTATTAAATAATATTTTTAATTATTATTTTCGGTTTGGTTGGGGAGGGGGTTGAGACTTTTAGCATTAAAAGTTGATGCTTGTTGCATCACAGGAATTGCCTAAAGGAAAATGGTTCTGTAGCGTGGATTGCAAGAGGATCTATTCTGCCTTGCAAAATTTGCTTAACTCAGGAGAAGAGAGGTTGCCTGATTCTTGTTTGGATGCAGCAAGGATGAAGGAAAAACATAACAGTTTGGTTGCTGTTGGTGAACTTGATGTTAGATGGAGGCTTCTTAGTGGCAGAATTTCCTCCCGTGAAACCAGAAGGCTACTGGCAGAAGCTGTTTCTATCTTCCATGTAAGCATTATCCCTGATCATTTATTTCGATGATCACCAAAAGCTTGCTCTCCACTTCATATTATGGGGTTGGGGTTGGTGGGCAAATATGTATCTCATGCTCTTTTTTGTGTCAGTGCCTTTTGTCATTCTGTGACTGGTTTTGTGAATGGTATGAACATATTCAGAATTGTTGCTGTTGCGCTTCTGTGCACATCCAGAATTGCTAATGCAGGAAAGCATGTCATGATGTTATATCTGCATATCATTTGAATTTGCTGTTCTGATACTTCCTATTTCATCGAAACCAGCTTTTTGTTTGTGGAGTTTCAGATGATTTACTATTTAATTGATGTGATTAGCTTTTTACTTTTCGTTTTACCCTCATTAATAAGATGACATTCATTACATGTATTTTCTCAATTTCCTGTGGAAGTGTCTTTCAAGAATTTCTAGATTAAATCTTTCATTGCATGCATCAGCTTTGAGGAAAAATGTTGTCATCAAGGTTTTCATTGTTGACTTTTCAGGATGGTTTCGATCCTATTGTTGATTCAGTAACTGGACGTGACTTCATTCCTTCTATGGTTTATGGGTAGGCTTTGTTCTCCTTGTTATTCAGTGTTGGTTTTTCCATTTAGTTTCATGATTTGTCTAATCATGAGTTTTTTTTCTTTACACCTTCTCTTACTTCCTGCAGAAGGAATATTAGGGGCCAAGACTTTGGGGGCATGTATTGCGCTATATTGACTGTAAAGTAAGTATTGCTGTATGTTCTCTTAATGCTTTTGATAGTTTAAATCTATTATGATCAAATAACTTAAGAAGTTCTTTGGCTGATCAATGCAGCTCAACAGTAATATCAGCAGGGATCCTCCGGATTTTTGGCCAGGATATGGCAGAACTCCCTCTTGTGGCAACCCGTGTTGGTAGCCAAGGCAAGGTATAGCAACGAAGCTACTCTCAGGATGTTCCTGCTGTCATATATGCCTTTTTGTTTTATGTTATTTTATGTTTTGTTGCTTTGCTAATTTCTTGCAATACTTTATTAGGTTAGCTAGAATTACATCTTCCAAAGCCAGTTAATCACGGGTCAAATTCAGAAAGGGTATTGCCTTATATTTATATGCATTTAGGCCTTTTGGTAGAAGAGTTGCATAATCTATGAACAGCTTTCCGACAGGAAGCAAGACAACTTTTATTGCTTGGTCATTTATTACCAATGCTGTATTTTTGAAGAACTTGAATAAATGGTAGATGTAGTTTGAACAAGTCGAGCTCAACAATTGCTGACCACTGTGAGACTGTCACCTTTGGCTGGATTGTTGGCCTGTTCTTTTAGCTTTTTACTTTTTCGTTTTGAACAGAAGTTCCTTTTTTCATTTTAAACTTTAAAGTGATCTATAGAATAAGAAATGAAGCTTTGACAAAGGAATCAACAATTTTGTGGAATCTAATATTGTAATTACCTGCTAAGATTCACTTAAAGAGCTACCCACCGCCCTTCGTGTCTGTCGTGCCATGGATGGTGACGCCGGTATTTGCAGTGTTAATCCAGGGCTAGAAATGGTCTAGCACACTGCTGTTGAGGACAACGAGTGCAGAGCGTGGTGATTTGTTATAACCCTATTGCGTGGTATGGGACGGTAGTCCCACATCGGCTTAATGGGAGGCTGATCTGGGGCTTATATAGCCTTGGGCTCTCCCACCTCAATAGATATCTTTTGGGGTGTGGTTTTCCCTGGGTTGTATCAGATACAAAAAAAAGACATTCTATTACATTTAGGAGAAGCTTTCTTATTAGAAGTGTATCTTATAAAAGATAATTTCAATGTTCACAGGGATACTTTCAGTTGCTGTTCTCCTGCATAGAAAAATTGCTTGCATTTTTGGGTGTGAGACGCTTTGTACTCCCAGCGGCTGTTGAAGCTATGTCGATTTGGACTAAGAAATTTGGATTCAAGGAGTTAACACCAGATCAGGTTTGTTTTCACATGTTATTATGCTGGTGCATCATATCCTCCCTTTGATTGCTAAGCAGTTTGTATTTTTTGCAGCTTGTCAGCTACAGAAAAACTTGTTGGCAAATGATTAGCTTTAAAGGCACATCTATGCTGGAAAAAATGGTTCCTAAATGTAGAATCATTAAACAAGGGGAAGCTGAAACTGATGTTCCAGATGAGTAGTTTTGACACCCGATGATTGTAAGTTAAATCCCATTTGTAGATCCATTTTTTCAAATTACATGTATATTTCTATCTTATATATCACAGAGGGTAAGTAGTAACTATTACAAATGAGATGTAGAGGATTATATTTGTGTAAAAAGATTCTACAACTCGAGCATATCTTGAGAGTTTGATTTTATTCTCCTCTCTCCCCGTCCGTACTCAGAGGTTCGTTATCTATTTTTCTTCAAAACGTCATGTGAAAATGATTTAACAGTTCAAATCAATTAGTATCAAGCTTGACAGTGGACTTTGATATCAACAATGGAGCTTTGGTTCATTACTTCACATGTATATTATAACATACGTTTTGTTCAACATTGTTGAGCATAGGTCGATGACAGTATTGTGGGTGACGGCCATCATATTATGTGTTTCTTCGTTTGGTCTTGTCTCCAACGATTAACCTATTCAGTGCAGTCTTGTGATTAGCCGGCCACACATTACTTGAAGCTTCCATAAACACATTGTTGATTTTTTGTTGTAGCGGAATTTATGGTGCGAATTAATCTAATCAAATTAAACTTTGAAGATTAGTCAATTCACTCCTGAGAAGTGAAACGTGACAACTTAGATATAATAAGTTGAGAGTTGTATGAAAGTTATGGATTTTCTTTAGAATTTTATGGGGTTACGACCTAATTGATACTTTCAATGTTCATTATCACAAGCCTTTGATTTAACGTTTATGCTAATCAGACTCAATATTTCTTCCTCAAGAGCTTTGAAATTGTTATTATTAATAAGAGAAAGGGAAACTGCGTCCTGCAAAAGCAATGTCGCTATACTTTAAGCAAATAAAAGATCACAATGATAAATGAAGAAGCTTCTCAAGTATTCTCAAATTAATAATACCCACCATTATTTTCTATATGATTCTTTTACTATTGTATTTCCTTTCCTTATTATGATTTACTTGAGCTGAGGGTCTCTCGAAAACAATCTATCTATGAACCTTCATTAAGTAGAAATAGACTACATACACGCCAACATGTCCATCCACCGGCCAAGGGCCGATCCTTCACTCTGAAAAGCCAAAATCTGTCATATAAGCATGCATCTAAGTAAAGCTTTCATCATGAATTCGCACCTAATTTATTTTAAAAATTAATTAACTTGTAATATATATCAGCAGCATAACTTTTTTTTTTTTTTAAAACGTAATTAATGTATTTTTAACATATTATATAAATAACCTATATCAACTAACATGTTAATTATCTTCATTCTTTATGAACCGTGACTTCTAATTAGTGATAAAATCATAATTTGCACTAGGAAATTCAAAGTAATAAAGAAAAAAATCCACAAAAAAGATAAGTGATATATATACATATATGAAATATTTTGATCTATCTAAGCCGTGTAATTTTTCGATGAGTGAGTGTTTATTGACTCCCTAGACAAAGATGACTCCTCAATGGTGTATAATTATGTTTTAAGTGATTTATTAGTGTAAAATACTTTTAATATATCATTGAAACTCAATTGGAAAAGGTAATTAAATTAAATACATTTTTATTACATAGTTTCTTGGCGTGTCCATTATCTAATATCCACTTTTTCTTGCTACCCATATCTTAATTCGACCATTATCTTTCATCTTTTTTCTTCATCACTAAAATTGTATTGTCATCAATAATCATGATTTTGACTAATAAAAACTGCGGTGAAATGGTAAATACTTCTTCATCTTCAACCAGAAGTTTCATGTTATTCAATCTTTAGGTATATATAGAACCATCTTTTGTAAGGAAACATTTACCTTCAATGTGATACCATTCGACGCGAATTCAGAATAAGTCCGACCCCAATACAGATACCGAACAACGATTAATAATTAAACAAAAATAATTTGAATCATGACCAATGACCCTTTGTGCACACTTTTCTTACCTCCTACGTCAACAAATAAAAAATCTCCATGCTTTCATTATATCCCACACATGTTCATAACTATTTTAAACTCTTTAAATCCACCATAAAAAAAGTACAACCAAAACAACACATCAAATCAAAATATACACTAAACTATGAATAACACAACTACAAGGACCATTTTTTTTTGGTCCATTTCCTTTACCATTTTACTATCTTCCATCATTTTTCCTCTATATTACAATAACCAAACAAATAATGATAATTTTCTAAATAGGGTCATAGAAAAAAGTGGTATACAAGATTTCTTTTTTGTCTTTGATGAAATTACAAGATCATTATTATTATTGCAAAGTTCTAAATGTGAAAATTCCAAATGGAACTCAAAACTTATATCATTATATGGAGTTTCTCATGTTTTAACAGTGGATTTAAATGGTTGTGGAAATTTCAGCAGTATACAAAAGGCTGTGGATTCTGTTCCTGATGATAGCTCTACTAGAACACTTATTCTAGTTGATTCAGGCACATACAAGTAACTTTTTTCTATTTTTTTTATTTTACTTATTTTTCATTTTTATATATATTGATCGGAGTTTAACTCATATACATTGAAAATAGAAATAATTTTTACTATATCATATTAATTTGACTTATTGTAGCAAGTAATCTACCTTATTTTAAGATCGTAGATCCCACTTTTTAAGGAGGAATATATATATATATATATATATATATATATATCCTCTTAAAATCTCAACAATACAATTTTAACAATACAATGAGTTAGGTGATAATAATCTTAAATATTGAACTTATTAAATTTAAATCAGAATTCGCTCTATATACCATCGGTGTATACAAATTGTATTCTATTTGAGTTTGTAAGGAAATTCAATTGTAACTTAGACACTACCAATATAAAGAAATTTGTTGTGATAGATAATTTGCTTTATTTTTTTGGTTATAAACTCTTTTTTTATGAACAATTACTTGTATTGATAGTGTCAAAAGTTATACGCACTATCACTACATCAAAAATTATTTTTCGTGGTAATTAATTAACGGCAATAGGTTAGTTGCCGTTTATTTTTTTTAGAGGCAATTGTCACTCTTTGTAAATATCGCTAAAGGATCCAATAACAATTAACTAATGCTGATAAATTAAAGGATTCAACACTCTTTGTTAATGTTCTTATTTATTACCACTAAAAGTTGTTTTTGTTGTAGTGTATATATGTTACATTACGAGTCAGTGTATACAAAGATATTTAACTCTTAGAATTATAATTTTAATTAATTGGAGTTTTACTATGCTATTAATTCTGGCAGGGAGAAAGTGGTAATAAACTCTAGCAAAACAAATTTAATAATACAAGGCCAAGGTTATCAAAATACTGCTATAGCATGGAATGATACTGCAAATTCTACTGGTGGAACTGCTAATAGTTTCACTGTTGCTATTTATGCTCCCAATTTTATTGCCTATAATATCAGCTTTCAGGTATACTAATTTTATTTTATTTTCATAATGTGATCAATCTTATAATTAATTTTTTTTTTTCTCATACAATTTTAATTGGAGATAATTTTTCATGAGTAATATTAGTAGATCCAATGTATGCTGCTGCTACTACTACTACTACTAAAAAAAAGCTACTGAATTTAGCGTTGACCAATCGCTAAATAGGACATGATTTTTTGACAATCGTTATAGGATAAGCTATGTAATTTTGTTTGTGACTAATTAATACATGTTTTCTTATATATAGGAGTCTTATAGTCTCTGTTATCTTTTTCTTAAACTAATCGCGGTGTCAGATCAATTTATATATACATTGACTAATTTCATGGTTATTTGCTTTCTCCCATCAAGATACTCGATAAATTTGTCCGCTAAAACTTGAACATACAAGGCAGAAACCATCATCACTAGTATTTTTGCTTTAAATTTGAATATGAGACCTCATAATGGTTTGCAGTACTATAAAGAAACTATTACTCCCTCTGTCCATTTTTAATTGTCATGTTACGTTTTTCAAAGTCAATTTGACTAATTTTTAAAGTTAAATTAGATTACATTAATTCGATATTTTAAACAAAAAATTTAGATATTCAAAAACTATATGAAAAGTACTATAAATTCCAATTTTTTTGCATATCAATATGATGAAAAAATATATCGTAAAATGTTAGTCAAAGTTATTATCGTTTGACTCTAAAAAAAAAAGAAACTATGACAATTAAAAGTGAACGGGGATAGTATTATTTGTAATTAATATTGAATTGAAACAGTAAAAATTCATATAATCAACATCAACTTGCTTGAAATTGAGGCACAATTATTATTATTATTTATTTATTAACCATGTTTTTTTTTGTGATTTTAAGAACACAGCTCCAGCAGCTTCACCAGGTGATGTTGGAGCACAAGCAGTGGCTGTAAGAGTAAGTGGAGATGAATCTGCATTTTATGGTTGTGGATTTTATGGAGCACAAGATACTCTTAATGATGATAAAGGAAGACATTATTTTAAAGAATGCTTCATTCAAGGATCCATTGATTTTATTTTTGGAAGTGCTAGATCACTCTATGAGGTACATTTATTAACGGGTTCGTTCGTGTATACAACTTAAATTCATTTATTTTTTGGTTTTGAATAACTTATGTTGCTAGCCAATAGTGTTTACTTAGACCATGTATTTTAACAAATAATGACATGAATGAGCTAAATTTTTAACGGATAACATAAATGAGCCATTTTTTAAAGTTTGATGACATATTTGATTTTTTCCCCTTTAAATAAATATCCGACTGAATTCAATGTTTACTTACCCTAGTCGGTATACATAAGTTTATGGGTTCTGAACTTGCTATTAAATTCGTAGTCTTCATAGTTACTTAATTCACAATTAAATATTTACACATATTTGATGGTTTTCGTAATACAAACACAAAGTCTAAGCAAAAGTTACTAGGTTCATCGAAATATGTAATTGTTATACACCGGTTATACTCATTATAAATACATGTGCTAGCTATTTTTCAGTTTAAACATTGAGTGAACGACTATTTAGGTTAATTCTTCTTCTTCTTTTAATTCCAAACTCCATAACTAATACGAGTAATTATGAATTCAAATATTACGTTCAGAATCTATAAACTTCAAATTCTGACTCGACTGTTTACGACAGGATTGCAAGATAAATTCAATAGCAAAAGAAGAAACAAGTGGTGAAATAGGAGGATCCATCACAGCACAAGGAAGAAATTCCAAAAATGAAAATTCTGGATTTTCATTTTTAAATTGTGTTATTAATGGCACTGGAAAAATATGGCTAGGCAGAGCATGGGGAGCATATGCTACTGTTATTTTTTCCAAGACTTATATGTCTGATGTGATTTCCTCAGATGGATGGAATGATTGGAGAGATCCAAATAAAGATCAGTAAGTATTAATGATCATCACATAATTTGTTACTTTGTCTGTTTCATTTTATGTGATAGTGTTTAAATACATATTGAAATTTGAATACGGAGTTTAATTTAAGGGCTCGTTTGGACATAGTACTCTTAAAAAACATGTTTGGTATACGTTATGTCAATTTTTCACTCCAAACTTGTAAAAAAAAAAACTCGTAAAACTTTAATATTTTTTCAAGTGATATGCATGTTCACTCAATTCATGTCCATACTCTATTAAGATTTCGATTGAAAAGATGTTAGACTGGTAAAATATGTGCTTAAGAAGTCGAGATAATCATGATTGAAGTCAATTCTACATTTTCTTACTTAATCTTATTTATAAAAATAGCACTTAAACAATACTACTCGAAATGAAGCCCAATTGATTCAATTTGGTTAGTTGAACAAACAAAGAATACACCTTTTAAAACTTATGTTCTTATATTATACATTGCATAACATTTCTATGGCTATTAGATCATGTCATTAATAAGGATGAAATATAAACTATATATTATAAAATTTAATTATTTCTAAATATAGAAATACGTCTATTCTTTTTTGGATAGACTAAAAGGACCAGAGTAATGTTAAATACTTAAAGACTGAATATTACCATGTTTTGCAGGACAGTATTGTTTGGAGAATATGATTGTTTTGGACCAGGAGCTAATTACACAGATAGAGTATCATATGCAAAGCAATTGAAGCAAAATGAGGCAAATCAATACATGGATATTTCATTTGTAGATGGAGAACAATGGATTTCTAATGGAAGATCAGACACTTAATTTTTGAGATTCATTATATTTTAACATAAGATACAAACCTTAATTAAGATTTTAGAAAAAAACTTACTAAGGATATACATTATGATATATTACTTTGTTGTATAATGACAAATAAAAGCTTTTTTACTCGATATAAAATCATACTTAACTTATGGATTTTAACTATAATTATCTAATAAGTGATTTGATTGTGTATTTGTTTACATCATCAGTACATAAAACTTAACTCTTTTGCAATTTATTCTATTTAAATATATATAGTCCATGTATCTCTTTTGCATGAAACTCATATTTTTGAAGCAATTACATGTCTGTACAGAAGTATTTAATGTATTTTAGCACGATGAGATATATCCATGACATTGCAATCATGTATTTTTTATTTCCACCTAAAAAAGGATGTAAAACACATATAAAAGATTAATATCTTTTTTTTTGATAAAAATATAAAAGATAAATATCTTATGGATCTATTATAACAAGAATCACAATACAAAATTAGTTATAAGATAGAAACTAAAAAGGGCACTGCAAAATCAGTTTACTAAGTAGAGATCCGTTGTCTCTATTGGTAAGGTAAGGCTTAGTACAGTCGTACTTCACCCTTTGACGATTTTATTTTTATTAATAAATAAATGCTAGATACTCTGTCTAGTAGAATAAATCCACTTTAAAGAAGAAGACGAATCACCCTAATATTTAAATATGAGGTCCTTGTAGCCTTCCTTATTTTCAGAATAGTACTTGACCTCAGCCTGCAAAACAGAAAAATCATTCTCAGCATGTTCACAATTGTTAGAAGAATTGAAAAGACTTCTAAGAGTTAAATGTCAAACTAGTACTCTTTTATCAAAAGTTTTGGTTACTCCATTTACCATTATGCTAATTGCTAATCTAATAACTTAGAAGCAAAAAAGAGCAAATTGAAGCATGTTGTTTAACTCATGCAATGACAGATTTCATACTAAGAACATATCGCGTTCTTCCACTTTGCTATTCGATATTGTTAGTACTTAGTTACTTTTAGCAATTGAGTTCATAATATAACAACAATATCAAAATTATGCAGAAGGGAGAATGAGCATATCCTTTATGTCAATAAACTTGAGTATGAAGGCATGATTCAGTTTCACATCCAAGTTCACGCCTTTAAACATCCAAACTGGTCAATAGGAATAATTCTAAAGGTATAAAATCTGAGCTTCTATGGAAGAGTTATATGAATGTTGATGAGCCATATTCAATCTTATTTCATTATACCTGACGAACTTTTTGAGGGATAGCAGTTCTTAAGTGAAAAGAATAATTCTGTCAAATGTATACACCAAGCATCCATAGCAACGTACCTTGCGAACTCCTATTATGGCAACCAAAAGCTTTTCACCAATCATTTCTTTGAATAATGAATCTTTCTCTAAAGCTTCAACAGATTCAGAGAGAGTCAATGGTAATCTTTGAAGATTCTCTTTAAGGATATCAGGATCTCCATCTGTTTCACAAGAAAACATAAGTGGAATGACGGATAACAGAGAATATAAAAGTATGTACTCATAAATAAATAGAATAATCCCTTGCTCTATTTGTTTCTAACCAAACTAAGAAAACTCAATGGCTGATACAACTAACTTACATGCACTTAGCTAGAAGAATTCCTTGTCATATTTTAAACCGAATCCATTGTCATTAGTTTCTTCTTTCTTCCTTTTTTTAACCCCTCCCTAGGAGCTCCCATCCTTTTTGCTCCCTTGGTGAATCGAACTCACAACCTTCGGGTTGGAAGTGAGGGGTGCTTACTATCCGAGCAACCTCCCTCTCGTCAAGTTTCTTTCTGTTACCCCTTTATTTTTATTTTTTCCTTTTGCAGATAAGTGAATAGAAGGTCAAAGATATTTTGATTTGACATATCAAAGAGAGGAGAAACAATGACATCTAAACATTAGGAATTGATCTAAATTCACATGGTTTGAATCAGAAGATGTGTCAAGAGCCAAAGGGTAGCATCTATTACTCCCTCCGTCCCATTTTATATGATGTACTTTGATTTGGCACAAACTTTAAGAAAAATGGAAAGACTCTACAATGTTCCGAAAATACCCTTATTAATATGTCTAATTTGTTAAATAAAAAAAAAAACTATATCTGACTTTGAATAGAAAAGTTTATGACTTTTTTCTCTCTCATAAGTTAATGTCACATCAGTCATTAATATAAATCAAAAAGAGTCCAATTCAAGAAGGGTAAAATAGGAATAATGTCATTAAATATTTACCAAATAAGGAAATGTGTCATTCTTTTTGGGACTGACCAAAAAGGAAAGTGAGTCATATAAATTGGGACAGAGGGAGTAGTTGTTATGTTTTCCTACGTGAACTATCACCATCTATGTATTAAACACACCTCAACTATCAATAGTTCCCTTTTCCTGCGTGAACTATCACACCATCTATGTATTAAACACACACCTCAACTATCAATAGTTTCATTTTCCTACCTAAACTATCACCATGGAAGATGGAAGTAGAGAAAATTACTAAAAGATATCTTAACTTACCAACTGGTTCTGGAAGGCTTAAGTTTCTCCGCAAGCCATCAATTCCAGCAGAAATTATAGCAGCAAGACCCAAGTATGGGTTTGCACATCCATCAAATGCTTTAATTTCAAAATTGCTTATAAGGCCATGTGCAACTCCAGGAGGGCTAGCAGCTCTCAATGGTGCCTCCCTGTTTTCTTTCCCCCAGCAGAGGTATGCTCCACTCCACATGTTAGGTTGTATGCGATCATAACTGCACTTAAAAAGAAGTATTGAATGATTTTCATTAGTCTTTCTGCAATTAATTTCAGGCCTCCAAGAGGTAAGGGGAAGGTCTTCGTACACCCTAACCTCCCCAAGACCCCGCTAGTGTGATTACAGGGGGTATGTTGTTGTTTCCGCAATTAAGTTCAGAACACAGAAAAGTTGAGATAAAATCTACTTTTAAGGTTTGAGAAAACAAGAGATTTGCAGCTCTAGTAACAATGAAAAAGAGAGAATATTGGGAAGAGAGGCAAGGAGGAACTTCTTTGGTTTGGTTACTAGCAACTCCAATTAGCTAAAAGGCCAGAAATTCCTTGTGCAAATATCTAAGCCTTTAAGGATCAATAGTCCTTGGCCATTGATCGTTCACAAATTTGAAAATTGAGTAAAAACAATTAACTTGTCATGAACCAAAAATAAATAAAGTAGTGGAAATATTGTTATTTCAGAGTGAGGCTATATAATTACAAATACTCCACTTATCCTCTATGTTTTCTTGGATTTTCAAAACGATGCCGCACCCGTGTCAGATCCTCCAACAATAACTACTTTTGGAGGATCCTAAATGCTCTCGTCAACATTTTTGAAGAGTCAGAACAACATAGCTTATTCTGATAGTGATAAAAGAGAGGAAGAACAGGAAGCAATGTAGAGCCCTCTAGATAAAAGCACAAAACTAATCGCCAATAGATATAAAGGAAGCAGAACATTCAGAATAGTAGAAAATCTCTAACCTATTAGGGAGTGGTGCAGTGAATGGTAATATGGCAGGAAGATGATTTAACACCCCAGCCATGAATGCTTCCCCAATCTTTGACATCCCATACCGACTTGATTCACCAGACGCCATAAATACATTTTCTCCATTCTTGGATAAACTGATGTGCACATGCGATCCCGAACCAATATCATCTAATGCATACCTACAAAAAAAGAGGCGACAAGGTAACAAACTGAGAGGTCTCCCTTGTGATACTTCATGCAGTAGAAGTTATGGAAATTGGAGTCCTGACAGAAATCTCCAGAGGTCAGAGAAATAAATCAAAAAATAATACAAAAGTAACATCATTTGTTCTTTTACCTCAACTATTTCGGAGGAAAAAAATACCACTTGCATTAAACATAATGAAACCTCTCCAACGATAAAAAGGCAGCGCGGTGTACTAAGCTCCTGCTATGACAGGTTCGGGGAGAAGCTGGACCACATTGGGTCTTACATATGCAACCTTACAGAAAGCTACTTTTACTGTTGTTATGCCAAGGCTCCCCTTCAACCCTCTCCCATAATAACATATAAAATTTTAATTTTCTATCTAAAGGTAGAGAAATGTGCAACGGAGAGCATGTGTTCTTTTTCCATTTTCCAATATAGAAAAGATTCTTCCTCTTGCGAGTATCTCTCAACCTCGGATTGAGGGGGTTCAGAGGGGAGAAGAAAAGAGTTCCGTTTTTACTTATAACCGAGAAGGATGTAGTTGTTAGTAGAGTTTAAATGGAACTAATTAAGGTGTATAAAGGAAAGCACATAATATGCAAGAATAACTATGAAGATAAAATAGGATTGCCCAAGTGCGAGTAAAGATTGAATGGCAGGAAATTATGCACTATCAATGACTACTTTCATGTTAGTTACTAGAGAATATGAGAAGAAGAGGTATTCCAAAGCCAACAGAAGAAAAGATCCCAAAAATGTTTTTAATCTTAAAACCAACAAGCATGGCTATGGTAACGGTTTCTAATTCAATACCAGACTTGATTAAATTACACTGACTACACATTTTGGTCAAGCCAATAAGGTAAATAAAAAACAATTAAAACTTGAGCTTTCACATATCAACATTGCAATTACTCAGGCATCAAAGTATGAAATACTGTGAGCATGTGGAAAATGTGTTATGCATCTCACTAATGTTTCTGTCATGAATTTCATACATGGAGCTTCAACCTTGTAAACAAAAATATAGAAATTAAGCGGAACTAAAATACCATTGCCATAGCACTTTAAAGAAAAGCAAAAGCAAATCCACATCAAGAATTCAAATAAAAAGAGCACCAAAAAGCAATGTGGGCACATTGTGCTACCTACTTTGGCACAAAAGTTGCCAGCAATCCATGTTTCCTTGCAACTGCTTTGATGACTTCACGTGCGAAAATTAAGCTGTCAGCTGCTCTAAAACAATCTGTGTATTTTAGAGCAATTTCAAACTGACCTTTCCCAGCTTCTGCATGTAACTGTATATTTAAAGGAGACAACATCAGAGAGGAAGTCTTTGTTGAATTGGAAAATAGTACAATGAAATATATTTTGTATATCAGTCTTACTTTTAGGGGAAAATAAAAAATAATGTAGTTTATATTGCGGGAATGTTCTCTTATAGTTCTATAGATAGTATGGTGTCATGGCATTATATTTCTACAATATAAACTACATTAATTGTTCTTTTGCAAGTCAAATAGGAATACATCTTCAAAAATGTAGGAAGATCAAATATGCAAGTCAAATCTTGCAATTAGGAATAAATATTCAAAACAATGTAGGAAGATCAAATTAGCAAGTCAAATTAATGGAGACTTACTTGTTCGACTGCAATATTCAACGATTGAAGAGAAGCGAAAACCTCTTCAAGTATTGGGGATGCAGCATCAAATGATGATGTAGAACAGTAAGAAGTCCTGTCAAATGGTGTCCATTCTTCTTTGCCATTTCTGTATAATTTCATTCTATGTTTACGCTAACATATTACAGACCAGAATCTCCAATCACACATATCACATATCATGGAAGAGAAAATCCAACATCCAACTATTAAGGGAAAACTCAACTGATGTAACTCACAATAATACAAACAAAACTCTCAAACACAATATTATGGGAAAACTTGACTGACATACCTGAATATACTCTTCAAAAGAAAAAATTCATTTTCAAAGCCTGCATTCACCACCTGAACATGTAGATATAAATTAGATAAATATGATTTTTTAGATGTTGCACAAAAAAATATTAAACATACCAAGTCGAATTCATCTTTTAAAACTTTAGAGACTCTGCGCAATGCTTCTCGCGGACAATATTCCCAAACTTTACCAGGTTCAATGTACATGTCAGCCAAAACCATTTCTTGTTGTTTATTCCTGGATCAAAAGATACACATTAAACTTGATTAGGGAACACGAAAACCAAACCATGTTAGAACGAAACTTGAGCAGATAATTTCCATGCCAAGGTCCATATTTAGAACAATGAAATAGTTGGACATCAACGTGTGAAATTTTTTAGAGAAATATAATTGTACTTTGATCTTCTATCTGTTTCCTACATGTTCACAAAATATATGACATGATATCATGGAAGAATTGCATCAATATTTCAACCTACATTGAAAGCTTTACGCAATTGAGTTTGATGACATCTACAACACATAAATTGGACAAGGAGGGAGTGGTGACGCTGCAAAACAACTGATATATGGAACCTTGAACTATGGAAAACATTTACACTTTGGAAAGAACCAAATCTAAAAATCAGAGCTGATAATGGATTTAATCATGTTTTCTCAAATCCTATTAAACTTCACTCCATTATATTGAGCTTCTACTGTAAGTGACCAGGTAACTGACCTCATACCCTTTTTTTATAAAACAGACTTCATACCTTATATCTTCTTTCGGTGATTTGCAAGTGCAGAAATTGGAGTTCTGCCCTTTACATCTGGTTAACTAGACATTCAACAAAATTGGAAAGATTCTATATTATTTCTAAAAACCAATTAGAACACAGTTGACAAAATCTCCATAGCAAAGCATTTGAATGAGTGAAGGAGGGTCTTCTCTGATCTTAACATTTATGACATGTCAGAGGAAATTCATGAAGATAACCCAGAGCATACGGATGCTAAAATAAAGCTTAAAATTCAAAAAGATAAGAAAAAGAGTGTATCTTTCAAACAGTTCTAAATGTTAAGCAGTACCACGGGAGTCTGCATTTGGTAGATAAATCAGGAACGATTCTGGTCTCTCCCGAAGCGGAGAGATTAGTATCCACTGCAGGACCATCAGATGATGAACTCATTCCCATACATGCACAAGTTAAGCCTACACCGTGCTTTTGCACAGAACTATAGAAGCGTTGTTGTGGAACAACCTGTGCACAAGACATGAACAAATTCAATCCACTTTTGACTAGAACATAGAAACTTGAAAAATGTCCCAATATCATGTATTGAAGGTAATTGAAAAGCCTGAAAAGTAAGCTTGAGCTTGCTGTACTTGACCTAAGTAAAACAGCAGATACAATTATGGAGATTTGGTATTTTGAAAAAATTCCTAATAGAACTATTACTTGGTATTAACTTTCAAATTATCATAGCCAACAAGACAATTCAAACTATGTAATAGTAACTCTACAAACCGCCATTAGAGACAGAATACTTCAACAAAATATTGATTTATTTGATAATTACAACATTTCACTTTCTCTGGATGCCTTTACTCAAGAAATTCTCTGCCCAGTATGCCTGAAATCTTTGGTCCAATTGAAAGACTAGGAGCTATCCCAGATTGAGCTCAATTCCATTTGTTATTCAAAAATCAAACTCCTTGCATTTTCTCAAAGTGGGACAAAGATTTGGGTGGTCACAAGCATCGAAAAGCATATCACATAATAATTCATAATCTTAAGGGAAAAACAGTAACATAAATGAAATAGGCAAAGCTTACACGGCATCTATGCTGGCCAGAAGCATCTATCCAGATAATGCGAACAAAGGTGACATCCTTTGATAATTCATTTAACTCTTCCTCTTGGAAGGAAGATGATAAAGGAGGTTTTACATCAGAGTATCTTGAAGAAACATCAAGCTTGTAGAATTTCTTTGAGTTTTCTGCAAAAATATCTTTAACAGCTGCAATAGCTTCTGGAATTGAAAGATCACCATCAACACATGCATCACGTAGAACAGAGAATACTACTTCACGAGCTTTCTTTGCACCTACAAGAGAAATTGAGTCCACCTGTATTATTATCTGACAATAACCGTTGTTTTCCTTCCTTACAGCTTCTAAAGAAAATTTTCCCCTGATCGACGTGATAAATGTGCCTCAGGTTTTTTTTTTGTCCCACCTCATCAAGCAAGATTTTCATTTCTATTAAGTATATTGATATAATGTTTGATGAACTTAAGGTACTTATTCACATTTCCAAGGCATAAAATCTTCCAGCTAGGTTGTTAGGAAATGGACATGCCGAACATTCATAATGAGCAAAGGGCACACATTGGGCAATCAAGCATCAGTAAATGACAAACACATCAACTGCACAAAAAATGTGTATCCTCTAATGTTCAAACTCCTTCAAACTCCAACAAGAGTGAAGTGTGCTGCGAGGACATGACATTCAGAAAGAATTGTTTGTACTTTTTAGCAGGCCAGATTTAACGGGTGTTCAGGATTAGCTGAAGCTAAACTTTCTATTATCTTTTGAAAGGCTACAAAAAGCTTGTCATGTCATGCGCTAATGATACAAGATGAAAAAGGAATCCAGGACAAACCTAAATAAAAGGTTTCCGCAAATGCGATGCCATCAGTGCTGAACATAATCTGTCAATATGCCAACATCAGATAGGAAAATGTTCACTGTTAGATGGAGAAATTATTAAGGCTCTGAAAGAGTAGTCAACCTAAGAATATAGAAATCTGCAGCCTGAACTAGAAAGATAATTATTAGGTACTTCAGTATATAATTTGGACAACCTTATTCATTGGGGAAAGCTCCAAGAGTTCTTTCACTGAGGATACCATCCCATGGAAGCTAAGTTTAGGAATTGCCAATCCAAAATCAAGATAGACCTGTAACAGAAGACATTGGCCCTGTTAGAGAGAACGAAAGCAAAAGATACAATCTTCTTCATCATCGTTAGACGTTGAAACATCTCCTATGTGGCAGGTGATACAGAATTTCAATATAGAGCTGTATTTACACATAAGATCTACACATTGATAATTTCAGGTGTAGGACAAAAAATCTCACTTGCATAAGATCTACATATTGATAATTTCAGGTGTAGGACAAAAAATCTCACTTGGGGGTACACAGAAGCCAGGTATGAAGCTTCCCTTGAGAACGGATAGGACGCATGCAAAAGCACTAACCGACTCTTCATGAATCTCTTATCCTCAAGAAGATTTCGAAGATGAAGAGGATTAGCAAGCCTTAGATCCAAATCCTTGTCCCCGAAACTGAAATGAAGAAATAAAACAATGTTACTTATAATAACTGGGAGGATTTACAAAAAGAAATTCTTTTTGCATGCATCTCACATTTGAATTGTAATTTTGAAAAACAAGAATATCATGCCATCAGCAAAAGGCTCAAAAACGGTTGACTTGATTGACACTAGAATAGCTAGAAAGAAAAATGAGTTCAAGCTAACTATTTCAAAGACAATCTTTTTGTTACCCGGTGTGTATTTGCATTGGCAAGTCATAACTTTGAGCCACCTTCAAAGCATGCAGGAAGATATAATCAATGAAGCTCTTGTTTGAGATTCGGATGGGATGCCCAGCTGGAAGCACAGAAACTATCAGAATCACATGCTCAATTTTGGTGCAATACAACCCCACATCTCACAACACTCACCACATAAAACATCACTAAGGCCCTCCTCGGCCTCCTTTTCAGTAACTTCCGTATTAATTGCAAGACCGCTGCGATATGCTACTATACTTTTAAATGCAAAAACTTCATCCGCTACTGTATAGAAAGATCAGGAAAAACTTTTGGAACCACAATTCGTTAGCAGCAACAAAAATGTGTATTTGCAATATTCCTGAATATATTGACAGATAATCAAAGGATATGACTTCAAATCCTCAGTGAAAATCTCCATGAATGATCTCAGTGTCCATGTTCCATTTGAACCCTATAATAGAATAGCATAGGAAAGGAGAAAAAGATGAGCAAATTTAACAGGGGTAGAAGGAGTTAAGGATGAATATTCCAGAGATGATAGTATGAGAAAAAATGAGCTCGCTCCCTCTGGTTGTGCCACTGATTATCAACAGTTAAAGAAAAATGGAGAAAAATGATTTGAACTCCTAGTCCCTCCACTTCATAGTCAATAAATGCGAAGGAGCTATCAATATTTTAACACAGTAGAAGAACTCGGCAATGAACATCAGCAATAGCAACACGGTTACATAAAATGATATCATATACTAGCTCCTTATATATGTATGAAGCCTACAAAGTCAGGTTCTTTTACTAAAGGGTCAAAATTCAAGTCAAGCAATGACATTGTTCTAAGAAAGTAAATCAAAGTCACTCATTTCTGATACTAAGTCATTGGTTTATATATATTTTCCTTTATAGCTCCTGTTTTGCATCTCTTCTTATGCGCATTATCTCAGGGTCTACTAATCTGAGAGGCACTAACTGGTGAAAGAAGACTCAAACAACACTAGAATAGTTATGATTCAACCGAGTATCCCGTTTCAACTACCAGAGCATAGTGTTTATCCATTTTACCCCCGTGATTCCACAAATACATTTGAGTAAATAGCAGTATACAGCATAAATGATTATTGTATTACCTTCTCAAGAATCTTTTCAGCTACACGCTCAACTCGGAGTATTCTACCAACTGTTGGTACAAAATTTCTATGCCATTTGATGTCAATTTTTTTGTCCAACTCAATTCCATCATCAATAAGTAAGACAGAGATTTTTGCAGCTTTGAAGCAAACAGCAGCGCTAGACTCCAACCCCAAGCGCTGGCGAGATTCTTGAACAGCATGCAAGGATAAGCTTGAGCCATATATTCCCGCGATTTCTTTGAGGCTTCTCTGAAAGAAGAAACAATGATGTAAGATGAATTGAAAAAGAGCAAAAAAAATGTCTATTAACTAGATTCATGAATGACAAGCTAATAATATGCCACATAAATAAGTAAAAAGATTACATCAGGAAGACCTTTGCGCATGTCCTTGGTCAGAAACTATGAAAGTAATCACAATTGTTATGGTAAAACGTTAATGTAATGACCCTCCAGGTCATTTTTAGATTAAAGGATTCTTTCCCTCGTATAGAGCATTCCTGTAGCGACCCCAAGTCATTTATGACTTGTTGGCACTGACTGTTCGGTCGCCTGGTCGTTCGTTTGGGTTTTAGGCCCGTTTCCTTGTTTTGGAGATTTTTATAACTTGAAAAGTTGACTTTGGTCAACCTTCTTGAAAGTCGTGCTCAGATGAAAATTCTGACAGCTAGGTTAGCTTCGGAAGATCGATTTTGGTCTAGAACGACCCTTTGTTCACTTCCCGAGGCTTTAGATGGCAGTTGTGGAATCTGGCTCAAACGATACTGGGTGTGGGATCCACTTTTCATCGAAGCAATCTCCAAATGGAAATTCCACCTTCACCGTTGAGTCCGAAATATCGTTTCCAATCAGATTCCATATATGGTTTGTATTTTTTCGACTCCAAACGAGTCCGAAACATCGAAATTTAAGTTTGAAGGGTTGTAGAATTTTGACGTGGCAGAGCCACGCGACGCCACGTGGCGGCGATGGAAATCTGGAAATTTCCAGATTTTAGGACGATTTTCGTCCATTTTTTTTCCCCTCAACTTCAACATAAGATTTCTCCTTCATTTTGAGTCCAAATTAGGTGCTTCAAAAGGCTAACTTCAAGAGAATTTCGTGGGGAATCTAGCAGTGATCTCAGAAACGCGATGGGAGGCTTCGTTTGAGGTAAGGAATCGAATTTAGCCACTGCTAGGATGATTTCCGGATTGAATTGTTGTTGAATTTTGAAATGTGAGATCTTGATCATCTTAGGTCCATTTTGAGTCATTCTTGAGGCTAACTTGTAGAGTTTTTCGCAAGGATCGTCGTGGTATAATATGTTTGGGTTGGAAGGGTCTCGTTTTTCCAGAAATTGGTGATCAAGGGGCTGCCCATTTTAATTGTTGTGGCTGATTTGCTATGTTTTAGGCATCTGTTTGTGCTAAATTTTGGGGTATTAGTTTAGTAAGGTATTTGGGACGTTTTCACGGATTCGTTTTCGAGATTCCAATTGTGGTCCCCACAATCCCTTTTTAGACCCGATTTTTGGTCCGTCTCCGAAAAATATAATTTTAGTGTCAATATATTCGTAATGACGAGGTGATTAACCTTTTGTTAGTAGGGAAGCATTTGGAGACCGTTCGGAGGGGAAAAGATCCGGTACCGTGAGTTGGAGCACGCGTAGTCGGCTTTCGGGTAGGCTATGGCTTTCTCTCGTGAGATTGAGCATGTTTAGGCATTTGTTTATTGATTTGCTTGAGTATGGAGGGGTTCGGGTGTCGAGCATGCTAAATTTCTATAATTCCTGCCTTAGACCTTATTTCGGGAAAGTGTTGGATTATGACAGCATGTCTCTTGATATTATTGAATATCCATATCTTGTGGTGTATATGATAATATTGATTTGAAGTATGTTTGGCCTTAGTCTAGGCTTAGACTAGTGTTGCCATAGACTTGCGAGATTTCGGATGTCGTTGGGCAGTAGAACTTTTTCCGACGTCGTTTCGGACGGTCAGCTCCTTGTAGACTGATATAGCAGACTTGAGTCTGATAGTCGGTAACTCAGCTTATGACCTTGTATCCATAATGCCCTGCTTTTCTGTTAGCTACAGTACCCGGTTAGAGTCCGTGGTCCAGCTTACCTGTGATCTGGTTTTGGCTACAGTACCCGGTTCGAGTCCGTGGTCCAGCTTGCACGTGGTGTATTCCCAATTCCTCACTAAAGCTTCAGTTTAGTCTTGATTACTCTCATCTGTAGGTTGAGGTTTTGGAGGTTGGAGAGATTCCGAGTAAAGTCCGGGACGTAATGAGATCCTGGAATATGATTGGGAATGGTTCAGTTAAAAGTCCGGAAATTGGTAATATTGTGATAGACCTTCTAGCTCCATTATTTTACTTTAACTGCCGATGCATCTGCCGGGCTTATGGGGGTCCGTGCAGGTGTTTCTTTTATTGTGCACGAGCGTACCTGTCGGGTTTATGGGAGCCCGGCGGAGTTAGTTAGATTACTTGTCTTTGTTGCCTGTACGCTCGTGTACATACCCCCATTTACTACTCTTTGCACTTGATGTGACCCTTTATTTGCATTTCAGTTCACTTTTGCTTATCTTGCTCAGTCGGCCTATGATGCCTACTGGGTACCTGTTATTTTGGTACTCATGCTACGCTCTGCATCTATTTTGTGATGCAGGTCCGAGCACTAGTAGCCAGCGTTGATCGAGCTTGGAGTAGACTTATCTGGAGACGGGGGTGAGCACACGGCGTTTTGTACTATTTCAGTCTCCATCTGTATATATAGACTTGTCTTCTTCCTTTCGAGACAATCCAGTCTCTGTTGTCCAGTTTTGGGACTTGTACTCATTTTGTAGTAGCTCTGTACTGGTGACTTCCAGGTTCTGAGAGGGATCTTTATTTGTATATATGTTTTGAGTTGCTTCCGCCTGTTTATATTGTTATTTTCCTACTCTTGTTTAATTTCTATCCTTAGACCCATTACTTGTTGTTCTGGGTTACGGGTTGGCTTACCTGCTGGTGGGTTATAGTAGGTGCCATCATGACTTGAGAAATCGGGTCGTGACAGTTAATGTAAGACCTGTCATCCCAGATGCACTAAAATGCAGACACATCATTGAGCTTAATGGATTGAAAACACAACCCCGCTCCCATGAAAGGATGCAGGATGAAATTACAGCATAGAAGCAAAGACTTATACCACATTTACGAAATGGAAAGATAAAAAATTAAGATAGTTGTTCCTTGAAAAAGTGAGGGGTCAAGCTACCTCCAATTCTTAGTCAAAAAGCTCAAGTAAAACAAGGAAATAGCTAATTTATTGGCCTTGACAACATTGCCTTAAAACTAATTTCTACTTGATGAATTGAGAGAAATGTCATTCTATTTCTATTGTCTAAACGTGGAATGATCTTCACGCAGTCCATAAACACTCAAAAGGAAAAGCAACCATAAAATTATGTGAAGTTTGGAGCACTCTCTCTAGATTCTTATTCAGTATTTAATATCTTACAATTTACTGATAAAATTATGGCGTCTTGGATTTTCCTGTACTAGGGGTATTTTTTGTAACTTCGCAGATTTGTGAAGTCAGCTGCAAATTAAAAGTTTCAACCACAAGTGACTACTTGGAGCTTTAAGAAATTGAATTTGTTAAGCAACAATATTTAAGATCTAGAGTTCATTTCTAGTTGGCTTGTGAATGATTGTGCGAGTGTACATTTATGCTGCAGTGCTTCTTTTTTAAAGAAGATAAGGGGAAATTGAGAGGCGATTACAAGGTGGGGAACAAAGTGAAAGTTCAGGTAACCAACCAATTGGCCTACTAAAATTCCACTATTCTGCAACTTGACCTGGAAACTGCTGTGGATTCATTCCTTAGATAGATACTCCACACTAAGGAGGCATGAAAAAATCGATTAGGCATCTAGAATTTGTTCAACATGAAACAAGAAATGCAATTTATAGTTCTTATATTCCTTTTTGATTTGTCCCAAAAAGAGTCTCTTTCTATCTTTAGTAAGCTTTTCAATTCCAACATTCTACATGGCAAGTTTAAGCCACAAGATTCAGAAGTTTCCCTTTATTTCTTCAACTTTGGGCCTAGTTAAACTAAGACACTTCAATTGGAACAGAAGGAATAACAAATAAGAAATGTCTACACTTTGGTCAACTAATTTAAGCAAAAGATGCCACATTCTCCATAGGGCCCTTTTAGCTCTTCCCTGCAATGTATGCTGCAGAGTGCAGAACCAATATCACAATAAATGAGATGGCCATAACTTAAAAATCAAGACCCCATCTCATTGTTCAGAAAACCAATAAATTGTACTTGCAGAAGCATTCAATACACCAGGACCAACTAGTTTCTCTATCAACCATTAGCAGCTAATGTTAGTGCACATTTTGGCCAACTCTCAATCATGTTTCTTTGGCTGAACGGCATAATATTTCCACAATGCTCATTTTTCTAATCATGAAACGTGGCTAAGTGATCCAACTCACATTAGGCCACAACCTAAATTAACACCTTCACATTTCGATTAATTTACACAAAAAAGTATAATCTTTTCTGCAAAACAAGAAATATTCCTCCAGCTCTTAACTGTAATAAAGCATAAAAACATTCCTTTTTTTCTTTTTCTTTTTTCTGGTTAACACAAAAACAGTCACTGCTCTCTCTCTCTGCAGTGACACTCTTTCCTTTTTCGCCAATTCAAAAAGAATTGTCACCTTCTCTCAAAATCCAAAAGCTCTTTAAACAAAACATTCCCATTTTGCCCTGGACAACTACTATTGGCTTTGAAGTGTTAAACTCAAATGTTCCTTTTCCTTCTCGTAAATTCTGACTATGACAGAGTGAAGCTGATGTATTAGAACCCATTTTTAACATCTATTAAATACTCCGGCCGTCCCAACTCAAGTGTCTTACTTTTCTTTTTAGCAATATCAAAAAGAGTGTTTTTTTCTATATTTAGTAAATTTTTCAATTTCAATATTCAACAAATTTAAGACTATAAGATTCAAAGCACTACATACATCTTCAAATTTTAAGACTATAAGATTTAAAATCCTACTTTTAACACTTAGATTAGGATGGAAGGAGTAGCATAAAAAATTACTCTCTTTATTTCAATTTGTTTAATCAACTTTTTTTTAGTCCGATTGAAAAAGAATCACTTCTTTCCTATTTAGCTACTCGATAATCTCTCTTTTTTCACGTGGCACATCCGACCACAAGATTAAAGACATCTTAGTATATATCTTTAAATAACAAATTTTTAATTTAAAAGCACAAGATTTATCATTTTTTTTAAAATGTACCAAGTCAAAATAAGAGAAAAAAATTGAAACTAAAGAGTATTCATTTTCTTCAAAAAAAAAAAATTCACTTTATTTGAAAATGAGCTATTGGCCGTGAAAATCCAAACAAAGTTGTATTTCAAATTAAGAAAATAGCTTATAATGTGCTTTCCATCTCGATTTTTCATTATTGAAATTGCACTTTAAATTAGTACATTCAAACATAAAAAATATTTCAAATTTTATTAGCAAAAGTATAATCAAATACAATACCAATATCAACTCCATCAAAATAAAAAATAAAAAAGTTGAAAATTATTTGGAATCCATAGCCAAACGCCTACTTAACTCAAAAAAATAATAATCTCTTTTTGGGATAGGATAGGAAAAAAAGTTACCTTGAAGTTGATGGTATGTGGTACGTCGGATAAGGCGTCGCCGGCGGCTTCAGAGAAACAGTTGAGAAAAGGTACCGTCGAATCAATCGCCACTATGTTATGGGCATGAGCATCCACTATTTCCACCGATTCTGCTATTTTTTTCAGCTCTGCAAATTTCTCCATTTTCGCTTTTTCCTCTTCTTCAGCTATACAGAGTACAGACTGAAAAAAATTTGGACTAATTTAATGGAATGGAAAAGCAATTTTATTTTTTGGAAAGTTGGCTTTTTGTATACTTTAGCTTGCCGAAAGTCAATTATATTAATTTTTAAAATTAAAATTAGATTATATTAATTAATAATTTATATAAAAAATTTAAATATTTAAAAATTATACGAAAAATATTTATAATTTTTTCCTATTAATATGATGAAAAAATACATCATACAATGTTAATAAAATTTTTTATCGTGTATTAGAAAGAACTACACGCGCTACCTTACGTAGCTTTATTTTTTGTCTGAATGTTGCTTCGAATATCGCGCCATTTTACTTAATTTTTCTCATAATGAGTGACTATTAACCACGTGAGATTTACTATTTCCAAAAATAAAAAATGTTAAAGTATTGCGAGTTGGTTGAATAGGGATCTCCCAATCTCAATTAAATTCATGCAAGAGTTTGCTTAATATTACCTCCGTCCACAATTGTTTGGCAGGTATACTAAAAATAAATGTTCAAGATTAATTGTCAATTTAAACAATCAAGAAATAATTAGTCATTTTTTTTTTATGCCCTTAATGATAGTGTAGTTCAATTGAAAAGTTATGTGGACTTTTGGTATTCTTGGTATAGTAGGGTTATATTAGTCAAATTACACCTTGTATTAAATTTTCCTTGAGGGGTGTGCATGACCTTACCCTGACAAACAATTGTGGACAGAGGGAGTACAATTTATATTACGTTGTTCTAGAAAAAAACTCCTTGCCTTCTTTATGCTTTACATGCGATAACAATCGCATAAATCAAAGTAGAGGTCGAAAAATTAATTATCATTAAGTGAAAATGCATATATACTCTTTTATTCATTTTACTTGACATTATAATCCTTTCGCTTATATTATTAGTACTAGATAATGGTCCCGTGCTATGCACGAGCCCAATAATATAAATGATATGTTTTGGGACTAATAACGGAGTTTTTGAAGCGATTGTTTGCGTGGATAAAAAGAATAAGTTTTTTTATCACAAACCTGTACTTTCTTTGACACTATTAAAATGGACCCAATATATGTTATTTTTGTTGTCTCAATTTATGTGACACAAATAAAATTTAGAGAGTCATCCAAATTTTCATATTTTTTTTAAAAAATGTTTTAAGTTATTAATTATTGTGATTTATTATATTTTTATGTAACTTTCAAATAACCTACATTACTGGTCACTTTGTCCTAATTTATGTGATATGGATAAAATTACAAAATTAACCCTTTTAAAATGTCTTTTAGATATTTTAAGTTGTTAATTATTATTATTTATAATACTTTTTTGATAATTTTAAAATGATATGTGTTATTTTTTCTGTCCCAATATATGTGAGCCTGATAGAATTCTAAGAGTGAACCTATTTTATTATATAGCTTTTAAATATTTTAATTTGGTAATCATTGTAATTTTTAATTCTTTTTAAGTCATTTGTAAATGATATATGTTGCTTCCTTTGTCCCATTTTATATAGTATAAAAAAAATTCCCAAAACCAACTCAATTTTTAATATATATTTTTAAATATTTTAAATTATTAATTATTGCGATTTATAATATTAAAATAAAATTAAATAGAAAATGTACAAAACTTGTATCAGCCTAAAAAATGACCACGATAATTCGAAGCCTATAGAAAGCAATAAGGTTGTACATAATTTTAAATACTTAATATATATTACTCTGTTTGTCTCAATGTATGTAGCATAGATAAAATTTCAAGAGTCAATCAACTGTTGTTAATTGTTAAGATTTACAATACATTTTACGTAGTTTTCAATAATTTCACATTAAATAATACATATTACTACTTTTGTCTCATTTTATGTGACATTGATAGATTAATTTTAAGAATCAGTCAATTTCTTTTTTTTTGTGTTTTTTTAATAAATATTTTAAGTTGTCAATTATCACGATTTATTATATTTTATACATAATTTGTAACGATAGATTAATTTCAAGAATCAATCGAATTTTTTTATATGTTTTTATTTTTGAAATATTTTATGTTGTCAATTATCATGATTTATAGTATTTTTACGATAGATTCACTTCAAGAATCAGTGGAATTTTTTGTATTTTTTTCAAAACATATTTTATGTTGTCAATTATCATGATTTATAGTATTTATATGCAATTTTTAAATATAAAAAACACACAAAAAAAAGACAAATAAATTAAAATGGACCCAATATATGTTATTTTTGTTGTCTCAATTTATGTGACACAAATAAAATTTGGAGAGTCATCGAAATTTTCATATTTTTTAAAAAATGTTTTAAGTTATTAATTATTGTGATTAATGGTGTTAAATTGTCCAATAATATAAATTTTAGAGGTACAACCATAAAAGAAGAATGTACAACTCTATCTAAGCACATGTAACACTTGTCATGTGCTAAGTAGTAGATATTCCCACTTATTATATATATAGTAATAGAAAAATATTATATATAGAAATGACATATTTATTATTTAACTAAATAATAAATATGTAACTAAAAATCTTGTTAGCTTTTGGTTGAAAGCTAACAAGATAGTTACAATCATAGTTGCATTGTGGCTTATTATATATAGAAAATATTAATAAAAGTGTTTGTCCTAAAGTATTTGTTAATTTTATAAAATCAAGATAAAATTAATTATTATTTTTTTCTCTTAAAATTTATTATTTTTTAACATATCCAGCTAAGAACAATTAGTAAAATATTTTCTTACTTATGATTTTTTTTAGCTATGTGTAAAAAAGAAATGTGATTATTAATATAAAACAAATGGAATATTAAAATATTTCTTTTTCTTTTTAGTTATTCCTTTGACAAGCATCAATTACATAAAATAATAATAATAATTAAAGTTAAATTTTCAAACTTAATTATAAAAATAATTTAGTAAAACAAATTTCCTAATAGATACGAGGGTATCAAGTGAACATATGTCAAATATAATGAAATGAAGGGAGGTTTTTTTAATATTTCGAAAAAATTCAAAAGTGCGACTAATTAATAAATTAATATAATTGAATAGTGTAAATAGTACGACAGTATTAAAATTAAATTGTCAACATATATGACTTATACTGTGATTTTATTTGACTTGCGAAATATGTTAAGCATTCAAACACTTACGCCACATTTGACTTTATCTATTATTTTTGTTTTCTTCCTAACTCTATCTTATAGACAAAAGTTAATTTTTATTTGGATGTGAAGTCACTTTTATTAGGTAACATTTTATCTCAATGTGAAACTTTTCGACATAAATTTAAATTTAATTGAATTCTAATATAAATATGAAATACCGAATATAAAATCAAATTTACCAGGCACATAGAAAGAGATAGGAAATGCAGGACTACCTAACTTTCCTATAAATTGGAAAAAATGAAACAATAACCTACAAGTTGCACCTAGGCTTAACCTAACCCTATCAAATAGATGTATCACAACCAAATTTATTTGTACTAATTCTTTATGACATTTTGACTTGGTGTGCCACCTTAATTAAGACTTAAACAATTGATTTTCAAATACCTTCCATTACTTCTTTGTATGATCATTTTCTTCTATTCATATTATAATTGGTTATAGGTATTTTGTTTAAATCAATTTTTATTGGATTTCCAACCCGCGTTCAATATCTATATTGGAGTCCGATTAATCCGGATTCACATGCGTAGGTCCCCACTTGGGAGAAAGCGCTCCCTATCAAAAAAAATTCCATGCACAAAACTCGAACCTGAAAACTTTGGTTAAGAGAGGAGCAACCTCATCTGTTGCACTAAACTCAAATTTCTAATATGAGTAATCCCAAGAACTCACAATTTGATCCCACCAAAAGGATGTAAAAACATATTAATAGAAGATTAATTAATATCTCATGATCCTCTGCTGAGAAAAAAACATAATTTCAAAGTTAAACAGAACTGAGGAACTTAAATTACTAACATGTTTTATAAAACAAGTGCATAATTAGATGAAGCAAAAGCAACAAAATTAGTTCAAATGTGATTAACTAACAATGTTATAATAAGATCATCTCACAGATACATTTGATCAACCTAATACTTGAACATAACCTCTGAATATGGATCCTTTCCACATTCACAGTAATACTTGATCTCATCCTGCAACACAAGAAATTATCATTACCAAAATATGCAAATACCTTCGTAAAAATTTCATGTGATATCCTATTTTGGCCATCGCTATATATTTAACGTGGGATGTTTAATGTTACGTATGACTAAAGTTCAAACATATCCATGACATAGGAAAAAAGGGGCGAAGTTTGAGAACTTACCCCACATACTCCTCTTCTTGCTTTCAAAAAATTTTCACCCATAGTTTCCAAAAACCATTCATCTGAAAATATATGTATTATAGAGCAACTAAGAGATGTAGGTAATCTTGTATCTTCGTTCTCGTCATTGTAATCAAACAGATTATAATCTTCTGGATCTGTTACACAGAGAAAAATAAACAACAGTTAAAGATCGAGGCCATTCTCATTTGCCCTGTCCTCTTATCACGAACTATGACAGTACACGTTCCTTATTAGTCTGTCCCAAAAAGAATGTCACATTTCATCTGCATTTCTAAAACATACCTGCAGGGTCTGGAATTTTTAGATTATTCCGCAAGCCATCGATCCCAGCAACTAATAAAGCAGCAAAACCCAAAGGTGGATTTGCACATCCATCAAATGTTCTCAATTCAAAATTGGTAACAGCGCCGTCCATTCCAGGAGGGCTACATGTTCTCATTGTTAACTCTTTGGTTTCTGGCCCCCAACAGAGAAATAATGCATTCCACGACTTAGTTTGAAAACGTTCATAACTGCACACGAGAAAAAGTTTAACTTTGAATGAACCAAACGTTATCTCCAAAAGATAGTTTTTACTATTATACTAAAAGAATCTGCAAAAGTCTATTCGTTATGGTGACACTGGGAGTTGATAGAAAATCGCGTACCTATTAGGAAGTGGGCAACTAAAGACACATATGGAACGAACATGACTTAACACTCCGGCCATGAATGATTCACCAAACTTGGACATTCCATATCGATTATAATCACTAGATGCCGTAAAAACATTTTCTCCATTCTTGGACAAACTGATGTGTACATGTGATCCACTGCCAGCATCATGTGCAGATTGATCATCTCTATACGGCCAATTTCCATCCGGAGAATACCTAGACAAAAAATGGACAAAATGCCATAGAAGAAAGATCACAGAATTGTGTTAGTCGTTACACCAACATATATCCTTCAATTGGTTATGATAAGGAGTTTCTTGATTCTGCAACAATGACACTACACCAGGTTACCACATTTTCGTCAAGTCAACGAAGTAAAAGAAACATCATTTCATCAACTATAACTTGAGCTCAAACTAGACCAATATTACAGAATGTTCGATGGAAGTACGAATGGTATAGGTGTATGATGATTAAGTTATGCTTCATACTCATTTCAGAAGAAAACAATATATAAAGGAAGCAAAAGCATATCGAGATGAGCAAGTAATATAGAAAATTGCACCTTAAATAAATTGAGGGAAAATCTACTACTTACTTGGGCATAAAAGTTGCCAATAGGCCATGTTTCCTTGCAATTCCTTTAATGATTTCATGTGTATAAACTAAGTTGTCAGCTTGTGTAATAGCATCTGTGTATCCCAGAACAATTTCAAACTGACCTTTCCCAGATTCCGAATGTATCTGCATATTTGAAGGCAACAACATCAAAGAAAGCTGACTTTGTCGAATCGAAAAATATGAGACAACATAGTTATATCTAGCAATAAATTCAATCCAAAGACCAGAAAACATTTTGAAAGTGCATTGACAAGATTAAGATGAAACTGCTTTCATGATTAATACTGTCATATGTAGCTAACTTTTTCGGAGACGTTCATTTCAGAAACGAAAAGTAGTTAAGGATAGTTTTAGAAGCACAAGTAATAGTAGTTAAGAATGTTGCATGGATGCCTTAGTTGAGATCTACGATCAAATAGGCGGTCAAGCACTAACACAGCAAACGCATACTAAAATTTCCGAGTAGCTGCAGCACTGCATGCTACCAATTGAAAAGCATCAGATTTCAAAGCAAATGCTCAAGGAAATGGAATCTTACCTGTTCAATTGTAATATTCAACGACTGCAGACAAGCAACAATCTCGTTAAGTACTGAGGATGCAGCATCAATTGCTGCTGTAGAACAGTAAGGGGTCCTGTCAAATGATTGCATTACCTCTTTGTCATCCCTGTGTAATTTTATCGTTAGAACAACGAATCACAGAAGAGAAACACCTAACACAAAATATTATGGGAAGTTTTCTTGACATACGCTAAAATAGTCTTCAGAATGTAAAATTCAACTTCAACGCCTACATTCATGACCTGAAAATGTAGATATATGTTAGATCAATAAGTTTTCAACTCTTGGGAAAAAGATAGTAAAACATACCAAGCCATAGTCATCCTCGAGAATTTTAGAGAATCTGCGAAGTACGTCTCTTGGACAATAATGCCATGGTTTACCAGGTTCAGTTAACATATCAGTCAAAACCATTTCCTGGTGCTTTGCCCTGGATAAAAAAATGCACATAAACATGATTATTCTTTTTTTTCTTCCCGTTTACGTTATCCACATGATTTCAATGCTATATTGGGATATATTATGAAGGAGAGCCTTGGAGCAACGGTAAAGTTGTCTCTGCATGTTCTATAGGTCACGGGTTTGAGCCGTGAAATCAGCCCCACTGATGCTTGCATTCTATGTTTGATGTTCTATAGACCATGTTGCATTCAATTACAATATCTTCCTAGCAACTTCAGAAAGTCCATATATTGATCTATATTATCAATGAAACTACTTCTACCTTTAGCTCGGTTAACTAGATATTAAACCAAATTTAAGAAGTTCAATACAACAAAAACATACCCCGTGAAATCCTACTAAGTGGGGTCTAAGGAGGATATAGTGTAAGCAGACCTTACCACTACCTCGTGGAGGTAGAGAGGCTGTTTTCGGATGACCCTCAGCTCAAGTTCAATATTGTTCAAACTTCCATTACTGAACAAGGGCTGAATTAAAGAGGGTCTTCCCTTATCTTCTCATATATAACATGGCAGAGGAAATATAAAGACAGACTATAGTATACATAAGCTAAAAACAGTGGAATATATGGAGCATTAATGCATAGGTTTCAAAGCAGTACCACGGGACTCTGCATTTGGTTGATAAATCCGGAACAGTTCTGACCTCCCCCGAAGCGGGAAGCCAAGTATCCTCTGATAAATTATCACAAATCGAAGTCAATCCCATACATTCAACAGATAAGCCTAAACCATCCCTTTTCACAGAACTATTGAACCGTTGTTGCGGAATAACCTGTAAATCATGCACAGGAAATGAAAAAAATCTATCCACTTTGACAGAATTTGAATATCTTTAAATAATTCGTAATCTTGAAAAACATATGATACAACTTACACGACATCTATGTTGCCCGGAGAAATCAAGCCACATAACGCGAACAAGTGTAACATCCGTCAAGGAATCGTTCTGTTCCTTCTGGAAGGAAGTTGATAAATGATGAGGTTCTACATCAGAATATCTTGAAGAAACATCAAGCTTGTAGAATTGCTTTGCAGTTTCTGCAAAAATATCTTTAACCACTGCAAGAGCTTCTGGAATCGAAAGATCACCATCTATACATGCATCACGTAGAACAGAGAATACCACCTCACGCGCTATCCTTGCACCTGTATGGAAAATGATTCCAGATTATACCAATCAAATTTAGAAAGAAGATGCAAGCTGAGTAACTCACTTAGCTAGTGTAACTCAAGGTGCATATTATTGGTAAAATCTTTTAATATATTCTGAAAAGAAATAGGTACAAAATCTTGTCATACCATACTCTAAATATACAATATAAGAACAATTCAGGCCAGACCTAAATAAAAGCTTTCAGCAAATGCGAAGCCATCGGTGCTGAACATAACCTGTTAATATCCAAACATTAGATAGGAAATTGTCCACTCTTTAAGGTTACGAAAGAGTAGTCAATGAAGAATATGGCAATCCGCTATTGGAAGATAGGGACTAAACAAGAAGGTCAGCTAATATTTGAATGTTATTGTTAAGAACATGAACAACCTTATTCATTGGCGCGAAATCCATGAGTTCTTTCACTGAGGATATCATCCTATGATAGCGAAGTTTGGGAATTGCTAATCCAAAATCAAGATAGACCTGTAATAACAGCGATTGTCCCGGTTAGGGAGACACGAGGTAAAATACAGTGCAAAAGCCCCCAAATAGCTAACCAAAAGCTGTGTCATAACATCAGACATACATGTTAATAGTTTCAGATAAAGATCTTACTTGAGGGTATACAGAAGCTAGATATGAAGCTTCCTTTGAGAACGGGTAAGAGACGTGCAAAAGCACTAACCGGTTCTTAGTGAATCTCTTATCCTCAAGAAGATTTCGAAGATTAAGGGGATTCGCTAGCCTCAAATCCAAATCCTTTTCCCCAAAACTGAAATGAAATTATAATAATGTCATCTTTAAGGAAGGGAGAATACTAGAAATGACGGAAAAGCAAATTGCATGTATCTATCATTTACTTCTAATCGTAAATAAGAAAAATAACATGCAACATTTGTTTATGTTACCCTGTGTCTATCTGCATTGGCAAGTCATAACTTTGAGCCACCACCAAAGCATGCATGAAGATATAATCAAGGAAGCTCTTGTTCGAGATTCGGACAGCATTTCCACCTGAAAACATAGAAACTATCAGAATTACGCGTTCAATCATAGTGCATTACAACATCAAATACTTGCAACACTCACCACATAAAACTTCACTCAGCCCCTCCTCAGCTTCCTTTACAGTTACGTCTGTATTAATTGCAAGGCCAGTTCGATATGCAACTATACTTTTAAAGGCAGTAACTTTATCAGCTTCTGTATGTAACGATCAGGAAAAAACTCTGGAACATGACTCGTTATGCGTCTAGTAAACATGATTTATACACTATTCTAGAATCTATTGACTGATTCAAAGGATATGATTTCAACTCCTTTGAGAAACTCTCCATGAATGAATCCAGTGTCCACTTTGTTCCGTCGGTACCCTACACTAAAAGAGGAAACAATAACGATATTAAAACATCTCAGGGGTAGAAGGATACAGCAAAGAAAGAATATCCCGGAGATAATAGCATGCCAACAATAGGTCATGATATCATAAACAACCACTGTATAAGTTCTTTTTCACTCTCAAGGAATAGTACATATCGACTTTTCGTCTCTTCAAGTGCCTCATCGACCTCCGTCATCATGACTCCACAAAACATATTGAATAAATGCAGTACACTTCAAAATAACAACAACAACAACATATGAGTGTAGTCTACAAAGTGGAGTTTGGGAGGGTAGAGTGTATGCAAATCTTACCCCTACCAAAGAGATAGAGGTTGTATTCAATAGACCCCCGACTCAAGGAAAAACAGTCTAGAAAAAGAAGTAACGGAAGTACAAGACACAACAGATTATAGCAAAAATAGCAGACAGCAACAGAACAAAATCTACAACAGAATAGTTGAGGTACATGGAATCAACAAATAGTAACAGATATCGAAGAACAAGAGCAATACTACAACTACTAATATGAACGAATGACAAGACAAAATGAATATATTATATTACCTTCTCAAGAATCTTCTTAGCTACATCCTCAATTCGTAGTATTCTACCGACTTTTGGTGCAAAATGTTCGTGCCATTTAATGTCAAGCTTTTTGTCCAAATCAAGTCCATCATCAATAAGTAAGGCAGAAATTCTTGCAGCTTTGAAACAAGTATTAGCACTCGACTCCAAACCAAGGTGTTGGCGAGATTCTTGAACAGCATCCACGGATAACTTCGAGCCATATAGTTCAGCAACTTCCTTCAAACTTCTCTGAAAGAAACGAAGATCGCAAAAGAGATATATAATCAATGTCTAAGAACTAGTTCCATGATCAACTACAAACTAACACAAAGCCACATAAATAATTAGAAAATGAAATGACAGGATTGTCTAATAACTAGCAATTGTAATACTGAAACTTTCATGTAAAATTGTATTTGTCACATATACACTAAAAATGTAGGCACATTCATGGAGCTTAAAAAATTGAAATCATAATCACATTCATGTAGACACCTTAACTTCACGTCAACTGACAACTAAACACTCTAACTTTTGAGAGTGCACATCTTGAACAATTCGTCCCCAAATGTGTCTCATCGACACTTGGTACTTAAATATTGGAGGTGTCTACATGATCATTTACCTCAATTGACAACTTAACACTCTAATTTTTAAGAATGCACATCTAGACACCTCATTTGACACAGACGTAACACATAAATTAGAGTTGTCTAGATGATCATTTGTAAGAAGTTGGAGCGTTCAACTGACACAATAAATGTCATTATGGTATAAGAGGGATCCTTGTATACCATTGAAATCTCCACAATTGAGCTCCTCTCCTCTTTAGGGATTTGGATTATTGGTAAAGAAACTTTGCACAAATTTGTTGGATTCTACAAAAATATTTATACAATATGTAAGTTATAGATTTAAAACCCAATAATCTCAAAGGACTATAATTCAGATTATATAAACTTTAAATTTTAGACGCGCTCTGAGGAAGGAAATGATGTTCTATAACTTCAAAATTGAGTTAATGGTAACAAAAAAAATCACATTTTCCTACTTATTTGAATTATTACTAATTATATATTTATCAAAACACAACTCAAGTAATATTTGATCATGCATAATGACACTCCAAGTAGATAACTAAAGCAATTAAATGGAAACTTAAAGAAAAAAATACAATGGTCAAAATAAGCCTGAAGTATCATTTTTTTGCGATTTTCTATATGAACTGTAGCCAATTATTTATTAAAACACACATCAAAATTAATGAGTCAGTTGTCATGTAGACAAAATATTATGATCAAAGTAAGTTGTCACGCGTTTTTTTGGCGATCACATTCAAACATTTGATCTAGTCAATTTCGAAGTGATTTTTGATAATTAATTGATTATAGTTTAAATAGGAAATGCAAACACCTATAATTTAGATATGAGACTAGCCAAAAACCAAAAGGGGTTCATATAATAGAACATGAACTTCCATTTGTAAAAAATTCTACTTCCGCCACTAGTTACTTTTTTACTGATTTTTCGTAAAACATTTGTAACGGATCATAAAATCGAATTCCCCTAGAGGTATATAATAAGAAAAAAAATAAACCTTGAAATCAATGGTTTCATCTTCCTCTTTGGCTTCAGAAAAACAGCTAAGAAAAGGGAAATTAGAGTCCAATGCCACAATGTTATGTGCATGAGTGTCCACAATTTCTACTGTTTCTACTGCTCTTTTTAGCTCTACAAATTTGTCCATTTTGTGTTTTAGTTAATTTGGACAATTAGTTTGTGTTTTAGTTTCACAATTAATGTGTAAACAAATCTAAAGTTCTTGTGTATACTGATCTAGCTTTGTTTTAATTTGTATGGATAAAGCTTTAAAGTAGTGGATTAACCAATTTTGTATGGTTAATTTGGTTCTACATAGTTCCAAATTAAACTACTTTTTGTGGTTTGTGGTAAAGTTGTTGTGAGTGTAACATGGTTGGTAGTTAGGGGTTATTTCGGTATAAAATTTTAGATTAGCTTTTATGATTTAATTAAAATATCAAAAAGTAAATATAAGAAGATATCAAAGGGTGTCGACATTTATTATTATACCTGAAAAGTAAATTTAACCTTATAAATTGATAAGAAAATGAAAAATGAGTCTAACTAATTAATTAGCTTAAAAATTAGTTTATGAAGCGAAGATTATCTAAAACTATATAAGAAAAAAATTGTCACATCCACTACCAATGTGGCATACAACACCTTTGCACACTCAAGTCTGTCTGTTAGAGCGTGAATACTATAATATAAAGACCTACTATCGAGTAACCTAAAATTTGTGACGAGCCCAACTTTAATATTATTATAAGAAAATGATCTTTGAACTAATTAACTCTACCTTAAAAAATAACTTATAAAGTGAAACTTGATGAAAATTATACAAGATCATATAAGAAGACAAATTCGCCTCATCCGCCATTGATGTGGGAGACAACATACATATAATGAAAGTCGAAAGATATTCAGATGATCAACTCTCTAACGTTGTCCTCTAGCTCCGCCCCATTTGCACTCATCTTAACTATTTTATTAAATATTTTAGTACCTTCTATCAACACACATATTAACTAAACTTTATCAAAAAGTACTTAAACAAATGTGAAAAAACAAATCACCTACTATTTATCTTTATTTGATATGAGGCCTAATGTCTCTTCAAATTGAAAACGCCAAAGAGTCTTATAGAAATCAAAGTAGAGAAGAATATATATAAGGTGTGTCACTGTTTAATTATCCAATTATGTTTGAAGTGTCAAAGATAAATATGATAATTCAACAGAAACTTTTCCAATTTGGAAAAAAATATTTTGTCTCGTACAATTGATACAAATGAAATTCCTTTCTTGTCACACAAATTTTAAATCAACTTTGTTAATGTCACACAAATAAAAAACATAATAGTTATTTTACCTATAATAGGACATATCCCTAGACATACGCTATAAAAAAACATGTTTATATATTATGTCATTAAGTAAAATATATCGTTAAAGATAATATACTATTAAAAATAATTTAAATATAACATATTTTCTACATAAACGAAGCTAAAAAACATACGTTTTAATTAATTAAAGGTGCATGAATAATCCTGTGCACGAGATAGTAATGATAGGAGATTAACCAGTCGGGATCGAGTAATCTCAAGGATTTTAGCCGTGCTTCTCCTACTCTGACTTAATTATATTGAATTATATATCATAAATCTTAAAATCAAAATTTACCGATAATGGAGGGACCAAAAATCTTATCATCTCAAATTAATAATTTATTTGGCGGTCATTTATTGATAAAACTTATTAAATTAAATATTTTACGTTGTGGACTCTACATCTTTTGCAATAAATATTTAAACCACTGTTTATTTTTTTAAAATAATAATATAGCAACTTGTCGTATTACTATAATGTATAATCTCTCGATTTCAACAATATTTAATTTGATTTGACTCTCAAAACAGCAAGTGGAGAAGGATCTAGTATAGTAGAATCTTGATAAAATAACAAGAACGGTCCTTTTATGTTTGAGGGTTGATTTAAAATAATCGTTGATATTTATTATTTTTGCTCGATTTCTAGAGTTTGGTGTAACTTTTTGAGGTGTAATTTTTGCTACTTCTTCTTTTTGGTGTTAGATGTCGTTTATGATATCACGGTCTCAGAGATTTGATGATAATTTCTATGTGTGTATTGTTTTCTAGTTCAGTTACCACTTATATCTATTTCACATTGCTGGTGAGAGTTCAATTCCCTCTTCTCCTACCCCCAATGAAAAGAAAAACGATCTATGACACATGACTTAGTTCTCTTGCACTTTCTAGATTATGAAAGAAGGTCGGATTCCTAAAATGTCTGTGCAGTCCCTCAATTATAAATGTGGGGTGCAACACATTCATAAGAAGGCAAAAATAGAATGAAAAGAAAAACGATCTATGCCACATGACTTAGTTCTGTCGCACTTTCTAAATTATGAAAGAAAAATGTGGGGTGCAACACATTCATAAGAAGGCAAAAATAGGGGGAAACATACATTTGGTTGGAGAAAGAGTAGCTAACTATAATAATAGACTTTTACTGTTAAACCAACTCAAAGTTTCACACTTGAACAGACATTACTGAAGCAAATTGAGACAAAAAAACACACACAATTATATTCCTAAATGACACAAATCACAATTCAGGGGGAATGGTTTATTTATACCTGACTATAATTCTGAAAAAATTGTTGCTTTTCTAAAGAACTATTATCAAGAACTTCCTTCAACACTGCTCAAACTCTGTTGCATAATATCATGAATCAAAGTCTCTATGTTTATGTAAGATGAGCCACCTTCCTCTAATGCCCTCTTCGCCATTTTCGCGATCTCTTTTGCCTTTCTACGTCGATCTTCTCCTTCTACACCCTCATCGAAGATTGTCTCAATGGCGTTCTTTACGCCTTCACGCTTCATAACTAGTCCTGATTTTTCTTCCATTCCCCACGCAACAGCAGCCTTGACTCCCACACTGACACCAGTGCCTAACACTTGTGTGATCAATTTCTCATTAATAAACTGTTCAGCAAACAATGGACAAGTAATTATAGGTAAACCGGAACAGCACCCTTCTAGAGTCGAATTCCATCCACAGTGCGTTAAGAATGCGCCTACAGATGGATGAGACAAGACGAGAATTTGAGGAGACCAGCCTTTTATTAAAAAGCCTCTTCCTTGAATCCTCTCTTCAAATTTTTCTTCTTCAATCCATTTCTCTAACTCTTTTGATTTCTCTCCTCCTCTCAGTACCCATAGGAATGGCCTATTTGATGCTTCTAAGCCTAACCCAAGTTCCACAAGCTGTGAACATGTTAGGCCACATATGCTACCAAGACTTGCATAAACCACAGAGTTTGGTTCTTGCAAGTCAAGCCACTTGATGCATTGGTTCTGTTCCAAAGACACATTTTTGCCCCTTGCTGCCTTTTCGGATTCCGATTTGTTGCAAGCTGAGACAGGGCCAATGCACCAGACTTTCCCACTTTTGATCTTCTTGAATTCTTTAACATATTCAAGTTCCAGTTCCTCAAATGTATTGACAATAATCCCATCTGAGATGGATTCAGCAGCAACCATCTTATTGCGAACATCGACTAAGTCAGGTGAACCTGGATTCAGATTTTCAGGCAATTGTGCTTTAGTCAGCTCAATTCTATGAGGCAAACCTGGTACAACAAAAGACTCAAACTTTGACACATTCTCATGAACTTTGGAACTCTGCAACTTTTGTGTGCATGTAGCAGAAAAACAGCCCATACCATCAAAGAAAATCCTAGGAACTCTAAACTTACGCGCACTATCAACAGTCCACGCCATGTTTTTCCCAGATATTATGCAACAAGGACTAGGCTTAAGATCACTGAACAATTCTTCAAATGGTTTTTGCAACATGCTAGCAGCAAGAAAGAAATCCCTGATCGAATCGCGCGAAGGTAAGGAATCCATGTTCTCACATCCTTCAGGCAAACCAACTTGTACTGCTGGAAATTTGAGTTCATGTACTCTAATCTGAAGGCCTGATTTGATAGAGGAATCAATACCTGATTTGAATCTGATAGTGTTAAGGGGTGTAGAAATTATAGAAACAATTACACCATGCTGTGCTAACAGTTTAGCTAAGTCCACCATAGGGATGAGATGGCCAGGGGACATTAAGGGTACAAGAACAAAGTGAAGTTGAGATTTTTGAGCAGCCATTGAGTGATACAAATTTTGCTCTTCAGTTAGCCTGATGAATCAGGAGTGTGAGAATTTAAAGTAGCTTTCTTGAGTGTTTCTTGAAAGTTGAAAATCACTCTCTGGAAGTGAGATGCAACTCAAACTTCCTTTAGTAATGTTCTGAACTCAGGTTAGAAGGCCAAAACTACCACCAGGCTTATAATCCTATAGCGAGACTCGGAAGCGGGGTCAGATTTGAAGTTTATGGGTTCTGAATTGTATCCATAGTGTAGATACAACTGTCACTATCCCCTTCTATATAATAATAATAAAAAAATACTCCATCCGTTTCAATTTGTTAGCTTTACTCTTCTTTTTAATCTGTTCAAAAGAGGATGTTTTTTTCACTTTTTAGTAACTTTTTAATTTTAACTTTTCACATGACATGTTTAAGACTACACGATTAAAGAATATTTTGGTACATTTTAAATATCTTTAGTTTAAGACCACAAGATTCAAAAGTTTTCTTTACTTTCTGAAACTCCGTTATAAGTTAAAATCAGACAATCAAATCGAAACAAAGGGAGTAATTCTTTTTAGAGAAAAAGGCAAAAGCTAGAGGTAGGATAGGTATAAAGTGACATGAGGATACACAAGCCTAACTCTCAATATATATGCCTATCTTGGTGGATGATGTGAAAGCTTAACAATGGAAGTCAACATACACAGGTCATGTCATGTAGAAAACGGTTGTTTAAATTATAAACTGCATGCCTGTGTGGTGCTTGTTTAATTTATTTTCTCCCTCTTTGTCCTATGTTTTTCTAATTGAAAGTGAAGGGATAAATTATTCACACAATCATGTGATTGGATATGGAGGAGAAGAAATACAATGTACTTACTAAACAAAAGAGACTTGAAAGCATATTTTATATTCCTTTATTTCAATTATTTGTTTTATTTTCCTTTTAATAAAAGAATGTCACTTTCCTAATTTGACAAATCTTTAATTTCAACATCATATATCACATGTTTAAGACTACAAAATAAAACGACATTTTTGGTACATTATACATATTCAAAAGTCCTTCTTTACTTTCTTAAACTTTGTGTGAAGTCAAACTATGACAAACAAATTAAAACAGAAGAGGGAATATTATTATTTTGTTCCTTTTCTCTATCCAATCACTAGAGTGTGTTTCCCTCTCTCTTGATGTTTTAATTGAACTAAGCAGCAGGAAGGGAAATTACAGGAAAACTGATGTCCAATTGGAGAAAAAAGAAAATAACTTACTGAACAACCAGATGAAATACTTACTGGATTCCATCGAATTCAAAACTCATAATATATTGCTGCAATGCTAAATTATGAGTTTTCTCTGACAATAGAATTTAATGAAGATGGAAAGTATTAAAGTCTTTGCAGGGCTGGAAGTTAAGTCATTATCATCTCAGAATATTATTAGTAAAATTTTCAATATTTTTTCTTGTCCTGTCACCTACTGGTCATTTGGCAAGTTCATTGAATTAAGCTTCAGAAAGATACGATTCCCAAAGTAACAAAGGCATTAAATAGTCCATGTTCCATGTTGGTAATAGGGCTAACATTACTCTTAAAGGGCAACCAAACTCAGTTTAATCATAATAAGGATTGTAAGTTGCAATGGCTGCCAACCTTAATTTTCCCTTTATAAAAGGGGAAATGCATTTCCACTGTCCTAATAAATGAATCAGATCAGGTGTAGCTTAGTGATCAATAAACTGAGTGCAACAATAATATACTCAGTGTGATCCTACAAGTGGGGTCTAGGGAGGGTGGGATGTACGCAGACTTTACCTCTAGTCCTCTACCTTTACGGGATAGAGAGGTTGTTTCCAACAGACACTCGACTAAAAAAAAATCAATAAATTGAGTGCAAATCTTGAAAACCAAGGTTCAATCCCAACAGATTCATAAAAATACTAATGTACGCAGACTTTACCTCTAGTCCTCTACCTTTACGGGATAGAGAGGGGTTGTTTCCAATAGACCCTCGACTAAAAAAAAATCAATAAAGTGAGTGCAAATCTTGAAAACCAAGGTTCAAATCCCAACAAATTCATAAAAACACTAGGTAACCTTTTCTCTTGTCTGCCTAATTCTTGGTGCACTTGAGCCGAGGGTCTTTTGAAAACAGCCTCTCTATCCTCTTAGATCCCACTTGTGGATTTCACTGGATACGTTATTGTTATTGTTGTTTGCCTAATACTTGGTAGGCAAAGTGACTTCAATGCTTGTACTAGTGGAAGGTAACAGGTACTTGCTGGAGTTGTCGAGGTGTGCGTTGACCCGGACACCAGCTTTAGGGAAAAATAATAATGAATCAGATCATTGAGACAAACAGGGGCTCCACATAGAGGATCAACCACGGAAGAGTTTTTCTAAGAATCAATACGTAAGTGTTCAATGACTTGAAAAAGATAATTATTGTAATGAGAAGAAAATATACAAAATTATTCGTTGTCGAAAAATAAGAATTTACACAATGAGCAAATCCCTCTACAAAGCTGATATAAAAGCACAGTTTTACAAGTCATAATGATGAGACTTGCAAACAAAGATCAGAGGCTTACAAGTTACAAATAGCAGAAAATGTTGTTGGCCACTGCACATGTTAAACCAACACAAGGGCAAGCAAAACTGAGATACAACCTGAGACACTCCAGGCTCCTGCTTTGGTTTAGACTGATCACATGAAGCTCATCGAACGAAAGAACTTCAAAACTCAGCTAGTTATAGTTCACATCAAAATCATAATTCTGCTAGCAGGTTCTGGCTCCTGTCCACAAGCTTGAATTGATTTCTTCGAGACGGGCAGAAGAACAATTGCTCCAGAAATTGCATCTGCCGAATGGCTAGCTGTACCCACAACAAAACCAATAATAACCTAAAAGTGAAGGATCTCAAAAAGATTTAGTTCATGCACTTAATCATATAACCAATCCAAGTGATGATTCTTATAGTAAAAAAATTGTTGTAAAATAGCAAGACTAGTAGTATGATCAAGCACAAATATTATGAAAGAATTTCATGCAATAACTAGTAGTATTGTCACTCAAGCAGAGCTTACGAGAATGTTGTCACACTAAGCTAAGTTGCTCGAACTCATAAAAAATGTTGTCACACCCGTGTTGAATCCTCCATACACTGCTTTTGAAGCATCTGACACGCACCTGACAACATTTTTTAAGAGTCCAAGCAAGTCTAAGTCTAGGCATTCTCTTCCTCAAGTTCATTTTTAAGTAATTTGCCTAAAATCAAGGTCAGCAAGAACAATTATAAATGGAAGCCATCGTTAATTAGTTAAATCTCCAACACCAAATAACACAAATCTTCCATCTGTTTAAAAAAATTAAACAATAGTTCACCACTCATTCACCCGATTAACAGAAAAATATTTCACATTTAGGAAAGACAAAAACTTTGCAATTATAAACAAATCTAAAGTCTAAAATTCGCAAATCTAAAGTAATTGCTCTAATATAATATTCACAGGAGACTTAGCAAACTACATAATACACAGATTAATTTCAAAAGCAAGTAGCTTTCTACATAAACGAAACAAAGAGAAAAAGATGGTAAAAATCAGGATTGTAGGGTTTATCGAAGAAGAAGAAAAAACGGAGGAAGATTTGGCAAAAAAATTTGGACCATTTCTCGATTTGTGCGTGTCATCCTTGCGTTGCGCAGGGGCCATGCTAATCTTTTCTGTATCGTTCCAATTTTATCGGATGTCCCCGAAGGGACAAACATACATCTAAGGATTCCGCCATATAAACACAACGAAGCTTCTTTCCCCAGGCGATGAGGGATAACTGACAAGTCAGAACAAACTGGTTGGATTTAATTGGGCCTCTCGTTTACGGCCCACTTGGTTGATAACTAAATGGGCCGGCCGATTTATTCTTAATTCTTAAGCTGTGTAGCCATTGTAAACAAGTAATTACTAGGAAAAATTATTGAAATATAGTCTTATGTTTTCTTTATTTTCAATATTTTCGTCTATTTCTAAAAACCTCTAAAATCCCTTATTTCTCTCCTAATTCTAAATTATCTTATAATGTATCCGAGCTAGTTTTTAATGTATCAGAGCTACATATTATGTATCCGGTTTGTTTTACTTTTTCAGGGATTAATGTAATTACAAACTAAATAGGAATAGATTGTAATTTCATATTATAACTATGTGATTCCTAAAATTTATACTTACTACTATAGTCCCTTTGGAAAGACGGCAAAAAAATCCAATTATACTTTTATCCTGATTTCTAAAAATAGTTATATCAAACTAGTTATCAATTTTAAAAATCAATATAACAAGTTTTCAAAAATATTTGACCAGAACATCGGAAAATTGAAAAACATAATGTTTTTCTTCCTATCAAACATATACAATATCCATATTGTAAGATATAAATAAGGATACAATAATCAAACCCCTCCAAATAATGTTTTCTTAAGGGCGTGTGAGAAAAAAAGGACATAATTTGAGACGGGGGAGTAATTTTTAGACGGAAATAGTTTATTTGAATAATTTTAAATTGTTAAATAACTTTTTTTTTCTTAGGCTAAGATTTCACGGTTTAATGACAGACCATAAAAAATGTCAACTAATTCATTCAACAAGAAATGTATTTGCCTTTTGAAACCTCGTTACTTTTTAAAAGTTCTAAAAGGAGTGACCTTAAAACGGCAAGTTTGTTTGGTAGATAATTATCTTCCCTCCCTGCCTTCTTTTGATGTTAATCGGAAATAGACTCGGTAGAGGTAAGGTCCGCACCCCAAACTCCACTTATGAAATTACATCAGGTGCGTTAGGGTTGCCGTCACCTTCTTTTGACATTAACATTAATAAACATATACAAATACGACTAGGGAAACTTTTTTTTTACTGGACAAATAATTGACAAAAGAAGCTTTTGGCAAAAAATACAATTCACTGGCATAGTTGTCCCCTTGCTTGTACATGATTTTCTAGCTTCAAAGGGGATATTTTGATCAACACTTTCAACTATAAAGTAAGGCAAAACTATAGTACTGATAAGTAATAACCAAGCTTCCAACGCAAACTCTTGGCATGAAGGCCTTACTGGCTAGGAACAGCACTTGCAGCTTCTTCTAAGATTCTTTGGGGTTCGGTGTCAGGTGCAGCAAGCTCACTAGGGGTCTGCAAGAATCACACGTCGCATTGAATCAATCAGACATCAAAAACATCTTAACTACACATGTTATATCAAAGAAGAAATGTTGCATGAGCTGCTAACCTTTCCATATATATTGGTCCTAGAAGGATAGGCGCCTGAAGCTAGCAATAATCTAATAACATTTACATGTTCACCTCTGGCAGCATGATGAAGAGGCTATTCAAAATCAATCAAACACGATTAGTGACAAGATACAGCAACGAGTACCTACACTCAGCTACCATAGAAGTTTGAAGAGCTATTTCCATACCAAATCCATGTGATGATTGTGTGTTTTTTACTGTTTAGATCCACAAAACTAAAATCAAAAATAAAATTTTAGTTGAAACATGAAACCCCTCACCGTATCACCTTCTACATCAACAGACTCCAACATCCTCTTCACACAATCAGGATCAGGGGCACTGTTGATCAGCAGTTGGGCAATCTCCGTATATCCTGTCAAGGGTCAAATCTTTTTTTATGGAAATGAATTGATACACTTCAAAAATATCAAAGTAGAGGACAGCAACTATGCCAGTGAAATATCACTATGAACTTGAAAGCGTATGACATACCTCCAGCACAAGCATCATGCAATGGGAGTGCTCCATCTTCATCCTTAGCCTCCAAAGAAGCTCCCCTCTCTAACAATAGCTGGATGGAAATTAAATTGAAGATGTTCGTTATCCTTTTGGTTATACGATAATTAAGAGATCAAATGATCAATAAAAATGGCAAATTCATGAAATAAATTAGCTACAGAAGCTTTTTTCAATTGAGTATTGCAAGTGACCAACCAGCACGCAAGACAGATGGCCATATAAACATGTTAGATGAAGAGCAGTGTCCCCATCTTCAAGAGGTTGATCAATGCTGCCAGTCAAATTATCTGCACCAGTCCATCAGGTAAGAACCCATGAATATGATGCAAAAATGGAAAACAAGTTATTCAACTTCCACCAAAAAAAATAGCAACTTCAACTCAAATACTGTTCAAATGCCGAGTTAGTTCTCTGGAGAGAGGCAACATAATGATCATTGCAGGCCTATCAAAGTCACTCTATTCTAGACTTAGACTAACGTTGTATAGAGTGAGGAGGAGAGCAAGTAAGAATATTATTTCAGATATCAACGTAGTTGCAAGTTTCGGAACCTACAGAACAACAGTCAAATGAGTGTATGAGTAGGAATTCAAGGCAAACCCCTCAGAATTCTGCTGAACCAAATTGTGCAACCTACTTCACTGTAAAATGAGAACTTATAATAGTTTGGGATGATTCTACATAGCTGGGCAGAAAGGTGAACTCCGAAGGTAAAAAAGAGAGTTATGAAAGATCATATCTCACAATCTCTCCCTCCCTCACTCTCTCTCTCTCTCTCACACACAATTATATGGGCATTGGCCTCTGAATAGTCCAGCTCAATTTCATTCCTACTCCTTTGATCATCCTCGAGATTGAAACGAAATATAGCTCCACAGACCAACCTTATTGCCATGAATCTTTGGCAACAAGGTGATGAAGTATCTTTTAGTACATTCTTTCTTTCAAAAATTATAATTAAATCAAGACTAAGAACCACCAATTTACTCCCAACATAAAGTTTTCATCTTTCAAACAACTAACCCCCATTACAGAACTCATCCACATAGATCTTGAATCATTATCTATTTATCCTCCACCACACACTACATCACACTCAAAAACCCACATTTATCCCAAAATTAAAAATGAAATTATCTTTATCACCCCCCCCCCCCCAAAAAAAAAACACCTTACCTCCACTTCCCCTCTCCGCATGTAGCTCAAATTCTCCGAAAATGTTGTCACGCCTGTGTCGGAACCTCCTAAAATACACTACAATTGGAACCTCCCACACACCCATGGACAATTTTGAAGAATCCGAGCAACATAACTCTAACACCCCCTCCAGGACAAGCACCAAATCACAATCACAAAAAACAATCCCTATCAAGAATTACTAGCACCAATTTACATTTCCCACAATAATAAACATAAAAAAAAGCTTTAATTTTGAAAGATTCAATAGCCAATCAAGTGTGAATAAAAAACAAGTATATAATAAGACCATAAAATACAAATCGATAAAAGCAAAGATAAATACCTAGGGCATGACGGAGGGCGACAAGGTTTCCATTCTCGGCGGCGTCAAAGAGGTTGAGGAGATGAGGAGGGACGGAATTGGTGTCCTCAAACTCAAATTCCTGTTCGAAAAAAGCTTCTTCTGCTTCCTCTTCTCCATTCCTACCCCTTGGTATAGCCATCTCTCTTCTTTTGCTCAACAAACTGAAAAACCCTAACTTGGAATTGGAGAGGGCGCTTAAACCCTACTCTATGAGAAGCATTTACATTTTAGCCACTTTGTGGCCAATATTTTATATTGTAGCCACAAATTAAAAAAATATTACAATTATAGCCAAAAGGGAACATGACCGCTCCTTTTTATCTTTCATTCGGTGTTTAGTACCCACATTGGAGACGAGCCAAATTTTAATTCACGCTGAAAAGTCCTACGTTGGGGGTAAATACTCCCTAATAAAGGCAACTCTGTAGCCAGAGAGCACTTGTTGATTACCGCTCTTTTCTTCTTCTTTATGCTCCGACAAAGAAAATTACTTTCCTCGTCCCGATTTATGTGGCACAATTGGAATTTTGAGAGTCAATCAAGTTTTTGTTTGGTTTAATTTTTTGTATGTTTCTTTTAAATATTATAAATTGTTAGTTATTGTGATTTATAGTGTTTTTTTTATAGTTCTCAAATATGTACGAATTTATGATCAAAATTTAAGAATTCAAATCTCAAGATTTTAACTATATCACGTAAATTGAGATACAAAGGGTAATCGAGAAGTTATATTCATGTTCTCTATGTGGTAATCTATATTGGCTATGTCAGTATAAGTTTATAGATGCTGCAAGCAATTGTACCATAGGCTAGTGTCTCCCTCACTTTAGAAAGATGAAAGATCTTTGGTGAGCTCCACACTTTTGCTATTCGTGAGAGTAGGAATGGTAAAATCGAACACAATTCTTTTAATTTATTGAAGTTTGGACGAATTATTGAATCGTGACATGTCAATTATTTTTACACTGTTATCTTATCTTTTGTTTCATACATCTGGTTAATTTCAACCAATATATTATTATTGGTGTTAATTTTTCTTGTCATTGTTAATTTGTTACTAGTCAACCTTGAACATTCAATTTTATTTTATTTTTTAAAAAACCAATCTTCATTGCTCACACGGTCTACTGTTAGTACATACAAGTTAATATGGATCATATGTAATCAATCAAATATTTTTTAAAAAAACTTATTAAATCATTTTTAGGAATTAAGAAAATTGATAGTCCTTATAAGATAATAATGGTACGTACCACCTAGTAATTAGTAACATTTTGTGATTTAATTAGTACTATTAATGGGATGAGATTTAATTTTAATTTACAACCCATGGTGAGCACGTCTTGATTAAAAGATATATATGATGTTTATTGTAATTAAAAAAAATATAAGGAAGATATTCACATTTCATCAAATTCAAAATTTTTGCTTATAAGCTTTAACTTTTGATTTTCAAGCCCAATGATGAAAGCAAATGGTGACATTTCAATCTTCATCCTTGAATTGTGTTGACTATGTTGATCCTTCCATTAAAAATTTTAACGTTAATTTGGTACGAGAGATTAGAGATAATAATTTCAGAATAATATGTAGGATGTTTTATCTTACATTTGGTTAGAGGTATTAGTAAGTCTCGAGATTATTTATCTCACATATATAATAGGATAATTAATTTCATGAAATAACTTTGTTTATCTCATCCTTCGTACCAAACGACCGATAAGTTTATTATTGCTACTCAATAAGCTAATTTCAAAAACAATCCGATGGGTATATGCTTCTATGTATATATATATATTTTAAAGGTTACGTCTTTGACCTTAATAAACATATTTATCTTTTCATGTGATATTGTGGTTATCCTAATTAAATTAGTCAAATTAAAACATATCAACATGAGGATTTGATTGTGACTGCACAATTTATTTTATTTTTTTAATAAGAGAATTAAAGATTCATTACTAATTTGTGATCAATTTTAGATAGGTTTAATTGAAGAAATTTGAAAAACTAGGTTGTGAGTTTTAATTAACCTTGATTAACAGATAAGACAAATTGAATCCACTCTCTTTGTCACTTTTACTTGTTCAGTATTTCACAAATGAATTTTCACTTTTACTTGTTACTTTTAACATATAAAAAAAAGACAATTTATTTCCCTTGTTTTACCCCAACATGAATTACTTATTTCCTCTAATCAATTTTTAAGCCTAAAACTATATATGCATCAATTAATATGAGTATTGTAGTAAAATATACTCATATTAATAATTGTTTTAGCATGCAAAGTTTAAAGCAGACAAATAAAAATGAACTGAAAGTTCATTAGGATATAATTTTGTTAATATTTCCAAAGTCTAACGTAATTAATTTCATAAGCAAGTTCATTAATTAATAAATATACTATATTGTAGTGGTTTGGGTAGATAATTCAGGATATGCTGAGAATAATCAATTTTATTCCTCTCATACTTGGCCTCCACCACATTTTTTCATATATCATAATAATAATTTTTTAGGTAAATTAAAGGTCACCCTCACTAGGGAATCTCCCAAAGACTTCATATTATTTATTAATCATCCTTTATTAATTAATTACATTTCTCAATATTATTTAAGGAAAAGATCACCCTCATTAGCAATCATTTTGGTTTTAGTAGTCGACCATTGTGGCTCTTTTTTGTATGTGATACCATCAACATTTAGAGATAATGATAATTAATGTTTTAAATTAAAAGATAACCATCTTTAATATCGTTTACTTTGGATGTACAGTAATAAAATAATATATTGAGTTTATTTATAATTATTATTACGCCTCAATAATCCCTTTCTATTTAGGATCGATTCTAGGAGTTAAAATCATAAATACAATTGTATTCGAATTTGTTTATGGAAGAAAGATTTATAACTTATTTTAATCACAATTATTAAAATAATTCATTTAATAGTTCACATGATTGCGAATTTTAGATTCTAAATATTTTGCTTGTGGTTATTATTATTAGAACTAGCTTGTTATCTTATTCTTTGGTTTTATTTTTATATGTGTGTTATTTCTCTGTTCTATTTATCGTACTAATTATGTTGATTATTTTCTAAATGATTTCTTCACTACTATGTTGCTTTTTTTACTGATTTTGATATGCTTTACTTAAATCGTGGGTTTATAAAAAATGATGTCTCTATCTTCACAAGATAGAAATAAGTTTGCGTAGACATCACCCTCCACAACTCCACTTGTAATATATATACTAGATATGTTATTGTTATTATTCCGAACGAAGAAAATGAATTTATCTAGATAATTAGCCATATTTTCAATTGTTAGAAAGAAATCAAGAAAGTCATTTAGGACGAGCTTTGGTTTCTATAATTTCGACAAGGGACTAGATTTTTTTCCTGATTTCGTATTTGATAAATTTAGAATTTGTAAATTGTAAACTGTGCTTAATGTCTGAAGCTAATATTTTCTGATATATAATAAAATTTTAAAAAATATTTTATTTCACTTACGTTTCAAATGAAAGGTTATAATTTTGTTAAACATAATTCAAACATAAACATGTGAAGATTTAATATTAGATGAAAATTGTGATAAATTACATAAAATGATCTTTTATATAACATCTATATATAACAACAAATATTTTTGATTTTTTTTTTTTTAAGAAATACTATATCATTTTGTAACTAAAACTAAGGCATGATTTTTTGTAACTAAAAATACCACCACTTATGAGAAATTTTTATATATTAATAAAGATTAGCTTAGTGAAATATATATAAACTATTTTTTTAGAAATATCACAATAATTCAAGTCATTGTTCTTATCAAATATGATGTGTATCATATCTGTTCATCTTATCCATTATTCTCCATATCAAAAAAATGTGGGTCAGTCTTTATGCAACAAATAATGATCATGAACCTACACTAATTAGAATTAAGAATTAAATGATCTTCTAACAAGCTCTTAAGATCAATTACTTATGGTATATATACATACTAATTATAAGCAACATGATTAATATTTACTAAGGCTCTTAACCCAAACAATTATGCTAAAAACATGAGCATGTACACTACTCTATTAGAAATAGAGTTTTTCTCACCGAAAAATTATTTCCTTTTTTCGAGTTTTCTAAGAGTATTTAGCTTTTTGCCTCATTTTTAGTGATCAGATAAGTATTCTTTTGGGATAAATATTGGAGGAATAAATAATATATTTTTTTTTAATAGAAAAACAAGATTAACTAAATGGGACAAAAAACAAAATTGGATATCATCTTATCAAGTAATGCCACGTGTCAATAATATGTTCCCCAATATACATGGCTTTGCTGGATGAAAATGATGGCAATTTAAATAACAAATAATATTGAAAAATATAAATTCGAATAGGAATTAATGAAACTATCAAGTACTCATATTCAATTTTAATTTCAATTCTTTTCTTAAACTTCAGCCAAATATTTGTCCAAATGCCTACTAAATATAGTAATATACCAAACTTCAAATACCACTTGTTAAATGCACATTTTCAATGGTAAACAGAAAAAAAATTCGCGTTTTTACAAAATTATGTATTTTTTCGTCTCAATTTACGTGATACTATTTGACTAAGCACAAACTTAAAAAAATAATCATTAACTTATGGTAAAAAAGTATGCCTTAAAACTTTTGCATGACTATAAATCATGTCATAATTTTTTTTAAAATTAAATGGTTTAATTCCTAAATATTAATTAATATGTTGGATTTTTTTAATTAGAACATACTTAAAAAAAAATATCACATAAATTGAAAAAAATGATTAATTACTTTTACCATAATTAAATACTAAAATGAGGTAATACGTATATATAATTTAATCAGAATGACACTACTTCCTTTTATCTCATTTTATGTGCACTCTTTTTTAATCCATTAAAAAAAATAACACTTTATAACTGTAGTTAGAAACAATTTGACTTTAATAAAAATGATTTACAATCACACAATATTTAAGAATATTAAATATCATAAATTTAAAAAAGAACTTTTTTTAAAACTGTATCAAATTAAATTATGTCACATAAAATATAACGGAGAGAGTATATAAGAATTTATGTAACAAATTAAATATTCCCCCTCACCCTAAAACAAGTACTATATAAGTAGTTGTTTTAGACCCTTATAACATCTTATAAACGCTAAAAAAAACAAATCTTTTTGATCAAGTATTTAACATTCTTGATTTTCCGACGATATGCCGATCAGCCGGATAGCAATCGGAAGGACGGAGGAAGCCACTCACCCCGACGCCTTAAAGGCGGCGTTGGCTGAGTTTATCTCAACCTTGATTTTTGTATTTGCAGGTTCAGGTTCAGGTGTTGCATTCAGTAAGGTGACCGGTGGGGGTGCAAACACCCCCACCGGTCTCATTGCTGCTGCGATTGCCCATGCTTTTGGGCTATTCGTAGCGGTTTCGGTTGGGGCTAACATTTCAGGAGGACATGTTAACCCTGCTGTTACATTTGGTGTTTTTGTTGGTGGTAATATAACACTTTTACGTGGAATTTTGTATTGGGTTGCTCAATTGCTTGGCTCTGTTGTCGCTTGCTTGCTTCTCAAGTTCATCACGGGTGGCATGGTGAGTTTGTTAAGTATTACACCCTCGGTCCTATTTTATATGAATTAGTTTAACTTGACACGAAGTTATATACACGAAGTAAACACAATACAAAACAGTTTTAATCAGAGGCGTATCTAAGGAGGGTTACCGGGTTCACGTGAATTCATGGTCCCCTCCCGAGATCATATATAGTAGACTAGTAGTGTTATATTTTAAAAAAAATTGAAATATAGATGTTTGAATATATATATATTAATTTTAGACCTATAATTTTAAAATTTTAACGATTTTCAGTAGTAAAAACTTAAATATCGAACCGATTAAATTTATATCATAGATCAACCTTTTTATAACAGTGCACCCATCATCTCAAAATCCTGAATACACCTCTGGTTTTAATACGCTCCCTAATAAAAGCTTTCTCAATGTCTAATCAATATGAGTCAAGTAAAATAAACGTGTATTATATATATATATAAATAACATTATTTGACTTTGAAATGATATTGCAGGAGATAGGTGCATTTTCTTTGTCTGATGGAGTTGGTGTAGGCAATGCATTGGTACTTGAAATAGAATGACATTTGGGCTAGTCTACACGGTGTACGCTACCGCAGTGGATCCAAAGAAGGGTAGTTTGGGAACAATTGCACCAATTGCAATTGGTTTCATTGTTGGAGCCAATATCTTAGTTGGTGGGGCTTTTGATGGGGCCGCAATGAACCCGGCAGTTTCATTTGGGCCAGCAGTTGTGAGTTGGACCTGGAACAACCATTGGGTTTATTGGGTTGGGCCTCTTATTGGTGGTGGGCTTGCTGGGCTTATTTATGAGTTCTTTTTCATTAATCAAACCCATGAACCATTGCCCCAATAAGATGAAAATGTAAAATGATGAATTTTAGAATTATATTGTGTGTGATTTCACAATTGCCCTTTGATTTGGGATGAACTTGGTTGTTTGGTGTGAAGTTGTTTGGGTTGGGAGAGGGGGTTGAGGGTAATTATGTAATTGTGTTGGGGTGGGGGTTGAGGGTAATTATGTAATTGTGTTGGGGTGTTGGTGGGGGTTGATCAGGGTATATATGTAATTGTGTTTGGGGGGTGGGGGGTGGAGGTGGGTTGGGGGTTGAGGGTATTTATGTAATTGTGTTTGTTCCATGTTACAATTGTCTGTTGAAGTTTCTTTAACTATGCATCAATATTTTTTAGTAATTGTTGTAATGTTTATACTAATAGATTAAGGTTAGGGAAAACTATAGAACATACTAATAATTGTATAAAGAGAAAAAAATGTCTAAAAATGATTTAACTCGCATAATAATATGTAAATGATAATATGAAAAAAGATTATCATTAAAGAAAAATTTATTTGATTGTCGAAAAAATCAAAATTATTCACAAATATGGCTAGTGCCTAGTTATCTTCTTCAAAAAGGTCTTCTCTACAAGCTGTAGCTTGGTTCTACAAAGTGGACACGTGTGACGCTCGGAGGGACAAGTATTCAAAGGCGGACCTAGGATTTGAAGATGTCGAGATTTTATCATCTTAATATAAATGCCAACAAAATGTTCTATGATGACTGAAGGCTATTATCGTTAATTACAAATTGCTCACCAATAGCATGAACAGTAATAAAAACACAAGTATATAATAGTCAATGAAGTGGAAGGAGAACTGCGAAGTTTCATGTTTAAATTTCGTCTGGAAGTAAAAAACATTAAATACTATCTTCCAATCTATCTAAATCTCAAAGCTAGAGTTATCTTGTGAATAATCGTGTACATGCAAGTTGGTTCAAACACTATCGTCCAAATTATTTAAAATATCATCTGAATTTGGATGTCAAGTTTTTTCGAAACTTAGAGAAGAGTAAAAGGAAAAAAAAAAGTCTATATATTATGCATTTTTCTTGCCTTTTTTTTTTTCACACAACAAGCACTTTGCTGATTAAAAGAATAACAACAATCAAGAAAACAAAAATCTTTTGTTACAAAATATTATGAATAGAATAACGGTCTCAAGCAGTATCCTAATCTTTGTTACAAATATTATGAATAGAATAATCTCAAGCAGTATCATCTGGTGCCATAAGATAAATTGGTCTCTTGTGTTTTGGTTGCAATGGCCTTCCATTCCTTTCAGCATACTGCATTCAAAATTAGATATAACAATAATTAGAGGCGAAATCAAGATTTTAAAGTTTATAGATTCGTATGATATCTCATTGTAGTCTCAAGTTAATATATAACAACATAACTAATTTTTTTTAAAAATATTTATATATATTTTAATGTATTTTTTTAATACATATTAATTGTGTCATATAAATCCATAAGCCACATTATAGCAAATGAGTCTATCTATTCAAATATTAACAATGAAAGAAGTTCATTTGATAGGATCGATCGGACAACGTAGATATTTACGTGTCTGGTATGACATAAGTCATAGAAACAAAGTAATATTTCATGAGAAAGTCCTTTGTTGGTGTTTGGTTATCAGGGAAACAAGAAAATGACTTTTCTCTTTTAGGACCGAAGTCGTTTTTTTATACATACCATAAGTTTTATTCTTTTTATCTCAATTTACATGAATATTATAAAAGTGTAACTTTCAGAATACTTAATTTTCATCATGAATTTAGGTGTAGATTCTTTAAATATTTTAAAACAAAATTTACTATATATCTAAAAGCTATACGAAAAATATTACTACTACAACTCCACAACAACTAATGATTCAAAATATTTTATAGAAGTTTATAAAATAAAATTATAGTCTATGAAAAAAATATTTGACTCCTTAAATAATGTCTTCACATAAATTGGACGGGGGAGTAATTTCAATTGCTTGCTCAAACATATACTAGACATAATATAATTATCAATTTTTAATCACGATCGGATATACATATTACATGATACCGGTTCAACTCAATTCAATAATTTTAATATTATCCATGGAAATTGAGTTACATCATACCAATTAGTCAATTACCAAACATAGTTAGCATAAAATAATTAAACAAAATCTGTTTATGGAGATTAGGAGAACTTACATCATGAACAGCTTCTCTAAGCATTTTGACTTGAGCTCTTGAAACAGTCCTCACCTAATATTGATTACAAATTGCATTAAACATATTATTAGTATAAATCTTAGTTGTTAATTAATATGGACTTAATCAATATTAAGTTGTTAATTACCTACCTTTTTTTTAATTGTCCAAATGACTCCTTCGGTGCAAGGAGGAACAGTAAGTGAACCCATATATCTATAATATTTTCTACTACCAATCTTGATTTCTCTTGGATCAATCATACCAGCATTTTTCACTTCATCTTTTTTGTCAATCATAGATGATATATTTCTTATCAACTGCCAATAAAATCATGTAATATTAGTATACTATGCGTATATAGATGACACAGACCTCATTTGTTGTCATTAAGATTAAGATATTTAAACTGAAATATGCATCTGAATATGATAACGTACTAGATTTACCTTGGAGAGAAATCGATCAGGTTTACCAATTTTGTAGAGAACTCCAATCACAACAATTTTATTTGTTGCATTTTCATTGAAGTGTACCATGTGCATTTCCATGTCATACCTGTCCCAAAAAATAACATGTTAAATAAAAGAAAATGGTATAAAGTACTTCGCCTTTTAATGCGTTTTATTAAATTTTATGTGATGTGAATCTGAATTAATCGCGTACCTTCTGCCGTTGACGGTGTGTTCGGAAGGAGAGTGCCAATGAGCTTGTTGTAGTGGATAATTTGTGCCATTTATTAAAACAGATCCAGCATCACCATGCCATTGTAACTGCACTCATATATACTAACTTCATTATTTTTATGATTTTTAAAAGGTAATTAATTAACAATTTGACTATTAATTAAAAATAAATTGAACAATATATAAGAGTGAAAAGTGAAGAGATTTTTTTTTAATTAACAAAGGTACACTTTAAATTCCTAGTGGTTTAGATCTACCAGCTCCATTATATAATGACAACGTGAAGAATAGTATATTTTTGTTGAAGAATATTCACGATTACTACTATTTAGCACTTTTTATAGCACCTTTTTTTTTACACTATTAGATATTCCTAAAAATATTTATATCAGAAACGAATTCAAGATTTAAATTTTAAAATAACGCTTCTAAGAGCAAGTATCGAGTTTTAAATATATATATATATGTTGACCTTAATGAAAAAATTACATAAATGACAACTTAAGATATCATAATTTATAAAATTCGTTATTATTCAAAAAAAATTACAAAAATACTTTCTCAGTTATATATTTATCCCCTTTCGAATACATTCCTCTAAGTAAGTAATGTATCATTTGCGCGCAATGTATCGTACAATCAAAAAATATATACGAGAGCAATGAAAAAATCAGAATTTTTATAATTGAGAAATTTTTCGAAATATAATATAATTAACCCTCAAATATATGAGATTTCTGTACTTTATACATATTAAATTCAAATGTATATATAGGGAAAAGAGAGGTCAAAAGTTGAGGAGCATCTTTAAAATTATTGAAGTACGTATAACTTTTGGGAACTCGAATAATAAAACATGATTGGCCCACCATAATTAGAAATTTTAAATTTGGACTATCTCTTAAAATTGTTCTTTTTCATATGAATAAAGACCTCCTAACACAATTAATTAGTAGCTGTCAACAGCTAAACCTATATAGTATAAAAATGTTTAATTTCTATAAACAAACAGTGTGAAATTTTTTTTCTAAATATTATCTTGCTTATTAAGTTAATTACAACTTTTTTTTTTTAATACAAAGTATTTTTCAAGTTGTTTAATTTCTTGGTAGAAGTAGCTAGCAACTTTATAATATTGTAATTTCATAAGTAAAAAGTTTGAGATGAGTAAATGTACGTAAACCTTATCCTTATTTTTCTGCGATAAAGATCGAAAGACTGTTTTCAATAGATTCGAAAGAATATATACTCACCGAAATGTCATGTCCTCTATTCTTAACAGTAGCATTGCATAGCTTGTAATGTCTTTTATCTGGCTTTTGAATAATTCTAACTCTTTCATGTGACATATCAATTGGAGATTGCATTTCTCCATTATTACAAGCTTCCCATTCTTTCTTCAATTTCCCCCACATTTTTGGACCTTTTTCACTTTTTTCACCATAATCAAACTCCCTCTCATCCTCTAATAAAATCACAAATATCATAAACCAAATATCAATAAATCAAACAATATAATTACAAAGACATATTATACATAATTACAAAGAACAGTTCTATGCATTAAGCTCATAGTTGAATATAAGAGAAAATTTTAGCTAGGTTGTTGAATTCCTTTACATTAAGTTTTCTAATTCCGCCACTATAGTCTATAGCTTTGAGCAAGGTACGAGAAAATATCAGATCCCATTGAAATCTAATATATAAAGCCTTAGATCGATTCAATGTCATCTCATAACTTTCTCAAACCTTGCTCAAAACGAAAGGTTAATGCATTGAACTACGTTTTTCTTCTTTAATATCAAAAAAACAAAAGTGTTGTAGTACTTACCAACTTCTTGAGCTTTAATAAGTGTAGCGGAGAAGAAGATGATGATGAATAAAACAGATAAATATCTTTGTTGCCTCATTATTAGAATTATTGCTACTTTTTTTCTTTCTTGGAGATGAAGAAAATGTAACAAATTTTAATAAGAAGAGGGTTACCTAGTTGGGCTTTATATAGATGGAAAAAAAAACTATGGTGTAAAATATAATTTCCTATGTGGCTGCCACATGAGACTTTCCTATGACTTTCTTTTTTTCAAATCTTATTGGACAAATTAATTATCAATACCAACGACCATATCACGACAAATTAATAATAAAGAAAAACAACAAGTGGAAAAAGAGAAAAAAATGACAATATTGCTTACGTTTGGGTAGGGCTCAAATCAATATTTCAACTATACTTTTGAGTATATTTGATACTCCACTCCCAATTTATATGATACAGTTCATTTTTCGAGAGTTAAATAATTTAAGTTTGACCTGAAATTTGCGCATTAAATTTTCAATTTTTTAAAAATGAAATTTATATATTTGTAAACTACGTAAAAAGTACTAAAAGTCACAATAATTGACAATCCAAAATATTTAAAAGATATATGAAAAATTTACAATTGAAGATAAACTTATTTGAATCTCAAAATCTGAAATGTGTCACATAAATTGAGACGAAAGGAGTACTTTAAAGTTTACCAAAAGATAAGCACTTTTTACTTTCGTCAAATATTATAATTGATTTTGTTTGTTAAAGTTGAGGAAAACTACGAAAAAAAGATTTAACCAAAAGCTTAGATCGAAAATAGCATAAAATGCACCAAACTCTAGACACTAGATAGCAAAAATTTCAAAAAAAACTACAATGGCAAAGTGAAATCCTAGATTTCCTGTCTTTTACTACCTCATCTAAGGGCGGTGCTAGTCAGGTAGGATCGAGGAGGTTCAATCTCCTCCAGGCTCCAACACTTCATTTTTAGGCCAGGAACGAAAAATGAAATGTTGCTTAAAGCTTCTCTAGTAGTGAAATCCGGATGCTTGTAGCTCAACTATATTTAATCTCAGGAATCGATGTCCCAAAAACACTAAACTTATGCATATAAGTATATGTTAAACCATTTTCAACTTTCTTGTATGTTTTCTTCTTTCATATTTTAAACTCTTTTAGTAAACATCCTGATTTCACTAGTTGATAAAAAACTTTTTTTTTTTATATTTGTGTTAGTTAGGGGTAATATGAATTAGTAAGACCATAATTGACAAAATCTAGAAGGCCTATCATTCAAGACTAGTCAACGTGCGTTGATTAGTATTTCTTATTAAAAAAAAAGGTGTTTTAAATTCGAGTTTTCATATGAGTTTTAGTATAAAACATAGATTATTAAGTTTCAGAGTAATTATAAAATAATTACATAAAAATCATAACAAAGTTGATTTGTTACTGGTTAAAGCTTATTACAATTACAAATTATATTACACAATATTAATTTTTTTTTATAATATCGACGTATATAATTAAATCTCTTGAAAATTATGTGTCAAATTCAATCGCCCAATAACCCTTAGAGGTTTAAAAGGTTTATAAAAGCAAGATTAATGCCAGCTAAAAAGTATTAAAATGCACTAATAATCACTTCAATAATTAACGTAGACTGCACTAAAATCCAACAGAGAAAGGATAAATAAATGTTGAATACGTTCCATAAACATAAAGGGATATTTGATTGATGCATTTCCCTACCATAATAATTTATAATGAATCCAAATTAAGAATATGGACGACGACTCTTATATTCATGTCTATTACTATTTTTACGTAGGTTAGCTCTTGAATATTTTAATAATATGACTTTTGGATAATTTTTTTTTTTATGATATGGCTTTTGGACGAATTTTTTGTGGAATCTTTATGGAATTGTAGGGAGTTGGGGGAACAAATAAGTATTGTCTAACCATTTTTAGAGTGACTTCTGAACATTTATGGGCCAATTTATAGGAATTAGACGATCTTCTCAGTTTTTCGTGTGTGTTAGCCGATGAATATACTGGTAATATGGTTTCACGATGATTTTTTTGTGAAACCCTCCGCAGGGAGTTGGTGGAACAGTACGTATAGTTTCACCATTTTTAGAGTGAATTTTGGGCAATTAGGGGTCAATTTACAGGAATTATAATTTTTTCAGTTTTTCGTATGTGTTAGCACAAGAATATTTTGGTGATATGATTTCCGAACAAATTTTTTGTGAAACCATTATGGAACTCTCCATTGAGTTGGGAGAGCAGTACGTATATGCTCACAATTTTAGAGTGATTTTGGGGAATTTAGGGGCCAATTTACATGAATTATGTAATTTTCTCAGTTTTCGTGTGTTAACACCCATAAATCTTTTGGTGATATGACTTCTGAACGAATTTTTTGTGAAACCTCTATGGAACCCTCCATAGGGAGTTGGGGGAGCAGTATGTACAATCTCACCATTTTTAGAGTGATTTTTGGGCATTTATGGGCCAATTTACAAGAATTAGATGATTTCTCAATTTTTTGTGTGTTAGCCCATGAATATTTTGATGATATGACTTACAAATGATTTTTTTGTGAAACCTTTACTAACCATTTATTTCATATGTAAATAAAATTTATAATTCATATCATTACTTTTAAATCATTTATATCACATATAACTATTATTATCACCAAGATAAAATTTATTATAACTTCAAATCAACTCCTACTTTACCATTTATATCCATCAATTTTTATTATTTTTTATCAAATTTATTTACCAACCAAATTGACCAACTAATGGCTAAAAGTAACAATGTTGGTTCGTCTTTTTGGTTATATGATCGAGAAATGCAAGTTTAGTGTGAGAATGTTGTTTGTGATATGTGTGAATATATTAAAAATTAGTACACTACAACTTATGTTCAATTTTATTTTTTATTGAATTAAAGTTTGATCAATAAATGCTGTATTTTTTAAGAATAGCTTTGGGATAGTCATGTGATTTTATAAACTTTTGCTTATTTGATATGCTTGTATAAAAGATTGGGGATGATTTTAATAGTTTTACAACTTATGAGTTTTTATGTTTAGGGCTTACCCATCGGTGGCCCCCTAAACTTGGCACGATCTTTCACTTAGACACCTCAACTAGGCTTTGTTCATTTTAGACACCTCATGTCACACCCAACTGTGTCAATTTGACACTTTCTGCTGAGATGGCATAGCAAGTGTGATACACTCACTAGACGCGCGTGAGAGCCTCATTTTACTAAATTTTAATTTTTTTTTTCTTCTTCTTCCCCATTTTTTGGCTACCATTTTCCAAGCTTAAACTCTTTCCATGGTGAAATAAATTTGACGATGTCACAAACAAAAAGTGAATTCTAGCGCCCATAAATATTAAGCTTAAATACTTTCACTTATTTTGTTGTCCTTCTTCCTCCTCAAAATAATTTGAGAAAATCAACATAAATTTCAAGAAGAAAAAAACACTCAGAAATGGCAAGAAATCATATTTTCAATTATCAAATCCTTCATTCACAACAAACAATTTTAGCATTCCAATCCATTTGTATGCCTTCTCACATCATAATCACAGAAAAAGTCCAAATCAAATAGATAAGCTATATAATTTTTAGTAGAAAGTTTGGGACACCGATCCATATTTATGTACCAAAGAACCAAATTTTGACTTGCATTGACCCAGAAATTCAGCAAAAGAGAAACAATAAAAAAAAACCCCAAAAAGGTTAAGCAAATGCATTACCACATTCACCAAATCAAGCATTCAAACATCAATCTATTAGAAGAAAGACGTTCTTATCTCACAAATTCACAAAGTGACAAAAACAAACAAACAAAAAGCTTCTTCTTTTGACACATTTGGGTGGGGGAGGGTCGGGGGTGGTGGTGGGTGGAGAAGAAAATCTGAGTGAGAGAGAGGGGTTGGGGTTTGAGGTGGAGGTGGGTAGTAGAGAAGACAATTTGGGGGTGGTGTGGGTATAATTTTCTTTTTATTAAAAGTGTTTTTTTATAAAAATTATTTAGTTAAAGAAATGCCACATGTCAATGAGTCATTGGTAGTTTTTTTTCCTACTCAAGATTCATCATTTAATATATATTTTTTTTATATATATATGCCATGTGTCTTTATTTAATTCGTCACTTTGACACGTCATCAACGAGTGTTTTACACACACCTTACAAATTTGGCAGATTGTCGAGAAAGTATCAAAATGACACAGTTGGGTATGACATGAGGTGTCTAAAATGAACAAAGCCTAGTTAAGGTGTCTAAGTGAAAGATCATGCCAAGTTTAGGGGGCCACCGATGGATTAGCCCTTGTTTTTATATTATTAGTTCATATGAATTAAATCCTACCCATAAAGTGTAAAAACAACTATTGATAATTAATGAGTTTATCCAAAAAAAAACAAGCTGGTTTATTCTACAATAAAAAGAAATAATAAGAAAAGATTAGTTATAATGGAGTGTGACGAGCAACTTAAGAGCAGCCTCTCTTTGATTTTTTTTTGTTTGTTGTCTTATAGAGTAATTAATTATCATTTCTTATTAGGAATATAATATATAATAATAGATTAATTAGCTTTAGGAAATATATATATATATATATCAAAATAAATTCAAAAATCTTGAAGATCGGTATAGAGATCCTAATTGATCTTTGTATTCAAATGATTTTAGGTCTGTTTGAAATCATGATTTGAAACCATGATTTGAAACCATGATATCAAATCATATTATGAAATCATAAAATAAAGTTGAAGTTTTATTTGGACTTGCAATTTAGACTTTTTATGTAGTAGTATGTTTTCTCATAAACATAAGGGCTAACCCATCGGTGGCCCCCTAAGTGAAAGATCGTGCCAAGTTTAGGGGGCCACCGATGGGTTAGCCCTAAAAACAAATACTATTGTTTTAGCATGTATTTACCATATTTTTCATCTTATATATTTAGTTTTTTTTTTTTTGAAAAATTAATTACATGCAATCATCATTTAGATAATCTGATAATACCAAAAAAAAAAAAAAACTTATGTTGTCAACGTGGAGAAGTTAAATTTCGATAAGCTATAAGCTTAAGTTGGTTAAACTTGAAATGAAGGAGACATATTATTGTAAATGTTTAAGTTATATACCTTGTTAGTATAATATATATATATTATTAGGTCATCTTTATCTGTAGCTAGTAATATGACGTATTTTTAAAATTATACATCTCACATTTTATGAAAACTCACTTATAAATATCCTTTAAATAATTTAACAATGTAAATTGTTTTTTTTTTTACTAATGATGTATATGACTTAAACTCTTTTGTGGTATCCTCCGATCAGATCTAGATGTGAACCTGGAACTTGCCACTATGGAGAGAAATGAATATGTCAATTACTACTCTCGTTTTTTTTAGATCATTAATTATCCAATGATTTTAAAAGATAGATGATTAATTTATCAACATTATTATTATCTTAATTAATTAGAACTTGAATCATATTGCTATTGGCTAATTAAGCAATACATATCAATATATCATCGTCTTATAAGTTAAAAGCATATGTCTCCCATCTATTGGAAAGTTTAGTGTATAAGTTAGAAGAATATATATCGTGATAGATGCACATTATTTATTTATTATTGTTAATTGTACTTAAAGAACTTAATAACCTTTAAAAGACTATGAATTATGAAAACATGCAAAATTTAGAATTGAAAAAATTATATTAAAACAAGGATGAGATTTTCTAATCAGTAAAATGAAAACATGCAAGATTTTCTCTTGGCAGCCAAAAGGCCTTTTTGTACGTAGGTTTGCCCATATGCACTCTTTTGATCGAATAAATAACTTCCACTTGGTTTGGGTGTAATTAAAAAAAAAAAAACCAGTAAAATGGGCACTTAAATAATAGGATAATATATTTAATATATAGTTTGTAATGTTGGTGGGAAAGACGGCCAAATTGACTTGTTTGAAGACAAAGAACTTTAGAGTAAATAATTATTCTCTCCGTCCTTAACTTATATGATGATATTTGACTGATACGAGATTTAAGAAAAAATAAATCTAAATTACAATTAAATCATCTTTAAAGTACATATATCCGTAACGTTATTTTTTCACATTACTTCAAAGATAGTGGAGTATTTGTTTGTGCAAGCCATCCATTAAAAAGATGAAATCGTTGAAGTATATAAATTATACTAAAATAAAGAGAAAAAAGTAAATCAATTGTCTAAAATTTGTAGTAGTGTTGTTAAAGATAAAATTCTCTATGGATTAATTTAATGACAAACAAGTAAAGTTAAAAAAAGAATTAAGTTATATGTACTGATAATATAAAGTATTTTTCTATTAGTAGTGCAATTTAACTTGTTATAATAGGTTCTTAATATATTTTTTAATAATTATATCAGGCTAAGATATTTGACTTTGTCGTGGCAAGAATAACAAGAGGACAACCTTGACATGATTGCGAACATTGCCCATTGTCCAAGAGGGATGAACGTGTTCGTGTTCGTGTGTGCATCTATTTTAAAAAGTTGACACACTGAAGTTGGCTAATGGCACAAAAGGGTACCGTTCGTGGGTGGTGGTTCAACAAATTGTGGACCCTTTCACCTAGTTGAGCTGAGAATGGTAAAATTTGTAAAGAAACATATTATGAACCTAACTCAACCCCATAATATAGCGGATTGTCTAAGTCCATATAAAGAAATCAAATCTCCCATCCCTAGCTGATGTGAGACACTCAACATACACCCTCACACTCGAGGTTGGGCATCTGGTGCATGAGCAATTTAATATGGGATCAACATCGATAATCGATAAACTATGAATTGGAATGGGTCTGGCCTGATATCATGTTAAAGAAATGGATCTTAGATCTAACTCAACCCCAAAGCTAGTTTATAACTAAGTGAAAATTGTCAAAATCCATATAAGAAGACCAAATCTCCCTTCCCTAGCAGAAATACCCCTTACGTTATCAACGTGGAGAAGTTAAATTTCCATAAGCTATAAGTTTAAGTTGCTTAAACTTGAAATGGAGACAGATTATTGTAAATGTTTTAAGTTATAAGTATAAGAATTTTTATATTATTAGGTTATTTTTATCTGTTAGCAAGTAATATGACGTATTTTTAAAATTATAAATCTCACATTTTATGAAAACTTATTTATAAATAATCTTTAAATAATTTAACAATGTAAAAAAAATCTTTTTTACTAATGATGTATATGACTTAAACTCTTTTATGGTATCTTTCGATCAGATCTAGATGCCAACCTGAAACTTACCATTGTGAAGAGAAATGAATATATATGTCAATTACTGCTCTCGTTTTTTTAGATCATTAATTATCCAATGATTTTAAAAGATAGATGTTTAATTTACTAAGCAATACTTATCTATAAATCATCTTATAAGTTAGAAGCATATGTCTCCCATCTATTGGAAAGTTTAGTGTATAAGTTAGAAGAATATATATCGTGATGGATGCACATTATTTATTTATTATTGGTAATTGTACTTAAAGAACTTAATGACCTTTAAAAGATTATGAATTATGAAAACATGCAGAATTTAGAATTGAAAAAATTATATTAAAACAAGGATGAGATTTGCAAATCAGTAAAATGGGCACTTAAATAATAGAATAATATATTTAATATATAGTTTGTAATGTTGGTGGGAAGGACGGCCAAATATCCTTGTTTGAAGACGGAGAACTTTTAGAGTAAATAATTATTTTTTCTGTCCTATATGATGATATTTGACTGACACGAGATTTAAAAAAAATAAAATCTAAATTACAATTAAATCGTCTTTAAAGTACATATATCCGTAACGTTATTTTTTCACATTACTTTAAAGATAGTGGAGTATTTGTTTGTGCAAACCATCCATTAAAATGATGAAATCGTTGAAGTACATAAATTATACTAAAATAAAGAGAAAAAAGTAAATAAATTGTCTAAAATTATCTATGGATTAATTTAATGACAAACAAGTAAAGTTAAAAAGAATCGAGTTATATACATCGATATTATAAAGTGTTTTTATGTTATTAGTGCAATTTAATTTGTTATAGTAGATTCTTAATATATTTTCTAATAATTATATCAGGCTAAGATATTTGACTTTGTCGTGGCAAGAGTAATGAGAGGACAACCTTGACATGATTTCGAACATTGCCCCATTGCCGATGTGAGACACTCAACATATTGGACATCTGGTGTGTGAGCAATGGGGACCAACATCGGTAATCGATAAAGTATGAATTGGGATGGGTCTGGCCTATACCATGTCAAAATATCCCTCCGGGCTAATATTAGCCTAAACTTTATTACAGATAGTCATTCCCCCGTTCCTTTAGTCTTCTAAAGGGCACTAACACCATGAATCAAGAAAATCCGAGTGATATACATATAAACTTTGGCTCATTGGTCCCTTAGGGAAAATCATCAACATACAAAGTTACTCGATTGTCAGTGCACATAACATAAACTCGAAGCAAAAGTTGGAGACAGTAATATGTACTATTCAATCTGTCTATACAGATATCAAGATTCTTTGCATTCCTTGTAGTAATAATATTGTCTATGGGGGATAACAAGAACATAGGTTTGAGCTACAAAAGTACATATGATGTTCCATCCTGCTTTGTTCATATGACCAACTTGGAATCCAATCCAATAATGTTACTTCATTCGAAGAGTACGCGAAAAAATCAGCAGAGGAACAATCACCTTTTTCAGAATAGGTGTCTTCACTGTTGGATGATGAATTTAGGACAGTATCGCGTTTTAAAATCGATGATCTTTGTTCTGAATTACCTGTGCTATTCCCAGAGGATTCTGTCAAATGGAAAAAAAAGAATCATATGTGAGAGAAGGCACACTTAGGGAACAAACACAATATCAACAAGCAGAGTATTTTCTAGTAGACCTTGTTTATAAGTTACTGTTTTCTTTCGTAAATGACTTCTCCAGTAGTTCTTGATTTCGTTATCAGTTCTTCCAGGCAATTGTTTAGCAATCTTTGACCACCTGTAACGTTGATAAAACTTTTAGTACTAATAAGCCAAGCAGAAAAATCTTATCCTGGAAATGCTGAAGATGTAATTCTGTAAATAAGATGATCACAATTCAACGTGGTATTAGAGTAGGCAGAATTTCATATATCCTTAAAAGTTTCTTACGAAGAAGAAAATTAAGCCTACTTGTTTCCAAACTGTTTCTGAAGACGGATTATCAAACGTTCTTCATCTGCAGTAATATGACCGTGCTTTAGATTTGGGCGGAGGTAGTTCAGCCATCTCAATCTGCAGCTTTTTCCGCTCCTCTTCAGCCCTGTATGAACAGAGTTATATGATATGATTATCTAATGGATGTTTCAACTTTCATTGCTTCGACTTGAATTATATATGCGAAAAAATGTCAAAAAACATCTAGTGTATAACTAAATCATACCTGAAGTTTTTGCTAAGGCATCCCAACGACGTTCACCAAAGACACCTACCATCATAGACAGTCTCTCATCTTCCTCTTCGAGCCATTGTCCTCTTCGCAATTCCTCTTCTTGCATGGTTAATTGAGAAGCCATTACTGACTATTTATGGTTGCCACAAACTAACAAAGTTACCCTCCTTATATAGGATGCCAATGTGGCTAAAAAGAGAAAAAGAGTAAGTGGAAAACATAAGTTTATAATGGAATACCAGCATATCATCACAAAAGATAAATTCATCCTCTCAAGGCTTACATTGGGTCAACAAAGGAGTTTTTGAATTTTATATACATAAAGAGTGGAGTTCTATCTCCCTTTTTACATCACCAGTACACACAGGTTGTCTGCTTAACACTACACTGGGCATAAAGATTTTGTCTCATTCATCACAGTAATATAAACTATAAGCTCTAATTAGGCATGTGGTTAGATAGAAAATTCAAGATAAGCATGAGGTTTTGGTGCATTGCAAAATCCAATATATTATCTACTGTGGGGCAACAAAATTGTATTGTGCTCAACAGCTTTTTCCATTGAATTGAGACACTAATACAAGTTGAACTTTGTCACTGTTATGAAAACTACTCACTTTATTAAACCTGTAAAGATAGCCCCCAGCTTTCATAAAAATGGAAAGGTTGGATCACCATAGATAATAATTTCTCTGGTACATTGTATCGTGACACTTCGTTTAACATGTAATTCTCTTTTTTATTCATGACAACATGGTGTTCTGATCAGCTAGTGTGTACCTCGACTATTCTATCAAGTACCTGCTACCTACTACCAGCCGTAACCAGCAGAATGTAAAGCAGTGTAACAAGGATTAATTTGGCAAGATTGCACTTGCTCTACCACCATTATCATCCTTATTTGACAGTCAATTTGTGACCAAAGTAAGTGATTCTGCAAAGCAGGTGTTCATAGTGTATTCTTTTCTTTTTTTTCACATGATGATAGGTGATCTTAGGTGTATTTATATGCCTAAGTTGTCAATATTTGCCCATGAATTGATTGAAGTAACGAATGATCTTGAGTCTATTAGCTTGATTTCGTTATACTTGCGATATTATGCACTAAAACATGTGATTAGAAGTTTCAGGAACTCTCAAGGAGATTGGAGTCGAATTGAAAGAAAAGATGCAAAGATATGTTGAAAAGAAGCTAAGACTGAAGGCCCCAGGGCCAGGCGCACTGCTAGAGGCAAGGCGCCAAGGGCCAACATTCAGAGAGGCCTCTCAGGCGCTCTGAGAGCCGCGACGCGCCAAGGCCCAACATTATGGGGCCTCTGAGAGGCGCGACGCGCCAGAGTGGAAACCTCAGAGGTGAAGTTTGGGCGCGATGCTAGGAGCGACATGCCAGTGGGATCCCGACTTTTCCAGCTTAAAAGTATTAAAAAAGGATTCCTAATTGTAATAGACTTTGGCTCTAATTTTCATACCATTATAAATAGACCCTTAGGGCTCCATAATTAGGGTTCGACATTATTTTGGTGTGCAAGAGCAAGATTCGTCTTTTGTAATAGGTTTTGATCTTCTAAACTCTTCTATTTTCCGGAAATCGCATGAACAATTGTATTTTGTGGTTTTCTAATAGCATGAGTGGCTAAACGCCCTAGTTCTGGGGCTATAGCTACGAATGGATTGTTGATTATTAAAGGTTTTATGAATTAATTCTTGGTTGTCATTATAAGTTACTTCTATATTCTTGTTTTAGTATTTTATGCTTGATCACCATAAGATAAATACACTGTCTAATCTTAAAATCGAGAGAAAAGGGATTAGATAGACTAGAGAATATAGAGAGCTCGATCGACCCATTTGATTGAGGTGATTTTTGTTTAGGAGTGACGCCCGGACAAACAACTTGCTTGGTTACGAAATAGGATGAAATATAAATGCTCGCCAGTTAGTCTATTTATCCCCGCTCAACGATGTTGTTAGATAGCTACCTGGAGTATGCGACTAGAGGTGTGTAGCCCAACTCATACAATTAACCCTATAAACCAGTAACTTGACAACTGAAATTCGTTCTAAGCCAATAATATGGTACATGAGATTCATGGCATGTTGCAGCCCTGGAATTGTCCTTTACTTGCTTGAAACATCATCTTAAAGTCATTCACATTTAGTTACGTTTATTTAGTTCATAATTAGTAGGAGCTAACAATCAATCATCAACTCTTGAAAATGTTACTTTTACTTTTATTTGTAGAATTAAGTGTTGAATATAAATTGATCATAAGTCCCTTGGGAACGATAACTCGTTTATTAAAGAATCTATATTACTTGTGTGACCACGTACACTTGCATGTATATTGGGGAGCAACAAATTTTTGGCGCCGCTGCCGGGGACTTAGAAATTGATTTATATTCAATCTTCTTAAGTCTACAATTAAAGTATTCAAGAATTAATTACTTGATCTTAGCTTGTTTATTGCAGGCACTTGACTTTCAGGTTTGGCTCGAAAATGAGAACTTGTCGAACCGTACAACGAACCCGAAAGAGTTTTACGCCAGCGCAGGAAAATGGCGAATCAAGGACGACATGGAGAATTGGGGTTAGGTCTTCCGGGAAACATTGATGATGATAATTAAGATAACTTGAATAACCCAAAAAATGTAAATAACCAAAGGAACCCGAATAACCAAGAAAATTTGAATAACCAATGAAGCAAGCCCGTGATGACAGTGTCGTGGCAAGAATGTTCGATATGGCAGAGCTGCAGTTGTGGATAGGTGGACGCCCGGTTACAGATGAGGAGATGGAAAACCTGGCAGATCGCTATCCTTTGACCGAGAGTGCAACGTCCTATGCAGGACTGATCCCGCATTTCTGGAGCCTCTGGATGATGATGAGGCTACTGCTGATGAGGTGATGGATGATGAGAAAGATGATGTTGATGATGAGGAGGCGAATGCCTTGATGGTGTTCGATGGCGGTGACGACGAGGCCTAGAGGCCCGATGAAGTATTCCTAACTCTATATTTTGCTTTAAATTGTGGACTGAGGACAATGCTTATTTTTAAAGTGTGGGGTGGGGTAGTATGTCTCTGATGTAGATAGTTGTTTACTGTTTTATCGACTCTAGTGTTAGTTTTAGTTTTTAAAAAAAAAAAATTGGGTTTTTCAGCGTTTGTTTTCGGTACTTTTACTGAGGATTGTCCCTTTGAACCGACTAGGACTAGTTTACTGCTTTAGTGAGTCTTAGAGTCGTCATAGGAGTGACAATTCCCAATGATGGATGGATAACGACCGTCTTAAGGGAAAATTAGTCACATAGAAGAGTAAGATTGAGAAACCAACCTTAGTCTTTTGAAACTATGTCCGAAAAAGTTAGCCAAACGTCAGGGGTAGTCACAATTGGAAAAGTGAAATAGAATGTTAACATTGTAATAAGCATGTGTTCTTAGTTTGACTCTAAATAAAATAAAATAAATAGGCTTAATTGTGTAGTGATACCGTAATGCAAGTTGTATGAACATGTTAGTTGGTATGTCTGTATATGTGTCATGATGTCATGTGTGGTGAGAGTTGATTGGTTCTTGCTTAACTTGATATCTAGAACTTGCCTTGTGTGTGATTGAATTAGTAGCTTGTATGACTTAGGGAATGTGATGGAGGCCGTTTCTTTGATTTAACCAATTCTTGACTCTACTTTTATGCCTTCCATTGAAATTATCCCTAGTGAATCCCCATTGAGCCCTTAGCCTTGTTTATTGATAAGCCACATGGTAAGCCGAAACCCGTTTGTTTGATACCAAGTCTTTTGATCCTAATAAAATTCTTAATGCACTATGTTAAGAAGAAAGGTTGAAAATTGTTGGTTGATATAATAAAGGGTGAAATGCTACATTGTGTGGAAAAGAAAAGGATAGTTAAAAAATTTGTTTTGGCCCTGATCCTTAGTGACAATGTGCACCTCAACTCAATTGAGGATGGCTATTTCAGAACTATGCTCGAAACATTGGCCCTGATCCTATCAAGGATAATGTGTACCTTACTCGGACTTTAAAATCTAAAGTGAGGGTGGCTAGTGCAAAGGCATGAAAAAAAATATGATAGAGGGCGAAGATGGAGCAACAAAAAGGGGTAACATATTCATGAAGTGTGTACTAGGAGGAAAGAAAAGCTATGAAGGGTGGCAAAATAATGACATGTGCATTAGGGAGGTGTAGTCACTAAAATGATTCCTAAATATTTCCTCCCTTACCTTAAGCCAACATTACAACCAAATGAAAGTCCTCTTGATTCCTTGAGAAATACAATGCGAAAGTAAGAATACACTATTGGCAAGCTTATGGTATGTTGAGAAAAGTAAGAACTTCTTTTGTGAGAGTGAGTTGATTGTTTGAAAAATAGGCCTTGTTGATATTGCAATTGCTTGAGTGAAAGGCTTTACTAAACAAGAACAAGTGAGGGCATTTATGGCATGTGTTTGTATGAGTTTGCATTAGCCCGAAAAAATATTAAAAGAGTCATTTTTTGAGCATATGTTGTAACTTGGTGTAAATGTTGTGAAATGTTGCATCCATTGTGAACTACAAGATCATGATTAAAAATGTTTGGTTGATTTTAAGGTGGGTTCATAAATCCAAGGGTTGTGAAAAAGAGTTGATAGTCTAAAGATTGTTTGAGGACAAACAAAAGTTTAAGTGTGAGATGGTGATCTTAGGCGTATTTATATGCCTAAGTTGTCAATATCTCCCCATGAATTGATTGAAGTAACGAATGATCTTGAGTCTATTAGCTTGATTTCGTTATACTTGCGCTATTATGCACTAAAACATGTGATTAGAAGTTTCAGGAACTCTCAAGGAGATTGGAGTTGAATTGAAAGAAAAGTTGCAAGGATATGCTGAAAAGAAGTTAAGGCTGAAGGCCCCAGGGACAGGCGCACTGCTAGGCGCGGGCGCCAAGGACCAACATTCAGAGAGGCCTTTCAGGCGCGACGCGCCAAGGCCCAACATTATGGGGCCTCTGAGAGGCGCGACGTGCCAGAGTGGAAACCTCAGAGGTGAAGTTTGGGTGCGATGCTAGGCGCAACACGCCAGTGGGATCCCGACTTTTCCAGCTTAAAAGTGTTAATAAAAGATTCCTAATTGTAATAGACTTTGGCTCTAAGTTTCCTACCATTATAAATAGACCCTTAGGGCTCCATAATTAGGGTTCGACATTATTTTGGTGTGCAAGAGCAAGATTCGTCTTTTGTAATAGGTTTTGATCTTCTAAACTCTTTTATTTTCCGAAAATCGCATGAACAATTGTATTTTGTGGTTTTCTAATAGCATGAGTGACTAAACGCCCTAGTTCTGGGGCTATAGCTACGAATGGATTGTTGATTATTAAAGGTTTTATGAATTAATTCTTGGTTGTCATTATAAGTTACTTCTATATTCTTGTTTTAGTATTTTATGCTTGATCACCATAAGATAAATACACTGTCTAATCTTAAAATCGAGAGAAAAGGGATTAGATAGACTAGAGAATAAAGAGAGCTCGATCGACCCATTTGATTGAGGTGATTTTTGTTTAGGAGTGACGCCCGGACGAACAACTTGCTTGGTTACGAAATAGGATGAAATATAAATCCTCGCCAGTTAGTCTATTTATTCCCGCTCAATGATGTAGTTAGATAGCTAACTGGAGTATGCGACTAGAGGTGTGTAGCCCGACTCATACAATTAACCCTATAAACCAGTAACTTGACAACTGAAATTCGTTCTAAGCCAATAATATGGTACATGAGATTCATGGCATGCTACAGCCCTGGAATTGTCTTTTACTTGCTTGAAACATCATCTTAATGTAATGACCCGGAAAGTCATTAGTGGAAATTTTGAATATCCATTTAACTAGAGTCAACTAATTGATGGTTAATTATTAAATAACTAATTTTAGTTAATGCTTAATGGGTTAAGTTTATAATTAGTTTAATATAACTTGACCCATATAGGAAAATAATTTTTAGGGTTGAGAATTATTGGGTCATAATTTAGAAAAGAAAAGAAAGAGAAGGCAGCACTCACCTGTGCGGACGCGGCGTGAATACGGAAAGGGCAAGTTGTTCCTCTCCTCTCCTGTAAGTCGATTTCAAGTTATCCTTGCAAATTTGCATATAACTGCATTAAATGCTCTTTCATATGCCAACATTAATTGCACCTATATATATATATATATAGTTGACCGAATTGATGCTAATTGGTTTTGGAGTTTGGTGAAGGCAATCAACATTTATTATTATTATATTAGTATAATAGTAAGGAATTGAAGGTTGTGAAGTCATAATATTATATTAGTATAATAGTTCTTGGTGACTTTGAGAATTTAGGGGACAAGAAACAGTGGAACATTACAACGTAACGATGACATTAAGCGAAATTCATTTAAGGGTATTAAATTATTGATATGCCGTCAATTGCCATTTTGGGATGATTATTGGACAATTAATCACTGGGAAAACTAAAGTGATAAAAAGGAGGCGTGTGTGTAATTTCTGCATAATTGTTACTATTTTGGTGGGTTGTATCCATGTTGGTAATATATTTATATGATGATCTAGTTCTCGATTTATGATATAGGAGAAGTTGAAACTTAATTCTAAGCTTGAAACTTGGAAAAATAGGAGAGTTGACATGTTAATTGGCATCGAACTTAGGAATTTGATTATAAATTTGAGTGAGTTCTGTGTCTAGACTAGACACATAGTAATATGAGTGTTGTTAGTTTTGAAATCTTATATCATTATTTATTTGAATAGATTTTATGGATTTGAAAGCTCAACAAAAGGGGAAGACTCAAGTCCTGAAGTGATTGTTGATTAATTGAGGCAAGTGGATTTCTAAACTCTTGTTAAGTGTATGGAATTCATGTATTTTCTTGTAATATGTGTTTAGGGTAATGAGGCTTGGTGATGGGTTGACTTGTCCACATTGATTAATTCTAATGATGAAAAAGGGATAATAAAAGGCAATGTGATCAATTGTTTGTGTGATGTGTTGGGAATTGTTTGAAAGGCTTGTTAAATCATTGTTGATGTTGTATCTTGATTGTCTTGTTGTGAATTGTGCAATGTTATGAAAATGGTCATCTCCTCATTATTTGTGTGAACATGTCATTTGCATTGTTCTGAGACATGGTTCTGACAAGTGTTATGTGCATTGAGAAAGAATAAGAAAATAAAGAGGATGTACCATTTCGAGGGACGTATCGCTCGCCGCGATGGATACTATATAATTCGAGGGACGTGTCGCGCGCCGCGACGGATACTATATTTCGAGGGACGTATCGCGCGCCGCGATGGTTACTATTATCGAGGGTCGTATCGCACGCCGCGATGGATGCATGGACAGATATGTCCCCCATGGGTCCCGGACTGAGAGACAGCGGGTGTGTATCATTAGGTCAGACATGCATCACTATACTTGACATTGCATTTCATTGCATTGCACTTCTTTATTATTGGTGAACTTGATCTTGTGTGTTGCTGATCTTGTGAGTGCCTTTCTATGGAACTTGTGACTGATGAATTATTGAGCTTGTTGTTGAAGATATGAAATTGTTAGAGTGTTGTGTTGAACTATGTGCTTTGTAAACTTTGAACTGTTAGGTTGGGCTGGTTTTATACAGATTGTAGTTGTGAAGGTTCGGTTGAGGTGTAATGAGTACTTGTATTCTATCCCCTTAGCTCGTGTTTAGAGGTTTACTTGTTGAGTACCGTGTGGTTTGGTACTCACCCTTTGCTTCTACAAATTTTTGTAGGTTATGAGCCTGGATTTTTGTGGTACTTGTTATTCTCTTCTTTTTCGAGGCTTCTGGGAGATTTGTAAGGCAGTTGTTTGTCTTCTCAGCGATCCTTCTTACTCCTGTTTATGATCTTGTTCTACTCTAGAAACAATGTCATATGAGACTTGTATTTTCCTTTTGATTCAATTGTAATACTTTAGAGGCTTGTGCACGTGACAACCAGATTTTGGGGTATTTTTAAGTTAATTATGAAATTTCCGCATTTTATTGTAATGGGTGAGTGTTAGGCTGACTTGTCTTGGTGGGATAAAACGAGTGCCATCACGTCCATTTTTGGGTCGTGACACTTAAAGTCGTTCACATTTAGTTACGTTTATTCAGTTCATAATTAGTAGTAGTTAACAATCAATCATCAACTCTTGAAAATGTTACTTTTACTTTTATTTGTAGCATTAAGTGTTAAATATAAATTGATCATAAGTCCCTTGGGAACGATAACTCGTTTCTTAAAGAATCTATATTACTTGCGCGACCACATACACTTGCGTGTATATTGGGGAGCAACAATAGTCTGATACTTGGGAGATGTTACTGAATACACTGTAAATTTGAGCCTGTAATGAGAAGATAGCATAGGATCATTGACTTGCCACAAAATTTTCAAGCTATGTAACTTTAAGATGTAATTCGTTTTTTCAAAAAGCCACAATTCCGTGTAGCTGTCGAATGTACAGTAGATTTCAAGTTTTGAAAATACAAATAGGACCTCCTTAAATAGATAACATTTGTAGTAGGATTAACTGAATTGATGATCTCTATAACCAGCTTCATTAGTTTTTGACAAGCCTCAAAGTAGTTGATGTAACAACTGGTGAACTTCAGCCACTCCAACGGAAAGTACTAACGATCAATGAAAGATTTGTTCATAAGATCAACTGCAGAATCCATGAACTGCAAGCACAAAAAAACAACAGCGAAGTGTCAAAAAGGTAAAATGACACTTGCACGTACATACCCACAGGTCTATGCAAGAATCCAGCTACGAATGTGCATCTTTGTAATAAAAACTCTATTTTTCACATTCTTGACTGTACTTCTGATTGTCTAATTGAAAAATTTATGCTAGCTAGGAGGAAGGGGAGAGCAGCAGCAGCATCTTCTTTGTTAATTAGCCAAATACTCTTATGAGTGCAGTTATACTACCTACATTCACCACTTTGGTTATTGTTTTTGCAAATGCACAGGAAATGAAACTACCAACTCCACCTTCTTCAGAAATCAACATATTTTTGAAATTAGACCACCTTTCGTAAAACTTGATCCTTCACAAAAAGCTATTAAAGAAAGACATGTGTCATACTCTTAGTCGAAAGTTTTAGTGGTTAACAATTGGACAATTTTATTTGACTACAAAACCAAATGTATATACACATGCGCTCACGGATGTCAGTATGATGTCTATAATCACCAATACCCATCAGTCTTCGCTACAAATGAGGGATAGCACCTTCTTTTCTAACCATTCTGTTAGTATTCCCTCTTTAAACTATACTAGTCTTGAATCCACTGAGCAAATATAGCATGGAAAGCATGGTAACTTCCTACAGCTTTTAGGGCTACTCATTTGCTATATCCATATTCTGCAAATTTTGTAAGCTATTACATTGAAGTTCAAAAAAGGTTATAACTTTTGCAGGTAAAGCTAAATCAGTTCTGAGACAAGGCAGAAACTGCTCATGCAAAGGTTATGTGAAAGGAATGAAAAACTTGTTTTAGTGGCAATCAATAAATTAACTAACGAAACTAGTTGCTTGCATAAGATCTACACCAGTCACTGGATTTGTCTCAACAGGATTGTTCTTTAGATAATTGGAACAGTAAACTAGACAAAGTAAAAAATTTACCTTCCCAACTGACTTCAGTTCTCGCCCAACAGGTTCCATAAATTTCAAGTCGACTTCAATGGGCCATACCTGCATGCATATAAAAAGTAGGGAGTGTGAAAACTGAACGCCGGGACTTAATGAAGAGGCTCACGAGAAAAGCCAAAAACTAATTGAGATAACATATTTAGCACAGACAGCCAACTACCATAAGTAATTACATTTGCTCAATTCAACAAGTGTCATTCATGTGAGCTTTCCTCTCCCTCAACACGCAAAAGTAAAGGAATCTGATTTACTTCCTTACACTACTGATACGCAACATCATCATTCCCTTTCCCTAAATGTGCAAGGTGGTTTCAAGCCAAGCATCAATCCAATCTTTATTATACCTAACAAAGACAACTGGTAGAATTTCTAAATGCCAACTTAAATCCCCTCTGCAAAGTAGTCCTATCACTTAAAATATGCAACCATCAGACTGCAACATAGAAATAACAAAAAACACTTGACCTGCTGGCTGAACTAAATAACATCGTCACCAAAAGCAATTTTTTTCTTTTTTTTTCATTCCAACACCTAGACATGAAAATAAGACCCTCATATGCTTCACAGTGAGCACATGCACATCAATCTCTAATTACCAAACCCTACAAGCTAAGCATGAGCAATAACTCGATTACAGCCGCAAGCTTATGTTAAACAAATCACCAGTCGTCTCAAAGGATTCAGAATTCAATAAATAGTTTCGTGATAACAGTCTAAGAAGTGCAGCATCTAACTGAACAAAATTCTAAAGACAGAATTTACCATCTTTAGAGTATTAACTCTATCACTTTCTCCAACAAAGTCATAGTTCCAGTAGAGAAGTAAATCATTTCGGATTCTAATAGTAAGAATTCCATTGTCACTGTAGATAAAATAAAAAGAACAAGTTAAATTATAGAAGCACCTTAAGCCCCAGAAGCTTGATAGGTGGATTCTGTCCAGGAACAATGCAATCAGGGCCTGCTGCTTCTACTATTGCCTCCGTCCCCAATCCGCTACCAATTGGATCTGGATGCTGCAATTCCCAATCCAAAAAAACCACAAAGATTACATCTTTCGAAGTAACTCCCATACCCCCATCACCCCACCCCAAAGAAAAGAGAAAAAAATACCACACAAACAACTCAAAAATAAAAACTACCATATACAAATTTTAGAGAAAAGTGGAACTCACAAAATGAGAAACAACAAAACAGAAACAAATATATGACTGCAAAAAAAAAAAAAACGAACCTTCATGATAGAGAGAGCATAATCGGAAAGAGGGTTTTGAGGTATACGAAGAACAGGGGAATAATGAATTTTAGGGATGGGTTTTGCACCAGAAGAAGCTCTCCAAGGAACATCTTTCTGTAAGGCAGCAGCTCCTCCACCCATTTCGGCAATTTCTATATCTATGAATTCTTGGAAAACAAAAAAAAACCCTTTTTTCTATTGCAGAAATGAAATTTGTGGCGATAAAGAGGAAGATGAACAGTGAAGAAGAAGAAGATGAATATAGCAAAGCGTTAGCTACAAGAAGTGGCACTGACTGGATTTTCCTATCAATTTTTATCTGGGCTTTTTTTTAGTGGACGGAATCTATTTTTATCATAAGATATTACTATTTTATTTTTCAAAAATTAATTATGATTAATTGCTAGAAATTTATGTCCAAACACATAGTATTGTGAAGTGATTTTTGGTAAAGTTTTTTTTTTCACACCTAATATCTGATTCCACATTAGAGTTTGATTACTTTGGATAGAGTTTCATTAAGAGGAAAGCGCTCCTACCAAAAAATAAATATTCATACAAATTCAAACCCGAAACCTCAAAGAGCAACAACCCCATTTACTGCAACACTGAGCTCTCAAAATCTCGAGAAGCAGCAGTCACATTCACTGCACCACTAAACTCTCGAAACCTCGAGGAGCAACAACTTCATTCACTGTATCACATCTTTGCTGGTAAGTGATTTAAAGGTGATTTTGCATGTTAACTAATAGTGATCAAGTGTTGAAATTTTTTGTGCAAACACCTTATTTAATATAGTAAAGTGATTTAATAAGGTCAAAAAGCATGTTAATTGATCATGAGTAAATGTTTAAAAAGTATATACAAACGCATACTATCATGTATCTATTAATTTATCATAAATATTGAGGGCGAATAATTTTTTATCAATAAAATCACAACGTTCGTTTTAGCAATAAGTTTAGCAATAAGTAGAGTGCAATGACCGGAAGATGGTTGTTAGTTGTTACTACTTACACCAAATTAAGCATTTTATACTGATGTCACAGACTATAAGACTTCAACTAACACTCCATACGACACTCGACAACTTACTCAGGATCATGACAGAGCAGTTAAAATTTAAAGTGAAACACACATATCATTGATTAAGTGAAAAGTAATAAAAGCGTTTATGAAGTGAAAATACGGTACTACTTTCTGATACCATTGTCTAAACACTAAACTATGTGCAATGACCCATAAAAAAAACTATAAATAACCTGTAAACATGAGAAATTGTTGCCTTCAAAGTTCACTGAAGAATAAAAATTTCTCTAAAGAGGGCAAAATTACAGAACAAATTACACTTAAACAAACCATTCCTGAGCTGCAGCACGCGACAAAGCAGTTATCAAATACATATATGAGTTACACACGGCTGCATTGCCAGTCATCTTCAACGATTCAACACACTGAAACCAACGAACAAAAACTAAGAGAAATGAATACCAGTATAACAAATGGTCATGGTTGTGGTCCACATATCCAGTTTTGGATTTGGGGTCTAATCCCACCTTAATGGAACAGGAATCGCGATGAATGTGTCCTTTTTAGCGTCCTTGTGTTGCAGCTGCTGCTAATCTCTGCCATCTTAGTTCTCGCTGCTCTTCCAGTTCAGTGGCCCGGGATGCTTTCTCAGAATACTGTCTTTGGCACTCATCGAACAGATCAGCATCCATTTCCATGAACATTTTGCGAACATTTACAGTCAGCCCATGGATAGCTTGATTCCAATGATTATCTATGTTCTTTTGCAGAGCATAAAAAATGATCGGGAAAATGACATTGCGGTTCTGCGCGATCAATCCCACTATGTGCTCATTGTTCCATAGAAATAGAGCTCGTTCTGCAACCTGAAATATGAATTTGCTTCAGAAATACCACAAGATACAATAGATTGCCATCTCATAATCCTACGAATTATTATCAGATGATATCAAAATAAAATTAATATAAAGTGTAACTTACTACTAGAGCATTTCTCAACAGAAAGCTGCTGCAAATGCACAAATGAAAAAAAGGACGAAAAACAAAAAGAATGGTTTTTACTGCACAAGCAAATAATGTTTCCAATGTCCACATGAAATATTTTGATTCACACCTATACTTGAACATGTATGTGCTTAAGACATCTAGTCGGTCTGATCAGAAATAGACGTTGCAATTGACCTTCTAGGAAAGAACAAAAGAATGAGACAAATGGACATTTAACCAAAGAATTTCACAACCACCACCTCTGGAGTACACAGCTAAAAACCTGTTACAGTCAAAAGCAAGCCGACTCACAAAGAAAGAAACTCTAAATAGATTTTTTTTTAAAAAGGATTCACTGAGAAGTTCAACTGAAATCACAAGAAAAGAACTCAGAATCTGACCCTTACCTAGTAGCTAACTTTCTTGGGTAACAGGACAAGATTCTAAAGCTTGATTGGGTAAATGTTCCAGGACAGAAGTGGCCAAAAGAGTAACTACAACTAAGGCAGCCTTTCATAATCTTCCCATCTCCAATCCATGTTAGGTTCCTTAGCAGTTCAAGGAACTCAAGAAAAATTCAAAACAGAAAAAAGAAAGCACCTCTAAAAAGTGCAAGCTTATAATTTGAACTGAACTACTCATGCAGCAATAGTAACTAGCAACGAAGTGCTGCCCATAAAAAGGATAGTAAAGTAGAATACATCCATATCCAAGCTCACTCTATGCTTTTAACACATCTTCTTGTGCTTCTCACCACAAAGCAAAAAAAGAAAATAGCAAAGTCGCTTCAGAACAGGAAAAGGAATTTTTACAATTTCACCTCCTAAGCAACGTAGCAGAAACAAAGCACTAGAACCCTAACACTCATTCACTTAATCAAGGGAAACACTGAAACAATAAGCTGAGAAAATACTGAAAACAGATATATGCTCATAACACAGGTAGGCCATTTCACTCCAGCTTCTAGTCCTTCGAAGAAAGCATCCATCATAATCCTTGATGAAGGTTGATGATATTGTGATTGCAGGTAGTGAAAGGATAGAAATAAACCTGAACCTGTAATCACTCTTTCACCAAGAATCTTGGAAAGCTGGGATACTTGTTGGGTATAACAGTAGAAAGAACAAAATCTGGAAAAAAAGGAAAAATATTCGCTCGATTGGCCTCTCTATAGTAATGAATGCCCCTCTTCTCTTCTCTGGCGTCTAAAATGAACAACCCTTCACACCTATAATGGGGGTATTGCATAAATAGACAGGTCACTCTGTGGGATTGACAATCTTTGCTCTATAATGTTAGGTCCCAATCTTTGTTATGACCCTTAGTTATAAACCTACTTCACAAGCACATAAAATTATTGTTAAGGCAAGTGAAGGTGATGGAACACGGGCATTTGGATGTGGTTGAAGGAGAACAAAATTAATTAGTACGATAATTAACAGCACACATTCAAGGGTATTTTGTAATGTACATCAAGAAAGGGAAGACAACACAATTAGTTTCACTATTTCACTTCCTATTCCCCTCAAATTCTAGAAACTACCCAAGAATCTCCTAAAGCTATTAAGACATTGATTTAGCTACTCCCCTCCCTCAAGGCAGCATTAGACTACATGCCCGTTTGGATTAACTTATTTTTAGGTGCTTTTGACTTGAAGTTTTTTTAGTATTGGAGGTGTTTGGAAAGGTTATAAAGTGTTTTTAAGCACCATTTTAGGTCAAAAAAGTTTTAAAGTAAGTCAAAAGTTAAAAGCAGGGTACCATCTACTTATGACATCTAACTTTTGACTTATAAGTTAACTTTTTATAAGCCCATCCAAGCAGGCCCTATCCCTCCGTTTCAATTTGTTTAATCTTACTTTCCTTTTAGTCCGTTTAAAGAAAAGAATGTCTCCTTCCTTTCCTGGCAACTCTTTAATTCTAACATTCCACATGGCATGTTTAAGACTGCAAGATTAAAGGACATTTTAGTACATTCCGTATATCTTTAATTTAAGACCAAAAGATTCAAAAGTTTATTTTGACTTTCTTAAACTCCCTGTCAAGTCAAAACCAGACAAACAAATTGAAAAAGGAGGGAGTAATATTTTCACCATTAAAAAAAAAGATTTAAGTATTTTTTTTGTCCAAAGCCAAGAATACCCGAGGGACAATGGCATACAATTTGAAACTCGATGGACAATGGTCCGTTCCCTATACCCTTATCCACACTTAAATACCAGCTTTTGTGTATGACACGGAAAAAAAAAGGAGAGAAGGAACTTGTAATTTGTTGTCTCTCATTAATGATTAAACAACACCTTTCTGGAAAGATGCTCTAATAAAGTGTGCTCTCCTCTTTTTCATTAGCTAGAGCTTCAAAGTTTGTGGTTTGTCAATTAGAATCAAGTAGTCACTACTTAATCAAAATTAAAAAAAAAATCAAGTTGACACAAGTCACATTAGAATTTGCAGTTTAGCAAGAATTCTCTCATGCATAAAAACTTTTCTTTTGAATTAAAATATCCGTCTCCACTACTTTTTAACACTATTTGATGATACAACTGCAGAAGACAAAAGTAAAGAGGCTAGTACCACATATATTTAGAAAGCAAGCAACACAATGGAAAGCCCAGTGAAGCTCATATGGCATATATATCAAGGGTTGAAAGTTATGCACCAAGAAAATAAAAATAAGTGTGAAAAGTTAGCTGATCTCTTCTTGTTTGGTAGACAAGTTCTTACTGGCCAAAAGGTGATAACATAACCCTGAAGCTATGGTAACTGAAAAGGGTAGCTCCACCTCTTAAATTTGTTTTCACTTTCCCCTCAATAAGAACTAATACATTGGTCCAGAACAAATTGAGACAGCCAAAAAATTTTCCACTTAAATGGATTATGTACAGACATAAAATAAAGTAAAGCTTTTTTCTGAAACTTATTACTACCATCAAAGCACCACATTTCATTTTGATAGTACGCTATTGATCGAGTATGAGCAGTATAATGAGGAAATTCCTCTTTTGGGGAGTTATAAGTTACATCAACCCTAGATAATCAGCTAGGTGATGAGACCTCAGGAAGAAGGTACCCTCTATCTTGACATATAAATAGATGGCAGGCCAAAAGACGCTAACTAGACCTCTAATGTTACTCAAGCGCGAGGACAAAATGATTCACGTGTAACTATATTAGATACTGATTTTTGATAAAGCATTTGTGACATAATTATTTTATATGAACGATAGCATGAGCGCCAAGAATATGACAACACTCTTTCCATACAAGAAGTCAAGAAGCAAAAATGGTAGCTGATAAGACTAAATTTCTCCGCATTCTAATGTTCATGTGGCAGTTCTAAGTTGGATAGTAGAAGACAGTTGTAGCCTCGTGGACTTGCAACAGAAATAGCGGACAAGAAACTTATACTAGAATAGTTACGACAAAAGTAGTACTTGACAAAAAAGAAAGATATTTATGATAAAAACAGACTGGACGGAGATAGTAATGTGCAACTGTTAACAAACAATTTTGCTAAGAACCTACAACAACGTGATACGTCAATTGTCCTTTAGTGAAAATGGGAAAACGAGGACAAAAAAGCAGCCTACAGGGAGGGAGTACCGTCAGTAGGAAGTTAGCAGTATGAAAAAAGAAACTCATCTTTGTCATGTGGAAGATAATAGAATCTATGAAAAAGTCACAAAGCACATCCTCAAATCCAAAGAGTTTTTACTGATCCTCTCAGGCCTGCATAAGGTGCCTTCAGAGAAACATCCAATTCTTAGATTTATTTTATGATAATCGTAGTGTCCAGGTCAGCTTGCGCGTACCTCGACTAATTTCACAAGGCTACTATCTCCTACCAACACAAGTACCGTGTAACTCTGTCCACCAAAGCTTGGACAGATGGAACACCCAATACATGGATAAGTTAACGGAATATGACAAATCAGAAGGAAATACTATTAAAACTGGATAGAGATAACATAATGGCACACCGGAGAAATGCCAATTGTTCCTATCTAACCACTATCTACTTCATTTCTTCACTTATTAACACAGTTATACATGTGAACACAATCATTTGAAAATGCTTCTCCAGAAACAAACAAAAAAGAGTAAGAAAGAGCAACTTTATAGGATCTAACCAACCAAAAAAACAGAAAGCGCAGTCACATCAATTTTCTATTCTATCCACAGTTCAAAGCAAATGTATATTTAATCGACAATTGAAATGGATAAAAGCTGAGTTACTGATGAATAGTAAATTGATAAACAGAAGATGCATGAAGCAAATAACAAATAAACACTACAAATTTCCCTTAACCTGGAAGTGTGGGCTGTTAAGGCAACGAGCAATCTGTCTAAAAAGAGGAACCATGCAACGCTGAAACTCTGCCGCCTGTGTGGTCTCCAACACTTCTTCAAGCTCCTGAAGAAAGAGGACTTCTTTTTGGCAATTAGTGACAGGCCAGTATTTCAACAAACCCCTTATAACCGTATCAGACAACTTGTAATCCTTTTCAACAAACTGAACAATACAGTAGGATAACTGCTGATGATACATTGCAACCGATTTCGGCTTGTGCAGTGGTATGAGTGCCCGAACAAGGAATAGCTTGTGTTCCTCTTTCATGGGTAACGCAAAACCATTTATAATACTCCCTAGAATCTCTAGTAATTCACCTATCCCACTGTGCCTCTCTGTCTCATAAATAAACCTATAAAAGATGTTATTGATTCCCTTCCTTATAAATGGTCTATGCACCATAAACTTCCCATATACGCGGTGAAGTATTGTTTTCAAATACTCTCTTTCCCTTGGGTCCTCGGAATCAAACAAATCCAATAACTTCAATACAAATGAGTGATCAATAAAGCGTTTAGCTAACTTTGTATCAGTATCTGATGAAACCACATACCTCAACAGCAATTCATACACAAGCTGTAAATGAGGCCAAGATGGCTCGAGACATGGCTCATCCTCTTCCTGTTCCACATTTTCGGATCCTGTATTCTCATGAGACGCCGGAGGTAAACAACGAAATATATTCACTGATATCATCTTTACCATTTCTTCTTGATTACTTTCACTGATTTTTCCAGCACCAGATTGAACATAATCTACAAGCTCCACAAGTGTTTGCCTCTTTATCTCTTTCTCCCTTACCAATTTCATCGTATCAGTAAAATCAAACTGAAAACAACAAATCTGTAGTTTCCTAAAATACAAGACTTGACGTTCGGATATCGGCACATCACGAAACAAGGGAAGGTTCTCAATGTTTCCCGGTGCTGGAGCTGCAGATGTCATCACTGAAGGTGTCTGTTGTGATTGAATCGAATTCGTTACCATGTTTCCTCTCGAAGCATGATTCACCACCACATCAGACGTCGAAACATTGCCGGAATTCCTACCTCCCGCCGGCGGCGCGTGACCAAAATCAGATACTTCTGATTTAGGCACCTTTTTATGCCCTCGCTTTATGATATTTTTCAACATTATCCCTTCCAATCAATACAAAAACCCTAACTATAACTTTTACCTACCTATAGATTTCAAAAACCTCAACTAAAAACAGAAACTTTTCGTTAGCAAACAGAGATCAAGAAGATAAAAGAGCTTTAATAATTGCAATGTGTAGTTCACAAGTACCTGATTTTACCATACATGAAATCAAAATCTATAATCGGAGATGAGAAACATCACCGTCTGGAAATTTCAATTAGTGTGTAGTAACGGCGATCCATGACCGCCGGAGAACGGGAAAATGATCGGAGGGAGTGGAATTTTCCGGCGATCAATAGAGATAATGAGGGGTAGAAAAAGTAAAATAGATGTTACAGAAATTTGAAGTAGAAGAAAAGAGAGAGAGAGAGAGAGTGACGAAAGTGGGATAATTAAAAATTGAGGGGACGCTAATGAAAATGATGGATTGAAAATGCGCTTTTTTGACATTTCACGGAATATATTTTTCTTCTTATCCGTTTGTGCTAAGATAAGTTCGTTCAATATAATACACTGTCCGTTCGATATATTTTATTTAGACACTCAAATTAAATTTTACTCTTATCGAACATTTCAACAATTTCTAATAAAATATTTTAGTTCGATACCTTGATTATTTTTTTCTCTTTCTATGTGTTTTCATTCGCATATTATATAATTAAGTTAATTATATAGAATATATATATTATTTTATTCAATTATAGTATTTGGCTCAATGAGACGTAAAACTCTAGTTATTTTTAAATAAAATTATATATTTTATGTGATTAATTTAATTATTTAATAGATGAATAAACATATGTGCAAGATTATTTCTAAATTTGAATTGAAAGTGTCTAATTGAAATATTTTATTAAGAATTAAAGATATTTAATTGAAACTTGACCTAGTTTAGAATGTCTAAATGTAGTAATGTATTAAGACATTATATTCTATAAGAGATAATGATCAAAATATGTCTTGAACTATCTTCTTCTTCTTTTTTCGAGTTTCACATATGAATTATTAGTTATTTATTTTTCTCTTGATCTATCATCATTTATGTATTAATTATTAGTTGTTTCTTTTTTTATTTATTTAAACGACAGTAATAGTTCAAATAAAAAAAATTGATAATAAGATATATTAAATACATAAATAATAATACTTCAGTTTTTTTAGAAAAATAGGACAATTTAAGGTTGGAATGTCAACCTCTAAAATAGAAATAGTTCAAATATATTTTGACCACTTAACTCATTCTATAGTTAAACCAATTAATACTATCAGTATTATCAGATAAAGTCAACTGATTAAGAGTAGTATTAGTAGAAAGATGGATGAACTATTTTCCTTTTATTTTTTTTAGTGCTCATCAATTTCGATGGGCTCATGGTAAAAAGAACCTATGTAATTCAATATATTATAACTTGTTAATATTATTTTATGATATCAATCAATGTCATTTTAAAAGAGTTATATGTTATCAATTATCACTAAAATAAATAGTTCGACTTCATTATATTTCAGCATGAATTTATAGTTGCATTATTCTTTTACACATTCTTCTCAAATCCACTTATGAAATTACATTAAAAATGCGGAAGGAGTATTACAAAGGGAAAATTATACATAATGGCAAACTATTAATTCAAATTAAATGGTATAACCACACTTTGATTTAATTGTGCCCTGTAGCAAACTGTTTGTCAGTCGCCTCTCTCCCTCAAACTCTCGCTCGCCACTCTCCCTCTCTCGCTCGCTCTCTCTATCGCTCACCTCTCTCGCTTTATACAAACAGAAATGTATAAATTGTGTTTATGTTTGTATAAAGCGAGAGAAAATTGTATATACACATGCAAATACATATATCTTCGTCCTATACACTTATAATTATACAATACAAATATTCTCCTGTCCAGTTCTCTTTTGCCTTTCTCTCTTTCTCGCTTTATACAAACGCAGATTATACAAAATACAATGTATAATTTATGTTTGTATAAAGCGAGAGAGAGAACGATATTTGATATACAAACGTTTTATTTCGATTCAATTGTATACAAATTCAAATTTTATACAGATATACAAACACATAAAATTAAATTGAGAGACTCTCAACGATTTATACAAACGAGAGGCTGACAACAATTTATACAAATGGTCTGTCAGCGAAATTATATAAATCTGAAGAGGAGCCAGCGAATTATACAATTGCTTCTTTTGTATATATGTATAGCGAAATAGCCTAGTCATAGCATGTTTGCTATGGAACGCAGTTATGCAAACTTTGCTATAACATACAAATATGAATTTTGTATTTGCTATATGTGAAAGTTGTTCTATTACAAACAACAAATTAGCCCAACATAAAATGAGGTATCACTTAAAAGATTTCAAAATAGTGCAAACATGAGTTTGACTGACTAAAAATTTGTCATGAGTTGTTAAACAATACCACTCATACTTTAGTAGGTAAAAGCCAATTCAAGACAAGTATTACCAATTCAAATTTTCACTTGTCCTCATTTTTAGAATATTTAATTTTTATTTTTTTTCTATTGAATATCTATCGTAATTTTTAATATGTAATATTAATATATTTTTAATTTTTGTATATACTTAAATCAAATAGTATGTACCTTCACTATTCCACCAAATACTACTACCTCGCATCGGTACAATAAACTAAGATTGATTAATTTGGCAAGATAGCAATTGCTGATCTACCACTATATATTATTACCCTTATTTGACAGTCAACACATGACAAATTAGTAACTCATGTTTTGCTTTATTCATCAATCATGTTTTTTAATATATTTGGCTTGATAAGATTTTCTTTAATTGAGTGTCTTAATTTGTAGATAATATTTCAAGCTCAAATTGTTTAGATTTATTAAATAATTAATGTTTGAAAATGTATAATCTTAATTTTGAAATCTTTTAAAGTAAATCACTACAATATTGGTGATTTAGACTTGTTTTTATAATTCAAAATAATATAAAATAGGTAAATATTATACAAATAATAGAATGATTCTCCAATTGGGATATTCAATCGGATGAACTCTTAATTCAATTGTTTAAATATTTTTACTATTTCTAGAATAAGTTTAATAGTCTATATAATAATCGACTGAATTTAAAAAATATTCTAAAAAATATAAAATTAATAAAAACTTAACTAAAATCTAAACACTTGTAATATTGTGTGACGTACAATAACCTATATAAGACTACTAATTCTTATGAAACACAAATTGTCACATTGTCAATTAACAAGATTGATTATCGAAACAGAAGGGATAGGAGTAATACTAGTGTCCAAAAAAATTTGTTCAACTAGCTAAATATATATGTATTTTGTTAAATAACTATTAATACTGTTACACCCTCTTTTATGTTGGGCTTTTTCAACTTAAATAATGGTATTAAATATGAATTATTTATTTAACAAAATAAGAATTCCCACAGAAAATTGGGTAATGGTGCTGTAAGTCATCCTTTTGAATTATTAATAAAAAGAATTTTTTTTTTAATTAAAATACAAAAATAAAATATCAGTAAGTAATTCTGTAAAATTATTAGGAGTATATTTGTGACTCGTAAGTTTAACAATTTGATTAGTCCTAACTAAGATGTCTAGTGACAATTTCGACCCCATACGCCATTAAGATGCATAAATGCAACATCCCTCTGGGTCTTTCCGTTTCTAGTACAGATCAAATCACAGGATCTCTGTATCTATGTACTGATGAGCTATATCTCCCGGACGAAAGACTTCTAAACCCTAATTATCACATCTAAAAATTGAGTCTGCTCATTTCGGTTAAACCAAAGATTATCATTTTATTTAAAGTGTTTGGATCTCAATTTATGTACCACATCTAAAAAGTGAGTTTACTCGTTCCAGTTAAATCAAATATTATCATTTTATTATAAACCAATGATTATCATTTTATTAAAAGTGTTTGGTTTCCAAATAAATAATATCTCTCGGGGCATTGATTTAAACAGAGGCGTATGTACATGAAGGGGAGGGGGTTCACATGCACCCATCCTCCCCTTCCTAACCCCTATATAATACTACTATTTTTCTAATTATCTTTTTAAATTTGTATTGGTGAACCCAAGGTTAAAAAGAATACTCTAGTACATTGATAAGTAAGTACAAATAGGGGTGCATAACTTATAGATTTGTGGTTCAAATTTTTCTATCCACATTTTTAATTTTTAATTAATATAACAAAATGTGCCACTTTTCATAGATCTTTTTAATAATTTATAAATAAAAAGAGGTTCAAATACCCATATTTTTAGGTTGCATTAGCTATGTCTAGACCTTAAGCTAGAAGTGTCAAGAAAGTCAAATTATATTTTTTACTTTATTTTTCTCCTTTCCTTCTTTATTTAGACGTTTTTCTTATTTATTTTTTTTAACTTTTTCTTTTGACTTTTCAAAGCCTTAAACTAAAAGGTAAAAAGGAGTAACGACATCATATTGTTCTTCTTTTGGCTTCATTCCACATTTTCACTTTGTTGTTCATGGTGAAGTAGAAGTGAGATTTGAGAATAAGTAACAAGGTATGTTATCTAAAAAAAAAAATTATTTATTAATGTACTTCATTTGTTTTATATGTTTTTCTTGATTTATGAAGTGGTTCCATTATTTGATTGCTTGAATATTTAAATTTATAAGAATTTCTTGATTTCTAAATAGTTATCTAATAATTGTGATTCTTTTATTAGTAAACTTGTTATTTGTGCTAATATTCTTAAAAATTATTTTGTTTTTATAAGATTGAATGGAAGTGTGAATATTTAATTTTGTAGCATGTAGGTAAAATAATTCTTACAATCAATTCATCAAATCACAAATGGATAAGTTTCTCATCAAGTTACCAAAGCCAAAAGATGGCCAACCAAGTTCTAGCTCTAATCAACCATTTGTGAGTTCACAAGTTGCTCCGGAAGTTCAAAGACATACAAATTCTTTTCCACTTTCAAATATGGATAATATGCTTGATTTTAAATCTCTTGAAGCAGATCCCAAAGATCGAATGCCTATTTCATCTTATGGTCCTAATATTCGAGATGCGGTAAGGAGGTATTACATTCAAAAAAAGCCATGTCAACCTGTTGATCATATCTTCCCTAAAACTAAGTTTGGAGATAAAATGCGTCAATTTCGACCAACTTGATTTAAGAGAAGATCTCAATGGTTGGAATATAGCATTAAAGCAGACGCGACATTTTGTTTGTGTTGTTATTTGTTCAAGAATGAACTTGAAAGTCGTGGAAATGTCGGAGATTCATTTACAAGAGATGGTTTTAGGTGTTGGAACAAAGCTTTAGAAAGATTCAAAAAACGTGTTGGTAAGGTAAATAGTATCCATCATAAATGTTGCAATAGGATGCAAGATTTGAAAAACCAACGACAATCGATCCAATCTTCTTTTGACAAGCAAAGTGAAAAGGCAAGAAGTGATTATCTGATGCGTTTAAATGCCTCAATTGATGTAGCAAGATTTCTCTTGACATCGGGATTTCCATTTCGTGGACATGATGAAAGTGAAGGTTCCGAATATAAGGGTGCTTTTCTTGAACTTTTGAAATGGTATGGGGATAGAAGTTTTGATGTGGGAAGAGTAATATTAAGTAATGCTCCACAAAATGATATGATGATTTGTCCGACAATTCAAAAAGATATTGTGGAGGCTTGTGCTAAAGAAACAACTAAGGCTATCATTGAAGACTTGGACGGTGATTATTTTGGAATATTAGTTGATGAATCAAAGGATGTTTCTCATAAGGAGCAAATGGCTCTAATTTTGAGATATGTCAACAAAAGTGGAATGGTGGTAGAGTGATTCCTGGGTATTGTCCACGTAAATGATACATCTTCTCAATCATTAAAAAAGGCAATTTATTATTTGCTTTTGGATCACTCATTATGTACATTCAAAATACGTGGTCAAGGTTATGATGGGGCTAGTAATATGCAAGGGGAAATAAATGGTCGCAAGTCTTTGATTTTACAAGATACGTCATCTGCATATTCTATTAACTGTTTTGTTCACCAATTGCAATTGGCACTTGTAGGTCTTTCCAAAAAGAATTCGAATGTGGATAATTTTTTTTATGTTCTCACTAATATTTTGAATACTATTGGAGCTTCATTTAAACGCAGAGATTCACTTCGACAACATCAAGAAGATAAGTTGGAAGAGTTGCTTAAATTTGGAGAAGTTCATACAAGGCAGGGTTTGAATCAAGAATGTGGCCTCCAATGACCGGGTGATACTCGTTGGGGGTCTCATTTTAAAACCTTGGACAATTTCCTGATTCTTTTTTCTTCAATTGTTAATGTGCTGAAGGATATGAAACGTGATTGTCCATATCATCTTGATAGATTTGCGGCGGAAAATCTTTTGAGCAAGATTCATGAATTTGAATTTGTCTTTATGTTGCACTTGATGTTTAAGGTGTTGCTATTGACGAATGAGTTGAATAAAGTTTTACAAAAGAAAGATCAAGATATCGTTAATGCTATAGGATTGCTTGACCTTACAAAGAAACGATTGCAAATGATGAGAGAGGATGAATGGGACTCTATGATGAATGAGGTTAGCTTATTTTATGGTAAACATGGAATTTCAATTCCCAAAATGAATGAAGACTACTCTAATGGAAAGTCGAAGCGTAAGAGGTTCAATATTTCATATTTGCATCACTTTCGTGTGGAAGTATTTTATGCCGTCATTGATTTGGCACTTCAAGAACTCAATAATCATTTTGATATGGTGACTAGTGACTTGCTCCTCGGTATGGCTAGTTTGAGTCCGGTTGATTCATTTGCTAATTTTCACAAGGATAGGATAATGAAACTAGTTGAGTACTACCCAAGTGAGTTTGGTGATAAAAAGCTTCAGGAACTCAATTTTCAACTTGATTTTTACTGCAAAATAGTAATTGTATGGGGGGATTGGGTTATGACTCAACTAGTGGTGACTATAAGATCTTGTTTATTAATGGAGAAGAATTACTTGGTGGTCAAATTCTCACGTTGAAAAGTGGTTCCTGGAGAAATATTGATAAACATTCTTGTGGGGTTGAGAGTTGGCTGGGTGGTATAAGTTTTGCTTTAGCAGTAGTAAACGATGCATTTCATTAGATTTGTATATCCGGAGACTATGATAGTAAGTTCAAGAACTTTTTATTTGGTTTCATTTAGCATTTCAAATGAAGTGTACACAAAGATGTCATTACCAAAGAAAATATTAGGAGGCTTGGAGGGCAACATGCTTGTTGGTGTTTCTGTATTGGACGGAATGCTTTGTGCTTATTCTAGCTATGGTCATGCTAGTAACCGTGCTTTTGAAATATGGGTATTGAAAGACTATGGTATCAATGAATCTTGAAATTCATTGTTTATTAAACACCAATTGGCTTCTGTTGAAGCCATACCAAAACGGTTTGCAGAGGGTGAAGTGTTATTCTCAGTGAGGACAATAAGAGGGCCATTGGGTATACTTGGTTTTGGAATTGGTTCAAGAAAATGTCATAATAGAATTGCTTTTACAGAAAGCTTGATTTCTCCGAAATCACTTATATAGTATGATGGAGGAACTCTTTTCTTTTACTCTTATGTTATTTATATTGCTGATCAGCAGTTAAGTTTCAAAATTTACTGTCGAAAATGTCAACTTGATTATATCAGTAATAATTAGAGTGATTTAATTGCTAAGAAAAGACGTGGTTAATGTTAATTCCATCTTTACTTTCTTAATACCTCTTCGTTACATAACATTTTTTTTTTCACATTCCCATCCAAACATGAGAAATAAGAGTATTAGAAGTAAACATCTATGAACCAGTTAATTCTGAAGTGTTGATATCAATTTATTTGGTATCATGACTCAGAAATATCTAAACTGGATCTTGAATGAAAAATCACAAATCGTCGTCTTGTGTATAATGGGAAAAAATCCTTTTGAATATATTGTATACAGTAAGAAACATAAAGAGCCATATTCTTTATCCTACGTGAAATTTTGAATCCATATCTTACATCAAAAGCACGGTTAGCAAGCTGCAACATGTCAACTCTAAGGAATTAAAATCTTCAAAATATTTTTGAACCATTATAACCTGAAACCAAATCTATTCATGATGCTGCCTGCTTTTGTTCATCGATGTCCAGTAACTGCATCTCACGGATAGAAAGTTCAGGTTTTGTGCCTGAGAGTTACTTCATTGATTTGTACAGGAGTTTTGGGTCGATAGTGGTCATCTGTATCTACTTCTTCGATTTCCTGAATAGTCATGACCAACCCATCATCATTAAGGAAAAGAAAAACATTGAAATCTCATTGCCAGGCTTGCCAATAGGTTTTTGTCAGTTCTTGACAAATCATAATGTAATAGTTCTTTAATCGTAGTCTCGGCATGGACTTGAATGTTCACTAAATATCAAATGCGGAAAAGCAGTGAAATATCAAATATCTAACATTGTTCTTCAAATTTTTTATGCAGAAAAGGATCTATACCTGCACGGCATCTTCTCCCTTGATGACACGCCCAAAGACATTAATCTTGTCATTCAAATCTGGTATTGGTGCTGTTGTAATAAATAGATCAAATCCTCCACCTTCATGTTTTGCTTTGGAAGTACCAAGCATAAATGCTTCATGCTTAAGACTGAACATTAAGATTGCTAATTTAGCAAAAAACAACGAGTCAAGGGAATCTCAAGGCAACTGTATAAGACACAATAAAAGCAAATGATGTGCAACGAAGACCTTGTGTCCAGTTGGCTGTAATGTTTTCCCCTCGATGTCCAATCTTCTGTAGCTTCAGGGTTTTCAATTTTACTACCTTGAATGACAAAGTTCTTTATTACACGAGTAAATTGCATCCCTTTAAAGTGACCTTTCTGACTGCAAATACGTTTTAGAAGTTAATACTTTTATCATGCTTGTAGCACAAGGTTGCCCATCCAAAATTCTACAAATGAAAAACAGAGAAATAAACAGACTATTTTTACACTATAACCAGCATGCACTTGAGGTTCATATCTGTATTACAAGGAACTTTGTGATGGAGATCCAAAACCAACACGGAACCACATAAATGGTGATGAAGTGGCAGAGATTCGTGAAAATAACATCAACAACATTTCATCAGCTTGACTCATGAACTGACACAACCACAAATAGCCAAAATATCAACTTCCTGACCCCTTACGATAAAAGAAAAAGGTCCAATCTTGCAAATCAAAACCCATCATTTCTATGCTCAGTAAATATTACTTATTATTGTCATGGGAAGGAATGACGAAGACTAGAGATGCAATCAAAAATTGGTGATCAGTCCCTCTCCCTCTTTTTTCTCCCTTCAAAAACCAAGGAAAAAAGAGAGAACAGAAAAGGTGGATTTTAACATGTTGAAATTCATCTTTATACCTAACTCCTAATTTTCACAAGTTCAAACTTAGGCAAGTGTTTCTTTAAAATATGAAGAACAAAATGTCTTTTAGCCCCTTATTATTTTCGTAGCAGGTTGTTTTGTACATTTTTGAGGATCACATAAGCTCATCCCAGAATTCTCCTTCTTGAAGCATGTGATAAGTCACCAGGTGTTGCATGTGAGGTAGGGAAGAGATGAACACTTGGATTCGTCTACTTAGAGAAGGTTGCCTCGTTAGATCTATATGAACTAGGGTAAATTAATGGTCGTCTCCGCAAAACAAAAAACAAAAAAAACAAGAAGGTGGCTTATTAGATGTATATAAACTAGGAGTAATTTGATTGTCGTCTCCGAAAAAAGAACAAACCAAAGACAAGGAAAGGAAAGAAAAAGCAAAAAACAAGAAGTTATAGCAGTTACACACCTGAAATCAATGAACTCATTGACAATGTCAGGAGAACCATCCTTGTAAAGTTCCACAGTTATCTGTCCTTTCGAGGTGCTTATAAGCTACCAATGACACAGACAAGTTAACAAAGTCTAGAAAGGAAATAAGGATTGCATAACAGAAACGCATTGAAATATGCAATTATAGCCAAGAAAAAACATGGAGGAATACTCCAGCTTTGAAAGAGAAACACCGTTATATGCTACAATGTAAGGAAGATACAAAATGAAAACTGTTCCCTTGAATGGAAATGACAAGTTATATTGAATTATATCACCAACTAAGGTGAAGAACACACGCTAGTAGTATGATCGAAGGAAAGTTGAAGAGGATGAGAGGAGGGAGGGAGGTGGTTGGACTGCCTGCCTGTGACACTGGCATACTCAAAGGTGGTATTCAGTAAATAAATACTAGCTGACAAGAAAGCAGGAAAGAGAATTTTCTGAACTTACAGCGTAATTAGGAATATCTGATTTCTTCCGCTCAATAAACTGCAGAAAATAAAGAGGTAAGGATATACATGAGTGCAAAAGAATACTAAGGTAAATGCAGTTTGTAGGATCTAAATATGAAGTGAATGAAGTTCATGAGAAACCAGGGTTCAAATCATATGAAAGACAAAAATTGCTTAGGTGGTTTCTTGATTCTTCCCATCTGTCTAAATCTAGGTGGGCACAAAAAACCCAGAGCCTATACTTGTGGAAGGTAATAGGTATCTGGTTAATCAAGGTGCAAGCAAGTTGACCCAAGCACCACCAGTTTAAAAAAATCTAAATCTGGACCATAACAAACGGCATATGTTGGTCATTGGAGCTCAAAGAAAGAATATTTGCAATAATATCTACCAACCAAAAATAGGAGTTGTAAAATAATCCATACCTTTCTGTTTGATATACCATCCTGTGTCTGAACAATTGATCTAGGCAGAAGAAAATAAAAAGGTCGAAGTATGAGGAAAAACATCTATCCAAATGCATCTTGTCACAAAATATTCAACAAATGTACAACTGAGGCATTGTTGATGAAACAAAATATCCATCCCATATGGAGGAGTTTGACCATGAATTTTCCATTTGTATTCATGCCCAAACACAACTCCAATTTTCAAATATCTTTTTGGGATAGAGTTAAAGGAAATCGTCATAAAGTTAGATCTGAAGAGTACCAAATACTTCTGATAAAGATAAGACACTATTGAAAGTCTTTTAGTACCAGATAATGTGATCACCAAGCGTCAGAAATGGATATATCAAAACTCAATAAGCTCATGAAAAGGACATGATTAGATTAGTATTGAATACACATACAAGTGGCTATGACAAGTTTTAATATTAGTTCTCTATAAACACAAATAAAGAACCCAGAAATTAGAACATTCCACATCTTAGACTTTACATACAACTACTAACTAGGGCCATGCCATACCTAAACATTCTGTTGCTTCACTTCTCTTCCAAATAATCATAACAAGAAGTACGAATAGGGACCATTACCAACAATTCCAAGTTAAGAACCTTGACAACTGCCAAAGAGAGCTTTGCTCTCTGAAGCAAAGAACATTGCATGAGTTCAAGAACATTGGAAAATTAGCCACTTTGCTACTCTCGGAATGTAGTTTTATCTAAATAACTACATAATTTTACATGTCAAAGCTAAACAATCAAAAGATAGCCAGTAATAAACAACACAAAATAGATAATATCCTACAAGTAGCTAACACAATTTCCAAGAAAAGGCTTTCACTAACCTTCGAGCCCAGTATTTATATGTAGAGAACAGGGAAAACACCATCACAGCAACAATTAGGATGTATACAATAATTGTAGGTACACTGACACCACTTGGCGCCTTCTTCTTTTTGCTTTGCAGTAGAAGAGCTTGAGGTTTTATCCTTGCCATGACACTTAAAAGTTAAAACTCCCTAGTATTAATTCCCTGAAATCATCATAAACAAACAATCACAACTCAACACAAAATTAGCATCCCACCTTTTAAATTAAATCAAAAAAGCAAATAAAAATTTCAACAACCTAAAGGATTCCACAATACTACTCCCTCCCTCCGTCCTGATTTAAGTGTCTTAGTTTGTCTAGGCGCGTAGTTTAATAAAACCCTAACCAATTTGGGGAATTGCAGCCTAGTTGATTCATCAATTCATTTCAAAATATATTTTTTTGAGCTACGCATCAACTGAATTCAGATTCGGCAAAAGATAACATCTTTATATATATGAGCAATTAGGCCAATAAAAGGGGGGGGGGGGGGGGGGGGGAATACCTTGATGTCGCATAAGTGCATTTCAAGCTCAAATTTCAGGATTCTGACTGTGAAATTAATTTCTAACAATTAAGAAATTTCACTTGATTTTCAACAACTCATTGATAATATGGAAAATTTTGGCAAAACGAAAAGAAAATATTGGATGAACCTGAATTGCTTGCGCTGGATTGATTGTTTTTCTTCGTATTTTCGCTGTGATATTTTGTATTCAGCGTGGAATTTTAGGAAAGAAGAAGGCAGTTGGTAAAATATTCAAAAGTTCATTTTTATAAAATACCCTTTTCCAAGAAGTTTAATAATTTATTTACCAAGCAAGTTTTTTTTTTTTTTTTACGTAATAGGTAAACGTGTTTGGTATCATATACTCTAATTCTGGGTGTACTTAAATTTGTATAAAGTTGATCAAGTAAACTCATGTGTGTCTATTTGGCATCCTACATGACAATTCACAGCCTACGTGTATTGTCTCATGTAGGGCGGCGCGTATGTTTACTTGTTCAATTTTATACAAATTTGAGTGTCTATTTGTACATTGGAGTCTGAAGGGTATAAATATTAGATGAAACCAAGTTGGCTCTTTTTTTATGTTTTACATTATTTTATTTTGAACAAACAACACAAATCCCACTATATAGCCTAATTAGATGCCTTCTCTTTAGTTTTTGAAATTATCTTTTGTACTACATTTACTTTGCCAATTACATGTATGTGGCGCACTCAAATACATATGCTCCTATACATGTGAGTTAAATTAAGTGTAATTGTTCCATATACATTGCATCCAAGCGTTATTCTCATGTACCTGAGACACATGAACTCTTTCGCTTGCCTCTCTCCTACCTTGCTCTCCTCTCTTCCGTATATATGTATCTAGTGTGATTCACATGTATTTGGAATACACCAACTCTCTCCTTCGCCCCTTTCTTTTTGTATCTGTGTTTCATTATGTATATGGTATCAAAGATACATGTATCTTAAAATTTGAAGAAGTGGTGTATCTAACTTGAAATTTGGTATAAAACTATTAATTTTTGAAACAATATGTAATTATTTTAAACTATAAAATGAATTAATATTTACGATAGAATTTTTTGTGTGATTTAAGTAATTTTTCTTTTGGGAAACTTACATAAATATACCATATTAAGAAAATATTTACCATTTATAATAATAACATTTTTTTTCACTTGATCACTTTTAATACATATTACAAAAAACAATTTATTATTCACATATAATACAAGTTTTATTGATGAATAATACATTTATCACTCATTTTAATACACTTATAATTCACTGTATCAATTTTTTACCAAACAACCATAATATATTTAAAAAAACAGTTATAATATATATATATATATATATATATATATATATTGCATACATAATTCACTTTTAATACATATTGCAGATTTAACATAGTATTGTTATATATTATTATAAATAATAATAAATAAAAAATATTGCTAAAATCAGTAATTATTTATTAAAAAGTACCAATCCAAGTATTTAGGCAGGAGAATGGGCCTTTAGAGGGATGGAGGTTACAATCCAGTTAGAGATTATTGGGCTTAGGCCTATACTGAAGTAGTGGTATATGGGCCTTTTCGTTCTAACAACACCACGTCATCCCGGCAAATCCTATCTCTATTTCAGGGTGGTCTGTAAATTTTGTCCTTTAAAATATGTAAAAATTATGCAAACCACATAGTATAACATATAAATTACATTTTATCCCTACTCTTTCATAAATTACAGAAATTCCTTTATTTTAATACCTTTCAGATACATAATTGGGAAGCGCGGATACTTAATATAGAGATTTATGTTATCAATTTACTGCACTAAATTAGGGACTAAAAACAGAAAATATAATTGAATCCCACATCAGATACATAATTGGGAAGCGCGATACTTAATATAGAGATTTCTGTTATCAATTTACTGCACTAAATTAGGGACTAAAAATAGAAAATATAATTGAATCCCACAAATCAAGCGTACGGTTCTTTCTTCTAACAATCAGTCATTCGCAAAAAGGTAACATAACTAGAAAATTAAAATTTCAAGTTGTCAAACTGTGTCTCCCTGTTCTTCCAAAACACTGCAGAAGCTTGATACAAAAAAAATCTGGAGTGGAGAGAAATTGATGGTTCATTCCGGCAAGCCACCCTCTCTACGGCTGGAAGATGCAAAATCCTTGCAAGATTGATGGTCTTCGGTCATAGCAGCTACAAGTTTCTATTTTTGTTTGGTTTTTATGGCTGTTTTTCTTTTTATTTTCTTTTGGTTTGGGATGTTGTTTTGGCTTCTTGAACCTTTGGTGTCAAGGGCGTTTATTATTTTATATTTGGTACAATTGCAGCTATGTATTAGTGTGTTATGCAGTTTCAATGGAATCAATGTCGAACAAAAGTGATTGGTCAGTTTCGAATTGTGTTTTGGAAGAAGTTGTCTTGCCAACAAGATACAAAAGAATGTCCAGTAGATTAAGAAAAAAGGAAGAAAAATCCAGATGAAAAACTAACATCAAACATGAATTGTTGTGGGCGATGTGTGGACAAGAAGACCACAATCAAAGAACTTGTACTTTCTTCTTGATAGAATCTTGATCAATACTTTTTTGGAGTACTTTGCTTTTTTAGATCTAATAATTTTCAAATTATAACATTTCTTTCCACTGTTGCAAATGTTTACATTAAAAAGTACTTTTAGCTTACTAATTTCTGATTCAATAAATTGAATTGTTACGTTTTTCAGTTCTGCCTATATTTTTTATTGTTAATTTTTGATAAAGTGAATCCGGTATACATATTGTGTATTGTTTTGTGTTTGATACAAAGTTATTTTTAAAATATACGTTATATTGGTTAAGTAATTAATGTATATGTAACTGCTAATAAGTACTGAAAATACTATTACATTGCATTGATTTGTTTAACATAATGAATTTGATACTTAATTCTTTGAAAAAATTTGTATCGGATAATATAGTATCAAGTGTTGTGATATGTACCAGATAAGAGTTGTGATGTGTATAGGATAAGAGCCATAATGTTAAAAGGTACTAAATATATTACAAATTTAGAGGATTGTAACAATTGTAAATATATAGTATCAGGTTTTGTGAGACACATCAATTTGTGATTTTTAAAGCATGATAAATAATAATTGTGTATCATATACATAATATATTTTTTGGCAAATTTGTATCAGCTTATACACATCAATTTGTGATTTTGAAAGCATGATAAATAATAATTGTGTATCATATACATAATATATTTTTTGGTAAATTTGTATCAACTTATAATATAGTATCAAGTGTAGTCATTTATACCAAATTTATAAGAGACATAATGTTAAAAGGTACTAAATATATTAAAAATTAACTGATTTGTATCAAGTATAAAAATATAGTATCAGGTGTTGTGATACATACAAATTTTTTTATATCGAAAGTAATTGTGTATCATATACATAACAAAGTTTTGAAAAATCTTGTATCTGCTAATAATATAGTATCAACTATAGTGATATGTACTATACTTATAAGAGACAAAATTTAACAAGGTATTAAATATATTGAAAACAAAATGAAAAGCGAAATAAACAATTTTCAACATAAAAACTCTTCACATTTAGAAGTAGTATCTTCAAAAGGGAAGAAATACTCAAAAACACTAATTAATGTATCTTAAAATCAATATCATCAACAACTGTCGGTGAATCGATATATAAAAATCTATTCTACATTAACAAGATCATCTTCTGTTGGTGGAGTGTAGTCACTCTTCGGCCTTGTAGGATCATCATTCTCGCTAACATATTCCGTCTTGGTTGAGACCATACTTTCATAACAGTGTTGCATATCTTGTGCGAAGATAGTCACTTCGAAAATCATTAGATTAGATGTTGATTTCACCGCTCAGAAATTCAACAAAAACAACAAAAAACATTTCGCAATCACTACAAAAAAGAAGAAGATACATTATAAAAATAGATCAAATGTGTAAGTAAAGAAAAATTGATTCAATAGTTACAGACTGTCGCTTTCTTGTTGCATAATATCTTGAACAAATTCCACCTCAAACGAATGTTGTGGATCCAATAGTAACATGTGAATACATAAAATTACAGAAAAATAAAAAAAATAGTAAAATACATACCGTTGGTAATGCAGATCTGGATATGGCCGAGGCAACCTTTCTATCCCTTTTCTTAGGTGTTTTTCCATGTGCCTCCTTTTTAGGTTTTGACTTCTTAGAACTTTGCTTAGCCATTGCTATAGGATCATGCAACCTATTAGACCTGTTTTCTGCCCCGTTAGGATCTTCATAATCAGAGATTCGATTAGTGTTGGTTGTGACTATTTGGGTAATCCCAATACTAAAAGACGGATGATCCATAAAGTATAAGAAAAAAACAAAAAAAAAAGTTGAAGATGAAGAGACTACCTATTTTAAACTCTAAAATTAGTTGAATGAAGAGAAATTAGTTTGAAATTCAAAATTGGAATAATGAATCTGTTGAGAATAATCGGGGAGAAAATTTTGGAGAGGGAATCGTGGGTTGTGGGAAAATCTGAGGAGAAATTATTGGAGTAAATTTAGGGGTGGAAAAGTAAAGTTTAGACTTCTTCAAGAATAATGTATCGGTGGTTTAGTTTTGTGGGAACAATAGGGATTCTAGTATTTTTTTAAAATAGCAGGGAAATATTGAGAATATGTTAACTAAGTGTGTGTATTCTAGTAATTTTTCCTTAAAATATATATTTAATATTTAATCTTTTCTCTTCGACACTTTTAAGTAACAAATAAATTGCTAAAATTGCCCCTAACAATGAAATAACAAATAAATATTCGTAGGGTATAAATTTATATTTTTGTGTTATAATATTCTACAAATTATGTCGTAAAAATATAACAAGTTGTGCTCCGACACCATATACAATATTCCACAAGTTATCAAGTGAAAAAACACTACACATCTACCATACATATTAATTATCATTTTTTTAAAGAAAAAAGGAAGATAATGAACATATGTTTCAAAAAGAATTTCAATTTCTAAACACTAATAAATTTTTAAAAATATTACATAATTTATGTCATGTAACTTAATTTCAATTAAACTTATGTCAAGTGAGACAAAAGTTCTCAGAAGAATTAGATCCGAATAGATGGATGTTTTTGTCAACAAATATTTGATAAATGAGTAGCACTAGCAGGAACAAAATCCATCAACGTATATTTTCATATTAAAGTGTGACTATTTTTCGGTAACTTTTCAAATAATGGCTAAGAACTCAATAATTATACTTGTAAATTGGTCCTCCCACCTTATTTTTACATTGAAATTGGTACATCTCAAAACATTAATCCAAATATTATCTATAGGATTCTCCAAAATGGCTAGCCCATGTTCTACACCACTAAATTAAGATAATTTTCTAGAGAGGTATCATGTTTTAATCAATTCGGTGATGACTTATCAAACTGATTGAAAGACATGTTTACACAAAGAAAATACTATATATTGTCCTTGTCGTATATTTCGTCCGTTCCAATATAAATGTTATTTCAGCCAAAAATAATAAAAATATCTCAAAATAGATATTGTTTTAAAAATTCAAGACAAAATATAGTAATTGCTTTCAATTATATATTTACATTAAAGTTTTCAATTTTCAATAAACATCTATTAAATAGAAGTAATATAGTAAATTATAATTTTTTTAATAAACATAAAATAAGCTAAAATATTATTATTATTTAGAGATAGATAGAGTATAAACAAACACAAGTTACCAAAAAAACAATTTCCTTAGTCCGTGATTCATATAATGATAAATATAACCCACTTATTCCAAGCATTCATCATTCATCAATTTGCTTGCCAAGACAAAGCATAAGTCAACATTGTGTCTCTTTTCTTCTACTAGCATTTACCATATTAATGTCATGTGGTTGTCATAAATCTATTATTTTAGTCCATAGAATTCAACATCACGAAAGTATGAATGCATATGTTATTATTAAACAAAAGTATGTGCAGCTTGGGCCCAAGTAATTTATCATGATTGATGATAAAATTAAAGTAAAATGTGTGTTACGTTAATTGACGATTCATTTTTCTGTCTTAAATTATTTGTCATGCTTCTCTTTTGCACATTTCTTACAAAAAACATGTTATGAACAATTTTGATTATCTTACTTTATTTCATGTCTTAAGATAATATTTCATTTATGTGTTATCATAAATAAAGTGTTTGTAATCATCAAGAACAAATTACTATAAAAGATAAAATGAGAAAAAAAAATTAATTTTATTTTGAACTTCTAAAATAAAAAAAAATTATTTGAGAAAATTATTTTTAAAAATCAATAAATTGAAACGGAAAAAATATTAAATCATTTCATAGTATGTATAAAAACACGTAATTTATTTAGTATTAGTTTAGTGTAAATTTTCCAAATATTGGACCCCCAAATTTTGGAACTTCAATTATTTTTGTGAGACAGAGATAGATGACATGATTTAATAATTCGAGCATTTGTCCAACATATTACTTTAGTCAAAACATGTGTTGTCGAGGTTAAATTTGTAGAAAAAAATAAAAAATTGAAATTGAAGTGCTATAGTAATCATTTTTCTTGCAAGAAGTTGATTGTATACTCAGATGATGTTGCTTAATCTGAAGAATAACGATTGTGAATTTTTTTTTGTTAACAATAAAAAAAAAGTTTGAAATAAGACTCAGGTGTGCTTAAACCCTGAAGTTAATTTTACACTAGATTGTGCAATTTACTTTGTTTTAGTGATTCTTTAGTGCAGATGTCAAGGTGCTAATTAAAATAAGTCTATCTTTTAGAAAACAATATTAGATATAAATATAATTCACAACATTTATAGTTGGCAATATTCTTTTGATATAAATTAAAAGACTTGTTATAATCAAATTAAACTACCTAGATGAAAATCCGTGAATTAGGATGCAACTTGCAAATAATAGAGTCTATTAGGCTATTCAACCATAAATTAATGAAATATAGATTGATAAATACAAATATTGGTAAAGAATATTTTTGTCTTTTTTAAAGAATTAATCTATACTTTTCTCCGATCACAGAAAAACTGTTTATACTACTGCTTAAAAATATCTTTTATTTTTGGTCGTACACCTAAAATTTCAAAAGAAATCTGTAAAAAAAATATTTATTTTGACTTTCTAGAAGCTTGGTGAAACACGCTATAAACCTTACGTACATGTAAAGATTTTTTATATTATTTGCGAACATATCTTAAGCTCTTTCACATTCGTACATAGAGTTCAAGTTATATATACTATCAGAATAAGAAAATTTTACTCCATCATATTGTCTTTATATGGTGTAGCAACTAACCTATCTCACACTCCCACATTTTAAGACGTTTACGTAGATATCTCTCAGTCCGTAGCAGAGTCAAAAATTTCATTGAAGGGGTGTTAAAATATTAAAAAAGGCATAATATATAAACGTGTATTTTAACTTTGTTTCATCTACACCTAGCCCTCCAACTTTAGATGTGCACAAGTAGACACTTAAATTTGTATAGAGTTGAACAAGTAGACACATACGTCCTACTTGTCGTCATACGTGGCAATTCACGTTCGACGCGGCATCCTACATGTATTATGCCATGTAGGACATGTTTGTCTACTTGAACGTGCACACCCCAAATTGAATGGCATAGATGTAAATTGAGGCCAAATTAAAAAACATATTTGTACTAACTAAAATTTTGACCTAGCTATCTAGTGTAATTTCCGACGAAAAGGTGGCTCCACACTCTTGGTTAACCTAATTGTCGATCTCAATTTGTTTGGGATTGAGGCGTAGCCGAATGTTGTTGTAGTATATAAGTACCTAATGTTAGTATGGTAGTAAGCACAAGTCCCTTTTTTCCCACTCATATTATAAGTTTCCAATGGCAAAGTTAACTGAAAATGGTGGCTACAAAGCTAATATGTTAGGCTTTAGCATCCATTTTCTCATGAGCAAATGGTTCATGGTTTTTGCTTCTCTTCTAATCATGTCAATGGCTGGTGCAACTTACTTATTCAGCCTTTATAGCAATGAAATCAAATCCTCATTAGGTTATGATCAAACAACCTTAAACTTACTAAGTTTCTTCAAAGACTTAGGTGGTAATGTTGGAATGATATCCGGTTTTATCAACGAAGTCACTCCACCATGGGTAGTTCTACTAATGGGAGCAATCATGAATTTTTTTGGTTACTTCATGGTATGGCTTGCGGTTATAGGACGTATAGCTAAACCTCCTGTTTGGCAAATGTGTTTTTACATATGTATTGGTGCAAGTTCTCAGACATTTGCTAATACTGGTGTGTTAGTCACTTGTGTCAAGAATTTCCCCGAAAGCAGGGGAATTGTACTTGGATTGTTGAAGGGATTTGTTGGTTTAAGTGGCGCGATTATCACACAATTGTATCATGCTTTCTATGGAAATGATGTGAAGTCTCTTGTTTTGTTAATTGGTTGGCTTCCTTGTGTTGTTTCATGTTTTTTTCTACGAACTGTTCGCGTTATGAAGGTGGATAAACAGGCTAACGAGCTTCGAATTTTCTACAAACTTCTGTTTATTTCACTTGGCCTAGCTGGTTTTATCATGGTTGTAATTGTTGTCCAAAATAAGGTAAGCTTCACTAGGCTTGAATATGCAGGAAGTGCTGTTGTAGTACTGATTTTGCTCTTTGCTCCGCTAATTCTCGTCTTTAAAGAAGAGTTTACCTTGTGGAAATGTAAGCAGCAAGTCTTACATGATACTCCACAAGTGAACGTTGTTACAGAAACTCCGTGTTCTGTTCAGCCAGAACCGGAAGAAATTAGTGACTTAAAGCCAAATATTTGGTTCAGTAATGTATTCAAGCCACCACCAAGGGGTGAGGACTACACAATACTGCAAGCGATTTTCAGCTTAGATTTCTTGATTCTGTTTACAACGACTACTTTTGGGGTAGGCGGTACACTGACAGCCATCGACAACTTAGGCCAAATAGGGAAGGCGTTAGGCTATCCTTCAACAAGCATTACAACATTTGTGTCCTTACTCAGCATATGGAACTACCTCGGACGTGTTGTCTCAGGGTTTGTATCCGAAATCTTTTTATCAAAATACAAGTTCCCTCGTCCGTTAATGCTCACATTAGTCCTCCTCCTGTCATGTACCGGTCACCTTCTCATCGCGTTTGGGGTCCCTAATTCCCTCTACATTGCTTCAATCATAATGGGGTTCTGTTTTGGAGCACAATGGCCGTTGATATTCGCCATTGTATCGGAGTTATTCGGGCTAAAATACTACTCAACTTTGTACAATTTGAGTAGTGGAGCTAGCCCTATTGGTGCATATATTCTTAATGTTAAAGTTGCAGGCCAATTGTATGATAAAATGGCACTGAGACAAATGAAAGCTAAAGGATTTACTAGAGGTGTTGGTGAAGATTTGACATGTATTGGTGTGGAGTGCTATAAAGTGGCTTTTTTGGTTATTACTGGTGCTACATTAATAAGTTGTGTTGTTTCACTAGTTCTAGCAATTAGAACAAGGGAATTTTACAAAGGTGATATATATAAGAAATTCAGAGTGCAAAGTGAAACAATGGTCTCAAAGGAATTAGTAACATCAGTACCAAAAAATATAGATGAGTAGTTCATATTTGTATTTCTTACCTAGTCAACCAATTAGTTTTTCCGCTTTCTATTGTGCGCTTTGCTTGGCTAATCATTTGAAAAAGATCAAAAAAGTTAAAGTGGCATGTCATTGGCTCTAGGTTTTTTTTTAAGTCATGATGTAATATTCAAAGTTCACTGATTCGATTAATCGAAGGGCGTACAAATTGATTGGGTCGCATTTTGTCAGGTTTTGTACTGTTATCGACATGGTGGATGGCCCATGTATGTCATTTTTGTAAGCAAATTATTGAAGAAAGATGAGATAAATTATGAATGACGAATTTAAAAAAGAATATTAGTAAAAGTCATTTTTGGATCTTGTACTTAGGGTTATGTTTCTTACTACGTAGTATCTTATCTTAATTGTTGCCCCAATCAATACAGAAAATTCAATTTTGCTACTTATAATAATGATTTCTATTATTTTGGTTGATGACAAAATTCACGTAGCTGGAAAATACAGGGAACTGTTTTTGAACGTAGACACGATTTACAGAAGCTACTAGAAGCTGCTAGAAGAGAAGAAAGAAGAAATCCATTTATGAGCTCAAAAGGCTAACTTGTACAATTACATGAACATGTATTTATAGTTGTTTATGTAACTAACTATTGAAAAGATTAGTTATAACAACTTTAAGAGAAAAGACTATACTACCCTTAATCATCCTAACCACCTCTTAACTACTTAACAACCAACTATTTTGATGAAGTCTCATTACTCCCCTTCAAGCTAGGAGGAGCAAAAATGTTTAACACTCCTAGCTTGGATAACAAATACTCATGTTGACTTCTGGACAGCCCCTTTGTCAAAATATCTGCTGGTTGTTCTTTTGTTGGGATATAATTCACTTTGATTGAACCTTGTTGTATCCTTTCCCTTATGAAGTGACAGTCAATCTCTATATGTTTTGTCCTCTCATGATAGACTGGATTTGCAGCTATTTGTATTGCTGCTTTACTGTCACTGTATACTTGTATTGGCAACTGCACTTCAATTCCTACTTCCTTTAACATCCCAAGTAACCATACTAATTCTGATACAGTTGATGCAAGACTTCTGTACTCAGCTTCAGCTGAACTTTTGGAAACTGTGGTTTGCTTCTTTGCTTTCCATGACACTAAAAAGTTGCCTATCTTGATCATGTAGCCTGTAACAGACCTCCTGGTAAGTGGACAAGAAGCCCAGTCTGCATCACAACATGCAGTAACCAATTCATTTGAAGAACTAGTTAATAGCAGACCCTGTCCAGGCTGTTTCTTGATATATCTCACCACCCTTAAAGCTGCATCCATATGTGACTTCTTTGGCTGCTGTAGGAACTGACTTAGAGTCTGAGTGCTAAACGATATATCTGGTCTTGTCATATTAAGATACAACAATTTCCCAATTAGCTTTTGATATGATGTTGGATCCACCAGCTGATCTTCAGAATTCTTCTTGTCCCTTATTTGCTCATCATACTGTTTTGATGTTAACTTGATATTAACATCAATAGGAGTTGCTGCAGGCTTTGCTGCTGACATTCCTACTTCAGCTATAAGCTCCAAGATATACTTTCTTTGATGCATAAGTATGCCTTGTTCTGTCCTAGCGAACTCAATACCCAGAAAATACTTTAGTTCACCTAGGTCCTTCATTTTGAAACACTTCTGTAAGGCTTGCTTTGTCTCTTCAATCAATTTCAGACTGCTTCCAGTAATCAACATATCATCTACATACACAAGTACAATGACCATACCAGCCTCTGAATCTCGAATGAACAAAGAATAGTCATACTGACTCTGTCTGAATTTGAGAGCAAGAAGAGCTTCAGTCAGCTTGTGATTCCATTGTCTTGGTGCTTGTTTGAGACCATATAAGGACTTAGTCAGTCTACAAACCTTCTCCCCTTGACTGACAAAACCTTGAGGGAGCTGCATATAAATTTCATCCTTTAAATCACCATGAAGAAAAGCATTAAAGACATCCATCTGATGAACATGCCATTTTCGAGATGCTGCAAGAGAGACTATAGATCTCACTGTGACCATCTTAACCACAGGGGAGAAAGTCTCCTTGTAATCTATTCCTTCTTGTTGACTGTAGCCTTTAGCCACCAACCTTGCCTTGAACCTCTCAATTTCACCAGTAGCTTTATACTTAATCTTATACACCTATCTGCAACCTATAGGTTTCTTTCCTTGGGGAAGATCAGTAACCACCCATGTATTGTTGCTTTCTAATGCCTGAATTTCCAACTGCATAGCATCTATCCACCTTTGATCTGTCACAGCTTCAGAATATGTACTAGGTTCCTTCAGTGAGGAAGAAGCAGCAATATAACACTGATAAGAGGAGGAGAGATGGTTATAGCTCACATAATTTCCCAGAGGATACTTCACTGCCTTTTGTGTAACAAAATCAGTCAGCCAAGCAGGAGACTGCTTAGCTCTAGTGGACCTTCTGATCTCAGGTGATACAACAACCAGCTGACCCTCTTGACTAGAATTCATAAGGGTGTCATTACCAGAAGAAGAACTACCTGATCTTGGTTCTGCTAAAGGATCACAAACTGCAGTCAAGTTATCAGCTGAATTCTCAGGCATATGCTGGATAGGTTCTGAATCTCCAAATTGTTCAAACTCCTGATTTGCAAGGTCAGGTTCAGGACCTTCATGCTCAGGACCTTCATGCTCAGGATTATAAGATACATAAGCTGGCTCAGACAACTCTTGAAAATTGACAGCTGAACTGTCTTAGAATATATCTGTGAATAGCTGGTATCTGCCAGAATGCTTATCAGATGCAAAGGGAAACATGTCCTCTCTAAATACACCTGAGGTGGATGCAGATTTAGAATACATAGCCACAGAGTCAGCACTAACTGTGTTCATTCCCATGCTATTGCTGTGAGACATCACTGCTTTTTGGCTTTCATCTCCTACTATCATAGCATAAGCATGATTAATAGTAGGTAGAGGATTTAGCATCAGAATCTGACTTCTGGCTTGTTGAAAGGACTCATTTAACCCCATCAAAAACTGATACAACTTCTGCCTATTCATGTGAGCCACAAATCCTTTCGATTTATCACAGTTGCAACAAGGTGCAGGCACTAAAAGTTCAGACTCATCCCACAAGGTTTTAAGTCTTGTATAATACTCAGAAACTGAATTAGTACCTTGTTGCATTGTTACAATGTCTTTGTGAAGACTATAGGTTCTAGAGCCATCTACTCTATCAAATCTCTCTTTCAAGTCATTCCAGACTTGCAAAGCACTCGAAGCAAAAGCAACACCACTAAGAAGACTCTTAGAGACTGAGTTCATTAACCAAGACAACACAATTGCATTTACCCTCTCCCATTGCCCCCACAGTTCTTCACCATAAACTTCATTTCTACAGGATCCATCCACTAATCCTATTTTATTTCTTCCCAATAGAGCTAGTGTAATAGATCGATTCCACAATGTATAATTCTCAATGCCAAGTAATTGAAAAGAGATAAGGCTAACACCACTCACATCAGTAGGACTAAGAAACAGAGGATGATTGTAATCAATACCTTGAGATGATGAGACTGTATTAGAGGGCAAAACGAAAGAACCAGAACCAGCAATTTCTCCATTGTTGATACCTTGATTTAGTTCTTCAGCTACTCGATCTGGAGACATAGTAATCAAAAATTGTTGCGGAATAAGAATCAAACTCAGTTAATAACAGACTTGAACTCCAATCTGCAGATCAACCGAGAATCTGATAAATCTGTGAATTGATAAAGCAATTCTCTGATTCGAATCTGTGAATCGACAAAGCAACTCTCTGATTCTTCAACCTAAACGCCTATCACAGCTCGTCATTGTGTATAGCTCTGATACCATGAACGTAGACACGATTTACAGAAGCTACTAGAAGCTGCTAGAAGAGAAGAAAGAAGAAATCCATTTATGAGCTCAAAAGGCTAACTTGTACAATTACATGAACATGTATTTATAGTTGTTTATGTAACTAACTATTGAAAAGATTAGTTATAACAACTTTAAGAGAAAAGACTATACTACCCTTAATCATCCTAACCACCTCTTAACTACTTAACAACCAACTATTTTGATGAAGTCTCATTAGTTTTCCTTTTGCAGCTGCGATTGCAGCATGATTCTGACAGATTATGGTTTACACATAGGCCTTGTTTCGGCTGTATGTTTTTCGTGGGTTCGATTAATTCAAATTTGTATATTGTTGTGCTCGTTAAATAGGGTAGCGTTGTTTATTAAGATTTCTTCCATTCTCAGATAAGGATGAATCCAAAATTTAAAAAGTGGTAAAAGACTGAAACCTATAGGTTCTTATCATGGGTCGATATCACTTACTCCCTCCGTTACAATTTGTTTGCCTTACTTTCAAAAACGAATGTTTTTTGTTTCAACAACTCTTTAGTTCTAACTTTCTACATGACACGTTTAAGACAACAAGATTCATAAATCTTCATACTTTCTTAAATTTCGCATCAAGTCAAAACCAGACAATCAAATTGAGACGAAGGGAGAGTCAAGCAAATTTGGCATAACGCCAGACTTACTGGGAGCTAGGTCCAGTGGTACTGGCAGTACTGCTGCCTGGTTTTGTGGCACCTAGTTCTACTCACTGAAGTTTTCTGAAGTTAGCAAATCTTAGTAGTTGAATTTCTATAAACTTTGTTTCTACACAACAACAACAATTACATATCAGTGAAATCCCGCAAGTGAGGTCTGAGGAGGGTAGAATGTACTTCGACCTTACCACTGCCTCGTGGAGGTAGAGAGGTTGTTTCTGAATCAAGTTTGTTTCTACACAACTTCAGTTAAAACAAATCTTCCATTACATAGATAAAATTCAACTTGTAAATCTTGTATACACTTTCAACTCCTTGTGCATACTGATATCAGCCATAAGCACAAAATGTCAAAACTATAATCACATATCAGAATGAATAACACACTATAATGGAGCATCACCATTTGTTCTGGACTAAGACTCAGCAGCATCGACGGCTTTCGTTTGTTCTCTGAACTTCTTGTAAATATCCCCTTTGTAAAACTTGAATGTTCTGATTACTAAAACCAATGAAACAATGAACCCTACAAAAGTAGATGCTGCAATTATCAAGAAAGCCAACTTATAACACTCAACTCCAGTGCAAGTCAAGTCTTCACCGCACTTCCTAATGATCCCATGAGCTGCCATTTGCTTCATTGCTTCTCTGTCATACAAATTACCAGCTACTTTAACGTTGAATATGTAAGCTCCGATAGGGCTAGCAGCACCCCCAAAGTTGAGCAATGTGGAGTAATGCTTAAGCCCAAAGATTTCAGATATGATCGCGAATATCAAAGGCCATAAAGCACCAAAACACAACCCAATCAGCACAGACGCGACATACAGAGTGTTAGGCACGCCAAGCGCAATCAAAACATGAACCAGGCAGGAAAAAAACAGCACTATTGTCAACATCAAGGGACGCGGAAACTTATACTTCTCCAAGAAGATCTCAGACGCGAATCCAGAACCTACACGCCCAAGATAACCCCATATACTCACAAGTGACACAAATGTAGTAATACTTGTTTTAGGATAACCTAAAGCTTTACCAATCTGGCCTAAATTATCCATAGCTGTCAAAAGCCCCCCTGCTCCAAAAATCGTAGCAATAAACAGAATCAACATATCAACACTAAGAACCGCTTGCAGTATAGTATAGTCTTCACCCCTCTCTGGTGGCTTAAACACATCTTGAAAGAACGAAACATGTTCTTTCTGATCGTTAATCGGAACAACAGATGCTGAACACTGAAGTGGTCTCTCAATTTCATCAACCTTAATCTCTACAGTATGACTCAAACTTCGCTTCTTAACGTCCCATAAGTTCAACTCCTCTCTAACAACAAGAACTATAGGAGCACATAACAAAACAAGAATAGTACCAGCAGTTAACCAATAACCAATAGCGCCAAACTCAACTCTGTTTTCCACTACAATTATAGCCATAAGAAAACCAGCTAAACCAAATGACATAAACAAAAGCTGATAAAAAATCCTAATCTCATTTTCTTGCTTGTTAACCTTCATAGTCCGAATAACTCTCAGTAAAACACAAGAAACAACAGTAGGAAGCCAAGCAATAAGCAAGATTAAAGATTTGCCATCATTCCCATAAAAGGCATGATACAATTGTGTAAGTATAGCACCACTTAAACCAACAAAACCCTTTAAAAGCCCAATCACAATACCCCTACTTTCTGGGAAATTCTTAACACAAGTCACAATAACACCAGTGTTAACAAATGTTTGTGAATTTGCCCCAATGAAAATACAAAAACACATCTCCCAAACTTTGGGGTTACTAAATTTCTTAGTAACAGCAAGCCAAATAGAAAAATACCCAAAAAAATTCATAAATGCACCAAGAAGAATAACAACCCATGGTGGAGTAACTTCATTGATTAAACCAGAAATAATCCCAACATTTGCACCTAAATCTTTGAAAAAACCAAGTAAGTTTAAGGTTGTTTGATCATAACCTAGTGAAATTTTTACTTCTTCTGAGTAGAGACCAAATATATATGTGCCACCAGCAACAGACAAGATTAAAATTGAAGCAAAAAACATAAACCATCTGCCAACAAGCATGTGTAGACCAAAATTTTCCATGGCTTTTGATGAATTTCTTGTTTTTTTTATTATTATTATGAAGATGTTGGTTGAGGGTATAGAACAATATAATATAATATAATAAAATCTTGAATCTAGACTAAAATAAGTATAGATACCTTTAGGCTAATTAAATGTAGTATAAGATGTTTTGGATTGGAAATTTTAAGTAATTAAATGATAATCTTTCTTTATTTTCTCCAAGCCTAAATGATACTAGGTTACGATACCCCATTTAAGAAAATTATTTAAGGATGGATTAAAAAGTTATTAAATATAAAAATAATATTTTTTAAAAATAGGCATAATACATATATATGCTCAACTTGGTCTCATCTAGTATTATGCATAAGTAGACATTTAACCTATCACAAAATTGAACAGAATAAATTTCATGCAATTTGAAATGTAGAACACATATATCTCATGCATTTTATTAAGTAAGATGTGTGCGTCTATTTATTTAATTTTTTAATAGTTTAAGTGTATATATGTACTTACTCTAAAGTTAAATTAAAATGTTATGTTCATATATTATGAAAAAGAAAAAAAAAAAGTTGAACAAGAAAAGATTAGTCATTTTCAAGTAGAAAAACTATTCAATTTTGAGTGTGTTAATTTGACTTGAGTGGATGGTGGACTTTTTAGTCTTTTGGATAGAATTCACGTGCGATGATTTATTTGACAAAGATAAATTATTAGCTTGCAAATATATAATAAATAATAACATTTTAAAATTATATTATTATTAAATTATATATATATATATAAAAGTGTCGTCTTTATAAGACTGACTGAAAGAAAAGTGACGCGTAAATTAGAAGGAAGAAAAAAATGATTTTTATCTAAAAGAGAACAAGTACTACATAAGTTTGGACCGAAAAAATAATAATTTCTACAAATATGTTTAAGCCATGATAAAGAAAATTATTAGCAGAACTATATATAAATACTTTTATAACACAAATGAACCTGGATATCAATTTTTTTATAAGAAGAAAGTGGTTATTATCAATAAATACAACTTTAATCTTGACTTGTTTAGTTAGGAGACAACTTAATTAACTATACATGATTGTAATAATAGTGGTTTATCCTTATGTTTGGGTTTTATTAGTAGCTGAATCTTAACTTAAAACTCATGAATGATTATTATTATTATTGACAAAAATGACCACTTTGAGGAGGGGAGCAATTGATTCTCCAATTGTCACATATAACAACACATTAATTAAAGGGGAAAAGGACAAATATAGATATCCGAACTATCGTAAATGATATGCAGATACCCTTCATCATACTTTTGGTGCCCCTGTTGTTAAAAAACTAGAGCATATATATCCTCTATAGACTAAATAGGAACATGTGGCGCAATCTTATCTGTCGATTTGATATATAGTAAATATCGGATCGATGAATAAGATTATGACACGTGTATGTCCATTAGTATAAATGATATATATGCTCTAATTTTTTAACGACAGGGGCACCAAAAGTATGACGAAGAGTATCTGCATATCATTTATGATAATTCGAATATCTATATTTGTCCTTTTTCCCTTAATTAAATATATTCCTAAGTGATAAGTGTAATCCATTATGTCTCGGTCAACAAAGACAAAACAATCCCATGAAGTAACAAAGGCCTTGAATGTAGTGCCAACTGTTATGAATCACCACAAGACACATAACAAAGACGGTGCAATCGTTAAATAACAGTTTGAGTATATCTCACGTGAATTGTTACGTAAAGAATTGGCGTGTTTATATGTTCAATTTTACATAAATTTAAAGTGTTTATCATATACACTCAAAAATGAAGAACAAATATATCTAGTAACATCAAATTAAATGATACGTACCAAAAGTCTATAATGACACACATGTCATTGAAGAAGCACAAAACTGTATACATAGGTCGGTTGATCTAGAGGCGACTCAAACACATTAACAACGTAAAGTAAATGTCATATAGAATGTTGAACTTAGACAAACAATATGTATAGGTGATTACTGTTAGAGAACTTAGACAAATATATGTACATATTCAAGTTTTTTTTTTTCTCACCTTTTTTCACGCATTTAATTCATTTTTCAACTAGAAAAACTTTCAATTTAAGTATGTGTAACTTTTTTCTTTTTCTCTATTTGAGTGGATGTAATAAGCCTTTGGAACTTTAATTCAGATGAGATTGACGTTCCATTATTTTATTAAGATATTATTTTAAAATACAATTTTTATTGAACAGAGGATATAATCTTTTATAGATGACTTAAATACGTGACATGTGTTATAAATAGAAGAGTACTCAACATTGGAAGTCGTAAAAAAGATGACTTTATTGAGTTGCTAATGAAAGTGATTGTTTTAGGCCAGTCAATTAAAGTTAAAATTATCATAATTTATTCCAAGTATTATATAGTCAAATGAAAGAACAAAAGAAACACACGGAAGTAAGTTGCTATCTTTTTTGCAGGGCGGCTCAACATAATTTGTGGCCTAAAGCGAAATTTTTATTAGAGGCCTAAAATCTATATAAATTTTATCTATATCTATTTATTTTTCTAAATTTCTAGATGTAAATTACTACTTAATATCTTTTATATAAATGATTTTTCAAACACTTTTTTTTAATTATTAGTTTTAAGTAAGATTTTATCAATTCAACATTGAAAAATATTCTTTTATTGAGACAATTATTATATGAATTATTAACACAATTTTATAAGTAATAAGTTGATAAACTTTAAAGATAAAAGTTAGAATCATAGAATTTGATTCAAAAAGTTGATAACTTGGTATACTACTTTAATATGAAAATTAAGAAATAAATTTTTAAAAAAAGAATTTGTAATGCACTTTGTTCAACACTTTTCGACTATTGATTCATATTTATGAGAGTGTATTACTCTAACTATCAAAGATTTGAAGAAATAGAGTGCAAAAAGAGTTACAAAGGATAAATAATGTGAGTGTTAACGAAAAAAATGTAAGAATCCAAAACAATGTTTCCTTAATTTCTTCTATTTGAATGGGGTTAAGATACATAATTTTTTATTTATAAAAATTTGAGGCCCCCAAAAGGCCAATGCCTAAAATTTTATAGGCAAGAGCCAGCCCTGCTTCTTTGTCAATAATTATGATGTTCAAATCAACGATAAATTACTATATTATCATAATTAAATTTAATCTTTGACGTTGAGATTGACAAACTTACTTTTATTTGTATTAATAATCAAAACTCGCGTGGACGTGATTCTTTAATAAGTAAAAAATCTTTTTGAAGAAAATAAAATTCAAAATTCAAAATTCAATATTTGTAATAAGTCGTCAAGATTTAGTGGTCATTTTTGTTGATAGTCATGATTTGTGACAAGGTAATTTTATGAATTTTATAGCGATATGATAGAATTGTGAATATTTGGTAGTCAAAAATTTGGTATATTAGATTGGGAAAATTAGTAAACTAGTTAAACTTCCTAACATAATTACTAAAAATATCTATACTTTAAAAATAATTATTGAAAATGTCAATATGTCAATATTTTAGCAAATAAAATGTATCCTAATATAATTGATTTTCTTTCCTTTTATTTCTCAAATTAGGTCCACATTCTACTAATTTTACTCCCCTATACGTGAAAAAGAAAGAAAAAAAAACTCTCATTACCCACTTTCCCCTCTTTTTAGGTTTTTACCCCAAATTCTTCCTTTCTCTCTCTTGAGTTTTTCACCATTGTTCTCTCATTTTCTTGTGAAAATCACCTCTTTTACTTTCCTCCAATTTGTTCAAGAAATCTCACAATTCTTTCAAAATATTTTCAACCCACGAATAAGGTAAATACATGTCACCAAGTATCTTTTGATTTCCAAAATTGGGTGTTGAAGATTTCGAAAAACTTGTTGAAGACCAAGTTGAGGAAGAACAATTTCCTATTAGTTTGTTTTGTATTTATAGTTTTTTTTTTATAATTTTGTATCCTTTCTCAATTAATATTCAAATATGTATGTATTCTATTAATATTTGTATTCATTCAAAATCTTATGTTGCATAGTTTATGAATCTTGTATTTGTTCCTAAATTAAATTCATCCCAAATGTATGTCAACTAGATATGTATTTTATTTAAGAATGATTGCAACAAATATTCACTTATTCCTTTTCAGTTTTATATTTCATTCTCACTTTTTCATCATACTTTTTTTTTATATTTTATATATTATTATACAAAATACTACATAAAAACTAGAATGAATACAGACACAAATAAAATACATATTGGAATGAATACGACTTAAGAAAGAATACAAAATTTTGAAGAAAAAAAATAAATACACAGTGAAAAAATACATGAATACAAATACGTTTCTCAAAGAACTATAGATTCATTTGGCATAACTACTGGAATGAATACAAATTAATTTTAAAAAAAATACAAGTTTCATAATACAAAGTACAACATGAAAGCTATAATAAATACAAATAATATACATATTGGAATGAATACGATTTTAAAAGGTTACAAAATTCTGGAAAACAAAAATACATTGTGAAAAAGGCACACTGATATTTACCTTTTTTTTTTTAAATATTCTCTCCCTTGATTTTCTCCCTTATGTTATTAAATAATTGTATTATTTCAAATTAAACAAATTGACAAATACATAAATCAGATATATAACAAACTAAAATATTGATACTTTTAATAAATATTGAAAATGTAGCTAAGGGATCCTATTAAATGCTAAAATATTGATATTTTGAAAATTTTCCTTATTACATTTGAGTCGAAAGAAGCCCATTAAGCTTGATCTAAGTACAAACATATGGCCCAAGATTCTAGAGTTAAATAGCCCATTTACCTCTACTTGAAAGATCTTGAGAAATTTTATTCGAGGAACTTTCGCAAATAGCTACTGTAATAAACTTAATTATGTTCCATAACTATAATTTGCATATTTACGAGTGGTAGCTACAGTTCAAGCTGTCTCATTTGTATAATTCGCTGGTACATTTGTATAATTCAGTTATTTTTGTATAAATTCGAAATAACAAATTTATACAATATACAAATATAAGAAGTATTAACAGTTATACAAATTCCGAATTATACAAAAGTTATACAAATTATGTACAAATTCCGAATTATACAAAATTTATACAAACTCCGAATTATACAAAATGTATACAAATTATATTATACAAATTTCGACTTATACAAAAGTTATACAAATTATATTATACAAATTCCGAATTATACAAACTTGTGAATTATACAAAACTAAAAACTAAAAAGTTGAGCCGCGTAATTATAGCTATAAGTAGGTCGTGAATTGTAATTAAGACAAACTATAACTATATTAAGTAATTTTCCTATTATCTCTCTCTTTTCTTAATACTTTTTTCACTCACCTTTATTAGTAATTGATAATTGATAGAAAAAATATTCATGTCTGAAATTAAAAACACAGAATAGTAGTAGTAGCAAGTCAGGGCCGGCTCTATGTATACAAAAATAAGGCATTGGCCTTAGGCCCCCAATTTTAGGGGGCCCCAATTTTTTACCAAGAATAAATTATGTGTTAATTTTTTAAAGAAAAACATTAATTATTTATGATAAAAAGTATATATTTAAAATTATTATTTTATTCTCTTCAACCCCATTCAAATAGAAGAAATCAAGAAAATATTGTTTTATTTTCTTACACTATCTCTACTAATACTCACATTATTTTCTTTTTAACTCCTTTTACACTCTCTTCTTTAAATTGTTGATAAGTTAGAGTAATATTCTGTCAAAAATATCAATTAATAGTTGAAAAGTGTTGAACAAATTGAATTGTAAATTCTTTTTCCATTTCTTCTTAGATTTTCAAGCATTACAACAACCATAGTAAAATGTGGGGTAACCAAATTATCAACTTCGTCAAAGCTATGGTTCTAACTCTTATATTTATTTGAAATTTGTCAACTTATTACTCGTAGAACTATGTTAACAATTCATATAATGATTGCCTGAGTAAAATAATATTTTTCAACGTTGAATTAATAAAATCTTATTTAAAACTAATAATTGAAAAAGAAATCGAATAAATAATTTATATATAAAGAAATTATTAGGTAATACTTTGCATTTAAAAATGTAAGAGAAATAAATTTTAAATAAATGCATGTGAAGTTTATTTAGATTTTAGGCCTCTAATTAAGATTTCGCTTTAGGCCTCCGATTACGTTGAGCCGCCCCTGTAGCAAGTATAACAATATAATACAAATTCATTTGGTCATCTTATATTCACATAAAAAAGGTTACTTGAAGGTCATTGTTACTTGCATGTATAACTATATAAAATTCGAGTATAATTTTTAGGACAACAAAAAAGGAAGGAAAAGATTAAATTACTTTTATTAGGAATCACATATCTCGAGGAACACATATTTGCTTGTAAGGGATCGTTTGGTTTAGAACTAGTTAATCCAAGATTAATTATCTTGAAATAACTTATTTTATCACTATGATATAAATAACGAGTTAAGTTATTTAAAACATGTCAACCAAACAAGATACCAAATTTTTATCTCAGACTATATTCTTATTCCTTACACCAAACGACCCCTCAAAACTATATATTTTTATCCCTCACACCGACCCCTAAGTAACGTTAATAACAGCAGAATAACTTTGTCTTTTAATGAGGATAAAAATCTAGCCTAGATAAGGAGAAACACAAATATAATATTCCAAAAGTATCTAATCTTATCCTATGAAATAAATAAAATGAAAAATAAATAAATTCACAACTCCAAAGAATTGTGACATTTACCCGATCCATATTCCAGTCTTCTTGCTCGATACTGATTTGACAGCCAAAGAAATTTCTTATAAAACAAATTCACATTGCCCATTCTTTTCAAGAAAGGCTAATCCCAAGAACCATATATGAAAAAAGATTACTGTTTTATAGCCATTTTCTGAATACAACTATCAAAGCAGATTTTCTTGTCTTCTTGATTGACCCCTTCAACTCCAGGTAAATTTTCAATGTTAAAGTTTCAATCTTTACAATAAAAAAATAGTTCTTGTTGAGTAGTTCATTTATTGGTAACAATTAGCTTTGCATAAATTTCTGCTTTTCTATGGAGACTGAGTATTGAGTATTCCCCTCTCCCTATGTAGTTTTCAAGATTCAAACTAAGTGAACTTGGTTGACATTTTGAAATGTAATCTTCATTTTTTGTAGTTTACAGATTAAGTTTACTGCTAAAAAAATGAATTGACCTTAATTGATTTAGTTCCAGAATGTTATAATCCATTGCAAGGTATGGTATTTGAGTCCCACATATAGAAATGTGCTGTGGGGGTGTATATAGCCTTGGGGGCTCCCACTTCTAGCTTTTGGGGTGTGGTTCTCTTTTTGTTGTATCAATGGTATCAGAGCCACCCACCACTCTCCGTTCTTGCTGTGCCATGGATGGTGATGCTGGTATTGCAGCGTTTACCCACGGCTAGCAATGTCTAGTGCACAGCCAGCCGTGGGAGCCTGGGCACTTGACTCGAAAATGTCTACTTGGGAAAGAGTTACCTATTTGTGGGAAAGTGTAAGCTACTCAGTGTGGAGCCTTCGAGAACGGCTAATGCGGAGTGTGGTGGTTTGTTGTGTTCCATTGCAAGGTCTGGGACTTGAGTCCCATATCGGTATAGAAATGTGCTGATGTGGGGTTTATATAGCGTTGGGATCGGGGTATGTGGTAATCCTTTGGTTGTATCACTGAAGTTGGTTAAATTAGTTCTGATAAGTGAGAAGTGCCAATATATTGGGATAGAGGAAGTATTTATTGATTTTAGAGATCCATTCCGTTCTATAAATCTATTTGTCAGATTTTTTTCCCCACTGATATGTATGCTTAGTTGTAAAAGTTTAGAGATATTGAATCTGGTGTGTCTTGTTTTTGTCATTTGTGCAGAAAGTTCCAGTTTTTTCTAAAGAGTTGATGGAGATTGATAAAGCAATTAGAGAATGTGATGACAGTAGGTTGAAGACAAAGTATACTAATGCCATATATGTTATCAAACGGGCTCTCGCTCTGTATTCGTAAGCTTCTCTTCTTTTCCTTTGTATTTTTGGGGATCTGTTCTTGCTATGAAGTTACAACTTGTCTCATGCATTGATTCATCATTTCTTATTAGTTGCATTGGAATAAAGATACTTGTTGATTACCTTGAATAGACAACAATGTGTGTGTTTGCTATATGGAAATTGTTTTCCTTGCAAGATATTTATATCAAGAAATCTTTCAATGTTATTTTCTAGTGTTAGGTTGGGTGAAGAGTAGGTGACACATGATAATTATACAAGGTGGAGGATAGGGTGTGATGATAGTGTTTTGGTGATATGTTCGAGCATTCAGTTGAAAGAAGTGGTATGGAGTAAGAGTTGTGATATTTGTTGGAATATATTTCCTTGGAAAAGATTTCCAATCACCTAACACTGAGAAATTATTTCATTATGAAAAATATTCTCCTCCATACCTAACGTGCAAATTATCTTGTTATTAAGTTACAATTTCAGCATGTAAATTGGGACATTATGTAGGTCGGAGCAAACAAACCAGAAGGGTCTCTAGGAATTGTTTAATAGGAAAATTATCAGCATGTTACAAAGAAGTATAGAAGTTGAAATTTATAATCTTTTACTGGTATGGAGTAGGTCAATTATGGAGTTTGTCGTTTAGTGTTGTAATGCAAACAACTTCGTGTATCATTATTCAAGCATAAAATAACAATGATAATGACATAATTTTTACATCTTTAAAGTAGGGAAAACTGTTTGTGTCAGTTGTAAATTAAGGTCATTAGCCATAGGATAAAGTTCTGAACACCTTTTGTTTCCTATAGTTAATCTACCATGGATTATTTTATGAAGTGCTGTCCGTTTACTATTTGATTAATTCAGTGTATCATTGTGCTCTAGATTGTGAACTTCTGAAGGATATTAGGATTTATGTGCTGCAGATAGCAGCGCATACTTTGGTTTGTAGAGTGTGGAGCATATATTTTAATGAGTAATATTATATTTGCCTTGGTAGTACAATCAACAATGCTAAATTATAATATTTAGAAGATTGAATGCAATAATATTTATTTACATTATTATTTATTAATTTGGACTTATAGAAAATGGTAAATCTTTCCATCTATAGAAAGTGGTGATTCTTTTTTATGGACAACTAATAAAAAAATTGTGGAAAAATTGGACAGAGGGAATGTCATAGAAGAACAGTTGTTGATCTAGTAGTTATTGTTATTACTTTTCTCTTTTATGGTAATCTTGGCTTAGTGTTCTCATCCTTCGCCCTTCTGTTTGAATCCGGCCCCTTAACAGCATACAAGAGGTTGCATTGAGCTTCAACGGAGGGAAAGATTCTACTGTAAGTTATTTACATGCCTCTCAACTAAAGTCTCAATTTTTTCCTTTATGTTGAGTAACCAAAAATGTACATTAGGTTTGGTGATTGACAGGAGTCTTCGTAAATTTGGTTAGATATTGCACAAAGTTGTATGGATATATGTAAGATTTTGGTTATCTTTAGTTTTAGAGAATTCCAAATTATTTCTAAAGACAGATTTTTGAGCAGTGGGATGAAAAGGGTCCAAACGGAACAAAATGGATATAGAGGATTCATATAGCCGACTCTAACTTGTGGGGGGTTGAGGCGAGTTTTTATTGTTGTTGTGTTTAACTAAATATGTGATGTTTGATTTTACAATTTAGGTTTTGCTTCACCTACTGAGAGCAGGCTATGTTCTGCATAAAGCGGAAGAAAGTAGTTCACAAGATGTTGCTGATGGTGAAAACACATTTCCGATACGGACAATATATTTTGAGACCCCGACTGTTTTCCCTGAAATCAACTCATTCACTTATGAAACCGCAGCCACGTACGCAAGAAATGCTTATTTGTCTTCCCTGCCTTTGACACAAATAACATATTAGGATTCCCTCTAATGATAGCAGTACTTTTATTATCATTTGAATTGGTCCTTTTTCTCTGAACAGTTACAATTTGCAAATGGATATACTTCGCCTCGACTTCAAATCAGGGCTGGAGGCTCTGCTTAAGGCCAATCCAATTAGAGCTATTTTTCTTGGTGTGCGAATTGGTGATCCTACTGCGGTAACGAAATAGATGTCAAACTTCTGCAACTACTCGGCGTTTTTTTTCAGAATATTGATAGATGTGATCTGTGGCTGACTGCTGTTTATGGTCACATACCTTTCAGGTAGGTCAGGAGCAATTCTCACCTAGTTCACCTGGGTGGCCACCTTTCATGAGGGTGAATCCAATTTTGGATTGGTCATACAGGTTAGACTACACCTAATAAACCCTCCTTATATCATTTCTTATTATTGAATTACTATGTATATGTATATCTCACTCAGATCTAAAGTTGGAGAATTTGAAGTGCTGAGACTTTTGAATCCTTTTTAAACAAAGATTGCATCCGTAAGTAAGGATTTTAGACCAATTAGTCCAAATGGAGCTAACAAGAACTTGCTAAAGGATAATAGCCTCGGGGGATTTGGTTTAGTGTAAATACTCATGGGATGGGTGGATAGAATGCGCGTCATGAGCTCTAATCTTGCCACTGACAAGGAGCTTGATACTTACGTGGGAGCAAGGTAGAGGGGTGGATTCATATCCTCCCAACTATGGGTCAATTCAATTGGGCCTAGGCCAGCTAATCAGCAGGGATTTCTTGGTTATTACAAAAAGAAAAAGATCTTGTCAAGGGATAAGGAGCGGCAAAACATTTTTAAAGTGCTCCAGTTATATTAAAATTACATGCTAAATGCTCAAGATAGTATTTATGAAAAATTTATGCATAAAGAAGTAAAGAACTGCTATAATGAAACACATCAACATTGAAGGTCCTCTGAATATAGCTGAGAGGATGGAAATGGACTTCAAACTACTTGAGTTGGCTTCTGAAATTGACAGTTATTTAGGTTGAGGCCCAGGAAATAAAAGATTAAAGTCTGCAAGTCAAATAGAGAGCCTTATGCTATGTTAAAGATTATTTCATGTTGTGCTATCATATATGCTTTAGTATTTTATTGTTGCATTTGTTATTGCTTAGGTGAGTGTATATGAATGAAGGTTTATACTTTATACATTGTATGTTGTTTTCTTATAAAATAGGGTCTATACTTTGAGTTATGCCTTAAGTTTTAAATGTTCATCTAGCAGTTTTTTTTGTTGAAAAGTAATCATCTATTCTTCTGTTTGATTCTTATTTCTTACAATTAAAATGACTAACCTATTAAGTTTGATGTGGCAGAGATGTATGGGCCTTCCTTTTGGTTTGCAAGGTTCGTTACTGCAGCCTTTATGATCAGGGGTAATTTCTCAGTTATGTTGCTTCAAAATTCTTTACGGTGATTCTTCCTTCAGCAGCATGATAAGGATATACATTTTTGAGATTTATACTAAAATCTACGACATATTTGCTCTTGTGAAGTGGTAGTTGTTTGAGCATTCTATTTATTTCACTGATTGCATAGGTATACTTCAATTGGGAGCATCCATGACACTGTTCCTAATGCACTATTGTGCATCAGGAACGACAACAACAGCGAACAAAAGTTTAGGCCAGCTTATTTACTTGCTGATGGAAGGCTGGAAAGATCTGGAAGGGTAAAGAAGTTCTCTGCTCCAGTTTGTGGGAAATTATCTTCTGTTTGCAATGGACTGAAAATCGAGGATTTGAATTCCAATAATATGCTTACTGCCTCAATCATAGCTGTGGGAGATGAAATTTTGTAAGTTATTGGCTCTATACCTTTAAATCTGATGATCAGTATGATAGTGATGTTCTTCTGCGGCTTTTTGTTATTATTTCTAAGTTCTGGTGCATTTTCTGCCAATCTCTGTTTTGCCTTTTGGTTCCTTATACGGCTCTTTTTTTTCTTTGGAAGATAAAATCAATCTGTCAGGAGCATATATGCTCTTTTCTGCTCTTCTTATTGGATATTCAACTCGAACTTTACTTGTGTTGTGTTTAATAAAACTGAATCATTTGGGGTAATTGATGTCCTGCATTGGATCACTTCTGCAATCACATAGTTGTCCAGAACCTACTGTTCATAGCAGATCTTTAAGAATCAGTTGTCCTCTGCTTCAAAATATTTTTTCCTCTCTAGGTAAAACTTTTCACTTGACTTTGAACAAGAATCAAGGAGGTCATTTTGGCTTGTTTCCGAGTTTTTCCATCCTTTAGTTGTGTTGATTACTTATGGTAGTTTTGCTATATTGCATCTATGAGAATAATTACACAATGAGGGGAATGCATGATGATGGAGTCTAGTTTACATGGTATATTAACAAATTTTGATGTATATTAGGAGATCAGCTGAACAGGCAGAGCGTCCTCAATTCTTTCAATTTCCATTTGTTTAAGTAGATATATTCATTTTGTTTATTAGTATATGTTGAGACGGCACTCTATGTAATGCAATAAACTATATCTTTTCAGTTTGCACATCATCTATTTGTCTCAGATAATTGATACCCTGCAAATAATATATGTAGTATACCCCTGAATCAGAGCCCCTGTAGTATGAACTTTCTGCTATTTGTAGTTGCTTACTAATCAGATGTCTTTCTCTTGGTTCCGTAGCTCAGGTTTGGCACAGTAGAGGACAAGTTGGGGTCTGTGTTATGTAGAAAGCTCCATTCTATTGGTTGGGCAACATCGCTGCTTGCTGTCACTCGAAATGATGTTAGTAATAATTATGTCTTGACAGATTGTATAATTTCTGCTTCTTTTTTTTGTTCAACTGTGTGCTATGCATGAACTTGACATTAGTTTCCATTGGAAGTTGGGTTTCTGATAGATACTTGAAGAGTTACCATACTTCCCTTTTGTTTTCTTTTGCCGTGTATTCTGTTCAACTTTTGCAGCAATCCAGCTCGCAGCCAAAATAGTGAAGGCAAATAAGTACTGGGAAGTTGATGCACACTTGAATCAACTAACAACTGAAAACAGATTGAGTTATAAACGCCAGAAAGTGACTCCAAAAAAGTTATAGAAAAGCATCAAAGTTTGTCTCTATAGTAAGCTTTAGGATCTCCTAGTGATTAAAATATTTTCTTGACAATGCTGAGCCAACTTTTAGGTAGAACAGTCTGCTGTATTGCTTTTCTGGAGCAACATCGTTTTCTTTGTAACTTCCATTCAGTTGAAGTCACTTTCTGCTCAATTTCCACCTTGATTGTAAAATGTTTGATGGACCTTCAACATTTATTAAAAGAACTTTATGCTTTATTAAAAGAACTTTATGCTAGCAACTGTTCCTAATCACATCCTTTGCATATTCAGATAGATTCTGTGGCCGAGGAAGTTGAGAGGCGGAAGTCCACAAATGACATGGTAAACGTTTTTGTCGGTATGGTTATATTTGTTGAATTGTTTCATATATGTGCACCAGGCTGTTATGTGTGTGAGAGAGAGATAGAGATGGAGTACTGCCCACCTGTTTTAACATATATATTCCTAAATTAATTTCACTGCAGGTATTTATATATGGTGGGGTAGGTCCATTGCATTCGGATGTCACCGTAGCTGGAGTTGCAAAAGCTTTTGGTGTTCGCATGGTATGTAATATAGATTTACTAGATCTCTCTGCTACTTAATGTTCCACGACTTAGTGTGACAATAGCTACCAAATGATTCATCCATTTCAGTAAGCTTCATAATCACAAGTTTGTATTGCTTGTAAGATATTATAGGAAATAGGAATAAATTTCTTGCCGCTATACTTCAAATGATTGCCATATCTTTGTCTGACATGTGGACATGTCACATGCTTGGTGGAGCATGCATCTGGGACACTGTTGGCTTTGTTTTAATTATTTCTACCAATGGGCTAGGCCGCTAGGGTCCATTTGTGTTTTTAAAAAGGACTTGCTTGAAGCTGCAATTTGTTACCTTTATTTCTTTCATTCAGCGCCTGAAGATCAAGTTAAAATTTCTGAAGAGACCAATGTTAAATTGAGAAAAGAAGAAAACATGATGATGAGATGGATAGTCAAGCGTATATCATTAAGTTGCCAAGATAAAGTTAACTATATGGCTAGATGTCTCCATAAGTATGTTTAATGTAAATATCCGGTTATACTGTTTTCAATTTGGTTTGTTGTCTCCGTATATGATCTTGGGCAATCCTTACCACCTGAGTTAACTTTTGGGTTTGAGTTAGTTTGGCGATTCACCCTATAAGCATCTTACTTATCTAAATGATGCAACTTTCAATGTCCATGCCGCTGATCGAACAATCTTTTAAAAGTGTTACTTTGATATTCCACTTAGTAAAATGTTTCAGTATCTCTAAAGTTCTCATAACTTCATTTTGCAGGCTCCTGATGAAGAATTTGAAGAACATTTAAGGCACCTGATTGGTGAAAAGTGCACCGGTGACAAGAATGAGGTTAAGTCATTACTCATGATAAAATTCCACAGGTTCTGAGGTTTTTATTACATGTATATATGCAAAGAGTAAGTAAGAATGACATTTTATGTAGTACCTAATAGTAATTTAAAGAATGGGCATATAGTGCTAATCGAAGGAATCCAAATTCATGTTTTTACCTGCTGATAGAAATTTAGAAATTTGGTAGAAAAGCTCCTCATGTTGAGTTCGATGTTGATTCAGAAGGAAACATTAGAGCTCTCCTTGGGTTCACAAGATCAGAATAGCGCCTTGTTGTTGGAACTTCAGAAGTTGCATTTCTGCATATTCAATTACTTTTGACTGAAATGCTGAGGCTGCTTCAGTATGGTCCTTGTATACAAAACACTTAATATTCGAGGTGCCTAGTTACCTAAACTTATGCTTTAATCTCCAATACCAGCTAAAGGTTTTTCCCTCTTAGTGCTACAGGGTGAATCAGTCTTTGCAAATGCATCTCATGTTTCACTGCCAGGGAATGAGATATCTCAAATTATCCCATGGATTTTTACTGACTAAAACTTACACCCAGCAAGATAATATTGGTGGTTTGATAATTTTGTCCAAGGCTGATCTAGAACACTTCCGGTTTTTGTAACATTTTTCTTGAGCCAAGGGTCTGTTGAAAGCACCTTCTCTACGGTAGGTAGGCCGTAGGGGTAAGGTTTGTGTACATCCCACCCTCCCCGGACTCGGGAACACACTGGGTATGTTGTTGTTGCTGATCTGGAACACTTGTCGTGATATTATTGGTATGTCTCTAATTCAGAATCATGCACTAGTGTAGTACAAGATCACCTGGTTCTGAAAGATAGAATAGTGCAATGAAGCAGACACTGAACTAATGTGTTCTTTATATATTTCAAATGTCATAAAATTCATGATTTGTAACATTCCAACTGCTAAAGCTTCTCTGCCTATAAGAATTAAATTCTTGTTCCTTTTCTGATTACAGATGGCACAGCTGCCTGAAGGTATTACAGAATTGCTTCATCATGAACAGCTGCCTGTGCCTTTGGTATGTGTGTGTTTGCTGAGATTGGATGATTATTACAATTATTTCATTCTCTAACTTGATGCCCTTCTTGGAGTACACATTGTTGGAATTTATTCTCAAGTAGTCATATTTTTCCGGAGTTCTTGATTGTATGAAAAACTTTCACAACCATCTACATTTTTGTTGGCATATATTCCTTCAAATTTTCTACTGTGAATTGGGCATCACCAGAAGTCCATTTAGAAACCCGAGCTGTAGTATTTTGCTGCTTTCATGAAGATTTTCTTTTTGTTTCCACTCAGCAATTTATTTTCCCTTGCACGTCCTTTTTCTCTTTGGTTGGTGTAAGGTTTTACTCTTGATACCTCTAATGAGTGTTGCTGCAGTAATTCTTTACTAAAATTTATCCTTTAGTTGGTGGCGGAAGTGTGAAAACTAGACCTATACTCTGTTAAAGTCATGTTGAATGTTCTTACATAGCACTAACATGATATTTTGTTTTTTTAGAGTTGTCAGTGTGGTTAATTACTCGGAAGAAATAGATCACTGATAGTGAATTCAACTTTGTCTTTGCCTCATTTCCTTCTATATTTCATGTTTTTCTTATATATATTTATATTCTTTTGATTACATAAAGCTATTTCATGTCTTACTATATACTTCTTGTTGCTCTTTAACCGGTGAGTTAATGATACTTAAGTTTGAACATCAATTTTTTTAGCATGTCTGTTCTCTTTTGTAGATTAAGTGCCATAATGTGGTCATTCTCACTGCAACCAATGTTGCTGAACTGGACCTACAGTGGCATTGTCTGATTGATTCATTGAAATCTAATGGTGACTTGGTATTGATGGCACCATTTGTTTCAAAATGCTTGACAACAACTCTTTCCGATGTTAGTGTTCTGCAACCCTTCCTTAGATATCCTTTTCTCATTGATATGTGATCTTTTCAGTCTTCTGTAATTACGGAAATCAAGATCTCTTCATTATCGTATATATCCTTAAGTCGTGCCTAACTAGTTTGATATTGAGGCACAGTTGATTGATATATCATACATATCTCTTGAACTCTTTATCCAGGTGCATTAATAAGTTGCCTTTCAAGTTTTATTTCTTCCAATCTCCTGGGATTGTACAACTTCATGTTTCTCATGATGTAAAACATGCTAGATGTCATTACAGCTTGATCTAGTTGCTTGTGAGCCATCGTATCAGAATTCTTCTCGTTTACCAAATTATGCTCTTCAACATTTTCCTGGAAAAGCGTCAAGTCCTTCTGAAAATAAAATAAAGAAAAAATATGAATTACTGATAAACCTGGTACATGACCCTTAACACAGGTACACAACCAACTAGGACTCACAAATTATGTGAATGAAGCATTAGGTAAATTTTTTGCAGCCAAAAGGTATCAGATCAGAGTTTCATATCGTTATCACCCGAATAGTCGTCAAAATCAAAGCCAAGTTTCTGACCCATACCCCACATAGTCAACAATGCTTAGTTTTTCTTCCTGGATTTGGTGAACATATAGAGTACCTTCTAGAACTGTGAAGTGACTCGTATCATTTTGTTTTTCCTCCTTTTAGATGAGTCTTTATAATGTATCTTTGTGAATAGTCTTCCTGTTAATATGTTCCGTTTATAGCACTCTGTGCAGATTCCTAATTACTAGCTCCGAATGAATTGCAGGTTGAAGTTGCTCAACCTCTGTCAAAACTTTGCCTTCAATTTCCTGATATATACATCGGTAAGTCGTTAATATCCTTTACAAGATTAATGGTTTATATGATCCACTGCGTACTCCCACTCTTTTCCATTTTTTGTTAGAAAATAATTTCGTATTAAATCATTCCTATTTCCTTGAACATGAAGGAGGTTATCGAGGATCAAGAAAAGGCCCTCTTATGATCAGATTTGAAGGGAAGGTGAGAACTTTTACTAGAGACGTCGCATGGTTTTGAAGTTCACATTATAACTTTTGTATCAAGTTCAATAGTATTTTTGTGTTACTGTAGGATCTTTCAAGAATAGAGGCAGCTTCACAATCACTGTGCCAGAATTTTCAGCCTGGTGCATTCACTGAAACTGAATAACCTCAAGACTTCTCCACTCTGCTGAAGGCGCCGATATACGAAACAGCCTAAGGGAAAGGGTTAGAAATTTCATGTTCACAATTGAGGAGAATGATGGACAATGACAAAGAAGCAGGAGCAACATAATTTTTTTGTGCAAACTGTACAATGTGACTCATGGGGTGTGTGTAAATCACCACTTCAAGACACGAGCACATATTTTACTGGCAAGTAGCTTAGGCAATGCAATCTCACTGCAACTTTATAGCAGACCTAATAGTTCAGTTGCCAAAGAATCAATCTAGCAGTCTATATAGTCAGACCTTTTTATAACGACTTTCTCTATAACAATATTTCACTATAATGACAGTTTTCTTTGGAATTGAATCTCTTGTTATGTTATATTATATGTTCTTCATAGCATTATTCACTTTAGCAACAAAAATATATCCAGACAGTTTTCTTTGGAATTGAATCTCTTGTTATGTTATATTATATGTTCTTCATAGCATTATTCGCTATAGCAACAAAAATATATCCAGACAAATGGCACTATTATACATTTTATGGTGTTTTCATCTTTTATTTTGCTTATGCTATTACAGGTCATATGGTACGTGGGATGAAAAATAATGTCACGCAACCACACAAACAATCTCATGATAGACCTTCTCGCCAGCATTTTGGTTTTTTTATACCACGCATGATTATGCCATACGTAGTATGGAAATAAGGAAATGCATAAAGAGTAAAGGCAACAACTAAAACTGTATATGGAAAAAACAAAAACAGGACCAATAGTTCAACACTCACTTCAACAACATACTGCATTTCTCATTAGATAAATGAACACAATGACAAAAGAACTTGTTCGTATGTGAGGATATAAGAAATGATTAAAGCAGGTCACATTGAAATTAAATACTTCAAAAAAAAAAAAAAAAGAATTAAGCAGGATCAATTGCTTGGAGCTTTTAGAATCCCTTAAAGTATGTAGACACTTCCTTTGGTCTCCTCCCTCCACTCAATAGCGCCGTAAATGTAGAAATAGGATATCAATTTACTCAATCAATGAACTTGTTTATTGGTCCGCAACAGGAATAATAGGCACAAGAATATAGGTAGGCAAAGTTGTGAGTGGGAACTTGCACTCAAGCTTTAGGCTTGAGGGCCTTGACAGTCTCCCAGGTGAAGTCAGCGTCATCACGGCCGAAGTGACCATAAGCAGCAGTCTTCTGGTACCTGAAGTTGCCTCCTCTCTTCAAGTCAAGGTTAATTGACATCATTCCAGGCCTGAAGTCAAAGTTCTCCTTGATCAGAACCAAAATATCCTTGTCTGGAATGGTTCCGGTTTTGTAAGTGTCAACAAACACGGAGAGTGGTTCTGCGACACCAATAGCATAAGAAACCTGGACAATGCAGCGGCGAGCAAGTCCTGCAGCGACCACACTCTTTGCTGCCTGTCTCACAATGTAAGCACCACTCCTGTCCACCTTGGTAGGATCTTTTCCTGAGAAGGCACCTCCACCGTGAGCACCCCAACCTCCATAGGTGTCGATGATGATTTTCCTGCCAGTGAGTCCAGCGTCTCCATGTGGACCACCAATCACAAAACGACCTGATGGGTTGAGGTGGAAGATGGTGTTGTCATCAAGGTACTGAGCTGGGATCACGGGCATGATCACATGCTCTTTCAAGTCCTTGGCAATCTGATCATTTGTGACAGTTTCATCATGTTGAGTTGAGATGAGAACAGTGTGAACTCTAATAGGGACCATGGCACCATTGTCGTTCTTGTACTCAACTGTAACTTGTGTCTTGCCATCAGGTCTGAGCCATGGGCAAGTCTTGTTCTTCCTCACTTCGGTAAGCTTGGCACCAAGCTTTGTAGCCAAAACATGAGTAAGGGGCATGAGTTCAGGAGTTTCATCTGTGGCATAACCAAACATGTGACCTTGGTCACCAGCTCCAATTTCTTCTGGTTTCTTGGTAAGATGACCATGGACTCCCTGGGCAATATCAGGGCTCTGCTGCTCAATGTTGACAAGGACTTTGCAGTGGTCAGCATCAAGACCAACATCAGCTGAGGTGAACCCAATGCCTCTGCAAGTGTCACGTACTATCTTCTCATAGTCCACCTTGGCCTTGGTTGTGATCTCTCCAAAGACCATGACCATGTTTGTCTTTGTGCAGGTTTCACATGCAACCTTGCTCTCTGGGTCTTGTTCTAGGCAAGCATCAAGAATGGCATCTGAAACCTGGTCACAAAGCTTATCGGGATGTCCTTCGTTAACTGACTCTGAGGTGAACAAGAAAGTCTCCATATCTAGCTGAAAAGATCAAGAAAATATGTCATCAGTTCTATCTCAAATATTCACGAGAAAATGTGGCAAGTCGCTCATAAGCATGTCAAGCCATAAAATTCCATCATATTAAGACATTTCGTTGAAATCAAAGAGTTCTAGTGTTTACATTGGCGAAAAAAAGAAAATGTCAGGTTCATCACACACAATTCTCTCTGAAATTACACAAAGCAACCACAATGCTTCAACATTTGGTCCACACAATCTCATTATACATAAAGACATCCCATATTCCCAAAAAATGCCCCATTTTCTCTCATTTAAAAGTTTTCAAATCCTAGTTTCTTCACTCGATCTAGGTTCTCACGATTCCAAGAAAAAAATGATTGATTTCATTTTAAACACACAACACCGCAATATTTCACCACTAAATCATCATTTTCCATCATTAGACTCCTCAAACAACCAAATCCATGAGCCAAAAGAAACATATTAGTCACCCTGTGCAGGGCAACCAGCTTAGCAATGAGATCTACGTAATCTTCATATACTACAACAATACAATATGACAATAGAGCAAATTTTGCTCCATGTCATGAAAATTAACAAAAATTCCTAGTTTATTAACGAGATCTAGATACTACATTGAGCGAAATCAGGAACGTCATAATTAACCAAAGGTCTCAAGTTCAAGCATGCGAATCTAGATTAGTCGGACCTCAAAGCGGATAAAAACACACATATATAACATCAAAATGAGATATCATAACATCATTTTGAAACGAATCAAACAAAACATGCATAAATATACCAGATCTATAATCTAATGAAGCAAAAACAAAGAATAAAACAGTAAAATCAGCATAATTTGTGAAGAAAACGAACCTGAGAATGGAAAAGATAACTCTAGATCTGTAGAAGGAAGAAGAAAATGAGAGAAGAATAGAGACAGAGAAATAATGTGTGTTTAATGAAAAGTTTAAGGGGAGTATTTATAGAAGCTGAAATGTAGGAGAAAAAGTGGGGGATAACGAATGACTCGCTCTATTTCTTCTCACTTTCCAATAAGTTTTTTTTTTTTTTTTTACCAACCAATATTTGGCTTCACCAAACACAAGTGGGGACGTTGAGAGGGGATATTTACTTATTTTAATAAGTTTTCGTTTCGAACGATTTTGTAATGTTTTTATTTGAGCCGTATATGAAAAACATTTTTTTTTTATCTTCGGAGGTAGACTCTAAGGATAAGATCTGCATATCAATATTATCCTCTTTAAATTTTAGTTGTGGGATTATATTGATATATTGTTGTAGTAATTTTAGTTTCTTAAACATCAATGAATTTTAAGTATGATCTTTGAAGTTTTTGGATTAGATATATGTAATTTTGATTCTTCTGCTTATGAATCTTCAAAGAATTAACTCATTTTATCTTTCAAAGTAGGAATAAGATCTGCATATATACTATTTTCTTCGAAATCTACTCGTGGAATTACAGTGATATGTTGTTGTTGTAACAATTTTAGTCACTTAAACATCAAATTTTAATTTTGATCGTTGAGGTTATTAATAAAGTATATTTAACTTTTAATTATTTGACATGTCTACTTTTGATCCCTTTACTTATGAATCTGCACAAAGTTAGCGAATTCTTAAATGCTAAATTATTTGATTATTAATGTGTAATTAAAAGGTTATTTCATTAATATTAAGATTAACTAAAAAGAGAAATAAAACTAACCGTCCATATAAATCATCGTAACATGAATTTATCAATAAATTCCTCTTTTTTTATTTTTAATTTTATCATTTCTTCAAAATTGTTTTCTCATGGCATGATAAAAAAAAAAAGTCAGACTATAGCATGACCCACTATTTCAATGAACCAAAAAAAAAATGCTCATTGAATTTAAATAGTTATAAAAAATTATTTTCTTGAAAATTCTCGAAATAACATACTATTTTAGTTGAGTGTGTCAAATGCATAAGTTGTCGAGTGGTAAGTGTTCTTTATTTTTAATTAAAAATTTTGAATCTTAAATTATTTTTATTAGGAAGCGTTTAACCTCAATGTGAAACTTTTTGACATAAATTCAAATTTTATCGAACACTAATGACAATATCGAAAATTCTTCATAGGTCTATCACACCAAATTTCCTACCCCTTTGAATTTTAAATGACAACCTACCAATCATGAAAGTGCAGCTATACTTCTATTATTTCTTTTAAGGAAAAGAATTTGGTGAAGTTGGTGAGAGTGTGAGATGTTCTTTTGGCTTGATGCATTGTAAATCTTGTACCTTGTGAATCAAGAATTGTATATTTTGTTAAAAAGTCATTGAATTATTAGTAACTTGAGCCTTTTCAATCCACCTTAAAATGGTTGTTAGATGTCATGTCACTTCATTTTGACAAACTACTTGGTGAGTTGTGCCACTTCATTTTCTTTTTGTTCCCACCAACTATGTGGTTGTTGACTATTTGTTTAAACTTAGATGTATAAAATGTACTAGATATGAGGCCCCGTGCTGGATATATGTTACTGTTTCTGTTTTAATTTATGTGGTACATATGAAATTTGAAATTAATCAATTTTTTAGTATGTTTTTATATATTTTAAGTTGCTAATTATTTGTATTTAGAGTATGTTTTACGTAAATATATTAGAAATCACAATAATTAACAAGTTAATATAAAAAAAAACTTATAAAAAATTCATTGCTTTTGAAATTTCATTTGTATCACATAAATCAGGACCGAGTAATATATATGAAAATTACATAAAACGTACTATAACTCACAATAATTAGCAACTTAAAATATCTATATATCTATATTTCTCCCAATTTATGCGGTATAGATGAAATTTTGAAAGTTAACAAAAACTTTTTATATGTTTTGAAATATTTTAAGCTATTAATTATTATGATTTATAATACTTTTTACATAAAAAAATTATTTATATAAAGTATAAAAGAAAAAATTTAGAAAAAGGAAACATAAATGTCAGCAGGAGTCCAATCTATGTTAATTTCTATGTTTTAATTATTGTAATACCGATTGAATTTGGAGAGCCAACTAAAAATTTTGAAAGGAATTTTTTTATAAATTTTAAGTTGTTAATTATTATAATTTATAATATTTTTATTAATTTTAAACCAATATATGTTTTTCTCTGTCTCAATTACATAAGACATATGGAATTTGGAGAGTCAACTAAAATTTTTAAATATGTTAAGTTGTTAATTATTATATCTTATAGTACTATTACGTGATTTTCAAATAAAATATGTATTTTTTAATTTCAATTTATATGTCATTGATATAATTACATATATTAAGTAATGAAGAATTAATGTGTAAATTATGTGACACCTATGAATTTTGGAGTGTAAATCAAATTAGTTATATGATTTTAAAAAAAAAAGGGTTAATTATTACAATTCATAATACTTTTTATATAGTTTTTAAATGATATATATATATATCTTTATGATATTGATATTAGTATTATAATAAATTAAATTTTATTATTTTAAATTTATGATCTGAATTGTCAGCCTATGCCACATTATAAAATGTTCCAAAGTAAATATCAGATTTACAAAAATGTCGATGCCAGCTAAAGTAATAAAATAACATCTAAGGGCATGAACCTATATATGTATATATAAAGTTGAATATTGACAATTTGATGTGGCATCTCTCTATGACCAGTATTTGTATTCATATTTTTTTCCTTTTTTTGACATTTTATCTTTGTTTTGTATTTTTTATTTGTACTTAAAAAAAATGTATTTATGTCATACCCGATTAATTATGCCCTTTATAACATCCATTACACTAATATAAATTTAAGTAAATGAAAATGGAAGATGAAAAGATAAAAACTATTCATTTTTTATAACTGTTTATAATTATTTAGCCTATAAAATAAAAACAAAATAGTTGAGCATTTGTAACAAATAAGAACAAATTTCTTCACTTTGGTTCTTCTTCTTTTGACGATAATGATCAATATATGGTATCAACTTTTGTCGCTAAGATGTCCATCAAATTTCTAGGTCATGTGACTTTTTTAACAAAAGAGAAAGAGAGAATATCTCATTATTCTTGTGAAGACATTGATGTAAAGAAAGAGATTATGTAACAAAAAATTCTTTTCAAAATAAAAGACATTTTGAAAAAATGTTTATTCCTCCTACAAGGAGAGAAAATTCATTGTGATTGAGAAATTTATAAGAAGCCTGATTAGTGTTTCAAAGGGTAAGAAAAATTATTTGGAGAAAAAATCATTCTATTTATGGAATTCGTATCAAATTAGGAGGAGAACAAGCAAAAATTTATTTTGTGACTTGAAAAGAGAGAAAATTAGATATTATTTCTTTCAACCTCATTATTCTTCTAATTTCTTTCTTCTTTTATTTTGTCTTGATTTTTTGTATCTTTAATTAAAGTTTTTTTTTCTTATTTATCTTTAATTAAAGTTTATATATATTTTCTTAAAAAAGAATTTAAAAAGATGATCATATTTAGTTCCTTTCCTCATCAATGCTATTAATCTCATAATTAGTGTTATTTATATTATTTTCTTAATTACTTTTTTTTCTTTCATTTAATTATTTATTTGAAGAAATTAGTTATTATAACTTTATAAGAATTACACATGTATTTTTACATAATTGATTTGTTATTTTTAAAATTTTTGGATCATTCTTCATCTTAAAGTTTCTATCTATATGTAATAATAAAGCTAAAATAGAAAATGTGGGGTGACACCTTCTTAGCAATAGATACTTATTTATTCTGATCAATGTTTCTGACATTTTTTGTTATTTTTTCCTTAAAATAATTGTTGCCTCGATTTTTAGTTTTAGTTTTATTTTTGTAGCATTTTCTAATTTTAAAAGACTGAAAAATTTATATTGAAAATTTACAAAATATAAAAAATGATTTATTTAACTCCTATCATCATCAATATTATTATTAATTTGTTTTACTTCTTTTATTAATCTCCATTTCATCATTAATGTAATTTATATCATTTTCTTAGATATATACATATATATATATTTGTGACATTTCTTAGAAGTTAGGATTACTATTTCTATAATTTTTAAAATTTTTGAATTCTTTTGTCATACTAAATACAACATGTTTTATTATAATTACATTTAATATATTAATCAATATGTTGTACGAATGAAAAGAAAATTATCATTTCACAAAAACAAAGGTTAAAATATAATTTATTATGATTAAGGAAAGATAAAATTATTATTCCAATATCCATAAGCATATATAATACATTAAAAATTAATTGAAAAGCTGTAAATGGAAAAGGAATCACCATTTCAGGAATCATTATTTTTAATTTTTTGGATCATTTCTTCATGTAAAAGTTTCTATCCATACGTAACAATAAAGTTAAAATAGAAAATGTAGTGACACCATTCTTACTAATAGATAGTTACTTATTTTTATATTATTTTTTTGACAATTTTGGTTATATTTTCTTTAAAATAATTATTGCCTCGATTTTTTTTTTAAGCTTTATTTTTAATTTTAAAAGATTGGAAATTTTATGTTAAAAATTTTAATAATAGAAAAAATGATTTATTTAACTTTTATCATCATCAATACTACTAATTTTTTTGACGTTTTTTCTTAATCTTCATCTTATCATTAATGTTATTTATATAATTTTGTTTAATCACTTATTTTTTCTTTTTTAACTCTTTTATATATATAAAGTTGGATATGTAAATGATGATGTGACATTTCTTAGAAGTTAAGATTACTATTTATCTAATTTCTCCATTTTTTGAGTTCTTTTGTCATACTAAATACAATATGTTTTATTATAATTACATTCAATATAGTAAACAACATGTTCTAGGAATTAAAACAAAATTATCATTTCAGAAAAATAAATGTTAAATTATAATTTTATTATGATTAAGGAAAAATAAAGATATTATTTCAATATCCCATAACCACATTCAATACATTAGAAATTAATTGGATATAACTGTAAATGGAAAATGAATCACGATTTAAGGAAAATAAATGTTTGCAATACCATAATAATTAAGGAGAGAGTAAAATATTATTTTAATATCCTAATTCGGAACTTTTAATCTACTACTCAATTAAAAATAGAATGCATTTAATAACATCAAAAAGTTATTAGTTTAATATTTTTTCTCATTGTACTAATTCAATTCAATGAAACTTAATTTTAAAGATAAAATAACAGCTTCATTTTAATTGTTGTCAATATATTTGAAAAAATTATTGTGAAAAGGCTTTTCTTGCACCTTGTTTTAATTTTCATATACTATTATTATTTTTTCTGTCATTTTTCAATGAATTTTATTTCAATTTAAAATTTAATGTTTATTCTTAAAACTCTGACGGTACAAATGAAGGTGGAGTAAAATATAATAAATGATGATTCTTTTACTAAATAAGAAGATATAACGAAATTGAAAGGGTGACGTTTTTTTTTTTTTTTTGTAAATGGATAGGAAATTCTATTAAGGTATCTTTATGTCATTATTCAATATATTTTTAATATAAATTTCATTTGTTGATGCATTTGTTTAGTACTCCCTCTGTTCCTAATTACTGGTTTACTTTTCCTTTTATAGTTGTCTCTAATTACTTGTCCATTTTGACAAATCAAGAAAGAATATTTTTTTACCTATTATACCCTCAATTAAATGAGCAAGTACTTTGAAAATTGCAGAACTTTTCATCTACTTCATAATTAATATGGGTAAAATGATAAACTGACTATGTCATTAATTGATTTCTTAATAAATGCGTAAATTTAAAAGTGGAGAAGTAATTAGGGACAGAGAGAGTATTACAGTCTTATTTGACATTATGAGATATTTCTTAGACATTTAAGGAGAATGGTAGACCGAAATATATATTATATATTAAAGGATGAACTTCATGCAATGGAAGAATTTGTTATTAGCAAATATATTTTAACTTATTTGATAAAAAATATATTCTTCCTCATTTAATAGATGTAAAATTTGTGAAGCTTTATTTTTTTTCACAATCTTCATATTATTAAGACAAATAATAATATTACAATTAAACAACAAAGTAAATATAAAATTAAAAAAATTTATTTAATTTAAATGATCGCGCGAAGTGCAGCCAAGTTCTCTAATTTAAAACAAAAAAGTAAAATTTAAATGGGTCTACTATAGAATTCCTAGAAATCCAACTTGAAAAATTATGCTAAAAATGGAAAATAAAAAGTGAAATAGATTTAATTGAGAGTTATCCTTCGTCTGTCCCATTTTATGTGAGACTTTTTATTTTTCGAGAATCAAATAGTTTAAGTTTAACCATAAATTTGCGTATGATATCTTCATTTTTTTTTATAAATTTGGACAAATTAGATAAATAGTAATGTTAGCTTCTAAGAAATGTGACATCATCATTTACATATCCAACTTTTATATATATAAAAAAAGAGTTAAAAAAGAAAAAATAAGTGATTTAAGAAAATTATATAAATAACATTAATGATGAGATGAAGATTAAGAAAAAAACGTCAAATAAATTAGTTGTATCGATGATGATAAAAGTTAAATAAATCATTTTTTCTATTATTTAAATTTTTAACATAAAATTTCCAATGTTTTAAAATTAAAAATAAATGTTAAAAATTGAAAAAAAAATGGAGGCAATAATTATTTTATTAAAGAAAAATATGTGTAGAAAAAGTAGAAGTAGATGAAGCCAAATGAGTAATAATAATAATTCTAATAAGGACTAATGAGTAATAATAATAATTCTAATAAGGACTAATGAGTAATAATAATAATTGCAATGTTAGTCCTTGGTGTTAGTCCTTCTACTAATGTACAATTGTTTTTGCACATTGTACAACTAATTAATGCATTGAAAAGTTAATGTACAAAATTGTATGCATGTTGTACAAGAGTATTAATGCAATGTTGGTCCTTTCCAACTCTCACTTCTAAATAAGAGTAATATGATGTGGGTGGATTTTTATAGTATTAGTCAATGTTTTTATTATATGAAAAAAATCACCTACACATCAAAGATATATATTATCCAGCTAATCATGGTTAAGGCATGGGGTTGGATGTTTTTTTTCCCACTAAATGTAAATAAATAAAAGATGAATCGCTCCGAAAAAGTAATCTATTGAATTGATTGGATTGTAGGTATGATGATTTACTTTACAAGTGAGATTTAGAGATTTTTTGATAAAGCATGATTTATTAGTTCTCCTAAAGTCGTAGTGGCATAATTCTTCATCCGTAAGCTATTAAAGATTTATTCTCAAGATGAAAAAAATTGACTTTTTGAAAAAATGAAAATTTATTATAAAAGAAAGGAGTACTCTTCTTCAGCCTCTACTCGTCCTTACACAACCCTGTGCCATAAATAATTTTTTTTTATTAAGATATAAGTATAATTAACCATGCATTTTGATATAATATTATTAATGAAATAAATATTTATTTATTTAATTCAATGAAATATTACATTAAGTAGATCATTTTATCATATATATATATATCCTCAGCTTAATCAAACACCATCTTATAAAATAAAACGAAGAGAATATTTCATTTAATTCTCAAATATGGGTGAAACCGTGAAGGAGATCGCTTAATTTTCAAAACTTTGCAATTTGCATTTGAAAAGACTAAAGTGTGTTTACATTTTACAATAATGTAGATACCACTTGTACTAATATCTAACAAAAGTGCGTCTTATGCTCTTGTCAATTGACTCATTTCTTGCCCAATTTTTACAAGTCTTTAGATAGTACTCTTTCCGTTTCATTTTACCTGTCCATTTTAGCAAATCGAGAATATTTTATTTGCATGCTATCCTTAATATCAAATGTAGTTATATAAAATAATAATAAACAAATTTAGAATTTCAAAACATCATTAAGAAGATTAAATTGCTGAAATACACCTCTAATTAAAATTTCTAATTAAGAGATGTATCGTGTCAGGATCAACAGAGACCAATAATATGAAGCGGAGCAAGTACAAGCAAAAGAGGATTCGTAATATGAAGAAGGTGAAGCATTACAACAACACCCCATGTAGTCCCACAAAGTTGGATCTGAAACAAGTAGAGTGTATATATACAAACTTTACCCCAATACCGCAAAGATAGAGAGGCTGTTTCAGATAGGCCCTCACCAGTCGCCAAGTTGAAACTTTAAGAAGTACAATAATTCATACACCACAATAAGCCTTGAGAGCATTGGGGCCAGCTTCCCGTCTAGCTTTTGTACCAAAAAACTCAAAATAACCAAGTATGTCATATGGCTTGAAGAGTAAAGGGTGCTCTTCATCCACGAGTTCTTTTGGGGCCTTTATGGTGTAATCTATTTTTGGATTTGAAAATAACTGAATGGTGAACCTATCATTTTCTCCGGCCATCGTTACCCTATGGAGAGGAGAATGTAATCGACCATTTGTCCATGCCTGTATATATTTGCACAATTATGTTAGAACTTGTGATATCTTAAGACAAAAAGCTTCATGATTAAAAGGCAGTTGTAGTATGTAGACATCGAGACGATAGCATCAACACAATTGACTCGATGTCTACATATACAACAACATACCTAATGTAGTCCCACAAAATAGGGTACTGGGAGATAGAGTGTATGCATACCTTACGAGGTTGTTTCGATCACACCCTCAGCTCAAAGAAAAACAGTTCTATTCTAGGCAGTACTCCAGAAAAAGAAGTTATGGAAGTACAAAAAACAACAAATAGTAATAGAGTAGAACTACAACAAATAGTAATAGAGCAGAACTACAACAAAACAATACGATAATCTAGCTGGTAAAAGGAAGGAAATTGAAGCATAAGAACCTATAAGAGCAATATTACGACTACTAGTATGAATGGAAACAAGACAACATGCTGCTACCTACTAAAATCTTCTACCCTAATTTGTGTCCTCCACACCCTTCTATCTAAGGTCATGTCTGTAAGCTGAAACTAGGCCAATAATTTCCCCGCTTTTTCCTACAAAAAAATAATAACAATGAAGTTAATCTTACCATGAAGGAATCTCCGGCCAAAACAATGAACGAATTCGATGAAATATCAACATCAATCCATTCTCCATTTTTCTTGAGAAATTGCAATCCATTTACTTGATTTTGTGATATTATGGTCAAGAAGGTACCATCAGTATGGTCACCAAGTCCACGTTTATTCCCAATTTCTTCATCTTGAGCTGCATTGTATTTGGTTAATCGCAATTGGAAAGAGGTGAGATCCAAGAATTGATCAATGTAATTTTGTAGTCCTAGACTCTCCAAAACTTTTAATCATCTCATCCAATTCCACAACTGGCTTTGAGTAGGACTTTACTACATTGCTGCAAAACAAGCAAATGGGGACACATGAGTCCACTTGTCAAACAATAAGAGAGCCTCACATAATTAATTGTTTGTTATGTGAGACATAGAATAGATTTATCATATATAGGGTGTGTTTGGTATGTATGATGAAGAGACTCAAGATAAGGTGGGAGTACTGACCCTGTGGTGGATAGGATGCGGGAAGGGAGGTTGAGATGATTTGGATATGTGTAGATGAGATGCGTGAGAGGTTGACTATGGTGAGCATGAGGAGAGGGAGAGATAGGCATAAGAAGTTTTTGGAGAGAGGTGATTAGACAAGACATAGTGCAACGTCAACTTACCAAAGACGATATGACACTTGATAGTTAGGTGTGGATGTCAAGAATCAAGGTAGAGGGATAGTAGGTTGTTGAGCATTTTTTTTTTTGGTCTAGGAATATTGGTTTCATTTTTACTTTTGCTTATTCTTAAATCTCAGACCATCTTCAACCCACCTCTATTTTACTCTCTATTCTCTATATTTAAAGAGTAAAATAGAGAATGGGCTCTCCAACCCCCCTCCATATATAGAGAGGGTGATTGGAGAACTACTATTCACCTCTCTATTTCACTTTTTGATTATTTTAATATTATTTCTATTTATCATTAATTAAGTCTTTATTATTTGTAATTAATTTTCTATATAACATCTAAAAACATATTATTGATAAGTTATTATTTTTATCCGAATTAATAATTTTCTATTTTATTTGTTAAAAATCACTTTAAATATGTAATTTCAAATTATTTTAATAATATTTATATTATATGAGACTATTAATTAAGTCTTTAATAGTTGAATTATCTTCTAAGTAATATAACATCTAAAAAAAATACTATTGATAAGTACACTATTTTCATTCGAATTAACAATTTTTCTAAAAAAATCTTTTAAAAAAATTGTCACTTTAAATATTTAATTTAAAATTATAATTATTTTTCACTATGAAGAATACACAAAATCTACATGATAATTCAAACAATCTACTTTTATGTTATAGGGATAAATTATTAAACTACACTTTTTAATGAGCATGAAAATACTTTTTGCAATAGTTCAAAATGAAATAGGGGAAGTAAATTAGTACACGAAATAATTGGATAAAGATGAAATTGTTAATTTAAATAATTTTTAGCTACACATAAAAAAAATATGGACAAAAAATTACTCATTTTGAACTCCATAATGCATTAATAGAGCATTATGAGAGCAACGTAATAGTCTTGAAAGTCGAGTATTTATGTAAAATTTAAAATTAAATTTTAAGGTAATTGCATTATTTATTATGTAATTGTATTTCATCAATGATTCCACTTTTATTTGAATTGTTTGTTAGTATGTATTATACATAATATTTGTTGTAATTTATTTTATTTAGAAATTTAGAATAAAATATAATTTATATTTAATGAAAAATTTGAAAAGAACAAAATTTATATTACATGAAGATTATATAGATTATAGGGTAGTTATTTGCAAAAAGAAGAAATAATTTATATTATGAAATAAGAAAATAAAAATGAAATAGAAATATTAATATAATATTAAAGAGAAAGAAAAAGATTCCTTTTTAGAGAGTAAAATAGAGAATTTGGTTATAGTTGATTGTCTGAAAAAATAGAGAACTCTATATTTGGAGAGTAAAATAAAGGATAGGATTGGAGATGCCCTAATATTAACTGTTTGTTTCTTCCATTTGTTTATCTTATTATCTTGTTTTTTGTTACTGCTTGTTATTACTATTGCATTTTCATTTCTTTTTGAGCCGAAGGTCTATAAAAAATAACCTCGTTACACTTACAACTTACAAGGTAGCCAGGAGTAAGGTCAGAAGATATATTAAATCAACAATGGTATGAAATAGACCTACATGATTTAGACTACGAAAGAATAGAATGATATGATTTAGAAATAAATTCAGACTAAAATGAAACATGATTTTTTAGATTTAGACTGTGTAGCAGATTTAAATAAAACAATCCAATTATGGATATGATATATATCAAAACAATTAATAGATAACAAAATAGGAATGACAGAAACACTAGGATATATAGAAAGAACACTTATAGAAACAGTAAAATTATGGCTATAAAATTTATCAGATGAAAGTTTAAAAACTCTAAGAAGTAATAAAAAATCTAAGGTCTATTGTCACGACCCAAAAATGGATGTGATGGCACTCGTCGTATCCCACCAAGACAAGTCAGCCTAAAACCCAATCATTTCTATAAAGTGCGGAAATAAAGCAAAGTTCAATAACAATTACTATTACGAAAACAAGTCAACTTAATTCAATCCCCAAAACCTGGTTGTCACGTGCACAAGCCTCTAATGTAACTACTAGAATTGAAATAAAATACGCAAGTCTCAAATGATGTTGTCTTTCAAGTAAAAACAAAATCATAAACAGGAGTAAGGAGGCTCGCTGAGATGACAAATAGCTACCTCTCAGATCTCCACAGAAAGCCTCGGAAACGAAGAGAATGGAAGGTATCACGAAGATCCGGGCTCGTAACCTACAAAATATTGTAGAAGCAAGGGGTGAGTACCAAACCACACGGTACTCAACAAGCAAACCTCTAAACACAAGCTAAGGGTACAAAATACGGGTACTCCTTACACCCCATCCTAACCTCCATAACTACAACCTGCATAAAACCAACCCAACCTAACAATTCACAGTTTACAAAGCATACAGCTCAACAACAGCACTCTAACAGATCATATATTCTCAATAACAAATTTTCACAGAAAGGCACTCACAAGATCAGCAACACACAAGATCAAGTTCATCAATAATAAAAAGGTGCAATGCAATGAAATGCAATGTCAAGTATAGTGATGCATGTCTGACCTAATGATACACACCCGCTGTCTCTCAGTCCGGGACCCATGGGGGACATATCTGTCCATGCATCCATCGCGGCGCGCGATACGTCCCTCGAAATATAATATCAGTCGCGGCGCGCGACACGTCCCTCGAAATATAGTATCCATCGCGGCGCGCGATACGTCCCTCGAAATGGTACATCCTCCTTAATTTCTTATTCTTTCTTAATGCACATAACACTTGTCACAACCACGTCTCAGAACAATGCAAATGACATGTTCACACAAATAATAAGGAGATGACCATTTTCATAACATTGCACAAATCACAACTTCAACGATGATGCAACAAGTCTTTCAAACAATTCTCAACACATTACACAAACAATTGATCACATTACTCCCAAACATACACCACAAGGAAATACACGAATTCCATACGCTTAACAAGGGTTTAGAAATCCACTTGCCTCAAATAATCGAACAATCACTCTGGAACTTGAGCCTTCCCTTTTCGTTGAGCTTCCAAATCAATGCAATCTATTCAAGTACATAGTCACAATAAGATTCCGAAACTAACAACACTCATGTCACTATAGGTTTAGCCTAAACCCAAAAGTTTACCCAAATTTATAATTAAGTTCTCAAGTCTTGATGCCCATTAACTTGTCAATTCTTCCAATTCCTTCAATTATCGTAAATCTAATGACATTCACAAAAATACGATATACCTAATGTTTAATGACCTATTTTAATATATCAAAATTAAATATACAATGTGATAATAACATAAGAATTACCAATTTTCGGAACCACTGGTTATGAAACCAGTGGTGGGAATCGACAAAATAAAGACATTAATATGTCACCTGCAGGTTCCTAAATTTATAATATGTAATCTTAACTTTATCCTCACAATTTTCAAAACCCACCAAGTGTACAACAATGACATTATTCTTTCCCCAAGAAATCAATTAGGCCTTAACATATATAGAGTAATAATCTAACTCATTTAGTGAGAATTCAACTTACTACTTGAAACTGGAGATGGCATATATGAAAAATAATTTTATATATATACTCCTAACAGTTCAACTCCCTTCATCCCCATAAATTGACAACAAACGAAAAGAAATATAATAATAATAACAATAATATTAACACTGTTTCTTATCTACAAACTTATGAAGCAAATCCTCCTTTTCCTACCTAATATTTTATTATTTCCACACATATACATATGTAGAAATTAATGAAGAGCATGCAGAGCACTTGATGCAGTACCTGAGGCAGATCGAACTCACGATGCCGAAACCCTACGCCCTTTTCTTCTTTTCCTTTTTCAGTTATGACTCAAATATTAAACCCCAAATAATTTAATTCATTTTAACCCATGGTCAAGTGGTATAGAGTCTTTAATAAATGACCACTTTAACCCACTAACTATCGATTAATTAACTTAAGTTAAACGAATAGTTCAAAATTTCCAAATCAACTTCACCGACTAATCAAAAATTACTCGAGTCAACTATTGAGAGGGGTAAAAACGATAATTTTATGTAAATTTCTAAAAATGACAATCCGGGTCATTACATTATCCACCACTAAAAATCATGTTCGTCCTCGAACATAAGGTGAAAGAAAGTACCTGAAGCTTCAAAAAGCTGAGGATATCTGGCACGCATATCAGACTCTGTCTCCCAAGTTGCCTCTCCCACTGATCGGTGCTTCCATTGCACCTTCACTGAAGCAATCTCCTTGGTCCTAAGCTTTCGAACCTGCCTATCCAATATAGCTATAGGTTCCTCTTCAAATGTCAAGTCTGGACCCAACTCCACTGAATCGAGTGAAAGCACATGTGACTCATCCGGAATATACTTCCGAAGCATAGAGACATGGAAAACAGGATGAACTGCCGACAAACTAGGTGGCAAGGCCAACTTATAGGCCACCTCTCCCACTCGACTCAAAATCTCAAAAGGTCCAATGAATCTAGGGCTAAGCTTGCCCTTTTGTCGAACCTCATCACACCCTTCATAGGTGACACTCTAAGCCAAACATGATCGCCCTCCATAAACACTAAGGCTCTAACTCTCCGGTCTGCATAACTCTTCTGTCGACTCTGGGCTGTCAACAGTCTATACTGAATCCTACGGACTTGCTCCATAGCATCTCTAAGCAAGTCAGTATCCAAAGAGTCCATCTCCGCCGAATCAAACCAACCGATCGGAGACCTACATCGTCTGCCATACAACGCCTCAAATGGGGCCATCTGAATACTAGAGTGATAACTGTTATTGTAAGCAAACTCTACTAAGGGTAAATATCGATCCCATCTAGCACCAAAATCGATCACACATGCTCGGAGCATGTCCTCCAACACCTGAATCGTCCTCTCGGACTGACCATCTGTCTGAGGGTGAAAGGCTGTACTCATATCTAGCTGAGTACCCAAACCATGTTGTAATGCCTTCCAGAAGTGAGAAGTGAATAGTGAACCTCGATCTGATATAATAGAAACAGGAACCCCATGTAGTCGCACAATTTGACTGATATATAGCTCGGCTAACTTCTCTGCCGTATATTTCACCCGAACCGGAATGAAGTGGGCAGACTTGGTCAGCCTGTCAACAACCACCCAAATGGAGTCATAACCACCCACTGTGGTAGGCAAACCCACAACAAAGTCCATAGTGATCCGCTCCCACTTCCAAGTAGGAATAAGCATCCTCTGAGATACACCCCCAGGACGCTGGTGCTCACACTTGACCTGTTGGCAAGTCAAATACCTAGAAACAAAGTCTGAAATATCTCTCTTCATCCCACACCACCAGTAATGCTGACTCAGATCATGATACATCTTCGCAGCTCCCGGATGGATAGAATATCGGGAACAATGGGCCTCTTCAAGAATCAGTCTAGTCAACTCTCCCGTCTTGGGCACACAAATCCTGCCTCCGATCCTCAAGACACCGTCAGAATCAAGGACAGCCTCCTTGGCTTCCCCTTTCAATACTCTGTCTCGAATGAGACATAACTTCTCATCATCAAACTGGTGCGCACGGATCTGCTCGACTAAAGAAGACTGAGCCTCAATAAAAGCAATCATCCCATCACTCTCCTCTGAGATCTGCAACCGGACAAGACTATTAGCTAACCTCTGAACATCTCTAGCCAATGGTCTCTCCTCAATGCTAAGTGCTGCAAGACTTCCCATGCTAGGAGCCTGACATCCGATAAAATTGGAACGATACAGAGAAGATTAGCATGGCCCCTGCGCAAGGATGACACGCACAAATCGAGAAATGGTATCAAAGCCCCAGGTTCATAGGTCTCACGTGCATACAAGCCGAGTCTACGTAGAGTCTCAAAGATCGGTACGGAGACGTCTGTACTTATCTCCGAGAGGCTATAAAGACTATTAGGAAACTTCCCTTTTGTTCATTCTTTCTCATCGTGCGTGGTTACCTTCTTTAGTACTGAGTTATTGTATACTCTTTTGACAGATGACGAGGACTAGAGCGACGGTTACTGGTGGTAGAAGGGAGGCACTTCCCGAGGCAGTTGTTGAGGCCCCAGCTAGGGGTAGGGGTAGAGCCCGAGCTAGAGGTCGTGCTCGTGGAACGACACTAGGCAGAGGTCGTGGCCGTGGAGCAGCACCGGTTAGAGGTCGTACTAGAGAGGCCTCTCCTGAGCCTCAGATTGATGACAGAGAGGACCAGGTTCCTCCAGAGCCTGCAGTCACACCTTTGCTTCAAGATACATTATTGAGGGTGTTAAGTGTGCTTGAGAGCTTTACTCAGGGTAGTGGTGCAGCCGCCACACCACAAGACTCTCAGACTAGAGTGGGGGCTCAAACCCAAGAGCAACAGGAAGCTCCAGTTATGCATGATGCGGTGGGGCAACCACCAAAGGATCCCATGGTTGAGAATGATCTTGCACCAGCAATTGGGGGTCAAGGTGCACCATTGGTTGTTCTGACAGAGGATGAGCAGCGTAGGTATGAGAAATTTCGAAAGATGGACCCACCTCAGTTTCAGGGTGGGAAGAGTGAGGATGCTCATGAGTTTCTGACTACATGCCGAGAGTTACTAGAGGTTGTTGGATTAGCTGAGTCACATGGGGTTCGATATGCTACACTCCAGCTTCGTGGGCCAGCGAGAGAGTGGTGGAGAACTTATTCGGGGGCTTTGCCAGTTGGATCTCCTCCAGTGACTTGGGAGAGGTTTTCCAGTGCCTTTCATGACCGTTTTATCCCTTGGAGCGTGAGAGAGGAGAGTCGTTTGAGGTTTGAGAATCTGAGACAGGACAGCTTATCAGTTATAGAGTATGAGGCCCGTTTTTGCCAGTTGTCTAGGCATGCTTTGGCCATTATTCCAGACGAGACAGAGAGGATCCGTAGATTCGTGAGGGGGTTGACTTTCTCTATCAGATCGGCTGTGTTTAGAGCATCTAGAGAGGGGACATCCTTCCAATCCATTGTGAGTGCCGCTAAAGAGGCGGAATTGATGGAGAGAGAAGAGTTTGGGGACCCTAAGAGAGTCCGTACAGCAGGCCAGTTTCATGGTGCCTCATCTGGAGGCAGGGGATCACACAGAGGGAGTGGTTCCTTTCAGCAGCGAGGACCCGTTCATGCATCTATGCCGACATCCGAGGGTGGTCAGATACCTCGGGGTTCTTATAGCGTGGGTCACGGTTCACAGCAGCGACCTATGGGGCGAGGCAATTATAGTGGGTTTTCAGGGTCCGCACAGCAGTTCCCGGGACAGAGATTTTGCTTTTCTTGTGGAGATCCCGATCACCTGATGCGACAGTGTACTTCCCAGAGGGGTCGTGGAGGATCCCAACCTAATTCTTCATTTCAGGCTAGACCACCGGTACCACCGGGTGGAGGCCGAGGCAGAGTTTAGTCAGGTAGAGGCGGTAGAGCTTCTAGTAGTGGTTCTGCAGCTCAGCAGAGTGGGGGTAGAGTTACCACCCAGGCTGGAGGTGGCCGAGGGGGCCACTGTTATGCTTTTCCGGGGAGACCCGAAGCGGAGACTTCTGATGCTGTTATTACAGGTATTATCCCAGTATGCCATCGATCTGCTTCTGTATTATTTGATCCAGGGTCTACATTCTCTTACGTGTCCACCTATTTTGCTGCTGAATTTGATATGCTAAGTGCTGCAAGACTTCCCATGCTAGGAGCCTTCCTACTCAAAGCATCGGCAACAATATTGGCCTTCCCCGAATGATATAGAATGGTCACATCATAGTCCTTCAACAACTCAAGCCACCTACGCTGCCTCAAGTTCAGATCCCTCTGACTAAAGATATACTGAAGACTCCGATGATCAGTGAAGATCTCACAATGCACCCCATACAAATAATGACGCCATAACTTAAGTACAAATACTACAGCTGCCAACTCTAAATCATGAGTAGGGTAGTTCTTCTCATGGGTCTTCAACTGCCTAGAAGCATAAGCAATCACCTTCCCCTTCTGCATCAATACACCACCCAAACCGACTCCTGAAGCATCACAATACACAGTAAAGTCCACGCCCTCCTCAGGTAGAGTCAACACAGGAGCCGAAGTCAACAAAGTCTTGAGCTTTTGAAAACTCTCCTCACACTCATCAGACCACTGGAAACCCACACCCTGTCGAGTCAATCTAGTCAATGGAGCTGCAATAGTAGAGAAACTCTGAACAAATCGTCGATAATATCCTGCCAATCCCACAAAACTCCTAATCTCGGTAGGAGAAGTAGGTCGCGTCCAGCCTCTAACTGCCTCAATCTTGGCCGGATCTACTCTAATACCCTCCTTGGACACCACGTGTCCCAAGAATGCCACAGAATTAAGCCAGAACTCACACTTTGAGAACTTGGCATACAACTTCTCTTCCCTCAATCTCCGAAGTACAATTCTCAAGTGTCGGACATGGTCATCCTCGGTCCTGGAGTAAACCAAAATGTCATCGATGAAGACAATCACAAAAGAATCAATGTATGGTCGAAACACCCCGTTCATCAACTCCATAAAAGCTGCAGGGGCATTAGTCAACCCAAAGGACATCACTAAGAACTCATAATGCCCATACCGAGTCCAAAAAGCTGTCTTAGGGATATCTGATGCCCTAATCTTCAACTGATGATACCCAGACCTCAAATCAATCTTAGAGAACAAAGATGCCCCCTGTAGCTGATCAAACAAGTCATCAATACGCGGAAGAGGATACTTATTTTTCACTGTTACCTTGTTTAACTGTCTGTAATCAATACACATCCTCATAGTCCCATCCTTCTTCTTCACAAACAACACAGGGGCACCCCAAGGTGACACACTAGGGCGAATAAACCCCTTACTCAATAAATCCTGCAACTGATCTTTCAACTCTTTCAACTCTGCTGGAGCCATACGGTAGGGAGGAATAGAAATGGGCTTTGTGCCCGGCTCCAAATCAATAGCAAAATCAATATCCCTATCGGGAGGAACACCTAGAAGATCAGAAGGGAATACATCGAGAAACTCCTGAACCACGGGAATAGAATCCATGGAAGGTGGTTCAACACTAGTGTCCCGAATAAAAGCTAAGTAAGACAAACACCCTCTCTCCACCAATCTCTGAGCACGGATAAAGGAGATGACCTTACTAGGATAAGAGCCATTAGCACCCTTCCACTCAACCCTCGAAACACCAGGCATTGCTAAAGTCACAGTCTTAGCATTACAATCAAGGACAACATGATAAGGAGAAAGCCAATTCATACCCAAGATAACATCAAAGTCTACCATCCCCAGAATAATCAAATCTACCCAAGTGTCATACCCCGCTAGAGAAACAAGACAAGATCGATACACTCGATCCACCACTAAGGGCTCACCCACGGGTGTAGAAACACGAATAGGTACAGTCATGCTATCACATATCATATCAAATTCAGCAGCAAAATAGGTGGACACGTAAGAGAATGTAGACCCTGGATCAAATAATACAGAAGCAGATCGATGGCATACTGGGATAATACCTGTAATAACAGCATCAGAAGTCTCCGCTTTGGGTCTCCCCGGAAAAGCATAACAGTGGCCCCCTCGGCCACCTCCAGCCTGGGTGGTAACTCTACCCCCACTCTGCTGAGCTGCAGAACCACTACTAGAAGCTCTACCGCCTCTACCTGACTAAACTCTGCCTCGGCCTCCACCCGGTGGTACCGGTGGTCTAGCCTGAAATGAAGAATTAGGTTGGGATCCTCCACGACCCCTCTGGGAAGTACACTGTCGCATCAGGTGATCGGGATCTCCACAAGAAAAGCAAAATCTCTGTCCCGGGAACTGCTGTGCGGACCCTGAAAACCCACTATAATTGCCTCGCCCCATAGGTCGCTGCTGTGAACCGTGACCCACGCTATAAGAACCCCGAGGTATCTGACCACCCTCGGATGTCGGCATAGATGCATGAACGGGTCCTCGCTGCTGAAAGGAACCACTCCCTCTGTGTGATCCCCTGCCTCCAGATGAGGCACCATGAAACTGGCCTGCTGTACGGACTCTCTTAGGGTCCCCAAACTCTTCTCTCTCCATCAATTCCGCCTCTTTAGCGGCACTCACAATGGATTGGAAGGATGTCCCCTCTCTAGATGCTCTAAACACAGCCGATCTGATAGAGAAAGTCAACCCTCTCACGAATCTACGGATCCTCTCTGTCTCGTCTGGAATAATGGCCAAAGCATGCCTAGACAACTGGCAAAAACGGGCCTCATACTCTATAACTGATAAGCTGTCCTGTCTCAGATTCTCAAACCTCAAACGACTCTCCTCTCTCACGCTCCAAGGGATAAAACGGTCATGAAAGGCACTGGAAAACCTCTCCCAAGTCACTGGAGGAGATCCAACTGGCAAAGCCCCCGAATAAGTTCTCCACCACTCTCTCGCTGGCCCACGAAGCTGGAGTGTAGCATATCGAACCCCATGTGACTCAGCTAATCCAACAACCTCTAGTAACTCTCGGCATGTAGTCAGAAACTCATGAGCATCCTCACTCTTCCCACCCTGAAACTGAGGTGGGTCCATCTTTCGAAATTTCTCATACCTACGCTGCTCATCCTCTGTCAGAACAACCAATGGTGCACCTTGACCCCCAATTGCTGGTGCAAGATCATTCTCAACCATGGGATCCTTTGGTGGTTGCCCCACCGCATCATGCATAACTGGAGCTTCCTGTTGCTCTTGGGTTTGAGCCCCCACTCTAGTCTGAGAGTCTTGTGGTGTGGCGGCTGCACCACTACCCTGAGTAAAGCTCTCAAGCACACTTAACACCCTCAATAATGTATCTTGAAGCAAAGGTGTGACTGCAGGCTCTGGAGGAACCTGGTCCTCTCTGTCATCAATCTGAGGCTCAGGAGAGGCCTCTCTAGTACGACCTCTAACCGGTGCTGCTCCACGGCCACGACCTCTGCCTAGTGTCGTTCCACGAGCACGACCTCTAGCTCGGGCTCTACCCCTACCCCTAGCTGGGGCCTCAACAACTGCCTCGGGAAGTGCCTCCCTTCTACCACCAGTAACCGTCGCTCTAGTCCTCGTCATCTGTCAAAAGAGTATACAATAACTCAGTACTAAAGAAGGTAACCACGCACGATGAGAAAGAATGAACAAAAGGGAAGTTTCCTAATAGTCTTTATAGCCTCTCGGAGATAAGTACAGACGTCTCCGTACCGATCTTTGAGACTCTACGTAGACTCGGCTTGTATGCACGTGAGACCTATGAACCTGGGGCTTTGATACCATTTTGTCACGACCCAAAAATGGATGTGATGGCACTCGTCGTATCCCACCAAGACAAGTCAGCCTAAAACCCAATCATTTCTATAAAGTGCGAAAATAAAGCAAAGTTCAATAACAATTACTATTACGAAAACAAGTCAACTTAATTCAATCCCCAAAACCTGGTTGTCACGTGCACAAGCCTCTAATGTAACTACTAGAATTGAAATAAAATACTCAAGTCTCAAATGATGTTGTCTTTCAAGTAAAAACAAAATCATAAACAGGAGTAAGGAGGCTCGCTGAGATGACAAATAGCTACCTCTCAGATCTCCACAGAAAGCCTCGGAAACGAAGAGAATGGAAGGTATCACGAAGATCCGGGCTCGTAACCTACAAAATATTGTAGAAGCAAGGGGTGAGTACCAAACCACACGGTACTCAACAAGCAAACCTCTAAACACAAGCTAAGGGTACAAAATACGGGTACTCCTTACACCCCATCCTAACCTCCATAACTACAACCTGCATAAAACCAACCCAACCTAACAATTCACAGTTTACAAAGCATACAGCTCAACAACAGCACTCTAACAGATCATATATTCTCAATAACAAATTTTCACAGAAAGGCACACACAAGATCAGCAACACACAAGATCAAGTTCATCAATAATAAAAAGGTGCAATGCAATGAAATGCAATGTCAAGTATAGTGATGCATGTCTGACCTAATGATACACACCCGCTGTCTCTCAGTCCGGGACCCATGGGGGACATATCTGTCCATGCATCCATCGCGGCGCGCGATACGTCCCTCGAAATATAATATCAGTCGCGGCGCGCGACACGTCCCTCGAAATATAGTATCCATCGCGGCGCGCGATACGTCCCTCGAAATGGTACATCCTCCTTAATTTCTTATTCTTTCTTAATGCACATAACACTTGTCACAACCACGTCTCAGAACAATGTAAATGACATGTTCACACAAATAATAAGGAGATGACCATTTTTATAACATTGCACAAATCACAACTTCAACGATGATGCAACAAGTCTTTCAAACAATTCTCAACACATTACACAAACAATTGATCACATTACTCCCAAACATACACCACAAGGAAATACACGAATTCCATACGCTTAACAAGGGTTTAGAAATCCACTTGCCTCAAATAATCGAACAATCACTCTGGAACTTGAGCCTTCCCTTTTCGTTGAGCTTCCAAATCAATGCAATCTATTCAAGTACATAGTCACAATAAGATTCCGAAACTAACAACACTCATGTCACTATAGGTTTAGCCTAAACCCAAAAGTTTACCCAAATTTATAATTAAGTTCTCAAGTCTTGATGCCCATTAACTTGTCAATTCTTCCAATTCCTTCAATTATCGTAAATCTAATGACATTCACAAAAATACAATATACCTAATGTTTAATGACCTATTTTAATATATCAAAATTAAATATACAATGTGATAATAACATAAGAATTACCAATTTTCGGAACCACTGGTTATGAAACCAGTGGTGGGAATCGACAAAATAAAGACATTAATATGTCACCTGCAGGTTCCTAAATTTATAATATGTAATCTTAACTTTATCCTCACAATTTTCAAAACCCACCAAGTGTACAACAATGACATTATTCTTTCCCCAAGAAATCAATTAGGCCTTAACATATATAGAGTAATAATCTAACTCATTTAGTGAGAATTCAACTTACTACTTGAAACTGGAGATGGCATGTATGAAAAATAATTTTATATATATACTCCTAACAGTTCAACTCCCTTCATCCCCATAAATTGACAACAAACGAAAAGAAATATAATAATAATAACAATAATATTAACACTGTTTCTTATCTACAAACTTATGAAGCAAATCCTCCTTTTCCTACCTAATATTTTATTATTTCCACACATATACGTATGTAGAAATTAATGAAGAGCATGCAGAGCACTTGATGCAGTACCTGAGGCAGATCGAACTCACGATGCCGAAACCCTACGCCCTTTTCTTCTTTTCCTTTTTCAGTTATGACTCAAATATTAAACCCCAAATAATTTAATTCATTTTAACCCATGGTCAAGTGGTATAGAGTCTTTAATAAATGACCACTTTAACCCACTAACTATCGATTAATTAATTTAAGTTAAACGAATAGTTCAAAATTTCCAAATCAACTTCACCGACTAATCAAAAATTACTCGAGTCAACTATTGAGAGGGGTAAAAATGGTAATTTTATGTAAATTTCTAAAAATGACAATCCGGGTCATTACATCTATGTACGCCTAAAGAGGTAACATTCAACACAAAATCACACCTAAAGAGTTACCAAAAAAAAAAAAAAAAAAAAAACGACAAATACAAAATCTTAAAAGAAGTAACATACCAAAACTCAGGATTTCCCTCGGGCCATAAGATATTAGCAAAAGTTTCAACACTTTCAGGTTGAAGCAAGTCATCAATGCATACACTCTCATACAATGGTAGTGTTGGAAGCTTCCCTATGTAACCATTGAATGGCAATTTCTTTGACAAATTTTTCATTTTGGTCTCCAATGGAAATTCAAAGATATCATTTGATCTACCAAACATGGCTTCTAAAGTTTCATTTCTAAGCTTATCATATATTGCTTCAAAGCAACCATACTCTTGCAAAGCTTGAAAAACTTGAGATTTTGTGGAATCCCATTGTATAGTACCTGGTTTTAGCTCTATCTTGCAGAAATCTATGGTAGGAACCTTCATTTCATTAGAATTAAGAAGTCAACTATATCAAAAAAGGAAATAGAAGACATATTACAATAGTTGGTAATACATTATTGTTTTTGAATCATTGAGTATTCTTTGTAGAAAAAAAAGTAGATCTCACATAATAAAATATGATGAAGGGGAAAGAATTATTATAATAAGCCTGACATATGTGGAGTACTGTGTCCATGAAATATACTCTCCCTCCGTTGTACTTTGGCTCGCCACGAAATTTAAGAAAAAAAGAAAGATTTTTAAAACTTGTGATAATAATCAAAATGATCCTTACTGTATTGGGGTTATTTTATTTTGGTCCTTAATATATTTGATATGATTCATATACTCCTTAGGGGCTGTTTGGTTACTGTATAAGAGTACATCTTATTCATGTATAAAATGTTGTATTAGCTGTACTGTGTTTGGTAGAAGTTTTTTATTAGGTTGAAAAGTCAACATAACTTATACCATGTTTGGTTGGTAGGGTTCTAAAATGTTGTATAAAAGTTATTCATGTATTTATTTTATACGGTATTTGGTTGTGCTTTTTGTAATCCTATATAATTAATACCAACATAACTTATGAGGGAATCTATATATAAGTTATGCGGGATAGAAGATGGAATACGTTATGCGGGTATTAGTTATACATGCATTAAAATAATAAATTACACATTTACCCATATTAATTAATTTTTAAATCATTAATTATTGAGAACTTTACCTAACTATACAGTTTTCCTAACTTTTTTTTCTTTTATTTTTTAAACCCGAACCTTTTTTGTTTCATTTGGATTCCAAATATAAATACTTTATTAATATTATAAATTGGATTGTAAATATTTTGACGGCGAATATGTTAATCATATATAAGTGTTATGTATTATTAAATAAATTTCACATATTTAATTAACATGTATTATTATTTTGTTTAGGACGTGAATTTATATCTAATTCATATATTTGGTATATTAAAAATATATATACAATATATAGATAGAATATTTACATTATATAAAATAGGATATTATAATGTACTTGAAATATATTAATGGCATTTTATTTTTATAAGCTATAAACATAAAAAAAAAATTACTAAAATGAAAAAACAAAAGTCTCAGTTAAGTATAGAGGGAGAACGTTTTTTTGAAAAGAGGGAGAATTTATACTATTTGTATACTTATTTATTTGTAATTAAATAATATATATTAATTTACAACAAATTTAATATTCAATAGTTAATAATTCATGTATTATAATTTATACATAACTAAATAATACCCGCATGACTAAACCCAAATCCTGTATAACTAATACCTGCACAACGAAATCTTGCATAACTAAACCCTGCATAACTAATACCTGCATAACTAAACCATGTATAACTAATACCTGCATAACTCTAACCAGTAAACAAACGCCCCCTTAATGTATTATAAAAAGTGTTCAAATTGGTCCTTTGCCCTAAAAGTTTCAAATTCATCAAGATTTTCTTAAGAGATATATATGTTGCCATATCAACATAGACCAAATAATACGAAACAGAGGAAGTACAAGCAAAAAGAGAGTCCAAGTAATATGAAGAGCATGAGCTACCGACCTAAGTTACAGGAAACTGAAGCTTCACAACAAAAACAACAATATTCCGTGTAGTCCCACGAAGTAGGGTCTGAAAAGAATAGAGCATATGCAGATCTTATTTTTACTGCAGAGATAGAGAGACTATTTCTGATAGTCCTTGACAAGTTGAAGCTTTAATAACTACAATAATTCATACACCACAATAAGCCTTGAGAACATTGGGGCCAGCTTCCCGTCTAGCTTCTGTACCAAAAAACTCAAAATAACCAAGCATGTCATATGGCTTGAAGAGTAAAGGGTGTTCTTCATCCACGAGTTCTTTTGGGGCCTTTATGGTGCAATCTGTTTTTGGATCAGCAAATAACTGAATGGAGAACCTATCATTTTCTCCGGCCATCGTTACCCTATGGAGAGGAGAATGCAATCGACCATTTGTCCATGCCTGTATAAATTTGCACAATTATGTTAATCTAAGACAAAGAGCTTAACCTCATGATTAATATTTAATACCATGGTCCCAGGAATAGTATGTAAACATCTCTTTGGTTCTATTGTTACTTACCAAACAAAAAAGGAAGATGTAGTATGTGGACATCGAGACGATAGCATCAACTGCAATTGACTCGATGTCTACATATACAACAACATATCCAGAAGGGTCTGGAGAGGGTAGAGTGTACACAAACTTTACCCCTACCTTAGAAGTACAGAAGTTGTTTCCATTAAGACCCCCGACTCAAGGAAAAACAGTCCAAAGTAGTCTTACCACGAAGGAATCCCCAGACAGAACAACGAACGAATTCGATGAAATATCAACATCAATCCACTCTCCATTTTTCTTGAGAATTTGCAATCCATTTACTTTATTTTGGGATATTATGGTCAAGAAGCTACCATCAGTATGGTCACCAATTCCAGGTTTATTCCCAATTTCGTCATCTTGATCTGCATTGTATTTGGTTAATCGCAATTGGAAAGTGGTGAGATCCAAGAATTGATCAATGTAATTTTGTAGTCCTAGACTCTCCAAAACCATCCTTTTCACCATCTCATCCAATTCCACTAGTGGCTTTGAGTAGGACTTTACTACATTGCTGTAAAACAAGCAAATGGGGACACATGACTCCACTTTTCAAGCAATAAGAGAGCCTCACATAATTAATTGTTTGTTATGTGAGACATAGAATAGATTTATCATATAGGGTGTGTTTGGTATAATGTATGATGAAGAGATTCACGACAAAATCACAGTTACCAAAAAAAGAAAGAAAAACGACAAATACAAAATCTTAAAAGAAGTAACATACCAAAACTCAGGATTTCCCTCAGGCCAGAAGATATTAGCAAAAGTTTCAGGTTGAAGCAAGTCATCAATGCATACACTCTCATAGAATGGTAATGTTGGTAGCTTCCCTATGTAGCCATTGAAGGGTAATTTCTTTGACAAGTTTTTCATTTTGATCTCCCATGGAAATTCAAAGATTTCTCTTGATCTACCAAACATGGCTTCTAAAGTTTCATTTCTAAGCTTATCATATATTGCTTCAAAACAACCATACTCTTGCAAAGCTTGAAAAACTTGAGATTTTGTGGAATCCCATTGTGTAGTACCTGGTTTTAGCTCTGACTTGCAGAAATCTATGGTAGGAACCTTCATTTCATTAGAATTAAGAAGTCGAACAATATAAAAAAAGGAAATAGAAGATATATTAAAATAATTGGTTATACATTATTGTTTTTGAATTATTGAGTGTTCTTTGTAGAAAAAAGTAGATCTCACATAAAATATGATGAAGGGGAATTAAAATAAGCCTGACATATGTGGAGTACTGTGTCCATGAAAGATACTCCCTCGGTTCTATTTTATGAGAGGTACTGTAGCTCGGCACGAAATTTAAGAAATAAATGAAGACTTTTAAAATTTATGGTCTAAAATGGATGATAGGAATTTGTGTGACTATAAATCATTTCATTAAGGGAAAACAGACATTTTAAAGTTAAATTATTACTTAATATAAAAATGTGTCATTCTTTTTGGGACTGACTAAAAAGGAAAGTAAGTCACATAAATTGAGATTGGGAGAGTAATACAGATTGTTTATATTATCAAATTGATCCACATTTCAGCATATTTCAATTCAACTCATTTCATTATAAGTAACTTTAGAGCGGATCAAATAACCCTAATTCACTAACTCAATCCATTTTGTCCTTTTCTTTTTTTTTTAGTTTCTGAATTGTAGGATTGCTATATTTTGTGTATACAATGGAAATAGGCCAAACACATATGCAGACCCTTAAACTTATCCTTAAATTTCATTTTGGCACTCCAACTCAATCTTGTTCTATTTTAACCCTTCAACTTCAAATTTTATGTTCCATTTTGGCACTTCTTTCCAAAGAACCAACAAAGTGAGATGTGCGTACTTCACATGCCATTATTGTGTTAAAAAATAATGGATGAACATTGTTTTTTTTTAGAAAAAATAATTTAGAGTTTCTGTACTTTATTGTGTGAAAAAATAATCTGCGAAAGTGGGTTGTTTTTTTTTTTTTTAACAAAACAATTAGTTAATTTAAATAACATCACATATATATTTTTTTTCCATATCTAGTCTACTTGGACTAACTCAAATATCAGCTTTCTAATTTTTCATTCAACTAATTAAATACGAGTAAGAAAAAACTCATGTTCATTGCTAATTAATAGCACTACCAAAAAATGTTGAAACTCGATAGACTTCGTTGGGTTGTCATTGATTATTTTAAGAAAGAAATCGACGCACTTTCGTCGGTTATTTTTCACGCCAAAATATAGGAAAACTCTTAAAAAGAAATTGTTACTTTTTTTATAAAAAAAACAATGATAGTCCTTCAGTTTGAATTTTTTACAATAATTAACGGATGATCGTCGATTTTTAAAATGCAAAATTGCAGTTGAATAACACATATAGAAATAAAGAAATCATAAAATTAGTATTTTGTGTTAAATGGTACATAAAAGAAATAGAGTTGAAGGATAATCTTTTATTATTTTTTTAAAAAATCTTTTTTTTTGTCTTTCACTCTCTTAGAGAATGTGTGATGCACGCTCTCTGCCACATCACTTAGAAGTGCTAAAATGGAACATAAAAATTGTAGTTGAAAGGTTAAAATGGAACAAGGTTGAGTTAGAGTGTCAAAATGAAATTTAGAGACAAGTTTAAGGGTCTGCATATGTGTTTGGCCATGGAAATATGTAAACTGGCTCACAATTGATGAACATGTCATGATAGCCAAAGTAATTCAACACTTTTTATTGACAGGTAATTTGTTATTCTTGAGGTGCCCACTTTACAATTCAGAATGAAGGATGGACTAACAACTAGTTTGTAACAGATTAAGTTACATATTCCAATTTTGTACAGAAGAATGACAATAATATTTACAAATGCACAAACAAACAAAGGCTATGGAGCTTAGATATTTATCTACAGGAAGTCCCATCGCCAGAAAACTTTATCTACAATGCCTCCACCGTTTCGAACTGCAAGGTGGATCCTTTCAGACGCAGGAGGAACCCCCCATAGTAGCGGTACTGCAACCGTCATAGTTAGCTTTTCCTGCATATCGCCCTTGCTGGCTTTCTCCGCAGAGACAATCTGTAGCACGAAAAGATAATTTGTCGAACCATTAAATAAGTTATGAAACTCTAATAAAGGAAATGATACTACCTGATCTGAAATTTCATACTGAATTACCAAAGAAGAGAGAACCTAAAAGTAAACCTACTTGATGTCAAAACAGCTTCAATTACCATCCACACTCTCAACGCTAATGATATTTGAGGCCTAACTAAGTTGACCTACGAGCCTATAATAACAGGTCTATAGGTCAAGATGTACGAGATGATCAGAAAGGCAATGAGTTCATAAAGAAAGTGTGCAAGGGAAGCTCGGGCTTGTCATGCAACGCCAATCAAATTGGTCCATGAAAGGATCAGAACCAAAAAAGAGAGGTGATATAAGAAATACCTCCCCACCATGCTCAAGAACAGTGTCTTCCACAACGTCGCTCAACATCTCTATAGAACGGCAAAATCCAATTATGCATAGTTTCCTGCCCATGTCAAGGCCCTGGAAAAGTCACCAATTCCAATTCCCATTAAGATGAACATAAACATTGGACATTAGAAGTTGACAAGTAGCAGAAGCTTTACATTAGTTGCTGCAATGTCAAAGAGAGCACCTAAACAGAGGCTTTGATTTGGATCCATGTAACTGCTCTCGCGAAATCGTTGAAGTCTTGGAGACACTTTCAATTTTCCTTGCTTCTTCTGCATTTCAAAGTAAAACATCAGACAAGATGTGCAAAATCAATTGCAAAAGCAATTATCTTTATTAAACAGAGCGGATGAAGTATGGAAAGAGGGAAGCAACGAGAATGGCAAGAAGATATTATACAGCGTGTCTCAAGAACTTCTACAAACTGCAGACTTATTCAGTTCTTACAAGTATATTGTGTATCTTCCAAACTAGAATAAACTAATACACCTAACAGTGTTTAGAGATTCAATGAATGAACTATATTCGCTACAAGAAAATACAGGAATGAAATTCCATTATGCCTTTTTGCTCAGAATGGTGAGAAAAACATGCACAGAACTGATGGGGGGAAATAAGCATACATCAGACGAAGATATCCGTCGCTTAACCATGTTTCCCCCAAGTTGAACGAGTCCATCAGCAGTGAACAGTGTGATTTTCTCCTCCTGTACCCACTGCATAGCTGCAAATAGCAGGGAAAACTTCAAAAACAAATAATTAAATTCAAACAAAAAGGTTAATCAACTATGACAGCCAAGAGACTATAAGTGAAGACATATCCTGATTAAATGATGAATTATATCTATATATAAAATGGGGAGAAAGAAAAGTTCAAAAGAAATAAATGCTATAAAATATCAAACCAATAATTAACCTTTCATTTGAGTCAATGCGAGGGGACTTTTGGAGTCCGAAGTATGCATCATACATGAGGGGACGTACATCTTTTCAGAGTTTAATTTTGTGCTACTTAGTTTACCAGATATAAGGAGGGAGAGATCATCAAATATATGGACCTGTCATAGAACAAGATTCTTGCACATAAACCAATGAAAGTGGTTGATGTTTCAGGACAGAGTTGGAGTCACTGGACCAATGTGATAAGATACACTTGAAACATTTCTGTCCCAAACGATCGTAACAGAAATGCCTCACCTGCTCTCTTTCATCTCACACAGAATCAAAAAAAGTCTGTAATAAATAAAAAAGTATCCAATCCTCGAGGAGGTCAGATGGGTAAGCTCCAATTTTGAAGCATTCTAGAAGTTACTTATATATGCTAAGCATCAAGTTTGGAGGCGCTACAAATTTACAAAGCTTCATTCTCTCCTACAATTAGCTATGCATTTCTAACCTGACAAAATATTTTAATTCTTTTACAATAGGGATTCCATTACCAAAATTTAGGTTATCACTGTGTAAGATGGTGTCCCTAAAAAGTCTTGACAAGATGCAAATAACAACATCAACCACAGTATACTTAACTTGAACTGTATTAGGATTTTCTGATTACGAAATCTGATTAAAATGTTTAACAAATTCTTTGCACAACTTAACACGCAATGCATTGCAGGTAAAGGGTTTTTTGAGAGTCATTCTTGAAGCATTTCAAACTACAGTCCACTTTAGCTTCCTCCAAAAAAGGGTGTATTGTCACAAAATCCACAATACGAAACTGTATAAAACATCTATTGACATACTAGTGCTTCATGGTCACTAAATTGAAATCCATGAATAAATATCTACTAACACAACTTCTCAATGAACTACCCTCTCACAGAAGATAATTGAACCTAAAACCAATTTTTCGCTCAAATCTTTAAGCAGAATGTCAATTGACTTTAATTTTGAGGTAGAACACCCTTGAAGAATGCCTTAGGAATCTAACATTAACAGACAAGGAAACTACTACAAGAACAATTTTTCCTGATATAAAAGAGCAACACTATTTCCAGATTAAAAAATCTTTACACACACAGACATAAACTAAACTATACAACACTAAAAAATAACTCTAAACAAAGATGGAATGCTATGTAAAATGGAAAAGGCAAACTATAAATAAAGAATGAACTTTTAGCATCTAATTTGTATGAAATCCTAAACAAGTATCTCTGCCTACTGGAAACAAGAGCTACAATTCAACACATACATCAAAACAAAATCCTAATTGTATGCCTCAGCTAATCCTTAGTATTTCTTTTAAAACACCACCAACTAGCTAAGCTCCATTGTTGTTTCTACATTTCAGTATCTAAAATAAATGATAGCACCGTGCACTAAGCTTCTGCTATGTAGGAGTCTGGGGAAGGACCGGACCACAAGTGTCTATTATACGCAATCTTACCCTGCATTTATGATAAGCGTTGAGATCTACGGATCCTCTAGTTGTAAAGCCTAATTCGCCTTTAAATAAATAAATTAAGTAATATGAATCACATAGCTTAAAATCTCAAAATTTAAGGAGCAAAAGGAAAAAAAGAAACAGTACTTTTAGGCTTTTGAATTTTAAACTAACACTATCTAGAGATTGACGAACATACAAGGATCACTGGAGTCAGACGATTCCCAAGGATAGGGTCCGAATGCGTCATCGCCAAGGAAACCGCCGGAGCCGGACGCCTTCGCGACGAACTTAACGGAACGGATCGGCGATTGACTCGGAAAAAGAGTCAACTTACGGAAAGATGAACATGAGGAACCGGAGGAACAGGGAGGGTCTTTTAGGAGAGGAATAGAAGAGACGGCGGATAAACAGACGGCGGCGATCTCCGGCATTTTTTTCCGGCGAGAGGGGAATTTTGAAGGAATGTGAAAGGGAAATGATCGGAATCTGAGAAAAGTAAAGCAAAAAAAAAAATCGGAAATATGGAAGAAAAGGAAAAGATAAAAAATTAACGCCACAGGAATTGAGGATGACACGTCGACAGGAAGGCGGTTTAATTACGTTTTGGCGGTGGTTAATTAGGAGAATGAACCGGGTGGGTCTGAAACGGTTGGTCCTATTGTTTTTTTTTTTTTAATGGTCCTATTGCTTTTTATTACCATGACCAAAATATTTTTATAATGTCCACCAATATAACACGTAATATTTGGAGGTTGGAGGTTTGAAGATAAATTTTGGAGTTCAAGGAATTCAGGTCAAACAAGATCAAAATGGAATATTTAGAGTGAAAATTTAGGATGGTGTTGGATGAAGTGGACGTGGAATTAAGACTTATCATACAAATTATTTCAAAGAGATTTAAGATAGTGTGGACATTGACAATGATGTCAGATATCACATTTGAATGGCATGGATGAAAGAGAGGTTTACCGCTGGAATCTTGTGTGATAAGAAGGTACCACATAAACTTAAAGGTAAGTTTTATAGAGTGGTGATTAGAATGTATTTGTTGGATGAGGTGGAATGTTGACTAGTCAAGAATTCACATGTTCAGAAGATGCATGTTGTGACAAGATTAAGAATGAGGTTATTCGAGAGAATGTGAGAGTGACATCTGTGATAGACAATATGAAGAAAGCGAGACTGAGATGATTTGGACATGTGAAGAGAAGATGTGTTGACTCCCTAATGAGGAGGTGCGAGAGGTTGGTTGTAGGGGTACGTGGAAGGGTAGAGTTAAATCGGAAAAGTATGTAGGTTGATGTGGTTAGACAAGACATGACGCAACTTCATATTACTAGAAGACATGACTTTAGATAAGGAGTGAAGGTCGTGTATTAGAATAGAAGGTTAGTAAGGGTAAACTGTTGTCTTGTCTAGTAGTCATACCAGTGTAGTTCTAGCCATATGTTGTTTATTATTTTTCGATTATCACGTTATTATTGTTTTACTGTTTCTTTCTTATTAACTGCTATGTTCTCATTGTTTTCTTCTTTCTTGTACTTGGATTTGATACACTTGAGTCAAGGGTCTCTCAGAAATAGACTCTTTACTTCCACAAGGTAGTAGTAAGGTATGCATACACTCTACCCATTATTGTTGTTATACTCAAATAACACGTAATAAAATACACCCTTCAATTATTTTTACTTGTTATATTTGAACAATTTGACATACTCATTAAAAAAATAATGATTGATATGACTGTTTTACCACATTACCTCTATTAATTGATATTTGATATTGAAAAATAATTTGAAGAATAAATAATTAGTGACTTAGGGTAAAACATAATTTATTTATTTTTCGTCTTTTTTTTTATATGTAAAAAGTAACAAACAAAATAAATCAATTTTTGAAATAGTAGACAAGTTAATGAGGTTTTTGAACAACTTTTGCAACTTGCAAGTTGTATTTTGGTGAGAATCTTTGGAAAGAAAAAAAGGGCTTCACTAAAGAATGGACAAAATTGTAGAACTTTGTCTAACAATAGAAAATGTTTATATTTAGTTTGTTTCCATAATTGGAACACTTCCACAATAAATAAACTAAAACCAAGCAATTATCCAACTCTACCTTTCCTCTTATAGTTTTTTTTTTCGAACTATATTATAGTTATTTATTTTCTTTTTAATTTGAGTTGACTTATGCTATTAATATTGCAAGATGACATTAGGTGATTGGACACTTTGCATCATACATGCAAAGTGTGGCTTTATACAATCAACCGGCCCATTTCAGCATCCAGTTGAGTGTGTGGTAGCTAGAGGCCCAATCATTAGTTTGACACTACAAGAACAAAAACTTGTCGGGATCCAACTATTCCGTCATCCTTAACCAGAGATTTTGAGTTTGGGTCCCTCTAGGTATAGAGTCACTTTTGTTGGGTAGTGGTTTACCTTCCAATGTGAGACTTTCTGATGCAAATATTTGGATTTAATCATGCTCCAATATGGATATCGAACATCAGTTCGGAAACCAAAAAAAAAACTAGTTAGGTAAGTAATTTGTTATTATTATCTGGCATATTTACCTGATCTTGGGAGACAAGAGGGATTGCTTGAATGGAAAGTATGTTTCACCTCCGATTCTAGGTTTATGGATTCGAATTACCATGAAACAAAACAAATTGTCCAAGGTAACTTAAAATTAAATAACAGGTGCTCAACAAATGACAAATACATGTTGCAAGAGAGTTATGTTCGACAACTAATCTTATACAACTTAGAATGAAATAACAGGTAGTACTATATATATTGGGACCATTACAAGTATTAGAAGTAGATGGCCAGCTCACATAACTTCTATACAATCTTGTGCTTTCGTTTTCTTGTTCTAGCTATGGCTATTGCGAGTGGATAAGTTGGGATTTTTATGAAATTATTTAAAATATAAAGATGTAACCTCACAATTTTTTTTATAACGGTGTATTTTTGAGTAGTATACTAGAAACTATATTTCAGAAACTGAAAGAAATTATAGTGTTTCAGCATAAACATTTCTAAAATTTGATCAAACACAAATTGTTGCTCAAATATTGAGAAAAGTATTTTTTAAAAAAATTGATTTGCCAACATAAACTATTACTCTTCGAAAGTACTTTTTGAAAAAAAATTCTCATTAAAAATATTTTTCCAAACAATCGAAATTAAAAAGCATGGGCAAACAAATTATTGATATAATGAAAATATGTAGTTGTGATTTAAAATACATTTATTTAATATATGTATATAAATGATCCAATTGGAACCTAATATATAAAAAAAAGTCAAAATTCACAATTCATAAACTAAAAATCTTAATTCGGCTTATTTACAAAAGATCGAACTCATCGCGTCGCCAAAAAAAAAAAAAAACAAAAGATCGAACTCAACGCCTTCGATGAAGTTTCTCAATCTTCTTCTTAATTATTACTCTTCATCTTCCCATGAAATGAATCGAAGCTTTTTTCCTCATAGGTGGTAGGGGAATATCTTGCTAAATGCTAACTCATAAATATTCTACTACGACTATTATAACCACTACTCGGCTACAATTCCTTTATGGAGGACCCCATTTATATGAAAAGAAATCAAATATCAAACTCTAATCAATAAAATGAAATATTAGACTCAGATAGCCAGTTAATTAAATAATTATTTTTTTTTTATTTTTTTTATCCTTACCTAGGATCTCTCACCCTTTACGTTTCCTAGATTACTCGAAGACTACTGCTTACCATCCGAACTACTCCCTTTTATCCGGATTTCCCAAACTTTGTTTTGATCATATATATCCCTACATTTTTATTAGCTCTTAATTAGTTCATGTTGGGTTCAATTATATATTCTTGGCATTATTAATTGATGTGCTTGTGTGAATTTAGGATTTCTTGGCGTGTATTTTTGTAATGACCCGGATTATCATTTTTAGAAATTTACATAAAATTTCCGTTTTTACCCCTCTCAATAGTTGACTCGAGTAATTTTTGATTAGTCGGTGAAGTTGATTTGAAAATTTTGAATTATTCGATAACTACGGTTATTTAATTGATGGGTATATATTAAATAATTTATTTATTTAGTTGGCGGTTAATGGGTCAATGCCATAATATATATATTAATACCCTAACTATTTGACCCATGTTAACATAAGTTAGTAGGGTTTTTATGTTGGTAAACGACAAATTAACGAGAACAAAAGTAGCTTCCGGGAAAGAATACTACGGCGGCACAATCTAAGGGGACGACAAAACGTTCAGGTAATCATAATTATCAACCACGCCTATCTTTGTGTTGTGCATATGAGTAGGCGTCCTAATATTAGTATTAAAAATGTGGGACTCCTGTGAATGAAAAACAAACCAGAAATAAAAATCGAAGGTATATAGGTTTGACGTTCTGAACATGGGATTATAAATAAGTGTAAGTATTATGGTCCAATCATTGGATAATGATTACTCCTAATCATTGGACCATGATTAGGATTATTAGTAGTGGGACAAGGAATATGGATTGAAACATTGAAAATAGGTTGTTTTAGCAGGTAGTTTTGTAGTCCGCCACTGGGGTGCTGAGTAGTTAGTTTCGACTTCAATTATTTTCATTTAATTATCTCATATGATTCAAGTTTTGGTAATAATTGAGATATGTAATAAAATAGTGGGTGTATTGTGATATATAAAGATCATTAAAATTATATTATTTAGAGAAATTGAAACTTAACCCTAAGCTTGAAATTTGGAAAATATGAGAGTTGACATGTTAATTGACAGTTGACATCAAGATTTAGGAACTTGATTATAAATTCGGATGATTTTTGGGTCTAGGCTAAACCTATAGTAATATGGGCATTGTTAGTTCTGAAATCTTATTGTGAATATGCACTTGAATAGATTACATTGATTTGGAAGCTCAACGGAAAGGGAAGACTCAAGTCTCGGAGTGATTATTCGGTTATTTAAGGCAAGTGGATTTCTAAACCCTTGTTAAGCGTATGAAATTCGTGTATTTCCTTGTGGTATATGTTTGGGAGTAATGTGATCAATTGTTTGTGTAATGTGTTGAGAATTGTTTGAAAGACTTGTTGAATCATCGTTGAACTTGTGATTTGTGCAATGTTATGAAAATGGTCATCTCCTCATTATTTGTGTGAACATGTCATTTGCATTATTATGAGACATGGTTGTGACAAGTGTTATGTGCATTGAGAAAGAATAAGAAATTAAGGAGGATGTACCATTTCGAGGGACGTATCGCGCGCCGCGACGGATACTATATTTCGAGGGACGTGTCGCGCGCCGCGACGGATATTATATTTCGAGGGACGTATCGCGCGCCGCGATGGATGCATGGACAGATATGTCCCCCATGGGTCCCGGACTGAGAGACAGCGGGTGTGTATCATTAGGTCAGACATGCATCACTATAATTGACATTGCATTTCATTGCATTGCACATTTTTATTATTAATGAACTTGATCTTGTGTGTTGTTGATCTTGTGAGTGCCTTTCTGTGAAATTGGTTATTGACGAATATTGAGGTGTTATTGAGAATATATGACCTGTTAGAGTGCTATTGTTGAGTTGTATGCTTTGTAAATTGTAAATTGTTAGGTTGGGTTGGTTTTATGCAGGTTGTAGTTATGGAGGTTAGGATGGGGTGTAAGGAGTACCCGTATTCTGTACTCTTAGCTTGTGTTTAGAGGTTTGCTTGTTGAGTACCGTGTGGTTTGGTACTCACCCCTTGCTTCTACAATCTTTTGTAGGTTACGAGCCCGGATCTTCGTGATACCTTCAATTCTCTTCGTTTCCGAGGTTTTCTGTGGAGATCTGAGAGGTAGCTGTTTGTCATCTCAGCGAACCTTCTTACTCCTGTTTATGATTTTGTTTTTACTTGAAAGACAACGTCATTTGAGACTTGCGTATTTTCTTTCAATTCTAGTATTTACATTAGAGGCTTGTGCACGTGACAACCAGGTTTTGGGGATTGAATTAAGTTGACTTGTTTTCGTAATAGTAATTGCTATTGAACTTTGCTTTATTTCCGCACTTTATCGAAATGATTGGGTTTTAGGCTGACTTGTCTTGGTGGGATACGACGAGTGCCATCACATCCATTTTTGGGTCGTGACAATTTTTCATGTGTCAAAGTCACAAAGATTATATTTCCATCTGCTAAATTGAAGAGGTGAACAAATAAGATACGTAAGGCCAACAAAAATATATTTATGTTGAGACAAATTAAATCTACAAATTCAAATGTAATGTAAATCAATGGTCGAAGGGGTAGTCCAATATGTTGCGTGTGGATTCAGTAGTTCACTACGAAAACTCAATAACTTTTACTCAATTTTTACATATGTATTGAAATATTAATTTAATTGTGAAGCTAATTTATACAAAAGTTATGACCCTCCCAACATAACAAAACAAGGCAAGTTTTCTCCCGACATGTGAACAATTTAACAAAATAAATAGAACGAAAATTATATTAAAAATAATACCACTTTAAAAAATCTTGTGAAAAAAGGTAATTTTCATTCTTTCTTGTGTATTACGGCTAGCTATTTTTGAACATTTTCCTTAAAAAACAAAGGTAAAATTTAAACAACATAATTAAATAATCCTGTTTAGGAAAATTACATAAATTTTACATATAATTGTAAATTATTTTAATACATACGCGTCTCTTTTTTTTTCTTTCTATAGTGTGTAAGAGGATGTAGTTTCCTATTAAATTAAAATAAATATTTGTCCTAAATAAGAAAAAAAAAAAACCATAGAAAACCGTGTCTCCCCATTTTCTATATATTCTCCACTTTTACCTCTGTTTTTTCTCTCTTCAATTAATAATAATAATTTCTTTCAAATAAACATAAAAAAACTCTAATATTCTCATAATTCATCCTCGAAGAATTCTCTAATTTCTTCAAATGGGTGAGGTAATTTTCATTAGTTCTTTCTTCTAAATCCTCTAATTCTTCTTTAATTCAGTTTTAATTGTACTGAATTATGTTTTTTTTGTTTAATTTTTTGGGTTTCAGGAAAAGGAAAAAATCAAAGTTGAGAAGAAGAAGAATGAAGCCGGAAAGAAGTCGGCCGGCGGTGGGAAAAACGACGCCGGCGTCGGGATCGCTACTATTCTGTTAAAATTAGATTTGCATTGTGAAGGTTGTGCTCAAAAAGTTAGACGTTCCGTTCGTCACTTTGAAGGTAAATTAATTAAATTGAACATTATTACGTACTTTATAAATTAGTTAATTCGAGATCTACAGTTTATAGAACAGTAGGAGAAGGAACTATGTTTGAAATTAGCGAGTTTTATCGAAAACAGTTTTTCTATACCTAAGGTAGGGGTAAAATCTCGATTCGATATTGTTTTTGAATTTATTAATTTTTTAATGAAGGTGTGGAAGACGTGAAGGCGGATGCCAGTAGTGGAAAATTGACGGTGAAAGGGAATGTGGATCCCTTATGGCTCCGGGAGAAGGTGGAAAGCAAGACTAAGAAGAAGGTGGCGCTCCTCTCTGCTCAGCCCAAAAAGGTTGCCGTCGGCGGCACCACCGGTGCCGGAGGAGAGAAGAAATCCGATGAGAAGGTTGAGAACAAGGCAGTAGAGGAGAAGAAAAAATCCGATGAGAAGGTTGAGAATAAGGTAGCAGAGGAGAAGAAAGGGGAAGATAAAAAGCCCAAAAAGGTAGTAATTTACTTCTCTAATGTACACTTCATAGTCATGTTCTGGAAAATTTGATTTCCCCTATCCCTTTCGTTCATCAAAAGTCGATTTGACTAATTTTAATGTTGGGAAAAGGGATAAGTATATTCGAACTATCGTAAATGGTATGCAGATACGCTCCGTCATATTATTGGGATATTGATGCCCTTGCCGTCTAAAAACTATAGCATGTATGCTTTAACGGATGACTAAATAGGGATACGTGGCGTAATCTTATCCGTCGATTCGATATTTAATCGGCGAATAAGAGTATGACGCGTGTATGTCCCTTAGTATAAAGTGTATGTCCCTTAGTATAAAGGGTATATATGTTCTAGTTTTTGGACGGCATGGATATCAATGTCCAAAAGTATGACGAAAGTATCTGCATACTATTTATTTATGATAATTCGGGGTATATTTCTCCTTAATGTTTACACATTGAATTTCGATGAGCGTTGAGTATTGGAGGAGTAAAGTCTCACATTTTTTCCTAACTTATTTTAGGTTCAATGTAACACAGAGGTAGTTCAGCTGCATTGTGACGGATCTGCACGAAAAGTAAAGCAATTTCTTATAAAGGAATTGAAACGTAAAGTAGCTGTTGTTGCACCGAAGAAAGGTGATGGATCAGGTAGCGGGTGTGATAACAAGAAGAACAAAGAAATTGCTCGTGGTGGTGGTCGTGGTAGTGGTGGTGATGGAAAAAAGAAAGACGGTGCATCATCGTCTAGAATGGCAAGTAAAAGCACAGAACCAAAAGAGCAAAAGACAGAGGTGATGAACAACAAAAAAGAATGTGACTATGGTGGTAACGGTTACAGTAATCCAAATATGTACTACACAATGCCGCCATCAATTTACAATCAAAATCATGTGAATCAAGATTATGGCGCGACAATGCAGGATCATCATGGTTATTATGGTCATAGTACTGGCTATATGCCAGCACCACCATACCTAACTGCATCGCGCGATCATGGTTATGGATATAGAACTGGATATATGCCACCACCACCATACCTAACTGCATCGCGCGATCATGGTTATGGATATAGAACTGGATATGTGTCACCACCACACTTTACTGCACCGCGTGATCATGATCATGATCATTCTGGGTATGTACCACCACCATACTCTGCACCTCAATATTTCAGCGATGAAAATCCTAATGCTTGTTCCGTCATGTGACATAAAGGGAAGATCAAGTTTAGCTTAAATGAAAAATACAACACTTATATATAGCGTTCGTATACGAAATAGTATGTACGATATCATAGTTTTTGTTTAGGAAATTACAAGTTTAGAGAGTTTTTGAGGTTTAGTTGATTTCAATTTTTCAGTTTCATGTTTTCTTTTCCTTTGTGGCAATTGCATTCATTGGTTTATTTGTTCGTTTAGGCATACATTGATGATAAAAGTTAGTGACTTCAAATCATGTCCATTAAAAAATAAAAAAAATATGTCTACTATAAAATCAACAAAATACAATGTGTAGTTTATCGAATTATCTTTGTTTAATGAATGTCTTTTTAACTTGTAGTACATAATTAAGGAGTATAAGATTATGATTGGAAAGGCATATTAGTTTTTATCTTGAATTTTTAAGGTGAACTGATACATATTTTGGGATAATTTCATTTTCGTAAGTCGATATTTTATTTTAGAACGGAGAGATTAATACAATTGGGTTTTTTTTTGTGCAATTTAATTGTATAATAATAATAATGGTGGCCCTCAAATTAGTGATAGTTTTGGATTAATAGTCTTCACTTTTCCACATTCCAAATAAAACATGATATTTAAGTCGATTAGTTAGGTAAATTATGTTTTAAATTGAAACATCACTATCCAAAATAGTTCAGTTTTAACTTCTTCAGCTATCAGAATTAAAGTGAAACAGTATACAAAGCTAATTTTTTTTAAAATTGAGGGAAGATGCTTTTATCAAAGATATTTTATCTCCAAGGTCAAAACTTTTAATCAAAAATAATGTTGCATATCTTTTGTTTATCATTGGTGGAGCCGGCAGTCAGTATTAAGAGTTTGAAGTTCTAATTTTTTTTAATAAATTGATAGTAAGGTCTGAACCTACAGTTCCTTAATGTGAAAAGTATTTTCACAGCTCTTTCTTACTACTGCCATCAATCAATTATGTTAAAAATTCACAAGTTAATATATATTATTGAGTTCGATTAAATTCACGAACATATTAAAAATTCACAAGTTAATATATATTATTGAGTTCGACTAAATCCACGAACATGTTAAAAATTCACAAATTAATATACATTATTGAGTTCGACTAAACCCACGAACTCGGTTCCTCTGTTAGCAATTATACCGTAAAAAGAAGAACATATCTCCCATCAACTCGGATACGACACGTTTCCTATGACTATGCCATAATGTGACAAGTGTTGGAATTAGGTTAAGTCAAGGACACATGTCCAACAACTTTGACATGTGGAAATGACCAATGAATCAATGACACTCTTATAACATTGTGAAAATATAATGCTCCCTCCGATTAAAAAATAATGACCTTCTTTCTTATTTAGTCTGTTTAAAAAAGAATGACCTCTTTCCTTTTTTGGTAACATTTTAATTTCAGTTTTCCACGTGCATGTTTAAAGCCACAAGATTGAAGGGCAATTTAATACATTTGACATAACTTTAATTTAGGACCAAAAGATTTAAAAATCTTTTTTATTTTCTAAAACTTTATGTCAAGTCAAACCAGGTCACTCTTTGTGAAACGGAGGGAGTGAGAGTACTATGTTTTATAATGTGCATGGTCTTGTCACCACTATGTTTTATTGCAACGTACAGACCGAAGGTTGAAGGTCATAATTTTTGTTTTTTGATTCGATAGCTAAAATTTATATTAAAATCTTAATTAAATTAAAATTATGAAATCTTTTAGCACACGAGTCATTCATTTGACTTTGCTTCAAAGATTTACCATTTCTGGCTGCACGTGTTTTCTTGCTTTTTCTTCAAGAGTTTCCCAATCCATTCACCACACTGCCTACATATTTGTCTTCTTGCAATTTTAGTAAGAAATCTTTTAAATGTAAAAGTAAAAATCTCTAATTCAAAAAATATAAATAAACAAGATTAGAAAATTATTACCTCTCAATAGAGTTTTGGCATATATATAAACAAACCATATATAATGAATAGATCAGTAAAAAATATCATAGTGAAATTAATAATCTAAAAAATAAGAGAAGTATGACTGTAAAATTTCTTTATATTGTGATTTGTGTATGAGTAAAATCATTTAATATAATGTATTTTTTTATTTTAGAAACACTTGTGTCAATTGCTTATGCTTTGTGTTTAAAAAATTAGTTTATGTTTGACTGAATGAAGCACAAAAAAGAAGCACAAAAGAATATATAGTGGCCACTGATTGTGTTAGAAAAAGACGCATTTCCATTAATCATAATTAATATGTACTCTACGTTAGTATAAGAAATTTTATATTATTATATCACCTTAATTCACATGTTATGACATGTAATATACTTTATTTTCTAAATTATAAATTTATATCTTAAAATCTTTTACTTAAAAATATATAGTATATATTTTGGTAATTTGATAGCGTAAATATATATTTTTTGATTTTCCACCTGGTGCCTGGTATCCATATTCGAATTCAATTAAATTTGAATTCCACATTGTGGGTAAAATGTTCTCTAACAAAGGCGACATGAACCCGAAACCTCTTACCACTCCACCACGACCCTTGTATTTACACACGACTTATACATAAAACTTAAAAATTTCTAATGTATGCAATTTTTTTAAATATCTCTTTGATGTGTCACCACCAAACCGGCCAAAATTGTTATGAGAGTGAAATCTGAGGTGCAAGTATATCTATCAAGTGGTTTCAAAATTCAACACGATAATTAATTAGGTACATTTGTGAGGTACAAAATGAATTTATATTTTGTTAGCTCCAACAAAACTAAAGTTATTTAGTTATTTGATCATGATGTGTAGCAATATTGAAAAAAAAAAAATCAACACAAAGAGGGATTAAATATTGTGAAATCACAAATGAAGTGCGCGCTACAACAAAAATAGTTTTCAATGGTAATAAATATACACATTCACAAGAATACTAAAACTTTAATTTTACCAACATTAGTTAATTGTCATTGGATCCAATTTAGCTATAGGTTTTAGAGACATTTACAAAGAATTTTTATTGCCATTGAAAAAAACATATTCAGCAACAATTAAACTATTGATATCAATTAATTGTCGCTAAAGATAATTTTTGATATAGAGTGCTTTAAAATAAAGATACTTGCAAAAAAATATTACGTGAAAGACTCTCAAGTCATCAATACCCTTATAATATGATTAATTATTGAATATTAAAGAAACATGATGGCAATAAGTCAATAATTTATATATATCAAGTTAATATATAAATTGGTGTGCATGATCGTGACTCGTGAGGTGTGTCTCAAGCTCGGGGAAAACTATGTGTTCAATTTGTTATTTGATATTTATTTTAGTATCGTATTAATTTAGATTTACATTATAAAAATTTCTTATTGGTAACTTTGGGGTTAATATGCTATTTATCGAAGACAATTTCATATTAGGATTGAAATTCAAGATATTTTATTAAATGGAGATATAATTTGAAGATATTCAATACATTTGGTTTAAACATTATTTATCTTTAAAATTTATTTAATCTAGAAAAATTATTTATATTAATTAGAATCCAACAATGACAAATTCATAGTGCATTATATGCACTAATATATTTATTAAATATTCACAATAATGTTAAATCATTGTGAATTCAATTGTTCTGGTATATTAACTTGATATTACTATCAGAATTCGTAAACTTCAAATTCTATATTCGCCTATAAAAACCCATAACTCAAGAGAGCTAGAATAAAAACATTTCTAAATTGAAATTTAATCAATGTCGGTGATTTGTTAGGTTTCATAATTATATACTATTGTAAATTCATTTTCTCGTATCTTTGTCACTTACACGTCGATTAACGTTATCCAAACAAATTGTTACAACTTTAATCTTATCATTGATCTGAAGCTATATATTTTATTTTTGTTTTGGATTAAATACTTATGTGGCAATGATTCATGGAGATTATGACTTTGATTATTGGCTTCTTCTAAAAATGTATAAAATAATGCACGTTATTTTTGTTTTGGATTAAACACTACAAAGTATTTTTATTTGTTAGTATGATTTTGATTTGAAACGAAATTTTAAAAAAGCAAAGAAATTTTTTAACTTTTGTATGTTGTTGTAGTTGTATTAAATTTGTATGAGTATTGTATAGAAGTTGTGTATACAATGTTGTTGAATTAGTAGTATTAAATTTTCAGAAATCAACACGAACTTTTTACATATTTGGGTTTCTCCAGAAACTTAACATGAAATACTTTATATATACATGAAATTTGGGTTTCTCCAGAAACTTAACATGAACTTTATACAATACTTATACAGTTGTATACATATTTCATATTGAGCGTTTTTATAAAAGAAATTGTGGATATGAGATCTCTTGTCCTCTTACAATTTGAATAAAAGAAAATGACATTTTCAGATCTGATATGTGTAAACATAACAATATTATATAAAAAAGACATAAAACTAATAAATTTTGTAAAGGGCTAGAAAATCATTTCTCCACATGAAATTTTGGGCAAAATTTTGAGTAAAATTTCCAAGTCTTGAGCAAAAATTCATATATGTTTTGAAAAAACAAACTCATGTTATGTATGGTAAACGAAAATGTCATACCAGATTTGGTAATTATGAGTTCAATTTCATTCACGTGCCCTTTCAACCTTTCCATCAATGTTATAATATAACCCTCTGATTCTATGATTTTTCTTGACTACGAGCCTCACACATATAATATTGAATCTAGCTTGTTTGTGCATATAAGTGACAATGTTGCATGTGTATACTGATCCTTATTTATCCACTATGTGATCGATATCAGTATAACAAAGGAGATATTTAGTGACAATAGATTTTCCTTTTAGCGGTAATATTTAGTGATTGTAGTTGAACAAGAGAAGTCATTTTACTTTGCAATAAGTGATCAGATACTGTACTTTGCAGTTGTTATTTCAACAAGTCAGATGGGAAGTTGCCCTCATTAAATTAGCAATATAGCTATGGAAGTGTTTGTGCTTGCTGTCTGCTACTTAAAAGCACTTGCTACATTTGAGCATTTTATGTGTAGTTTTACATCATTAACCTAAAAGGTCCCTTGCTAAAGTACTTGTATAGAATTGATTGATCTCTTATGTATAGGTTTACATCATTAACCTAAGAGGTCCCCATATGTCCTTCCTTAATTTAATGTAAAGAAACTAGATGAAACAGAGTAGTAGGTGTGACTAATGATCAATGAAGTCAGTTGAGAACCATGAGATCTCACGTTCAGATCCCAGCAAAAATAAAAACAACAAAATACCTAGTGTAATCCCACAAGTGGAGTATGGGAAAGATAGAGTGCCTATAGACCTTACTCCTATCCCGTGGAGGTAGAGAGACTACATCTGAAAGACTCTTGACTCATGTGTCGCTTAGATAAAAACAATGAGTGATTTCTTTCCATCTGTCCAAGCTAGTGGAAGTAGCAATTACCTCGTGGAACTAGTTGAGATGCAAAGAAAACAAACTATGTGAAGTAAAATACTAGGTGCATGTTGTCCTTAAGAGGACAAGGTAGCTAGAAGTGATGCTTCATAGACATATTGTTAATAAATTTCACATGCATTTCATCTCATCTATGCTTTTCACAAACCAAATCCTTTGTTCTCCCTAAACTATGTATAAACTTTGCTCTTAACATTTTCTTTCTATATTATACGATTGTCTGAGTAAAGAATAACAATTTTTAAGGATGTTTATAGGTACAACAAATCGAAAGCATATCGCGAAGAAACTAAAAAAGATCCTCCAATTCTCAAGAAGATCTAATTTTAAGTTTGCACTCGATGATTGGGAGGATGAAGCAGCCTCATTACCCCTTCCAAAAGATGTGAAGGACGGACATTTTGTGGTGCATGCAATTGATGATGGGAAACAAAGGAGGTTCATCGTTGAGTTGAGCTATTTGGCGGATCCAGGATTTGTAAGGTTGTTAGAGCAAGCTGAGGAAGAGTTTGGTTTCGAACAAGAAGGAGTACTTGTTTGTAGGCATAGTGACTTGGAAAAAATTCTTGAAAACAAGAAGAAGAAGAAGAACAAGAAATGATCTATCTTTCCTCTTATTAATTTAAACCCCCTTTAAAAGATTTCTTGATTATATGTTATGCTTTTTATAACGGTTGTTATCATTTTTTCTCTCTCTATCATTTTGTTGATTGAAAGAAAATAAACGCTTTCACCTGAATAGGTAATAAGAGGATTTACTATGATGATCCGGGGGGGTGGGGGGAGGGGTGGGTGCGTTCTTATCTAAATTACACATCACAAGTTACGTTTCTACCGCTCGACTAAAGGCTTGAGTATTATTTTATGTGAGATAAAATGTAAAATGAGAATATTCGTATTGCCATCGTAGAGATTAAGCTATTTAAAAATAAAATGTTCTTTTAGTATAAGTTGTAAAATAATATCTTCATTATTAATCACCTCAAATTAAACCATTTCATGCACAAATAACCCTCGTATTAGGACTCCCGTATAATTAGGAAATTGGACTCAAATAATTGTCTAATACGTTAATATGTTTATACCAATTTTGAAAATTTTCAAAAAAATATTATTTTCATTTATTGATTTAAACAATGAATTACTTTAGTTTCGAAAAAGAGGCCCATTAGTTTAGGAAGAGTCATTCAGAAAAGTAAAACATCAAGTTTATGGATTTTGAATTATAAAATTACGACTTTAAATTTTAATGATTGAGTTTCAAGATTGAATGTTAATTGTCTATACAATTAAACAAACTCTGTAATTAAAACAAATTTTATTGAATTCGATTAAATTTTTATTCAGACTTCTATCTCTGTCCTTGTTTGGAGAGTGTTTAATTAGTTATATATGACATTTCTTTGTTCTTTTCCTCACTTTTGTGAAGAATGCCCTCTAACGCGTTGCAGGCGTGCAACATTATACAATGGATCTATAGATTTTGTCGAGATTCTGTATATGTATTTAGAAATTCACCAAATTATAATTTGATCGTGAGCTAACTTATTTTATTATATATAGTATTAATTTGAGATCATTATAGAATTGCTTTGGCATAATGAGGGAATGTGGTCTTAATTAATTAAGGAGTAGTAATCTTTTCATTTAAATTTGTTTGTTTACCTTCTGTTTAGAATATTTAAAAAGGATGGTTTTTTTTACCATTTTGGAGATTAACTTTTCACATGATATATTTAAGAACATAAAATTAAAAGATTTTTTTAATATATCTTTTACAAATTTTTAGTTCACAAGATTTAGTTATTTTTATTTTTATTTCTTAAACCCTAAATTAAATAAATACAAACAAATTGAAACGGAAAATTTATATCGTTTCTACTCCCAACCAACACATGGACCTTTCCTACAATTATTTATTTTAGTGTACGGACTAAGGTACAATACGGGAGTCTGGACAGCTCAACTATAGTATTGTGGTAGTGCGTTTCCATTATTATATCACTAATTAATAGTTTCATACTCACTCTTTTCCAATTTATGTAACACTTTTCATTTTTTGAAAGTCAAACATTTAAGTTTGATCGAAAATTTGCGCATGGAATCTTCAATTTTTTTGAAATGAAATCCATATATTTGTAAACTACACAAAAAGTACTATAATTCACAATAATTGATAATTCAAAATGTTTAAAAGATCTATGAAAAATTCACGGTCAAAGAACGACTTGTTTGAATCTCGAAATTCGAAAAGTGCCACATAAAATGGGACGGAGGTAGTATTAGATTTCATGTCAGATACATCTAGATATATGTTTTTTGCTATCAGATATCGTCTGTAATAGGAAAACAGGGGAGTAAGAACATGAGGGTGGTGAGCGTGAATTACATTAGATACACACTATATATATGTATTTGTATGTATCCAATGTGATTTCCATATATCTGGAATATCAGATACATAGGAGAGTGGCGAGCGAGATGGGAGAGAGACGAGGAAGGTGAGCGAGATTTTATTTATGTACTTGAGATACTTGTGAATCCACTTAGATACAGTGTATATAGAACAAATTACACCTAATTTTGACCTTACGTATCTCGAGATACATGTATATAGACATATCTGAGCGCACCAAAATTTGATAAGATTCATAATATTGCAAACTAGCGTGTATCTAAGTATTTAACTCCTAAACTGATGAGACTTGGATATTGTATCCAAGGATCCAAACTTATTTTGTTTAAATAAGTTTAAAGTATAAAGTACGTAATTAAAAGTATTTATATATAATCTATACGAATATTAAAAAAAAGGGAATGTGGGATAGGGATATGAGGGAGATGGGAATGGGATTACACGGGTGAGAGTGAAGATGAGGTTTAGTTTTTACATATGAATTTTGGGTCTTGGTGCAATTGCTTTTCTTTTAATTAATTTTTTTATTTATTAAATTAGAATTAAAAAGCAATAAAACATTTTATCCATCAAAAGTTGGATTTTCAGCCATAGTAATTTTTGTGTTAATATGGTAAAAGTTTTATGATTTTCTGTTAGATAACATAGTTTAATCATTTATTTGTCTTTGATGAAAATTAAGTCATAATTATTTGACCATTTGTAAAAGATAGAAGTATCTAAAATAATCCTAAATTTGGCGCGAGATATTAGTTTCATTTTCGAATTATTGATATGTTTAGGCATACCCTTTTACATGACTAACTAAACTTAATTAATACATCCTCGATCTTGCAATATGAGTAAAATACACCCCTAAATTCTCGTCAAGTTTAGGGGGTACTTTCAACACCTACAAGAGTTTGAGACCACTTGATTTATCATGTGGCAGATTGAGGGTGTATCTAAGTTTAGTTAGTCAAGTAGAGGGATGTTTTTTTTAAGGCTGTCAATAATTCAAAAACAAAACTAATAATTTATGTCAAGTTCAGAAGTGTTATCTATACTTCTCTCCGTAAAATTTATGCAAAAATAGATAAAAGATAACATTAATGAGAGTACCATAAAGTTTCAAGTTGCAAGAACACACATCGAATGGACCACCCTATTGGGTTTATATTGTTAGCATCTTAGAAGTTTCAATATATATCCTTCAAATTCTTGTATAAATAGCCATCCTAAGCACTTTTTAAAAGCAAAACAAATTTATATCCTACCTTACCAAAAACATACATATTCAACAATTCTATAATGGGGAAAGAAAGAATTAGTAATTGCATGATCATACTTAAGCTTATCATGAGAAAGCTCAAGAGTACTCATCTTCAACTAATTCCCAAATATTCCAATAAACATCAATTTGATGTTGTGGAAATGGAAACAACAAGAGCAAATAATGAAGTGGTACCAAATGATGTTAAAGAAGGACACTTTGCTATATTTTCAGTAAATCCAGAGGAAGAGCCAAAGAGGTTTATTGTGGAGCTACATTGTCTCACTAATCCATCATTCTTGAAATTATTAAAACAAGCTGAAGATGAATATGGATTCCAACAAAAGGGTGTTCTTGAAGTTCCTTGTAGCGCCGCGGAATTGGAAAAGATTTTGGGGGCGTCCGCCTTACACACTGAAGATTGGATTGCTTGAATCACGAGTCTTATCATCTTATATTAACAAAAAGTGATTTTGGAAATCTAAGATTGGATATTAAGATAGTTCCTTCTATGCTAGCTAAAGCTAGGTTAAAATTTCAAACATTTTTTTCTTCATTTGGTCTAATTATTTGTCCTACTTTTCTTTTTAGTTTGTTTTAAAAAGTCTCTTTCCTTGCTTTAGCATCTTTGTAATTTCAACATGACATGTTTAATTAAGACCATAAAATTAAAAGATATTTTGATATATTTGTCATATCTTTAATTTAATACCACAAAATTCAAAAAAAAAATTACTTCCTTAAATTCCGTGCTAAATGAGAAAGTGTTATGCAACTTTCTGTATTACTCCCCCCGTCCCTATTTAGTTGTCCATATTTCCTCTTTTAGTTGTCTCTATTTAGTTGTCAATTTTGACAAATCAAGAAAGGACAATAGTTTTTTCCTATTATACCCTTATTTAAGTGAAAAGTTGTCATAAATAAAGTAAATAAACTTATGAACTTTCCAGCATTGATTAGTTATCTTGAGTGAATTTATTTTGGAAGTATATTGTACTATAAGGGTAAAATTGTAACTTCACTATGCTAATTATTGTTGTCTTAATCTGTGTGTCATTTCTAAAGTGGACAACTAAATGGGGACGGAGGGAGTACTAGTTATGTGCAAAATGTACTAATATATTAAGTTGTAGAGGTGTGAATCGGTCGATTCGGTTCAATTTTATGTATTGTCGGTTTGGTTTATCGATTTTTGATTTTTAAATACGTTAAATCAATAAAATATTTTTTTTATTGATTTTCGTTTTATCATTTTTGGTCTGTAATGGTTCCGTTTTCGATTTAACCAATAAGAAAATGATTATAAAATAAATATATGACTTCACCTACAATTTGACGCGGCAAGACAACAATGTAACTTTAAACACTCATAAAATAGAAACAATAATAACTAAAATGAAAAGATATATACAAGTGCAACACAAAGAGAAATTAAGAGGAATAAGGTTCTTACTTTAGGTTTTGACGTTTTGTATAATGTGAAGCTGTGAACTCAAAGTCAGTGTGAAATGTGAATTGAAGGCTAAAAGGCAAAGACAGTAACCAATAAGATACTGAGATTAATATTTATCTAGGGGCAAAGTAATAAATTAGTACAATCTTAATGGGTTATCGATTTACCCAATAAACCAATATTAAAAAACTAAAACCAAACTGATAACTCGATAATTTTTTTAAAAAAACCATTCAAAATCCATTAACCTAATAATTAACCTAATAGCAATAAATCAATTTGTTTTATCGGTCGATTTGATTTTTCACACACCCAACTCAAACTATTAAAAGTCTAATATTGATCCCATTCGCAATTTTTTTTTTTATAAAAAAGAGAGGGATATTTGATATCAGATACATAAAAAAAAATAGATATATAGGGATAGAGGCGAGTGAGAGAGGACCGAAAAGAGAGTGAGAGTCAGTATATTTCAGATACACGTAAATTATGATTGAATACAATATATCTTAAATAAATTATACTTAATTTGATCCGCATGTATTCGAGATATATGTAATTGAGTACGCCAGATGCATGTATCTATAAACGATGTGAGACTCCAAAAAAAAAGGGACAAATTAAGTAATGATTCATTAAATATTCTCTTGTCCATGAATAGGACATTGCATTTTCTGTATCCTACTGTTTGCCAACACTGTCTCATTCACATGTAAGCAATATTTTCACTATTTCTTCAAATGCTTGTAACATGATTTAATCATTTATTATTATATTTTCTCAACAATGTGATATGAATCTTACCTATTTCTTTAATATATAATCATGAAATACATGATACAACTTTTTAATTCTATTCTAAACATGGTTGAAATGAATTGAAGTTCTTATTATGCTATAGAGAATAACATAAAAACGATTAAATTAGGAATACATTTTGTTAGCTCAAAATTATTAACTAAAATTGGAAGAGTGAACTTAAGAGACGAGGATTTGTAATTGATTTGAATTTGGTGGATTATAAATGACTAAAGACTAATCGTGTGTACTTACGTGGAACGAGTCTAGATAAAAAGATATAGTCAATTTTATTGTTCTTACAAATATCTAACACACAAAAATATCTGCACTTTTTAAAAAGCTCTCTTAAATATATGTTATACTTTATTTTTTTAAAATTAAGTTTAAAATAAAATTTATATTATTTTGACGATATAAATTGATATATTATAAAGTGGATAAATTAGTTCGATTTGGTTTTATGATAGGGAACAAAAGGACCAATAATTTTAGAAATAGTACTCATTCTAGTGAACAACTTCATGTGAGTGAAACGGTCAATTTGGTGCATGCAACTATGTAAGTATACCGCGTTATTTAGACATGCAACTTTTTTTCTTTTATGCAAGAATTAATGACTCATTTTATGACTCACGCAATCAATTTGTAAGAAAAAAGTCTTTCAATAATTTCATGTAAGGTTATAAAGAAATAGATCTTGGACTTAACGTAAGTTTATTAGAGGAGGATTGTCCAACACCATATATATATATATATATATATAAGGAGACTATTTATTCTTTTTATATTCTTCATCTGTCCAACAATAGTTGTACACTATTGACTTGACATATACCTTAAGAAACAATAAATAATAGGAGTAATATTACTATATTACCCCTTTTGAATATATTAAAATTAATGCTTTGAAAAATGTAATAGATGTTGAATAGTATTTAATACCAAGGGTAAATCACAAAAATATAAATTATCTCTTAATTTTCAAAACTGAATAAATATTGTTGACAACTATTTTAAAATAGTGGACAAATAAAAATGGACATGGAGAGTATATATAACGTAAGACTCAATAACCCACCTTTACGTCCGAATCTGAACATCTAAAATGTGAACAATTTAATATAAAAGCTTACCATCAATAAACAATAATTGAGATAAATCTTATTTTAATCTTGAGAAATGACTGGTTAATCTTTATCTTTGGCTCATTTAATTCCTTAATTTATTCCCAACAAAATAAAAATTGCTTGTCAAATCTTTATCATTTTTCCCATACATACAGATCAGAGTGGTAGAAGAATAAATGCTTTTCTGCTGTATTTGATTTCCATTCAACCAGACACACCACTATTTGATTTTCCAACTACTATAACCATTATTTTATTTGTTTCAAAAAATTAGTGGTGTTTTCATCTTCTTATTTTGTTTTAAAAGAGAGAAATATTGAAAATATTTCTGAAATTAGCGTCAATTATTAGTTTTATTTCTGAACTATTGATAGTTCTAAAACACCCTTCTACTTATCTAACTAAACTTATATACATTCTCGATCTAGCACATGACATAGTAAGTAGTCTCAAACTCTTGTAGGAACAATATGGGGCTCTTAATAAAAACTCGGGAGAAGTTACATTTTCACACTCATAAACTTGACGAGAATTTAGAGATGTATTTCACTCATTGTAAGATCATAGGTGTATTTAAGTTCAGTTAGTCAAATAAAAATGGTGTTTTTAAAACTATCAATGATTCGAGGATAAAACTAATAATTCGTGCACAAAATTTGTAAGTGTTTTTTTTATAATACTCTCGTTTTATAATAAATTTGTGAAACCAAATAAAAGAACTATTCCGTCTACTTTTAGGGATTGTTTGGTAGCATGCATTAGAATAAATATTGCACGCATTTTTTACTAATATACTTTGTTGAGTAAGTACACCTTTTTAATTAGTATACATTTAATGGGTACGTTCTATTTGGCTATATATTATATATAATTAATACATAACAAATACTAATATATAATATATATATATATATATATATATATATATATATATATATTTATACGCATTAGAATGATTAAAGATTTCTTTTTTTAATTAATGAGGTCCCAAAGACATAATTACCTTCGGAATCCGTTTCAAGTTCTTTCCACTATATTTGTGAAAGAATTTTTTTTATAAATAAATGAAAAAATATGCCATGCATGTTATTCACAAGAGTTCATTAAGTCAAACATTTACTTAAAATTAATGATATAAATATCTTTCACATTATTACTCCAAACTTATTAAACTCCAAAAAGATCTTTTTCATGAAAGGAAACCCTGTTCCCCTTTTGTTCTATTTCGACAAGTTGATTAAACCTAAGATAGATACTTGATAACTGAATGCACGCTGTATTTCACGTTCATGCAAAAAAGTATAATGTAGGCAACGTAATTAACTAGTTATTTATCATTTTTTGTTTCTCATCTAGTGTTTGGATCCCACATTGGAGTCCCGACTATATTTGGATCACGCATTGCAGGATCCAATCATGGGTGGCGCTCCAAGTCCCAACAAGATTTTTTTCATCCCCAGAACTCGAACTCGATACCTCTGGTTAAAGATGAAGCGCAACCCACCACTGGAAATCATCTTTACAAATGTGTAGGAATAATTTAGACAATTCTATCTTTACAAATATTTAACCGTATAGAACATCTACATATTTCTTAAATATAATAAATACCAAACATATTGCTCTATGACCTTGTAATTCTTCAAAAAAAAAAAACCTTTAATATTTTCACATAAACAATTTAATAAGTTAGAATTATATGCTTCAATGATTAAATTATTTTGAAATTATAATATTGAGATTATAATTCTTGAACTAATTCATTTCATTGGAGAGGTGAGATAAAATAATCTCAATTTAATGAAAAAAAGTTTACAAATTTGTCTTGAATTTCCCACTTTATTTGAATTCCATAGTCCAAAAGGTTTTTTGGATAGAAAAAATCTTCTAAGTGAAAAATGACTCTACAATATATGTCTTTTTTTTTTAAAGAGAAAAAACTTTAAAATTCTCTAAATAGAAGATCTTTCTTCTCACAAAGAATATAATAGGATGCACGATATATACAATCGTTTAAAGAATCTTGTTTAGAAGAGATAATTTTTATTGATGATATAAATTTATCCTAAATTGTATTTATATTTTTTAATTTAATTTTAAAATATCTCTTCATATCCCGCGTATTTTATTGGACCACATGACTCGACAAACTCATTTAACTCTAAATAAGATCATTTTCATGAAAGTCCTTGGTTCCTCCTCCTTTTCCAATTTGCTTTTATTTTTGATTGGGACAAACTAATTATTGTACATAAGATGTGGATTGGGAACAAAAGGACCCAATAATTTTAGGCATATATAGTACTCATTTAGTAAATTGAGAAGGAGACCTTGTCTCAAAAATCTCTATCAATTCTCCACTTTACAGCCAATTTGGTGCATGAAAGTATACCGCGTTAATAAAAAAAATGTAAAAATCAAGGGGCCACCCTTGCCCCTTTGGGAGTGTAATTTAGCTATGTATTGATTTCATGACTCGAATACATAATCAATTTATATAACATATAAATAATTTTATTGTTGTTTTAAAGTCTTTCAATAAATTTTGAACCTAACAATAAAGAAACAACAAATTTTGAACATAACATAAACCCAAGCTAGTTCGTAAGGCGATAATTTCCAAAATTATATAATGAAGACCACCAATCTCTTGTTATCCATTGTGAGACTCTTCAATATCCTCTTTTTGTTCAGGTCTAGACATCTGAAGCATGGGTAATTAAATACGAGAGTCCACTATCGATAAAGAATAATTAAAATTAATTTTACTTTGATATCATGTTAAATGAACTGTTTTTATCCAAACAAAGGCATTATTCGAACACCAAACTCTTGAGAAACATCTTGTTCATATTTCTATTTATATATATGGTGTTTATATGATATTCCTTGCTCTTTTTCCCTCCTTATGTTTAAAGGGCCAAATGAGGAAAATGATGTATTTTTACTTCAAAAGTCAAAAATTGATGACACTGCTAATATATATATTTTTTGGAACCCCAGGATAATCTGACCTTTGCCACAACCTCTGTCCTTCGGGTGAGCACTTTGTGCGCACTGGGTAATTCCCTCACTGTGTAATAGTTTGCAAACCTACAGGGGATGTAAACCGCACTAGGCAAGTCTTATGTGGCAAGTTCGACTCAGAAGGCATTGAGGGGGGATCAATCCCGAGTTATCCGTGTGGATAACCACCCTCCAAACCAACTGAGCCATTCCAAAGGACCAACACTTCTAATATGGTTTATTAGAAGTTGTATAAAACACTATTTTCTTCGTCTTATTATATTAGTTATCATTTTTTTTGAGGATTAATTTTTCGAATTATTGCATTACATAAACTTGTAATAAAGTTTACAATTAAGATATTAAAAAATTATATGAAAAGTGCTATAAATTATAATTTTTTAATATTATTATGATAGAAATGAGGTCGTTATATTATCTTAATTAAATATTATACATATTTTTTATTTAATTATATTATTAATAAGCTACATTTAATATTCTCAGCACACGTTATTTTATGCAAGATCGTCTTATGTCTAGTTTCTGCATATATCAACCAAACACCACTATTGGAATTTGCAATTACTATAACGTTTACTCCTTTCGTTTCAAAGTACATTATATTATTATTTCGTTTTAAGATAAGTGATAATTTACAAAATTTAGAAAACATTTATTTGTTTTTAAATTTTATTCTTATTTTAATAAATAGAATTTTACATAACTAAAAGACCACTAAAGAACTATTTCCTTTCAAGGCATTTGACTAAGATAAATTGAAAACATTTCTTACTTTCTAAGAGTGTGCAATTTTCTCAAGGATTGTGTACAAAAACTACACTTCTTATTTTGTAATGAATGAGTAAAGTATATGTTTTTTTTTATATGTTTCTTATATAAATGTGGTGTCAAAATTAATTTGCACCAATGCAATATTCAAGCAGGGGATTCATCATCTATATACATCTAATACTTTCACGTGGAGTATAAATTTATGCGTAAGACTTAACTCAAATTATTGTAACAAATAGCATGTCTTAACTATAATTTATAGATGTACAATGAATTCAGCGCCAAAAACTTAATTAGAATATAATTTCAATATAAACTTTTTGCATATAAATATGTTGTTAAATTTAGATTATGCTTATTTTAAATATTTCATCAAGTATCTAAGCGTCCTCTGGGGTCCATTTTTTCATGAGGACATAACTATAAAGTGGATAAATTAGTCCAATTTGCTTTTATTTTTGATTGGGACAAGTTAATTATATTGTTCATTAGTAAGATTGGGATAGGAAAAAAAGGACCCAATAGTTTTATAAATAGTATTCAATTTTGTTAATTCTCAACTTTCCTTTGTTCATTATCTTCTAGTGAACAACTTCATGTGAGCAAAACAGACAATTTGGTACTACATGAAAGTTAAGGTTGTTCGAACTCTTTGTTTTCCGTGTTAACACAACGTGGATGTAAGATCTGTATCGAATTTGGTCAATCGATTTTTGGATATTTCAATCAAAAATTGACAGAGATATTCAAAATAAATAAAACAATTTATGTAATCAAAACAAAAGCTAAGGTAGAATGAAAGAAAATAGAATATCTTGTACATAGAAAATTTTTTGTCAATCCTTTTTCTATCTCATTCGAGGATTCTCCCGTGATCAATATTTTCAATCTGCAGAATACGACAATAAATATATACATAAATAAAAAGTGGTATAGTCATTAGTAACATTAGTTAATTGTCATTAGATCCAATGTCGCTATAAAATTTAGGGACATTTACAAAGAATGTTAATTGACTCTAAAAATAATAATTAGCGACAATTAAGTTATTGTTAATAATTAATTAACATTAAAAATTATTTTTAGTATAGTGTACGTCGTACGTGTTCTGTCTCATAATTTTTAGAACTTACATTGTACGTAGACTACGTAGACAGAGGCGTATCCAAGGGGGGTCATCGGATTCATGTGAACCCATGCTCTCCTCCCGAGATCATATATAGTAGTGTTATATATTTTCTTTTAAATATTGAAATATAGTTGTGTGAACCCACACTTGGAGAATCACATAATGCGATAATGACTAGGTGTACCTCTGTACGTGAGGTTAGAAATTTGAATTTTATATTTATCTTGTTTTATTTTACTTTCTAAAATTAGATAACACTTCTCTAAGTGGTAATTGATCACAATACTTTTGACATTTTAATTATCTAATAAGAATTAATTTTGGAGCTATAGTATTAAAATTTTAATAATTTACAATTAGTAAAAATCTAAATATCAAATCGATCAAATTTATATCTTAAATCAATATTTTTGTAATAACGCATCTATCTTCTCTAAATCCTGAATATGCCTCTTACTCAATTAATGTAGATGTTTTTCTACTCCCAACACAACACATGCATGAACCTTTGAACAATAACTTCGTGCAGAACTAAGGTACAATTTGGAAGGTTTGGACAGCTCAATCATTTATGTATTATTTTGCTTCATACTTTTTCCGTCCATCTTTACTTATTTTTACTTGTTCACTATACAAAAAATGATAGTTCAATATTCCATCTATCCCTAATTACTTATCTATTTTTTTCTTTTTTTAGTTGTTCCTAATTACTTGTCTATTTTGACAATCAAGAAAGGACAAATTTATTTTACTGATTATAACCCCAATTAATTACTTTGAAAAATGTAGAACCTCTTGAAAACTCTATGTTTTTAATTCATTCACTTCATAATTAATAGAGTAAAATGGTAACTCACTATATCAATAATTGTTTTCTTAAGAGGTGTGTTAATTCAAAAGTGGACAAGTAATTAGGTGTAGAGGGAGTAATACTTACTCTCTTTGTCCCTAATTACTTGTCCACTTTTTCTTTTTTAGTTGTCCCTATTTACTTGTCCATTTTGACAAATTACCTATTATGCCCTCAATTAATTACTTTGAAAAAAAGTAAAACTTTTTGAAAACATTAAATTTTTAATTCATCCACTTCATAATTAATGGGTGTAAAATGGTAAACTCACAGACAATTATTATTTTCTTAATAGGTGTGTCAATTCAAAAGTGAACAAGTAATTAGGGACAGAGGGAGTATCTAGTTTGGAAAATCAAGAGATAGTTTACTCTCTTAATTATGTCTATTTTACCCTTGATATTAAATACTACTCCCCCCCCCCCCCCCCCGTCTCATTTTATGTGAAGTAGTTTGACTCGGCATGAAGTTTAATAAAGAAATGAAGACTTTTAAAACTTGTGGTCTAAAATGAATGATAGAAATTTGTGTGACTATAAATCATTTCACTAAGGGTAAAATGAACAATTTAAAGTTTTAATTGTTACCTAATATAGAAAAGTGTTATTCTTTTTGGGATTGACTAAAAAGGAAAGTAAATCATATAAATTTGGACAGAAGGAGTATTCAACATCTAATACATTTCCCAAAAGATTAAATTTAACATATTCAAAGGGTAATATGGTATGTTACTCCTATTATTTATTATTTCTCAATGTGTGTATCATGTCAATAGTGAACAACTATTGTTGAACAAATAAAATATAATATTAATACTCATGTGTGAGATAAAAATCGGATTTAACAGTTGGACGAATCGGAAATTAGTGACACATGGCAAGAATGACAGGTCAGATGCGAATTTTGAATCGTGTTAATTATAAAATCGTCTTTATTAAAATATACTTTATCCTTTAATGAGAAATTTACCATAAAAAATCAAATTTAGTCGAATATGATATATAGTACATATAAGTTATTGGATTAGACTAATAAAAAATGTCAAATAACTTACTCAAACGGAGAAAATATAACTCATGATGAATCAAACAAGCGCATACGAATATTTTAAAGAATTCGTACAACATAATTTCATACTTAGGTGCGAATTAAGAGAAATAATAATATTTTCTCCGTCCTTATTTTTGTGGCATTTTTCGAATTTCGAAAAAACAAGTTAATTTTTAATCGTAAATTTTTATATATGTTTTAATTATTTTGAATTGACAATTACTGTGATTTATAGTACTTTTTACATAGTTTACAAATATATAAATTTCATTTAAATTTTTTTGAAGATTCCACGGGTAATTTTCAAATCAAATATCTCAAAAAATAAAAAATGTCATATAAATTAAAACAGATGAATGTCATATAAATTAAAACAGATGGAGTAATAAGAATAAAGAGGGACATGGAGATTTGTACAATTATTTGTAGTCTACGGACTAAGATAAAATATTGAAGATTGGACAGCTCATGAACCATATACTATACCGCGTTTTCATTATTGTCGAAAGAAAATTTAACTAAATATAATCCAAACTTTATAAAATATAGGGTAAAGGGTCAAATATGTCCTTAAACTATTCGAAAAGGTTTGGATATATCCTCTGTTTAAAGTTTGGCTCACTCATGCCCTCGCCGTCCAACTTTTGATCTAAATATGCCCTTATGGGCGTTAGTTGGCCTGTTGGACATATCCAGCTAATTTTTTATTTCTTTAAATGCCACATGAAATTGACATGTTATTTTGATTATACCACATGACATTTATATGAAAAATGGAAAGGGATCAATTATACCCCTAAAAAATTTGAGCCCATAAACACCTGATCCGACCCATAAATCAACCCCCCCTTTTAAATAAACTACCCGACCCGTTTTCAATAATTTTGTTTAAATTTTTATTTTTTTCGGTAAATCCGAAAATGAGTAATTGATTAATAAAAAATAGGAAAAATATGAAAAAAATATAAAATTAACGCCAAAAATTCACAAATAAATATTGTAACCTTAAATTCAACAATTTCAACAATTTTTTAATTTTTTTGTTTTTTTGGTAAATCCCGAAAATGAGTAATTGATTAATAAAAAATAGGAAAAATATGAAAAATAAAATAAAATTAATGCCAAAAATTCACAAATAAATATTGTAACCTTAAATTCAACAATTTCAACAATTTTTTAAATTTTTTATTTTTTTCGGCAAATTTCAAAAATGAGTAATTTATTAAAAACAATAAAAATTTAAATTTTTTTTCAAGGTTACTATATTTATTTGTGATTTTTTGGCGTTAATTTTATATTTTTTCATATTTTTTATTAATCAATTACTCATTTTTGAGATTTACCGAAAAAATAAAAATTTTAAAAAATTGTTGAAATTGTTGAATTTAAGGTTACAATATTTTTTTGTGAATTTTTGGCATTAATTTTATTTATTTTTTCATATTTTTTATTAATCAATTACACATTTTCGGGATTTACCAAAAAAAATAAAAATTTATACAAAATTGTTGATAACGGATCGGGTAGTTTATTTAAAGGGGGGGGGGGGGGGTTGATTTATGGGTCGGATTCGGTGTTTATGGGTTCAAATTTTTTAGGGGTATAATTGATCCCTTTCCATTTTCATATAAATGTTATGTTGTAAAGTCAAAATGACATGGCAATTCCATGTGGCATTTAAAGAAATAAAAAATAAGCTGAATATGTCCAGCAGGCCAACTAATGCCTATAGGGGCATATTTAGACCAAAAATTGGACGGCGAGGGCATGAGTGAGCCAAACTTTAAACAAAGGGTATATCTAGACCTTTTCGAATAGTTTAAGGGCATATTTGACCCTTTACCCTAAAATATATGTACTCCTATGTTCTAGGTTTTGTATAAAAATACATATAAAAAGTACACAATTAATTTGAACCCCACACTCTGAATTCCAAAGAGACCAACAGATAAAGATAATTCTTTTTTTTTTTTTTTGTAAAGTACATTTTTTGTTTCACTTTTTTTATTTGCTTTTAAAAACTTAATATATTTTTATATATATAGTAATGATTTAATCTTAAAATATTTAATTATTTCTTAATAAGATAATTTATTAACTTAAGTCATGTAAATATTTATAACTTATTTTAAAATATAAATTTTAAAAATCTTTATTTATTACTATTTTTGTCTCATATTAGATGAACATCATACTACTAAAAGTATTTGTCTCATTTTACTTGACACTTACTAAATTAGAATTAATTATTTTTCCATTTTACCCCCATAATTAATATGACTTTGAAAGTTTAAACAAATTTTGAAGATCCATTTTTTTTTTCAAGAGGCTAAGTAATATTTCCTTTGCCCAACAATAATTGTTCACTATTGATTTGACACAAGAATTCAGAATCAGTAAATGGTAGGGGTAAATTTACCTAATCACCCCTATTAAATATAATTGATCTAAACATTGAAAAATGAATACTAGTATTTAATAGTAAAGGTAAAATAGACACAAAATGGTAAATTATTCATTGATTTTGCAAACTAGACAAATAATGTTGGAGATCCCAAAACAGTAAAGTTGATCAATCTATTAATAATTTCTTAATAATCGTGTAAAATAGAAAGTGTCCATCTAATATAAGACGGAGGGAATAATGATTCGAAAAGATTCATTAATGACAAGTTGCAAGCACATGTAATGGACCTATTCTTAGCATCTTAGAAGTTTCATCAATCTCCTTAATTCAACTTATTGTATAAATTCCCTTCTTCTTAATCTGTTTTAGAAAGCAAAAACAAATATCACCTTACCAAAAACATATTCAAAAATTCTATAATGAGGAAAGAAAGAAACAATTGCAAGGCCATGCTTAATCATCTTATGGTAAAGCTCAAGAACATTATTATTCATCTTCAATTAATTCCAAAATCTTCCAGTAAGCATCAATTTGATGTTGTGGAATTTGTTGAAACACCAAGAGCAAATAATGAAATGGTACCAAATGATGTTAAAGAAGGATATTTTGCTGTATTTTCAGTAAATCCAGAAGAAGAGCCAAAGAGGTTTATTGTGGAACTTCATTGTCTTAATAATCCATCATTCTTGAAATTATTAAAACAGACTGAAGATGAATATGAATTTGGACAAAAGGGTGTTCTTGAAGTTCCTTGTCATGCCTCGGAATTACAAAAAATTCTCAAACTCAAGTTTATAGTTTAGATATATTGCAAAAATTGATTTTTAACCTGAGTTATAGATCATACTAAGATAACTTTAGCGATAGCTCTCTACTATTGTCGTTGTTTTAGAGGGTGTTTATATGATATTTATTGTTTTATTCCAATTTCTTAGTGGCTTGCTACTTCCAAAGTCAAAATTAACCTCTAATGTGGTTTAACAAATTCCTATTGATTTAAAGAATGTTGTGATTATTCCGTTTAAAAGCTTAAATACTTAAAAATATATATATTCTTATTTGTTTAATTATTATATTTTTAGTACACATCGATCTTTAATTACATGCAAGTTAATTTCAAAAGTTATTTATATTAACGATGTATGCTGTTCATCTATGGTTGGAAAATATTTATTGGATTGGAGCTATCCAAAAGAGGTAATAATTATCTCGTTAGTTCATTAGCTTGTCTTCCTTTAAAATATATCCTACTTATAATAACGTATAAATACACCATTATCGGTGTTGGAAAAAAAAGTTTTTTCTAACATAATATGACAACAAGAATTTACACAAAATATGCTTTGCATATCTATCTAGACCATAGAAACCAAAGAAACCATTCATCTTGTAATAATTCCTATAACATTCCACATGTAAGTAATTTTAATTTTTTTTTTCACGGGATAAATATGAGGAAAATTCTTTCTAATAATCGTCGATAGTAAAATTCAAAGTCAAATATGACCTCTACCTACAATAACACTATGTCAAAATGACGATCATCTTATCTAAAAATTTTCTTTATAAAAAAAAGGAAAGTACATTAATTTTAAAGTTCTTAATATTATATCGACAACAAAATCAAAAGTTGTTTGGTCAACTCCTTTTCAACTGTCTTACAGTTGGCACCATACTATGAAATGGAGAAAAATAAATTCCTTTTGAAATATTTGACCTTTAAATATCAATTTCTATAAACACGATAATGTGTAAGAAGTTGTCATCTCCTCGAATTTAGCATACTTCCAGCTGGATATATAACACAAAATACGTTATATACAAATTTTTCATTAATATATAATGGAAACAACTTTTATTTATAGCATAGCGAATCTTATTATGCGATACGAAAGTGAATTAATAATCTAATTATATAGTAAGTAGTATTGGATATAATAGCACACCTTATATAGTGTATAAACATAATAGTGAATCATAACAAATTCTTAAACGATCTATCAAAGATTAGAAAAATGATAATAATCGCGATCACTTCGAGGCAATAACATAGCGAGTAAAATTTGAGACAAGCAGAAAGGGGAAAGGTGCCAAAGACCTTCACATATGCTTAATAATAATAATAACATTAATAATAATATCCTTTTCTGTACGGACTAAGGTACGCTACGGAAAATAAATCCTTTTTCTTTTTATATTTATATATACAAATGTGGAGGTTGGGCAGCTCAATCATATTATTATTATGGTATACCGCGTTTCCATTTACGTCAAAAAAGGAAATTTAAAAATAGGATATCCAACTTACAAAATTATTATCTTATTATATGTGATATATATTTGAACGGGCTAAAAATTTAAAGTTTATGAATGGAGAATTCTAAAAAAATAGCTTAATGATTCTGGATAAATTATTTAAGTATATCTAATAAATTTTAAGCATAAAAAAAATAATTTGCATTTTGAATCAAATTATTGCGTTTAGTCAAACCCTAAATTGATAAGTTTGACAATTTCATTCTAAATTTTGCCACGTAAATGAAACTAATTTAGTAAATGACCATCGATCAATTTTGAGAGTAGTTATATTTGAAATTTTTTCTTCAAATATATGTTTGTTCATGAAATTTGATCAGATTTTGAAATTGAATTCATAGGTGATACTCTCTCCGTTTAAAAAAGAATGACCTAGTTTAATTTGAAACGGAATTTAATAAATGAAAGAAAACTTTTTAATCTTGTAGTTTTAAATTAGTTTTGTCAAATGTATCAAAATGCCCTTTAATCTTGTGGCTTTATATATGTCACGTGGAAAGTTAAAGTGCTGTCAAAAAAAGAAAATAAGTTTTTTTTTTTTTTAAACAAACTAAAAATGAAACTAGACAATTCTTTTTTAAACGGAGGAAATACAAAAAGTCAGAACTTGTTATTAGCACATGGCATGGACCCTATACTGACCATCTCAGAAGTTTCATCTGCTTGCTAGCTAGCTTCTTAGTATTTCAGAAAGTGCATGCATTAAATTCTTATATAAATTGCCTACCTAAATTCACTCCACAAACAAAATTAACTCTTACAAAAAATATATCACCACATCCCAAAATTAGAATATTCAACAATTCTATATATGGGAAAAGAAAGAAGCAATTCATGTATAGTCATGCTTAAGATTATAATGAGAAAATTCAAGAATAATGAAGTGGTACCAAATGATGTTAAAGAAGGACATTTTGCTGTATTTTCAGTAAATCCAGAAGAAGAGCCAAAGAAGTTTATTGTGGAGTTGCATTGGCTCAATAATCCATTATTCTTGAAATTATTAAAACAAGCTGAAGATGAATATGGATTCCAACAAAAGGGTGTTCTTGAAGTTCCTTGTCGCGCTGCGGAATTACAAAAGATTTTGGAACTCAAGATTGGATGAAATATCATATTCTTTATTATAGCTAGGATGAATTTTTCAATTTTTTTTATGTTAATTTGTTTAGTTTTGACTAATTAGTTATGTAGTTTAGTCTAAAAGACTATGTTATATACATCGATAGTGTAAAATGCCCTATCGAATTAAATAATTCTTTTTTTTTTTATAATAATCCATTCATCCAGACTTTCACCTCTCATGGTGATAGGAGGTTTGGCTCGGAAGAAATAATATCACTACTTCTTTTGCAGTTTATTAATCAAACTTTCTAACTTCTCTTTTAATTGTTTAGTGTTGGTGAAAATATCATAAATTACCGTTGAAAAAGAAATTGAGTTAACAAAAATTGAATAAATAAATATTCAGATAATTAAGGCGTAAATATCTCGCTCTCTTTAAGAAATTCAAATTCATTGTAGTATAATTTTCACTCATCCAGCAGTATAACTTTTGACTTGTTCCCTCTAGAATACATTATTCTAATAATAACGTCGTATAACTCAATTAAAATATCATCTTCAACTCTAATTTTATAAATTCTAAATAATAAAGAAAAATATTTGAAATCTATGACCAACCGCCGACTTAATGTCGTAAGTTTTTTTTAAAATCATCAATCCATAGTCGACAAACTTATTAAACTCCCCTCTTTATCCAATTTGCTTTTATGTTTTATTGAGACAAGTTAATAATTGTACATAAGAATTTACATCCTGGGATATAGGCAACAAATTAAAGGACCCAGTAGTTTTAGGAATAATTATTCAAGAAAGTATCTTCTCCAATTTCCATATTGACGATATTTGATTTTCTAGTGAATACCTTTATATGAGAAAAAAACAGTTTGATACGCAAAATATTTCATATATATTAATATAGATGTAATGTATATCATGTTCATGCATGATTCGAATAGGGCCAACCTAAGATGATGTAATACTGGAAAACCTTGAATATAATTAACCATTCCACGAATCAAATATGTGATCTAATCAATAAGTCACACATAAATAATTTTATCGTTACTTTAAAAATTGCTTCAATAATATCACGTAGGCATTATCTAAAATATATTGAAGAATATCCACTTCATGTTTATCTAGTTTGTAGTCTTGTAGGTTTGGAGGGTGTATAAATGATATTTCTTGTTCTTATGATGAAAATGATGTTTTTCTAGTTCCAAAGTCAAAATTATGAGACCTACTCTAATGTGGTTTAGCACATGTATTAATTAATTAAGTAGAAGCTATAAAAGTATCAAATTTAGAAAATGGTGGTGATTATCTCATATTCTCGTTTAATAAAAATATTATATTTTATTTATTTAATCACATTCTTAACAAAAGCAATGTTGTTAGCCAAATCTAGGGGTCAGTCCAATAAAATCTTGACTCACTCAATCCGTTTTAGTTTAGACTGGTTATCTCGTATATTTTATCAATTCAACCCTTTTGACCCGCTTAATGTAGCTTATTTTAAAATTGGACTGATATCCCGTTCAAATTGATTCATGAAAAAATTTATCTCACTATTTTAAAAAAGACATTTTCGTATTTAATATGTTATATATAGTCATTTATAAAGAACAAAGTTTTATTACGTACTCAATCTATAAGAGAACAAACAAAAAAACTTAGTAACTAAGAATTAAGTGAGTTAGATTAGATTATGATCCAATTTTAACTTACTTCTGCCAAATTTCATTGGCCCAACTAATTTTTGAGTTGTACGATTATTCGTCGATTAATTAACTCAACCTATTTTCCTCGATCCACCAATGATACACCCCTAGTCAAATCCTTTTCACCTTTCTTACTGTAATTTTGGCTCCATACTATGAATAAATTCTTGCACTGAAATATTTGACCTTAATTTCTATGAACACGACAATGTGTGTAAGAACACATCAAACTCACCATAAATACAGTACCAGTGGGTGGATGGGCAAAATTGCAACTCCAGCTGCATATCAACCGGACATACACCACTATTTGTATTTATAATAATTAACGAGGAAAATGGTCTGAAAATTATTTTAACTTTAGCCAAAATTGATGTTACGATACCAAACTTTATGAAGGACCTTTTACCCCCTACTCTATTTAATAGTGTATTTTAAAGGTATATATGTGCCCACGTGGACACGTTACTATTTATAATTAAGCAATATTTATGATGTCCACGTGAGCACATATATACCTTTAAAATACACTATTAAATAGTGTAGGGGTAAAAGGTCCTTTCCAAAGTTCGATATTATTACAACAATTTCAGTTAAAATTCGAATATATTTCATACCTTTATCCCATATTTAATGTTTGAAATATTTTTGTCTTATATAACAACGGTGTGACATAATATTCTTTTGTAGTATATAATAATAATTTATCAAAATCTGCTTACACATATCTCAATTATTTCATCAAAACTTGCACATTACAAGTGTACTAGTCGATAATTTGAGAATGTCACCATTTAAATTCAAAAAAGATTTTAATATTTAAGATTTTCAATATTAAACTCGTTTTTATCATTAATAAATTTTTACATGTATAGATACCCTGTATATAAAAAATTCACGTGTTCAGATGAACCCGTAGCGAAAAGAGTAGGCACCTCCACTGCAGTTCACACTAGTCGGTGAACAAGAAAAAAAATCCACCTACCTAGTCAAATTAGAATTTTCCAAAACCATAATATATACGTAGATTATTTCATCCAATAAGTGAATTTTAATTGATGTCTCGTATAAATCACTTACTAGCTCATTTAATGAAGTTTTACGCGATATAAAGTTAAATTAATCAATATAATGTGCGCTGAAAATCGACGCGATACGTTGGAGGAATTTTGACGCGTTGGACAGTGCTGCGCGATGTCAAATTAACGTTCTGATGAAATTATTTTTGGTAGAATTATTTCAAAACATAGCTTATAAGCATAATTTAATGATGTAGCAGCTGTATATTATTAATAAAATAGTATATCCTTTTATATTCCCAACACATGGACCTTACTAAAAGTATCTTGACTGACTGTACGGACTAAGGTACAGTACGGAAAATAAATCCTTTTTTTAAAATAATTGTGGAGGTTGGGCAGCTAAATCATATTATTATTATTATTATTATTATTATATATGGTATACCGCGTTTCCATTTACGTCTAAAAGGAAACTTTAAAAATAATATCCCACTTAGAATATTCTAATTCATCTGTTCTACAGTAAGTATGTGATATATGCTAGAAGCAGAGTTAAAATTTGAAATTTATAAATTTAAAATTTTAATGTTTTAGGTTACTAAAATCTAAGTTTGATTATTTTTATATATTCAATATGTTTTCTTTTAATATATAAATATAAAATTAAAGTCAAAATTATTGAATTAAGTCGAACCTGTAAATAAATCGCGCTAGGTATGCCTCTGCATATACTATTGCATTTTGGAAGTTAGAAGAGTTATTTCCTTTTTCTTTTTTTTTTTGCTTCATAAGTAGTATAATATATGTAGTTTTCAAATATATTAATTTTTTTTTTAAAAAAATAATATATTTTTTTTCAAATTCACATCTAGAATTAATTAGCTTGACACTTATGAAAAATTCAATTAGTTAGATGTTGAAAGTTGCTATAGCACATGGAATGGACCCTATTCTCAGCATCTTAGAAGTTTCATTTGCTAGCTAGCATTTTATTGTATAAATTGCATACCTAATTTTTTTCAAAAATCAAAACAAAATCATACTACAAATATATATCACTACATCCCAAAATTAGAATATTAATTTTTTTTATAAAGTTCATTGATATATGTGGAAAGAAATAAGCAATTCATGTATAGTCATGCTTAAACTTATAATGGGAAAGTTCAAGAAAAATGAAGTGGTACCAAATGATGTTAAAGAAGGACATTTTGCTGTATTTTCAGTAAATTCAGAGGAAGATCCAAAGAGGTTTATTGTGGAGTTGCATTGGCTCAATAATCCATTATTCTTGAAATTATTAAAACAAGCTGAAGATGAATATGGATTCCAACAAAAGGGTGTTCTTGAAGTTCCTTGTCACGCCGCGGAATTACAAAACATTTTGGAACTCAAGTTGGGATGAAATATCATATTTCTTTTTAAACGTTTCTCTGTTTGTTGAAGTATGTGACTGTCTTATTTAAAAGATGTGACAGAAAACACATATTTCATTTATTTAATTATATTCTCACAATATGCCCCCTAAACCCTAACGTGTGAGTCTAATTCTTTTTTATGGACAAGCACATAAAGATTCTATTCTTTATAATGGTGTTGTTAGAACCTAATCTAGAACTTCTATGTACTCTGATATCATATTAGTATATGTGACAATCTTATCTGAACGCTTAAGCGGTTGGAAAAAATACATTTCTATATACTTAGCATGAGTTTGATAATGTTATTAAGAAAGTTGAAGTAAATAAGTGTTTAACGTATAAATGACCATTCAATTTGGTCAAAAGCTTTTTCAAGACCAATTTTCATATTGGTCTGCTTACCTTACATTTTCCCAAAGTGAGTGATTATTTATTGGATCGCGATATACATTATCTATCGTCCATCTATTTTTTTTTTTTTTTTTTAAAACAACTTGATAGACAAGTTCCATCAAAGCCATAGAAATATTTTTGTCATTTTTTTATAGATGGCATTACAAAGATTTATAAGCCTAAAAAGTATGTAACCCATCCTTGAACGATTCAAAGGATTTAATAGCATATAATGTTTTCTCCTTCGTTTAGTTCCTTTCCTAGCGTAGATTGTCAATGTTGTTCAAATAAAAGTTGATTAGGCAGAAAAGATATTCTCAAAATAATTAACAAGTATAGTATGTGTAAACATCGAAATTTTGTGGGCACTCTACCAGACGAGCTCAAATACTCAACCATCAACTCGAGTTCACACCTATATATATAAAAATAACACATTCACTTCTCGAAATCTCATAAACTCTTGAAATATTCGTAAACAAGATCAAGACATCAAATACTGAGTTTGTCAAAGCCGGTGCCAAAAAATGTTTCTAGCGATCAAATACATCCTAAGGAAGCCCAAATCATCTGATATTTGATAAATACATTACTTACAACCCTCAAATCTATGAGAAAATTAATTGTAGATACTATAAATCAAAAAAGGAACAAACTTGCATTAAGAGTGGTGGTGGTTTGGACAAATTTTGTATTAGCATCACCAAGCCAATCTGTATAAATAATAAAGCTGAATATGAAAATGATGACGTGGCGCTCTCTGAGGGCTTGATTCTTATTAATCTTTTTTTGTGTTTTTTTTTGACATTTTTCTTTTATTTTATTTTCAATTATTTTATTTTCATACCTCTTTAATCACATAAATTTTACTCTTAATAAATATTAATAATGTTCATAACTCCTAACCTTTCATATTCATAACCTTCAAATAATTTAATATACAAATTTATGACATCTTAAAATCACACTTATAAAAACCTATTTTCAGACATATGTGATGATTATTATTTTTTTACATTTTTCCTTATTCTTCATCTTTTATCTCTTTTGTTGGTTAATTTTTTGTCTCTTTTGTAGGTTCAAATTTTGTCTTCTTTGATCTGATTTTGCAGGAGAGAGATCTATAATGAAGATTGTTAGACATTTTTGTGCAGTTCAATTTTACAAGGTAAAACTATTTGATGTGCCTAATATAGTTGTCACTATTTTCTGTTGCAATTATAAATTCAATATTATTATTTTTGAATTCATGATAATATGAATCATAAATTTTTAGAAAAAATTGTTTGATTTTTTCTCTTTGCTTCTCTTTGTAGTTTATAAAGATTTTTTTTCTTGTTTTTATAGTTTTTAGAGCATTATGTTATGTTATGTTGATAACAAGATCCTTCCTTTATCTTTAACTCATAACTAAAAATTCTTTAACGTTTTTATTTGATTAATTATCTTCTTTTTTATATTTTGTTGTTGTTGTTGTAAGGTTAACTTATTTTGTTTTTATGTCAGGATATTTTTGAAATTAATTAATAATTAAGCTAAGTGAGTTAAAACTTCTAAATATCCTATTTTTTATTTCAGGATATCATTAAAGTCTATAATATAAGCTGATTCTCTAATTTAAGCAAAAACTTGCTACGAAGATATTTTGGGAGACTTTTGGATGCCATTGATGCAGTTTAGTAACTTTCTTTTGTTAGTATAAGACAAAATCTGAAGGAAAGTTTCTGAAATTATTGCTATTACATAAAGTATCGTTTACGTTAAAATTCTGAATTGTTATTCAACTTTCAATTTATTACATCAAGAAATAATAAATTATCTTTGCAATTTGTCTTATATCCACATCACCAATCATAACCAATAGGTTCATATTATTTTATGATGATGGTCTCAGTTATTCTCAACTCTATCTTTCAAATATTTCTACTAATGTATGAGTAATATAAGTTAACCAGCTAGAATATGTCATACATATTTTTCTACTTTAACTTATATTAATGTAGATATTTATTTGGTGTTAATTTACGTTTATTCATACACAAAACTTAAACTCGATAAATATCTGGCTAGAAAAGTCCTTGGAACCTTCTTTTGCTAGTTTTTTTTTTCATCTTTATACAGAAACAAATTAATTAATTGTACCTAAAATCAGGTAAGGGAACAAAGGAACCAATTGGTATATGAATAGTCATTCAAGAAAGTGAAATATCATAAATCAAACTCATTGCATGATCATGAATTTCAAGTAAAATAAAAGGGAAATGTAGCATGAAGAGAAGGCCCTTCTCTTTTGTATACACATTTTCATGTGAACCATCAATTTTTTCAACTATGTGAAGAGGGCCTGATCATGTGGAAAGTGATGGTTTTCTAATATATCTCAGTATTAGAAGATACATATACAATTAATTATTAGGTAATGTATTTGATATTGTCTATATCAAGTCGATAAATGTTATTTTGTTAAAGTGTGATTGTATGTACATAGATTATTAGCAGTTAATCATATGATTAATTAACATACATGTATTCTCACCACATTAAGGATCCATTAGGCCATGATATTTTTTTTTTTTCCGGATTTTTATACTTTATTTGAAAATTAGGTTTGTCCATAAAATTTTCAGGTTAAAATCTATGGAAATATCATAGCAGGGATCATTTGGTTTGAAGACAAGTTATGTTGGATTTACTTAAGATTGAATTAGTTATCGAGTATTTGATTTTTGTTGTATAAAAAATAACACACATTACATAATTTCTAAGAAGAAGTTGTTTGTTTACAAATATACCCTCCAACTTATAATTTAGTAAAAAGAAAATTCGAGGTACTTCGAGCGTATTTTATCATTTTAATTTTTGTATCTCGAGATAACTTATCCCCATAATACTATTCCACCATGACAGAAATAACTTAATTATCTTAATACTATTACTAATTTTGGAATAACTTATCCCAGACGTAGTAACCAATTAAGGATAAAGCAATACTAATTATTTCTTTTAATCTCAAAACTACATATTCTTGTCCCACCTATCAAACGACTCCTAACATCATAATGAATTAAGTACTTTTATATGTTTCATTATGATACAAAGGTAACAAAAGCACATGCAATACTAATGTACCCTCTGGTCTCTAGCTCATCACCATCTAATAAGAAACTTGTTAATTAATTATTCATAGCTTCAATAAATTAAATCTCCTTCCTACAAATACCTCATGAATTCCCCTAAACACTAAAGCAAAACACATATCATCCATCCTACTACTAAACTCTCTACTTTAATTCCAAATTATCTTCAATAATGTCAATGCTTAATTATCTTATGGGAAAGCTCAAGAATAATCTTATTCAATTAATTTCCAAATTTGATGTTGTGGAAATCCCAAGAGAAAATAATAATCAAATGGTACCAAATGATGTTAAAGAAGGACACTTTGCTGTATTTTCTGTGAATTCACAAGAAGAGCCAATGAGGTTTATTGTGGAATTGTATTGGCTCAGTGATCCATCATTCTTGAAATTATTAAAACAAACTGAAGATGAATATGGATATGGACAAAAAGGTGTTCTTGAAGTTCATTGTCTTGCCGCGGAATTACAAAAAATTCTCAAAATCAAGTTTGTAGTTTAGATAATATATGGTTTAATTTACAACCATATGCTATATCATCATCTTCTTCGAGGCCAATCCTACAGACAATCAGGCAAACGCAAGTTCACTTCAAGTAGTGGAAAATTTCTTCTTTTTATAGTTTATTTAAATATATTGAGTCCATCTCTAAAATAAAACTGAGACTTACTTCATGTTAAGGACAAAAGGGTACTAGCTATTAGTACATTCTCCATGTTGTTTGGATGGTTGTTACTTGTTAGAATTGTAATGTATTATGACGTTAGTTTGGATATAATGTTTGTTTTATTTGGTATTTAAATTTTTATTGTATCGTATTGTTAGATTCAGCGTCATGTAACAATGAAAAATCTTATATCATATAAATACTGATTTGATGTGATTAATTTGTCTTTGCTTATTAATAATAATAATTTAATTTTATCCTTAATCTAGTTTTTTTCTTTATCTTATATCTTACTTTTTTTTTTTAGATTTATTCTTTGAATTACTGATGTATGATTATGTACAATAAAAAATAATATAATTTATTTAAATATTATATTTATCAAAACAATAATAAACAAAATATAATGCCTAATATAGCACAATATATTAGAATTTAGAAACATCATTAAATAAGGTCAACCATAAAATTAAAGTCAAACATTTGTTGACACCTTGAACTGCCCAAACCTCCTATCCAATAAGGGCCCATTCAGCATGATTGTTTTTTTAAAAAAACTATCTAATTACGTAAATAATCATGCTTTATATACCATTCAATCTATACTTTTAAATAATTAATTACTTATTATTTTATCATGTATCATATTATATATATATATATATATATAGACGTCAAAATTGTGAGACACTATCAAAATCGAGCATTCTATAGAACCTTTCCTAAACATCACTATCACTAAGCCAATTAATAAGTGAGTTACCCTTCCAAATATTCTCTTCTTGTTTAATTACTCTTTTATAAGATAACTCTCTTGATTAAGTAAAAACTTGCGATCAAAGATATTTGATATTTTGTGTAGAAAAATATTTCCACAGGAAGATTAAGCATGATGAAATAAAACCTGAAGGAAAGTCTCTTAATTATTATTTATACTAAAATGATATGACGTCGCATACTAGTAGTGCAAGTTAACCGGTTAGAATCGGTCACGTACACATATTTTTCTATGTTAACTTTTATTAATATAAATATTTATTTCTTGTTAATTTATGTTAATTGATTTTATATATAACTATTCATATGTAATGACCCGGAAGGTCATTTTTGAAAATTTTCACAAAATTATTGTTGTATCCCTTTCGATAGTTGTCACGAGTCATTTTCGATCAGTCGGTGAAGTTGGTCTGAAAATTTTGAATTATTCGATAACTACAGTTAGTTAATTGGCAAAATTTATTAAATAATTAATTTATTTAATTGGTGATTAATGGGTCAAGCCCTTAATTTAATTATTATCTCATGTCACTCAGACCATATACATTAAAAATAAGTAAGTAGGGTTTAACATTTTAGTCCATAATCATAGAGAGGCGGAGGGCACGGTTTGACGCCACAAGAAAAGTGACTCGTGCTTCAGGTAAAACCTCAGGTTTATTTTGTTTCTGTATTGTTGTTGTAGGAAAAGAGTAGTATATTGAGAGAGTTTAGTAAGAAAGTAATAATGAGTTAGGTATTTACAGGATAATGATATCTAAAAAATATAATTGAGGATGAATTCTGCGTAGTTTTCCTTGTTTTATATTTTTCTTCTTCTTCTTTGTTTGTTTAGTGGTCGAGGTTACTAATGGTGAAACTTAGCTTAAATTTTAGAATCTTCCTATAGTTATCACATTATGATTCAAGATTTGATATATATTAAGATAGGTAGTTAAATATGAATATTATTATATTTATGATATTGGAGATGTTGGAACCTAATCCTTGACTTGAAATTTGGAAAATATGAGAATTGACATGCTAATTGGTATCAAGATTAGGAGCTTGATTATACCTTTGAGTGAGTTTTTAGATCTAGGCTAAACCTATAGTAATATTGGTGTTGTTTGTTTCAAACTCTTATTGTGATTATCTATTTGAATTGATTTAGAAGTCCAACGAAAGGGAAAAGATCCAGTCCCGGAGTGATTGTTCAACTATTTGAGGCAAATGAATTTCTAAACCCTTGTTAAGTGTATGTAATTCGTGTATTTCCTTGTAATATGTGTTTGGGGGTAATGAGACTTGGTGATGGGTTGACTTGTCCACATTGATTAATTGTAATGATGAAAAAGGGGTAATAATATGCAATGTGATTAATTGTTTGTGTGTGATATGTTGAGAATGGTTTGAAAGGCTTGTTGAATCATTGTTGATGTTGTATCATGATTGTGTTGTTGTGAATTGTGCAATATTATGAAAATGACCATCTCCTCATTATTTATGTGAAACATGTCATTTGCATTGTTCTGAGACATGGTTGTGACAAGTGTTATGTGAATTGAGAAATAATAAGAAATTAAAGAGGATGTACCATTTCGAGGGACGTATCGCGAGCCGCGATGGATACTATATTTCGAGGGACGTATCGCGCGTCGTGATGGTTACTATTATCGAGGGTCATATCGCGCGCCGCGATGGTTACTATTATCACGGGTCGTATTGCACGCCGCGATGGATGCATGGACAGATATGTCCCCCATGGATCCCGAACTGAGAGACAGCGGGTGTGTATCAGTAGGTCAAACATGCATCACTATACTTGACATTGCATTCCATTGCATTGAACATATTTATCATTAGTGAGCTTGATATTGTGATTTGTTGATCTTGTGAGTGCCTTTCTGTGGAACTTTGATTGATGAATATTGAGCTTGTTGTTGAGGATATGTAATTGTTAGAGTGTTGTTGTTGAGTTGTGTGCTATGTGAATTATGAACTGGTTGGGCTGGTTTTATGCAGGTTGTAGTTGTGGAGGTTGTAATTGATGAACATTGAACTTGTTGTTGAGAATATGTGTTTGTTAGAATGTTGTTGTTGAGATATGTGCTTGGAAATTGTGAACTATTAGGTTGGGCTGGTTTTATACAGGTTGTAGTTGTGGAGGTTCGGTTGAGATGTAAGGAGTACCCGTATTCTATCCCCTTAGCTTGTGTTTAGATGTTTACTTGCTGAGTACCGTGTGTTTTGATACTCACCCCTTGCTACTACATTTTTTTGTAGGTTACTAGCCCGGACCTTGTGATATTTTCTATTCTCCTTGTCTGAGGCTTCTTGTGGAGGTTTGTGAGGTAGTTGCTTGTCATTTCAGCAGACCTTCTTTCTCCTTAATAATGATCTTGTTCTATTCTAGAAACAATATCATTTGAAACTTGTATTTTCTTTCAATTTTGTTACAACACATTAGAGGCTTATACACGTGACAACCAGATTTTGGGGGTATTTTTGAGTTTATTATAAAATTTTCGCATTTTATTGTAATGGTTGAGTTTTAGGCTGACTTGTCTTGGTGGGATAAGACGAGTGTCATCACATCCATTTTTTGGCGTGACATCATATATATTATTTGTGCATAAAATTTAAACTCGATAAAATATCTGCCTCGTGAAAGTTTGCCTAGAACCTTCTTTATATAGAAACAAATTACTTAATTGTACCTAAAATCCGGTAGCTAGGGGAACAAAGGACCCATTGGTATTTGAATAGTCATTCAAGAAAGTGAAATATCATAAATCAACTTATTGCATGATCTTGAATATCAAGTAAAATAAAAGGAAAACTTAGCATGAAGAGAATGCCCTTCTCTTCTCTATACACACTTTCATGTGAGCCATTAACTATTTTGGTCTTCAAAAAATCTATTAGATATTGATCACTTCATATCTTTAGCAAGTTGCTAACCTAATTTTTAAATTGAGATTGTCGCACACTTTAATATGATATTAGTGTAGAATAAAGTCTTATTGCTAGTACCCATTATCAAAAAGAATTTTAACATACGTAACTCATGAAAAAACATCAGGTTTGCATATGAATGATGTGACGAAAATATAACTAAGTAAATAAAAGGTGTGTCCTTAAAATAAGTATATCCCTATACTAAGGGGTTGATGTAGCCTTTAACTTTCCATAATATATGCAAAAAAAACTACTAAAATCTCAACAAATATTAGAGTTGAACCCATAACTTTAAGGGATTAGTTGGTTTGAAGACAATTGCTAGCTAGTTATGTTGAAATTAGTTAAGAGTGGATTAGTTATACTGGAAGTAGTTATTTTGATTTTATTTTTTGTTGATTGTTTGATTTGTTGCGTATTAATAACAACACACATTGTATAACTTCTAAAAAAAATTGTTTATTTACAAAACTATACCCTCCACTTAATTTAGTAGTAAGAAAAAAGGTTTGAGGGATCATGGTACTATTAGTCCATCATTTCTCAGAGAGATAACTTAGCATGATACTAATTACTAATTGCAGTATAACTTATCCCAAAATTAAGAACCAAACAAGGACAAGACAGTACTAAATTTTAACCTCAGGACTACCAATATATCTATGTTTATACCATATATCAAATGACCCCAACATTATAATGAATTCAATACTGACAATCTTAAAAGTTTACATTTTTTTTTCTTCAAAACAACAGAATAAAAAAATTAAAGATTCATCATATATGTTCCATTATTGTTGAGTTTAATTTGAATCATTTTGATAATTGTTAGAGTGATGAAACATGTTGATGCAACAAGTATGAGAATTAAGTTCTTAATATAGCAAATCTTGTAACCTGAATTTGTTGAGGTTCTTTGTTATAGTGAAGTTTGAAATAAATCCTATAGAGGTGTAAGTCGTGATTCTTTTACTCTTGTGAGCTAGGTGTTTTTCACATAAAAATATTTGTGTTCGTTTTTTTTTTTTTTATACTTTACTTTTACGACTAGATTATCAGTGAAACATGTAGTTTGAGTTGTTTCATATATATAAATGACATAGGAGTTCACAAAATATCAATTATGATACAAAGGATAGCAAAAGCACATGCAATATTAATGGACCCTTTTGCCTCTAGCTCATCCCCATCTAACAACAATTATTTGACAACTTCAATAATCTCCTCCTATAAATACCCTAAACTCTAAATCAAAACACATTATCCTACTACTACATTCTCATTAAATTATTTTCCAAATTATTTTCAATAATGTCTAGGCTTAATCATCTTATAGGAAAGCTCAAGAATAATCTTCTTCAATTATTTTCGAAATTTGATGATGTGGAAATTGTGGAAACCTCAAAAGCAAATAATGATCAAATGGTACCAAATGATGTTAAAGAAGGTTACTTTGCTGTATTTTCAGTGAATTCAGAGGAAGAACCAAAGAGGTTTATTGTGGAATTATGTTGGCTTACTGATCCATCATTCTTGGAATTATTAAAACAAACTGAAGATGAATATGGATTTGGACAAAAGGGTGTTCTTGAAGTTCATTGTCTCGCCGCGGAATTACAAAAAATTCTCATCAAACTCAAGATTGGAGTTTAGATTATAATATATGGTTTGATTTACAAACATATACTATATGTTCTTCTTCTGTTTATGTTACTAAATTAAGTCCATCTTTAACTAGAATTGAGACTTGCTTCATGTTAAAGGACACAATATACTAGCTAACTAGCTAGTATATTGTCTTTGTTGTTTGGATGCATGGTTGTTACCTACTGTAGTGTATTGAACTTTCATGTACTTGTCAGTTGAAATATAATGTTTGTTTTGATTGATACTTCAAGTTTTATTGTATCATATCGTTAATTCGGTATTATGTAATAATGAAAAGTCACATTTTTTATGTAGCAATAAATTTTACTGTATCGTATTGTTAATTAAATTCAGTATGTAACAATGAAAAGTTTCATTTTAGTTAACAACTAAAATTTGGTTTAGTTTTTTATTATTGGTAATTTGTTTGTATTGTACTGTTAAATTCAGTGTTATATAACAACAAAAAGGTCTCATTTTATGTAGCAATTTTGTTTTGATTGGTACTTTAATTTTATTGTATTGTATCGTTAAATTCAGTGTTATATGTAACAACGAAAAAAATCTCATTTTATGTAATGTAACGATTGATCTAATGTGAAACTAACATCTTTTAGCACTACACATCAAAAGGGATCCTCCCTAAAAACACCTACCAGAATGAATACTCGCCCACAAATAGGCGAATTGTCCCAAACAACGTTAAGTTCGTCTATTCCACTCCAACATACAACAGAAATATTGTACAATTTTTTTTTTAGCTTTTCCTTCTTCTTTTTTTAACAATAGATTTACCCAATATCCTACTTTTTATTTTTTTTAAATCCTTCAAATTGTTGATGTGTGACATTATATATAAAATGACGACAAACAATTCAATTTATCTAAATATTATATTCATTAAAATAATATAATACAATATAATATTATACCATACGATAAACTATAAAATAATATATAACAACCATTCATATGGTTGAGGGATAATTATGCACAAGGAAAAGAAAAGCCAAAATATTCTGAATTTTATTTAGATTTGGAAACAAAATTAAAGAATTTCCCCTTCAAACAAATTTCATGGGATTATTCTAATATTAAATAAAATAAAATAAAATTAAAGAGTTGAAATATAAAGTACTATAGAGATTATTCAATATAGTAAAAAATTCACGGGTATCTAATAACACCATTTTTAACTTGTACTCACTTTTAATATATTGTTATAGAGGTTTACCAACTTCAAATCTATTTCGAAATAATTTCAAATATGTGATGTCTGAAGTTAGTTATCACAAAGTTTAATTTTGAACAATAATGTTTTAAATTACATATAGTTGAAGTTCCGATAAAAAAATTGTTGAACTATAATATATGTCTAAAGTTCAAGCAAAACTAACTGAAATTCCAATAAAATGTGAAAATCCCCCGGAACCTTCGTTTGCTAGTTTATTTTTAATCTTTATATAGAAACAAATTAATAAATTGTACCTAAAAATCAGGTAGGGGAACAAAGGACCCATTGGTATATGAATAATCATTCAAGAAATTGAAATATCAATCAACATATTGCATGATCATGAGTATCAAAATGTGTAGCATGAAGAAGAAGGCCCTTCTCTTCTATATACACATTTTCATGTGAGCCATTAATTATTTTTGTTTTCAAAAAATCTATTGGATATTAATGATTTCATATCTTTAACTTGTTTGCTAGTTTGGGGGGTGTTTATATGATGTTTCTTCTTCAATTTTCTCACTTCTCTATGAAGAGGGCCTGATCAAGAGGAAAGTGATGGATTTCTAATAATTCATGCATTGTACATAGAAGATATACTGTTTATATCAAGTCGACAGATGCATGACATGTGGTCGGTATTGAAGCTTCTTTAAAGGTTAAGCTTTAAAGGATAATGTGTAATGTGAATCGAGAAATGTAGAAAATAAAATGGAGGAAAAATGAAAATTAAGGAAAGTTTGATTCTCCCTTATTGGTAATGAAGAGGAGATGTTTTCTGTTTATATATAGAATTATTATTTTTATTTTAATTTATTGTTTCGTATGATTAAATTCATCGTAAAAATCTCATTTTATGTGAATATCAATTTGATGTGATCTCATTATTTCTTTTTTTTCTCTTATTATTTTATCTTTGCTTATTATCTAATATCAATAATAATCATATTTTATCAATTTTACTATGTACCCTACTCTCCTTTTTTAAGGTTTATCCTTTACATTGCTAATGTGTAATATTATGCAATGACAAAAATTAAAATGATACAATTCATCAAAATATTGTATTCATTCAAACAATATAATACAATACGTACTATAACAAATAACAAATTTAGCAGCTATAATATAATTGAATATATATAATCGGCATTGATTGAATTTCAAGTAAAAATAGTTGAAGTTTAGCCATGACTTTAGCCATTCAACATATATGCATAAATTTTAGTTATATGAAACTTCAAAAATCACATACCTAAAGTATTTAAAAGTGGTTAGACATGTAAAATTTTACGTGATTCGAATAATGATTCCGAAATAAATAGGATATCTCTGCACTTGGGCTCTTGAATATATAGTAGGGAAAATTATATATAATAGCAAACTATTAATTCAAATTAAATGCTATAAATATACTTTGATTTAATTGTACCCTATAGCAAACTATGGTTATTTTCGCCACTCTCCCTGGTGGAATCTCGCTCGCCACTCTCGTTTGGTGGCAATCTCGCTCGCCTCTCTCGCTTTTATACAAACACAAATGTATAAAATGTGTTTGTATTTGTATAAAGCGAGAGGAAATTGTATATATACATATATTTTCGTTCCCCTCTCCCTCGCTCGCCACTCTCCCAAATCTCGCTCGCCACCCTCGCCTCTCTCGCTTATACAAACAGAAACGAAATGTATAAATTGCGCCTCTGTTTGTATAAAGCGAGAGAAAATTGTATATACACATGCAAATACATATATCTTCGTCCTATACATTTATAATTATACAATACAAATAATTTCATGCCCAATTTTCTTTCGTCTTTCTCTCTTTCTCGTTTTATACATACACAGATTATACAATTAATCTTTTGTATACAACTGCTTTCTTTTGTATATATATAGCGAATTATACAACTGCTTTCTTTGTATATGTATAGCGAATTATATATACAATTGTTTTTTTTTTGTATATGTATAGAGAATTATACATATATATGTTTGCTATGGAGCGCAATTATACAAACTTTGCTATAGCATACAAATAAATTTTGTGTTTGCTATATGTGAAAGTTGCTCCATATAGTAGGGGCAACTCTACCTCAAGACATAAATTTGTTTTAGGCCCGAGAAAATTGGAGGCCACAAAATTACTCATAGCATGCCTATATAATATAATCCAAATTATTAATTATTAAAAAAAATTTATTAGTTAAATCACCAATAGTTAATTACATGGTTGAATTTTATGTCTAATTAATTAAAACTCTAATGTCAACATTAGGGGTGTTCACGGGTTGGTTTGGATCAATAAAACCAAACCAACTTAATCAGTTTTAAAATTATCAAAACCAAATCAAACCAAATATAATATACATTTCTCGGTTTAGTGATTATCGGTTTCGGTTTGGTTTGGTTCGGTTATTCGGTTATTAACCATACACAAAAATAAAAGAAACAATTCATTTAAAATGTGAAAAAAGTGACAACAATCCATTCAAAACGAAAAATAGTTAGAATGACTTAAATTACTGAACTTTCGATCACTAAATTTACTATCAATAAACCTTTAAAATTCACTATATTGAAGGAAGAGACAATAACATTTTCAGTCCCACAAAGAATTTTCATAGACACTCATATACATGAAATCAATAAGATAAATGTTTCATCTTGGGCATTTTTGCTTTCAATAAGTAAATTATAAAAAAATTTTAATGAAAATATGTATAAGATCTTTAAAATTGTTTATAAAAACAATATATTAAGTATGTATATTAATAAAATATATGTATATAATTCATCGGTTCAGTTTGGTTATTTCTTCGGGTTTTTTTCGAATAAAACCATAACCAAACCAAATACTATCGGTATTCAAAAATCTAAAACCAAATCAAACCAAACCCAAATAAAATCGATTTTATTTTATCGATTTGGTTTGATTTTTCGATTTGGATCGATTTTTATCCAAACCGTGAACACCCTAGTCAACATAAATCTTATGCCTCATAATTCAAAAATAAAAGCAAGTAGAATACTCCATATATTATAATATAATAATACAAACAAGTCGAAGAAGATTAAAATGGAAGAGTTTGGTAAAGAATAATAATTTTGGAATTGATTGAATTATCATATTTAGTTTGAAGTATTTGTTAATTTTAAGATTATTTTATTATTTGTATTAAAATGATGGGATTACAATTCTAGATATCATTTTGATGTGTTTTACTTTTTTCCAACAAGTGAGGTTTGATGTTTCTAAATTCATTGTATTAATCCCACGTCCTACTTGCAATATGCACTATATATGATCTCCGCTTTACGATTCAATTGCCTTGTATTCAACTATTGAGTTCAAAATTTACGAAAGTTGACTCAAAATATTTTATCTTAGATGCATTTTCATAAAATGAGATAAAATAATTTCATATAATATCTCATCTTATAAAATATTTTTATTTATCTCATCCAACGTATGGAACGATGTTATATATTACTATTACTATTCATGATTAATATATCAGACCGCGTGCCAGTTGTAGAAAGTATACGGAATGGTACCAGACATTGTGGTACAATATGTTTCAAAAAAATCATTAATCTTTGTGGCTAGCAACATTTGTAATTGTCACATTGAACTAGACAAATCTCCTAACCAATAAGGGTCCATTTGGTTATGCTTGTTTTTTTAAAAATAAAAATAAAAATCAAATGTATTTCGGTTATATTCATTGGATGTGTATCGAAAAAAGTCTTGTATTAGTAACTGAATGTTCAATAATTTTGATTGTGTTGAGAATTCTTCGAAAGAATAACGTAAGGTTAATCTGAAACGGACAATATAATATTACACTATATAATAGTAGTATTTTTAAGTTACTTCAGCTCCACTAATATCAGAATCAATAATTCGAATTCAATTTACATATTTATGCATGAGCACTTAAGTAGCAAAGTAGTGCTTGAATTATAGTTACAAATGCCATTATTCTACCGTTATATATATGGAAAAAGGTCTGAGATATATTCGAATTTTGACCGAAATTGTTGTAACAATACTGAATTTTGAAAAAGACCTTTTACTCCCCTGCACTATTTAATAGTGTATTTTAAAGGTATATATGTGTCCACGTGGACATCATAAATATTGTATCATTATAAATAGTAACGTGTCCAGGTGGGCACATATATATACCTATAAAATACATTATTAAATAGTACAGGGGTAAAAAGTCCTCCATAAAGTTTGATATCGTAACTGCAATTTCGGCCAAAATTGGAGTATTTTTGAGACAATTTTCCCCATATATATGATATCTCTTTTTTTGTTTTAAAAAAAATGCAAGATTCTGCTAGCCCTTTCCAATCATTTCTCCTTGATCATTTTTTATAATTATTATAATATTTTATATTAAGTTCCTTTTTATTTATTGTAAAAATTAATTTATTTCTAAATTGAGAAGATGTAGTAGACCGCGTAACAGCTGTACGGAATTATTTTTTCGACGTACGGAATTTGGTACCTTAACTAAAACCTAATCAAACCTCAAACAAACTTTTAGTGCTCATTTGTTTTTAATAAATTAAGATTAAAATGACTTAATGTGAATATATATTTCCAATAGTTTTAAGTATTGCATTATGATTTGAGTACAAAATAATTAAAACTATTTATATTACTTTATAAACTAAGTTTTTGAAAAATTATTAGGTGATTATTGGTAATGGTGATGAGTGATGATGGATGTTGATTAGGATGGTATCGACTGATGATGGTAATTGTGAATAGAAAATAATAATAGTAAAGACGAATGACATTTGTGATCAAAGCTGGTTATTGGTGGTAGTTGATAACGGTGGAGGTGACTATGTTGGATGATAGATAGTAGTAATTGGTGGTTGGTTGAAAATGGTATTGATTGTTCATTGTAGTGATTGACAATAAATGTTGATTATACTTGATAACGATTAACGATAATTAATAGTGAAAGCGGATGATACAACAGTGGATTGTCTTCTTTGTAAAACTTCTTTGAATATATATCTTAATTATATTGAGATTTTATTGAACTTTTGAAAATATATAGATATCTTAATATGAACAAACATCTTAATTAATACAATTAAAATTTTATTATAGATCGATATTTATTAAATGGTTGTAAAACAAATAAAAGATACATTTACTGGTATAAATTTGAATAATTAAGTTTCATACTTAAAAACAAATTGACTAATATAATTAAGATTGATATTTTCATCAAGTATAAATAAATGAGGTTTTAGACTATAATCAGATTATATATAAAGAGCTAGAAAATAAGAGTGGGCTAGTAAATAAGAGAAATGAGCTTATTTTCTATATCAGAAAAATCTGTTGAATTTTAATAAATACATTAATATACAGTATCGTCAACGACAAGCCTCAAGCTCTAAAAGAATTCTATGAATATACTCCAACTATTTTGCAACATACATATCCTCATGATGTGACACTACATAACCAGAAAATATTCAACAAATACATGCATCATTTTTCCCACTAGTATAGACATTGGATAACATATATTTAATTTGCAAATTAAAGCAGGAAAAAACCCATAAAATGTTTCAATTACAGAAGGATGACAACTATATAATATAAATAAATGGACCCATATATATTGAAATTTGAAGCCTCTTAGAAATTTCATTTGTTCCCTTCTTTTCATACATAAGTTAATTATAAAAGCCCCTTTTCATTCCTACACATTATTATCTCACAAATTTAATTCAAAAAAAGAAAAGATCATTTGAAAAATGTTCAAGATTAATATTGGAGGAGAAAGAATTAAAGGCTTGATAATACTTAAGCTTTTAATCAAGAAGGTCATCAAGATTCATTTTTTGCCTCGTTATGATGACGATAAAAATAGAATTGATTTCGAAGAAACGTCGATAGAAGATGAAGAAGTTGTACCATATGATGTGAAGGAAGGACATTTTGCTATTTTTGCTGTCAATACTAAGGAAGAAAGAAAAAGGTTTATTTTAGAATTGAATTGGTTAAAAAATCCAACATTTTTGAGGTTGTTAAAGTTGGCTGAAGAAGAATATGGATTTAGACAAAAAGGTGTTTTGGAAATTCCTTGTTCACATGAGGAATTAGAAAAGATTATTTTGCAGCTCAAGATTGAGAGAATTTGATGATCAAGCTTGTAATTAGTAATTAATATAGGGAAAAAGGATAAATATACCTTTGAACTATCGTAAATGGTATATCGATATCCTTCGTCATACTTTTGGGACATTGGTGCCCCTGCCGTCCAAAAACTAGAGCATATATACCCTTCACTCTAACGGAAGACTAAAAGGGGACACGTGGTGCAATCTTATTCGTTGATCCGATATTTAATAAATGTCGGGTCGGTGGATAAGATTATGACAAGTGTATGTCGGTTAGTATAAAGGGTATATATGTTCTAGTTTTTGGACGGAGGGTATCTGCATACCATTTATGATAGTTCGGAGGTATATTTGTCATGTTTCCCATTAATATATAACTTAATTTGTTTATCAAGAAATGATTATGATATATATATTTACTTGTAATTATTTTATACGTGGACTTATTATTGTTATGTAAATTTCTTTATAACTGAATAAAATACACAGACTATACATTATAAAAGTTGAAAATTAAAGTTACTACAACTAAACTGTTTTTTTTTATTATTACTATAAGAGATTCACTAGGGAGTAAGGTGTGAGAGATGATTGGCTATGCAGAAATGGAGAAAAGTAAAAGGTAACGCAAAGAAGTATCGGGGAGAGGTAATTATACAGAACATGGCAAATGTGTGGCTTACAGAGAAAATGACCCTAGATTATAAGAAGATATATAGGTCAAGAATTAGGGCACTTAGTAGCTAGTCGAGTGTACTCTATTTCCGATATTAGTATTGTTATTATTACCCTCCTATTATCGTATTCTTTAATATTAGTATTACCTGATGTTCTTCGGCTATCGTAATATTTCTTGTTGCTATAATTCTCTTCTTTATTATTTTCAACCAGACTTCTTCGTCTGCTTTCCATACTTGATTCTTTACATGTTTTACTTGAACCAAGACTCGTTCGAAAATAACCGCTCTACCTCTATAAGCTAGGAGTAAGAATGCGTACACACCATCCTCCCAGATCTCACTTGTAGAATTACACAAGTATGTATGTTGTTGTTCGATTTTTTTTAAATGACGACTATTTAGACCAGTTATATTTAGCAATCACGAAAACTAAAATGAACCTCAAGAAACACTATCCCCCCAAGTAGTTTTCATAGCTAAAAAGCCTTTAAAGAGAGACCATAACAGTGTGAAATTTTCTCTAAAATATGCAATTTCTCCATCAATGGAGCCAATATCACAAGTTCGAATTCCAGAAAATAAATGGTCTATAGCTTCTTTCATCCTTTTCCTTTTCTTTACAATGACAGTAAGAAAATACATTGTATAACACTACATTGATCATTCATCTTTCGATGTACAGTTTATCGACAAATATGTTGTACAGAGATCAATTGAAAAATGGAACAAGCTCTACAGTGACACGCGGATATTACTTCACCTCTGAGCAATTATTCGGACCAACTGGTTCTCTCAAGCAGCTTGATATAGCCATAACAGCAGCCTCAATAGACGCGTCTTCACCCTGTTTCACACATCAGATTCATATAAGACTCAAACTTCAAAATATCCTAAATGTAACTCGAGGGAAAAGGAAAAAATTAAGAGTTTTACCTTTTCTTTCCAATAAAACATGTTTCCGTATGTCCCTGCCAAACGGCTCCAGAAGCTACGTGGAATATCGAGATCCACAGTAGCTCCAACGTTGAAATTCAGTATGTTTCCTGAACAAACACAATAAGCAACAGAAGATAATTCATCAGCACAGATTTAATCTGGGAAAAAAAGAAGGATTTCTGGCATACTATTTACCAAATGTAGGATCAGCAACAAAAACTATAGTCCTGTCATCCACTTGCCAAAAATCTTTAATAGCTAATCCTGTGAATATAGCATTGAAACATCACCATTATACTTTTAAAGAAGTTTAGTTAAGCAGCGATAGACGAGAGATAATTAGACACCAATAATAGTATATGTACCAGGCGTATCAGGGTAATTCTGAGCTAAAACTCTCAGCTTAAAACCAGTATCCTTTTCTATATCTGTGATCTCTTGTGCAAGTCTTTTCTCCTGTGAACAAATAATAATAATCAGGAGCATCTTTGTTCCTTTCATATGAAATAACAGCTATCTCAGTGCGTATAGGAAAATATAGACGGGCAAAATTTTTAAACCGCGTATCAAAAGTCTTTTAGCAGAGAAAACAAATTAGAGAGAAAGCAACGCAAGGAAATATGATGAGCGTAAGAACAATAAAATGCCTCTCCTATCAAGTGACCATAAATCACACCTGACCATCCGAGAGGAAGCCAGCAACATCAATAACTGAAGTAAACTCCTTAGGAAGCAGTTCCGGCTTGTTCACCCCAACCTTTCCCTCAGCAATACCAACTCCTACAACGGTACGTTTATTTTTCACTCAGCATTCTAATCCAAGAAAAAAACAAGTCCAGAATTATCAAAGCACACATTTCCTAAGAATTAGAACATATCCAAGAAAATATATCCTGCAGTGTTCTGAAGTACATTCCCTACTGATTCAGTGTTATAAAATAAGAACGAACTAACTAAATATTATTTTAATTAAATAGGAATTATTAAGTATTAACATTCCAATTGTTAAGATAGCACTTACTTTATAGATATGAAGTAAGATGATACCAGAATGAGTTCAAAAGCTGTGCCATTTCAACATTGTAAATCAAGTGAATATATCTTCTCTAACATATGTGAATGTTATTTCAGAAGGTCTACAAGATGTTCTGTTTTGCTGCTAAACTAGAGGACTCTTTTGGAAATTCTATCGGAAGCATGTATTTATCCAATACTTCTCTGGCACATTCCCATGAAAATTTGACATTGCACATGTCTTACTCAAAGGGATAACTAAGGCTGGAAAGAGGAGCTCAATATGACAATTTCAAGTCTCAAGTAGAGTTTTTGGATAATGGCTGTTGAAGCTAGCAATTTGCTTTCCCTTGGATACATTTGAAAAGTAATATGGCATTGTGTCTTACAGAAGAAAAGCAAGCTGCGGAAATCAGAAATCACTTATCGAATGTTAGACGCAGATTATACGATTGCTAAGACGAGGAAACTTGGGAACATAATCTAACAGTTAGACCAGCATGCATCTGGCTAGAGAGTTATAGAGTTCGGACATATGCGGATGTAGCCTTGTGGTACGGGTTCATCCGAACCCAGTCGAACTGAGGAGCATAAATTTATGTTTAGTTCGAGAAATTGATCATGTTTATAAGTTCCATTGGCTGCTCACACTTATGGACAACTTAAGCACTTACACCGTGGCGTCCGGCCGGACTTTGCCTTTTTTAGGAATTACTCATATCCAAAACAGCTTTCACAAGCACCCCACCCCATACAACTAGTTGACTTTTCTGGCCGGTAGGCTTTATAGCGGACCTGCCTTGCTGACAGCTAGGATTTTACATATATAGTTGCGCTTGCCTTCCCTTAGAAACTCTACGCCCCCTATTAGATCCCATCTTGAGCACACCTCAACTAATTCCACACATAAGATAGGAAGGAATCACTTGGTATTTTTTCCTCTGTAGGGAATGAACCTGAAACCTCATGATTCACAACCTACTTCATTGACCACTAAACAACACCCTCAGCTGCTATAAACCAGATTTTTATGATGGCTAGATCAGGGCTATCAAAAGCGAAAAGCGCAAAAAAGCTCTAAGATCCATTGGGCTTTTAGCACAAATAAAGTGTGGTCTTTAATGAGAAAATGCACAAATGGAGTTGAAAATCAAAGGCACTGAACTATGAGCTAATATTTACTGCATATAAAACTTATCTATGAGCTCCCAGCTTACTCAGAACTCGCTTTAGCAAAATAAATCCAACCCATCTAAGCTTTTATACTACATAGGGACAGCAAAAAAGAAAAAAAAATCCTAGCAGTCAATTTACAGTTCTAACGATCTTTATTATGCAAAACAAGCCAATAAAGTGGAAATAGTAAGTTTTAACAAGAACCCATTTGCAACAACTGTAGAAACTACAAAAGACAATGTATAAAAACACTAAATTTTAGGTGATAATGTTACCTGTGAGTGAGAGAGCAAGAGCCAAAGAACCAGAGAGCAAGAAATTCACAGTCTTTGATGAAAATTCTGAAATTTTGGATAATTTGGGAAGTGGGTTTTCATTCTTGACTGAAATTCGGTAATGGGAATGTGATGCTCTGATGGGAGGGTGACAGATTTTGCGGAATGTGAGAGATGAAGGAAGATGGAAAAGAGAAGCCATTTTCAGTTCTTTGTGTCTAGAGAAATGGGCACGTATTCTCACTCTAGAATAATGTACTCTTCTTAATTTATTTGATTTGGATTTAATTTTAAAAAATTCCTTATGATTAAAACTTATACTCCCTCCATTTCACCAAGAATGACATCATTTCCTTTTTAGTCGGTTTCAAAAAAATGACCTCTTTCCTTTTTTGGTAACATTTTACTTTTTACTTTCCACGTGACATGTTTAAGACCACAAGATTAAGGACAATTTTGTACATTTAACATAACTTTAATTTAGGACCACAAGATTCAAAAGTCTTCTTTAATTTTTTAAACTTCGTGCCAAGTCAAACCAGACTAATCTTTTTGAAACGGAGAGAGTACTAAATATTAAAAAAGTTTAAACCGGATATGACTCAACTTCATATTATCGAGGATTCTAGATAGGAACGAAGGGAGGTGTATATCGAAATAGAAGATTAGTGTAGGTGGAGTGTTGCCTTGCGCCACGGAGGTTTAGGGTTGTTAATACTTCTCTAGTTTTGTCATATATATATATTGTGTTTCGATTATCCTCTTTTTTTTCTTACTATTATTTTTTCCGCATAGATTTTATACTACTTTTTTTTAATTAACATATGCACTTGAGTCAAAAAGTTTTTCGAAAACAGTCTCCTTATCTCCACAATGTTATTTTAGGAAAATTATTGACCTCAATTAAAGATTAATAGCGGATTATATCGATAATCTGCCCTCATTGCAGCAATTACATATCTTCTCTCTTTTGCTCTCAATGTTGTTGCATTTTTTGGAATTCAATTTACTCCGCCGGCCCGAATCTGTGTGTATACCGTGAAATTGAGGGATTTCCAGGTCCGTATTTTGTTTGTTGAATAAGCTTTTGATTCTTTTTGTGTTTCAATTGCAAATTAGGTTTTTTGTTAGTGGTACTCTGTGTTGTATAAGTAACCCAAAGTTTGAGCTGAAAGGTTAGTTTTTTTTTTTTAATTAAGGGAAAATATTGAGAATTGCGGTGGTACAGATATGTGAAAATGTTTAGATTTGAAGGTTTTCAATGGTGAAGTCCATATGTGATCATAGGTGCATTAGAGGTGAATCATTGTGGATTTGGATTCTCGTATTATCACGGATATTGTTGAGTTTGTGAAATTAGCTCAAGAGATTACTTTTATGGCTGCCTTCATTTTCCTGATCGGTTTACTAGCATACACACATTTGCATAGAATGAGAGGGTATCTGATCCGTAAGCTGATAAAATTGAGTTAGCAAAGACAGCAAAGGAAGGGAGAAAATGATATAGGCTGCAGTTCCTATTAGAGCTAAACTTTACAATGAAATGGACAAAAAGCCATGTTTTTTTGCTGGAGTTGTTTTCTGCTGCAATCGAGACAATGAAGGATGATCCTTCTGAAACTGGATATGACATGGAGAAAAACCTCCTGATAAGAAGCATGCTGTATGTTTAGAGTGTAGATCTGGTAAGAAAGTCTTGTGCGGTTCTTTGGGTCCGAGACTTAAGAACAAGAGTTCTCAGAGAGAGCATCGGGGTTCAGGCGGGATGAAGAGAAAAATGACAAGAAGAGGAGAGCAGAGCTGATACTTAGGCAAGCTATGGAAAACTAGCAGGAGTTGACTCAATTGTAAATTTGTTCATGGAATGGGTAGCTTGATGGATTCTTTCATATTCTGTTAGGAAGATCAACACTTATTTAGGCTAGATAGAAGTCAGTCAAACTATAGTTGTCTTGTGAATGCTACAAGTCTATGATGAAGTCTGATGTAGCGCAAAGCATTTTTTGAGGTTAGTTGTTTAATTCTCCATTTACTGATCTGTTCCCTTATCTTATCAAACAAATGAAAAGGGAGGAAGTATGAATAAAAATGGAAACTATCAAGGATTTCTAACGGAATCATGTATTTTTTAAGGTGATTGACTGTGATTCTTTTTCTTTTTCATGCAAATTGGAAGTAAAACTGGGGACAAGAATAATTTGTGGACTAGAATAGATGAATTACTAATTTGAGTACCGAATTGCAACTAATAATATCTATTCTTCAAAAAATTTGATGTGTCATTTTACTTATAGCTTAATGTTTGGCTTTTTCATGTCAAATAATTAAACTTGTCATTTAAGCATGCTGAAGTATGCAGCTTCGAATAATGTAACTGTAATCTGCCAGACTGCCATCCTCTTACCTCCCACCCTCGTGATTATCACAGAATCCATGTCTCCCCATGAAAATAGAGTCATTTTTTCCTTAGGAGATGTGAGTGCAACATAATATGATGCTTATCCTATGATACTGATCCCTGTCATCTACGCTTCTTGAGTGCCTATGGTTTGCCCTCCTTCTGCCTGTTCATTCACAGTTTTGATAACCTTGTAATTTGGATTCACGAGTCTACCACTTGCTACTTCTATTAAACCAATATAAGTGATTGTTTCCAGTGTCATTATGCCAATCTGATGGGTGCTTAACTTGTATTTAAATTTGACAAGATAATAGCAACTTGATGATCATCAATGAAACAGAGAGAGTTTTTGGGTTCTATTGTATTATGAAACTGGAACAAAGTATAGTGGGCAATGAGTAAAAACTCTTCCATTTGTTGATCTAAGGTGATGATATAGTTTGTTTAATAAGTGGTCAATATTTCCACAAATCAGATATTTCTTAGGACAATTAGCTAGAGCAACATGTGCTGACGAAACTGATTGCAAAAGGGGGGATATTAAAAATACTTTTGAGGGGGGTCCATTTGATATCCAAAAACTTCTTAGCAACAATCAGACAATTGGGGGATGTACGGGTGAACTGAATCAAAAAAGTTTGGGTTGAGCAGATCTAAGCATTGCCTAGGTAAGCGTCTTGTAATAAGAGGATAACTATGAACCGTATAGAGTATAGACCACCCCCATGGGCAAGAGCTCCAATTGGTAGAAATTATCCCACAGCCACTTGGGTTATCCAACTGGAAGAAGCAAGAATATTAATAAATATAGTGATAATTTGATTCTTCATAATGCTTTTGTCAGCGGCACTAGTATTGTCAATTAATTTTGCGGAAGAAAACATGCTTATGGTATTTCTTGCAAACCTTACAACCTTTGTCATCATTAAATTGCTGAAGTTGCCTTGTCCAAGCTAATTGTTTGTGGTGTTCTCTCAAACCTTGTGAAATTTGAATCTCATGCCTCTTTGATATTTAAAGTATTAACATCAATGAATTCTGCAACGTGAATATATTTCTAATGTTTTTATTCAACTGATTTCTAGCCCATTCTGTGTGCTATCAGTTACTGTTGCTGGATATCTTTGACTAGGTATCATTTGTAATAATCAGGATGCTTTTATATGTTATGGTACTTAGATTTTTTGATAGACTGTGAACTGCATCCGATTTCTGCTGCAGAAAGACATTTTCAATCATGTTATTATTATTCAGGCCCTAAAATTGTGGTTGTACACTTGTATTATTTACTACTTTATGGTTAAGAGATGATCTTTTGTGCAAAACATCTACCAGCCTTACCTGCCACTGTCTGCTTCTGAATAAATGATTTATTGGATTTTCTATTTTTCTTTGGGCATAATCATCTTGCTAATAGATTTCGTTGAAGGGCTTTTCTTATGTTGTTCATAAAACACGATTCAGTGTCATTCATGACTGACTGATTACTTTTGTTGATTTCGTTATTGACACCTGTTGCACTCTATCTCATTCAGTACCATACCAATACACCATTTAATGTCACTATGCTATTACTATAGAATTATAGTGATTGGTTGTAGTTGCCTACTTAACTGACGAAACTCAATGAGGCACAATCTACACAATGCCTTGGATAGGTTAAATTCAGTTGTGCAGCGACAACACATGAAGCACCAAGTTTATTTCTCAAACCACAATTTAATCACCAACAAAATGCATTTGGTGTAGAGCCAGAAGGATAGAAAACTAATTGTGTTCCTTTTCTGTGATCTACGTTAGCTATATCATTTTCCTACTAATATTTTGCTTCCAACGCATCTAATGGAAAATTCAGGGTCTGGCAGCCCCATTTCAATTTACAGCTGATATGGTCGAGGATTAAAGTTGCAAATAATGATTTAGATTCAACCAAGTCTTAAATGGTTTTTGCATTTCGTTTATTTGAAACAATCATGCAACACAAACTCACATACATGCAATGTGCGTTGTAGTTATCAATTTTTTTTAACTTTTTGGTACCTCAAACCCTTTTGTACTTGTTTTCACTATATCATTTAGTTGTACACGGTTCTTAACTCCTCTGTACTGCAGCATTGTATGGCAATCTCAGCGTAAAAGAAGTCTCTGGATCTCACTGGCTTCACATGGTATGACTATCACCCCTTGCTGGTAATATCCAAATTCTCTTTCTGCTTCTTCCAGTAACTTGATAAAAGTAGGATGAGAAAGATAATCTAAAGCCAATGAGAATTTCCTTGGCTCTGCATTCACCCCCACAGCGAGCACCGAGAAGTGCCCTTTCTTTGTTGAAGTTGTAACTTGACCTTTCCATTTCTTCCAGTTGCTGATGTTGTGGAGAAACATCTTTTCAAAATGCTTCATGATCTTCTTAACTTTGGCAAAATAGTCCCCACATATCACTTCTGTTTTTTGGCTTTTCTTGCTCATTCTTGCTAAAATATGTTGAGAAAAGTGCAAGTTTTTGTTTCTCTATTGTGAAAGTTCTAAGTGATATTTCCAAAAGAATTCGAATCTCCTATTTATAGTATCTGACTACCGTGTCCGCCTTTATTTTCTCATTTGACAAGCTATTTTTGGGTTATCCAATTTGTCCTCCCCACAAAGGGACACAATGGAAATGTCACTGTTGAAGGGGTCTTTGGGAACATGGATTGCCAGTAACCAATTCTATTTATCCAGTTTACATTTTCATTTTGACACTGTTCTCTTCCGTGGATTGTTGAGTGAAAATCGAATTGTCTTGTACTTCCTCTGTCCTTTTCTTCTATTTTTCCGCTTGTTTTCTCAAGTATAATTCAGAAACTCTTGAAAGCCAATTCGTACACGATTCTAAATTCTATTCCAATGCATGATTCAAATCTATTACATGCACTTAATTCCCTTACTATTGAACCAAAAACCCCATTCTCTAATTCATACCCCACCCCCACTGTATGGTACCATATAGTGTGTATCGGAAACAACCTCTCCCTTCCAAGGTAGGGGTAAAGTCTGCGTACACACTATTACACTGCATACATTGTTATTGGTACCATACAGTGTGTATGCACAAATGTGGCTAGAGTTGAAACCACAGAAAGTTGGGAAGGAGAAAAGGACTGTTCACCAAAGATGTATATTTATTGGATAGTAAAGATTTGAATGGTAAGAATACAAGAAACGAGGCATTTACAGGTTCAGGTACATAAATAATCAGCTTGGTACAATGCACTTTGGATAGATATTAATTTTCATGCTAAGTTGCCATGATAGTAACATTTTTGCTATCTTCCCAGCTGGCCCCTTGTCCCCAGCCTCTTATGCTTTCTTCAATTCACTCCAATTTTGAACTACGTGGACTAATATGAACTACAGTTCAATTCAACAGTTGTCTACCTCAGAATTCTTTTTTTCTTCACAAAATGCAATCAATTCTTTCGACCAACACAGCTATTGTACTGCTGCTAACTGTACTGTGGTTTCTTTCTATCACTATCTCAGCAGTTCGTCTTTCATATTTCCACGCAGCATCCAAAAAACTGGTCGAAAATGTTGCTCAAGTTCATGCATCCAGCTCGACATGAGTTCAAGCTCTTGATTGATACCTTCGTTAATTAAGACAATATCCTTCGTAAATGAGACTGTCTTGTATTTTGTTGGTTAGCTCATCCATAACTCGGGTAAATAAGTAATATTCCGAAGCTGATTCTTGGTGTAAATCCATTGTTATGGGAACTCCTTCGTATCTCCTACTACTGTTCTCAGGCTAGTGATGATTCTTTCGTACATCTCTCCTTAAATATGTACAGAGAAGAAACAACATTTCGAAAAGTAACAACCTATAAAAAGTGAAAGAAAAAAGTGTACAAGATATGTTTACATTCATCAAGAAAAAGGTTCCTGTAAACTTTGGTCAAGGAACATAAGATATAGTCCCATTCCATAATTGTATTCTAATTAAGTTGTTGGGATGCCTCTACTAATTCACTAATTGTTTCTTCTGTTTGATCAATGACTCTATGGCCATAAGCTTTTTTACTTGATTTACAGCTCGCACAAGAATATGAGCTGGATTGAGGAGTAACATCTTTTGTTGAGTTCAAGAATGGGGTTTAGTTATTATTAATGAAGTGTGTTTAGAATTATGAGATTTCAAATTCAAACACCAATGAAACAACAGATGGGGGCACTACCACTAACAGATGCAACATTAGTTAAAGTATGTTACGTTACGCAATAATGCTTCATCTGATAATTTTATCACTTTTCGCCCTTGAGGTTGCCTGTTCGAAACTTGCCACCCCTAGGTATATGCGGGTCAAATTAAGTGTAATTTATACTAGATATACTAATATCTAAGCGCAATTTGTATGTATATGAGATACACTAACTCTCTCGCTTGTATCTCTCCCTCTCTTGCTCGCCTCTCTCCAATATATCTGAGTTTTACAAATTGTATGTATTTGTGTAATGAGAATCAATTCCATTTATCTGTGTATTTCGTTCGCCTCTCTTCCTATGTGTCGGTATTTCAGAATATACTCAAGTGTTGCAAATCTTATGTATCTATGTATCCAAAATTAATTTCGATTCTGATATCGATTTTATCCCGCAAATATCAATTTTATCCGTGTATTTGATATCAAATATTTAGTGTATCTCCGCATAGATACACTTATCTAATATCAAATATGTAGTATATCCTTGTATAATTAAGAATTGATTCTAAAGAGGCACATATATATATATCTAATGTATCTCTGATCAGATACAAGAATAAAGCTGAAATGATGTATCTAGTGTAATTTTATAATGGTGGTATGGACGAGAATAGAATTGAAGGTGGCTAATAAAATATATGTTCACATCTCAAGGTATATATATATATCGAATTTTATTTTTTCCAAAATTAACCAGTGCAGTGACCCCCTCCTTACCATGTGAGTCCGGGCTCTACTGTTAGGATATATATATATATATATATCGAATTTTATTTTTTCCAAAATTAACCAGTGCAGTGACCCCCTCCTTACCATGTGAGTCCGGCTCTACTATTAGGAGGCAATAGATACTCGTAGAATTAGTCAAGATACATGCAAACACAACTATTATAAATTTGGATACGGTTTTATGAGCAGCTAATAACGACTCAAGGGTCGTTTGATATGAGGGATAAAAAAAAATAGTACTGGGATAAAAAAAAAATAGTTCTAGAATAAAAAATTGGTGTCTTATTTGGTTGTCATGTTTGGGATAACGTATCCCACCATTTATAGTTTTATACCATAGTGGTGGGATAAGTTATCCCAGGATAACTATCCCAGAATAATTAATCATGGGATAACTTGTTCCCAACCAAACGACCCCTTAAGAGTACCAGTTTCATTCGAGTACCTAGTCCAAAACAATTAGTAGTAAGAATACATGCCAAGGTGAAATAACTCTGTAATGGAAACTATCTTCCTAGATAACACGTATATATGTATGATATGAGGGGGCGTATTTAAGTTCACTTAGTCAAGTAGAAGATTATTTTTATGCATGTTGTTCAAAAACAAACCTAATTATTCCCTCGAAGTTATTTCCAACACTTTTCTGTTTTGTTCTTCTTATTGTGGTGGAGGCTAAATGGTATAATCCTTCTCCATGTATTACTCCTTTTTGAGTATAGATTGATTGAGATTCATACCTAAAATCTAATTAGTACTATCTATTTATGATTGCTAGTATAGTTATATTCGAAGTCCTTCTGTTTTTTTCAAACTAACCTCCAATTGATCGGTTCGATTTTATGTATTATTGATTCGTTTGATTGGTTTTAGTTTTTAAATTTAAATTACAAAATTAAATAAATAAATAAATAAATTGAATTAAATACACTAAGCTAATAACCAAACCAATAAAAAAAAATTATATGACTTTCCCAAACAAAACAATAATGTAACTTTATATAATGTTTATAAAATAGAAATATTAGTAAGTGACGTGAAAAGAACTATACAACTGCAACATAAATAAAAGAATTAGGACAATAATGTGAATTGAAGGCTAAAGAACAAACTAATAACCAATATTGAATACCAAAATCAAATTGATAACCAATAATTTATTTTTTTGTAAAATAATTAAAAAGAGAAAATTTTAAGTTTAGCAAACATAAAAATCATATTTGTATGCTATAATTATAGTTTGTATAATTGCGCTCCATAACAAACATTATATTTGCTATGGCTATTAATCTGTATATTTCGATATACATATACATTGTATTTGTATATTTCGGTATACTTATACATAAAAACCTATCATGTCTTGATCTGTATATTTCGGTAATCTGTATACAAACTAAAACATAGTAATTGTATATAAACAAAATTACTATATATATACATAAATAGATTATACAAGCATGTCCTGTTATGTATAACTATGGAAAATATACAAACAACAAATTGAATTTGTATAAACAAACTAAAAAATAGTAATTGTAGACCGAATGGGTAATATATACAAACAACAAATTGAATTTGTATAAGCAAACTAAAAAATAGTAATTGTATACCGAACCAGATGGCCAAAAAAAAGGGATGTTTGCTACGAATTACAAATAAAATAAACTATGGCTATAACATTTAATTTGAATTAATAATTTGCTATTTCATACAGTTTTCCCAATTAAAAACACGTTAACCCAACAACTATAAACTAATAACATTTTTTTATTGGTCTATTTGATTTTTACACATCCCTAAAAAAATTATCGAGCCCAAAGAAAGAACTCTAAAAATTCACATTAAAATGCGTATTAGAAAAGGAAAAGTAAAATAAAGGAAAATATTTTATTTTCAATAGTGATTTTATTTATTTTGAAAGAAAAGTAAAATAAAAAGTGTTTACTTCCTACTAAAAAAAGTAAAATAAAAAGTGTTTACTTCCTATTTAAACAATGAAAAAGGAAAGTTATATACTCTATAGTCTATAAAAACTATTATTTATAAATAATAAAAAAAAAAAACAGATTTCTTTGATAACAAGAAATAGCGATATTCCTCTTTATATAACTCTTCGTTTTCTCAATTCCCTGTAACTTCGGCCGATTTTTTTTCTCTTATAAATATTACTCAAACAAAGCAAAACTCTTCAGAAACAAATCAATTTCTGCAAAATCATGACTAACAAAGCTGAATCTTCCGATTCGTAAGTACCCTTTTTCCAGATCTTTACAATTTGTTAGATTTTCGATTTTTTTTGAATTTTTTTTTGGTATTTATGTGAAAAAAATGTGTGTTTGTGTGTGTGCAGTAAAGGGACAAAGAGGGATTTTAGTACAGCGATTTTGGAGAGGAAGAAGTCGCCGAATCGACTTGTGGTGGATGAAGCAACCAATGATGACAACTCTGTTGTTGCTATTCATCCTGATACTATGGAGAAGCTTCAGCTTTTTCGTGGTGACACTATCTTGATCAAGGTTTGATTTTTTTTGTTGAACTTTAGTTGAGTTTATTGTGATTAGCTGTGCAAGTTTTGAACTTTGGTTGTTTTGTGGATTTATGGGTTGATTATTGAATGAGGGGTTTGAAGGGTTTTTAGTTCTTTGTATTGTGGTTTTTGATAATGGTGGTTAGTGTGAGGGTTTTGGAGTTTGATTGGGAAGCTGAGTTTGGATTTTTGGATTCAGGAATTTTGGTCAATGTCTGATTTTTACCCATGATTTTGGTAAAGTTTGCTTTGAGGTTTCTGTGTTTTAGCTGTGCAAGTAGAGTATTGAGCTTTGGTAGTTTATGGCTGACCGATTATGTAAAGGGGTTTGATATGTTTTTAGTTCTTTGTATTATGGTTCTCAATAATGGTGGTTAGTGTGAGGGGTTTGGAGTTTGATGGAAATCTGAATTTGGGTTCTTGGATTCAGAAATCTTGGTCAAGGTTCTGATTTTTACTCATGATTTTGGTAAATTTTACTTGAGTTCTGTGTTTAGCTGTGCAAGTAGTACTAACTTTGAACCATAGGACATCACCTTCCTCAATGCAATGGAAAACTAGGAGCACGGAAGCGATGAAAGCATGCCTTAGTTCTGTGTGTTTATGGATGACCGATTATATAAGGGGTTTGATGGGTTTTTAGTTCTTTGTACTATGATTTTCGATTTAATGTGTGGGTTTTTGGATTGGGATTTTTTAATTTGCTTGGATATCTGAATTGGGGTTCTGGCTTTCTGAAATCTTGATGAAGGTCCGATATTTACCCATGATTTTGTTAAAATTTACTTGAGTTTGCTGTTTTTAGATGTGCAAGTAGTATTAAGCTTTGGTAGTTCTGTGTGCTTATGGCTCACCAATTATATGAGGGGTTTTATAGGATTTTAGTTCTTTGTATTGTGGTTTTCAATAATGGTGGTTAGTGTGAGGGTTATGGAGTTCGATTGGAAATCTGAATTCGGAATTTGGGTTTCTGATAATCATGATCAAGGTCTGATTTTTACCCATGATTTTTGTCAAAAAAATTTCAATTTTCTGGTTTTTGCTGTGGAACTTTTAAACTTTGGTAGCTTTTCGGGGTTAAATTTCACACATGATAATGAGTGTTTTGATTGGTTTAGAGTCTTATAACTATCGATGAAGATAGTAATGATAGATGTGTATGGAGTTCATGGTTAAATTTGGTTTTGGTATTTTAAAGCTGTCTTTACCTCTATGAGAAAATTTGCTCCTGTGCTTGTTTTTGCTCTGAGTCAATTTCACGATGAAGTGTTGAAAGAGACTATGGATTAAGTTTGCTGAAAGAAGCTTTTAGATATTGGCTCTTTTCTCCTAAAGAATCTAGCTTTGTTCTGTTTATGTGCTTATTTCTTTTATTTTGAAGAGGTTATAGTGCATGCTGACATTTTTGGTTTGTTTTTGTTCCCATCCTTTTTTTGTTTCTTCCCCCATGTTCAGTGACCAATAGGTTTAGTTAAGCTCTCATGATTGCAGTTCTGTTTTGCTACTTGAGAATATATAGGTTTCTCTGTAATGCCACTATATTATGGTGATACAAGAAGGGCCTGATAGTAGTTGGATGCTGGGATATGAATAATATGATTAGGATGATGATCTTATGGTTAGATATGATTTAATTTCTAAAACTTCGTTTTTCTTTACAGGGTAAGAAGAGAAAAGATACAATCTGCATTGCCCTTGCTGATGACACCTGTGACGTGCCAAAGATTAGGATGAACAAGGTTGTCAGAAATAACCTAAGGGTTCGACTTGGTGATGTTGTCTCTGTGCATCAGTGTCCTGATGTCAAATATGGCAAACGCGTACACATTCTTCCCATTGATGACACCATTGAAGGAGTCACTGGGAACCTCTTTGATGCTTACTTGAAGCGTAAGTATTATGTGTTTTAGAATTTCTTCTGTCTGCTAGCTTGCCACTGCTAGTAATTAGGATATTTGATTTTGGTGTATGCATGTAATAAAGAGGCTGGACTTAGGTTACAGTATACACCTAAGAGTGCAATGAATATGATCTGCAGTTGATTATAATCAGTAGTCATGTTTCTTGTTGAAGCAATGTATTCACATCCTAGTTATGTATACAAACACTGATATGATCTTGTGTCTTTATTTTATTTATCTGCAGCCTATTTTCTTGAAGCATACAGACCAGTGAGGAAGGGTGATCTTTTTCTGGTAAGGGGAGGCATGAGAAGTGTTGAGTTCAAGGTTATCGAGACTGATCCTGCTGAATACTGTGTCGTTGCCCCTGATACTGAAATATTTTGTGAGGGTGAACCTGTGATTAGGGAAGACGAGAATAGACTAGATGAGGTTGGTTATGACGATGTTGGTGGTGTGCGTAAACAAATGGCTCAGATAAGGGAGCTTGTTGAGCTGCCACTAAGGCACCCACAACTCTTCAAATCTATTGGTGTCAAGCCTCCCAAAGGAATTTTGTTGTATGGACCTCCTGGATCAGGAAAGACTTTAATAGCCCGAGCTGTTGCAAATGAGACTGGTGCGTTCTTTTTCTGCATTAATGGTCCAGAGATCATGTCTAAATTGGCGGGAGAAAGTGAAAGTAATCTCAGGAAAGCATTTGAAGAAGCTGAGAAGAATGCACCATCAATTATTTTCATTGATGAAATTGATTCAATAGCTCCTAAACGTGAGAAGACAAATGGAGAGGTGGAGAGGAGGATTGTCTCCCAGCTTTTGACACTTATGGATGGACTTAAGTCACGTGCCCATGTAATTGTTATGGGTGCCACTAATCGCCCCAATAGCATTGACCCTGCCTTAAGAAGGTTTGGTAGATTTGACCGTGAAATAGACATTGGTGTTCCGGATGAAGTGGGGCGTCTTGAGGTGCTTCGTATCCATACAAAGAACATGAAGCTCGCTGAAGAAGTAATTTTTCATTTTCAACTTTTTACTGTTCTCAAATCTTCTTCCATCAAGACTTGCATTTTATTAACTTTGGGATCTTTCATTGCAGGTTGATTTAGAAAGAATTTGCAAAGACACTCATGGTTATGTTGGAGCTGATTTAGCAGCTTTGTGTACCGAGGCTGCACTCCAATGCATCAGAGAGAAGATGGACGTGATAGATTTGGAGGATGAGACCATTGATGCAGAGATTCTGAACTCTATGGCTGTGACAAATGAGCACTTCCAAACTGCTCTTGGGACGAGCAATCCTTCTGCCTTGCGTGAAACCGTATGTCTGATCTTCTCTTGTTTTCTATTTATGACACCTACTAAATCTCATTTGATTTTAACTATGCAACTTTTTTCTGAGCAGGTTGTTGAAGTTCCCAATGTTTCATGGGAGGATATTGGAGGACTTGAAAATGTTAAGCGTGAGCTCCAAGAGGTATGTTTATGTTTCCTAATGAAATGACCATTTTAATTTATTTTTAATCTGTTGTTCTTTTCACATCAATTGTTTTTATTTTCAATCAACTTGTCGCGCAGACTGTTCAATATCCGGTGGAACATCCTGAGAAATTCGAGAAGTTTGGTATGTCTCCCTCAAAGGGAGTCCTTTTCTATGGCCCACCTGGATGTGGAAAAACTTTGCTCGCAAAGGCCATTGCAAATGAATGCCAGGCTAACTTCATCAGTATCAAGGGTCCAGAGCTGCTTACCATGTGGTTTGGAGAGAGTGAAGCCAACGTTAGAGAAATATTTGACAAGGCCCGCCAATCTGCTCCGTGTGTCCTATTTTTTGATGAACTGGACTCGATCGCCACACAGGTTTGTTACCTTGTTCTTGACCAGTAATCTATGGCTTCTTTGTGGAATTTGTCTATCTTACTGATTGATCTTAAATTTTTCAGAGAGGCAGTAGTTCGGGAGACGCTGGGGGAGCTGCTGACAGAGTTTTGAATCAACTCCTTACTGAAATGGATGGCATGAACGCTAAGAAGACTGTGTTCATTATTGGTGCAACCAATAGGCCAGACATTATTGATCCTGCACTTCTGCGTCCTGGTCGTCTTGACCAATTGATTTATATTCCTCTCCCTGATGAAGATTCTCGTCACCAAATTTTCAAGGCATGCCTGAGGAAATCACCGCTTTCTAAGGACATCGATCTAAGAGCACTTGCAAAGTATACACAGGGCTTTAGTGGAGCTGACATTACAGAGATCTGTCAACGTGCTTGCAAATACGCTATCAGAGAAAACATTGAGAAAGTAAGTTCCTGAGCTCCTCTAGTCTGTTGATAACTATTAGTCTAGCATCCGTTGGTTACAGAAAACTAACGTGGGCACGTGTGTTTGTTTGCAGGATATCGAGAGGGAGAAAAGGAGAAGTGAGAATCCTGAAGCCATGGAGGAAGACGTTGAAGACGAGGTACCTGAGATCAAGGCTGCTCATTTTGAGGAATCAATGAAGTATGCTAGGAGGAGTGTCAGTGATGCTGATATCCGCAAGTACCAGGCTTTCGCTCAGACGTTGCAACAGTCCAGAGGTTTCGGTTCTGAATTCCGATTTTCCGAGACCAGCACTGCAGGGACAACTGGAACTGCTGCTGACCCCTTTGCAACTTCAGCTGGTGGAGCAGATGAAGATGACCTGTATAGTTAGGTTGTCCAAGTTTTACTTACATATTTTACATACATTTGGAATTCTGTATTAATTCAGTTTAAAAACTTGTGAGTAGCAAATTGAAATCTCTCCTTTGCTGCTCTCAGTTTATAATTCATGTTTGGATCTTTTTGCTCAGTTTATAATTTATATTTGGATCTTCCATAGCTGTGTCTTTTATAATTCATTTTATTTTTCTTGATGTATGACTTTGGTGCCAAAAAAAAGGAGTTTTTTTTTTGTTGTTTGGCAAAACATGTGTTGAATGTGAGCATTTTATATCTGTTCTGTGAGACTTCTTATAATGAAATAATCCAGAAGTGTGTATATAGCGAAAATTTTAGTGTATCGACCTTGTTTTTTTAAATTCTTGATGTCTATATCCTAAAATCTTGAATCTAATTATAAAATTCAAATCATGGATCTGGTAATTTTTTTTATTAAGTGCAGCTATTAGACTAACTTATTATAGGTGAGGCAATTGCACATGAGTGCTAAAAAATAGTGTTTCCTAATTCATTGAATGACCTTAACGTAGCTACTAAACTATTGGTTCTTTGCTTGACTTCTCTTAAAGAAAATTTTGCACTTGCTATAATTTTGTCAAAACCTATCAAGAGTCTTGTTTCCCTTTTCGGAATACTTTACGTTCATTTTTACTTGTCGATTTTATATTAAAAATATGTGTGCATCTCAGACAACTTTGAAACAGTATAACTTTTTCGTGCTCTAGTTTTATCTATGACACCAAAAAGGTTTTAAATCGTCAATGTTGAGAGTAAAATTAGATATAAAATATTAAACTGTTGTATTGAAAAAATAATATAAAAAATTATCATTCTATTTATTATTCATTAAAAAATATGTAAAATTAGTATAATAGGGAACAATGAAAAATGGACGGAGAGCGTATTAACGAAGAAAGTGAAATGATGTGATTGGGTTAGGGTCCCATAAAAGTGGACCAAATGAATATTGAATAAGAAGGGTGCACACGAGTGGCCCTGTTTTGGTGCAGACTGCAGATTCTTGCTGTCCGCTCCATGTCGATTACCCTTTTCCATTGGAATGTATCCAAGTTTATGATACGTATTATCTGTTTTGATTTAGTAAATTTGAAAAAATTGTTAGTTAGATCAAGTTATTAATGAATTCAAAATTGTATCATACATGTGAACTTACGTTATGCCTAAATCTTATATATCACTTCACTTAGTATCTCCATTTTTGTTGTGGAATTTGGCTAAGTGTCATATGCAACACTAGAATACTATCTAAACTAAAAAAAAAAATCTCGTCTTATTTGATTAATAGTTACTAACTAAATGTCAATTGAGAAAGAAAAATAATTTCTTATCTTATTCTTAAAATAAATTCTGTTTGACAAAATGACTAATATTTGAGATCGAATAAATTATTCCCTCTGTCCACTTTACATATCCATTATAATACAAGTAGATATTCATTTTTATTTGTTCAGTTCAATAAATTAAGAGATAATTTATTATTTCATACTGATTTTACCCTTATTATTAAGTCCTACTAATCATTTTCAACATTCATATGACTTAAAAGGGTAATTAGGTGACATAGAAAAACTATTATTTTGTTTTAATATTTCTTAAAGGGATGTGCAGAGTCAAACATAAATAAAATGAAGTGAGTAACTTCTAGCCCAATAATTTTGTAGGGAACGAGAAACTAAAGAAACAAATTTGGAAACTTAAATTTGCAAAATTAATTGAGTCTTATTCCAAACTAAAACAAAGTTGAAAAACTTTCAAACACTCAAATACTAAATGCATCTAAGCTATAGTTATATATACTTATATATATATATATATATATATATATATATATATATATCTTGTGGCAACTTGTACACTTATTTTCACCACATATTTAGTTAAGAAATCACAATATAAATTAGCTTCTTCCCAAAAAATTAAACTATGAAGCAAGGTGATAAAATATTAAAGCACAAAAACTAATCATGAAACCTATAAAAACCCAAAAATCAAGATTCAAAACTATATACTAAAATTCATAAATAAATTAAACTTGCAAGCTTATAAAATTCAATGATCATTTCTCTCATGCCAACAAACAAGCATAGCTATGCATCTCCTGAGAATATAAAACTTAGCTTTCTGCTTCTTTGCCAAATCCTTGCACTTCTTCATCAAACTATTTTTCTTTGAAATTTTCGCGGTGCAACAATTTGCAGTACTACTTATAATAATGTTGTCTTCAATTTCAAATTCTTTTGGTGCCATGGATATGAAATTTAAAGAAGAAAAAAGAAAATTTATATATAGTTGGAAGAGGATATAATATAAATGTACATATGGTTTTTAGTAATACACATGTCACTTCTTTTTATAGTACTGGATCTGAGTGACATTTTGGAGCAATTATTTTGTGATATATAATATTATTATAGCTGTTGATATATTGTGTATTTATAATCAATAATCTATACGAACATGGCTAAATTTTTTTAGTAATTTTAGATATAATAATATTAACTCAATTGCTACTAAATAATTTTACGACAATAAATATTGTAGGTAAAAGAAAAATGTTTGTCACTAAATATGTTTGTTATTGTTGTAGTGTTTGTGCAAAATTTTTTGGATCTTGATTTAGGTGATGTATAATTTTGTACGAAATTTACATTTACTCCTTGTTGGCTTTTCAAACGTGATGGATTAGTTTCTATCATTTAATTAGTAGGGGAAAGGTTAGGTAATTGTACTATGTATATCAACATGGGTTGTTGGTGCAGTGGTAGGACTGTTTCACCCTTAATCAAAGGTCTTGGATTCAAGCTCCGGGTATGAATTTTTTTTTGTTGGGAGCGCCACCTCCAAATGAACCTTGAAGTACGTGATTTGAATTTAGTCGCAGCTCAAATGTGAACTCTAGATATCGAGTGGGAAACAAAACAAATAAACTGATACGGTATATACAGACTATATATTACCACATTTCACAGTGGCAATTAAAAATTATTTTGTTTAAGTTAAGACATTGTAGTGCAGTCGTTGCTGAACGCTGCATTTTAGTTGAAAAGGCGCGCTCAAATTTCTATCATTCATTTTGGATTACAAGTTTTAAAAGTCTTTATTTCTTTCTTAAACTCCGTAAGTCAAACTATCTCACATAAAATGGGACGGAGAGAGTACTACTTTTTATTTTTGGTATATTTATACCGATACACAAAAATTAGTCATTCTCTTAACGTATGTTACAAATTACCACCAAGAATGTGGTGAGAATGACTAAATTCTAAAAAAGATTATCATGTATCTATAGTCAAACAATAACACACATACTCCCTAGTCACAATTTATACGAAGTCAGTTTTAAAAAAAATGATATATTTTTTAATTAACTTAACATCAAAATATTTATTTTACCTTTAATAAAATAATTTATATTCACACAAATATGCATTACTATATCATTAGATTCAAAATTCTTTCTATTTTAAACTCGGTACTAAATTAAACTACATTTTATATCATATAAAATGAAACGAAGGGAGTAATTAATATGGGAACAAAGGAAGTAGTAGTACATTACGCCTCTCTTTGGAAACAATAAGAGTTCGTTTGGTAGAGTGTATTAGGGATATAATGCATGTATTAGATGTGTATTAGCAATTTATAACTAATGCAAACATTAGTAATTCACTCTATTGTGTATTAAGTTGTGTATTACTAATATCAAGGAATTCTAGGTATTAGTAATACATAGCATTTTAACACTTGCATTAGATTAAATAATTACAAAATTATCCTTAAAGTCTTTTCATTTTTTTTTGTCATAAGTTTTTATTTTTATGTTGATTTGTTTTTTAGTGTCTTTTCATTTATTGGTGTCTTAATAGGCTTTATGGCCTCTTAAGAATCTTAAAAAAAATCTAATTTAAATATAATTTGATCAAATATTTTACTATTGTGACGATAAATTTTAAGCAGTCCACTGCCTCACCCCAACTTATTAACTCAAAAAAACAAAACTTATTCTTTTTTCACATCCGTTATGCTTTTCTTAATTAGTAGTACATAAATTCATCCTTAAAAAAATGAAGGTAGAATTTTTTTGTTGTAAAAGAATCTAATCTTAGTTGATTAGTAATAATTAGATGTGAACAAGTAAATTACTACCTTTTTCTTGAGTTGATTGCATTACTTTCATGTATTTTATTAGTATTTGATGACAATCTAAATGCTTTGTTTTCAATGTAGACAAAAAAAGAAATTTCAATTTTTTACAAAAATATTTTGACTCAATAGTATAACTATTTAATATTATTTTTGAAAAAAAGAAAAAGAAGAATGAAGAGTTAATGATGTTTTAGCAAAGAAATATTTTTTTGATGTTTTAGCAAAGAAATATTTCTTTGATGTTTTAGCAAATAACTTTGTTGCAAAGGAAGTGTACAAATAAATATAGTGTGAAGGATATTTTTGTAAACATATATTTTTTAATAGAAATTATGCAAGATTTGTTATTTTTGATACATCAAACCAAACAATATATAAGAAATAATGCTTATATAACTAATGCTGGCATTACTAATGCACCCTATTTTACATTATTCTAATACACTCTACCAAACAACCCCTAAGTTTACTATTTGTGGTTAAAGTGAAATTTGTTTTGTTTTTTTTGACAAGTTATTGGTACCTTTGAAAACAGGTACCGATATAATTAAGGCACGTTCACGTGCATGACCAGGTACGGTGTGAGTGTGACCATATTAAAGTTTTACTTTTTCCTGCTCACTAAATCTTTTTTCAGTATCAAATTATTAATTACTCATCCGTTTCAATTCATGTGATTGTCAATTATTGTGACTTATAATATACTTATTACGTAGTTTACAAATATATAAATTTTATTGTACAAAACTGAAGATTTCATGGGCAAACTAACCGTTTGACTCTAAAAAAAATGAAATGTGTCACATAAATTGCGACATAGAAAGTATCTAATTTCTACCAGATTTTTATTTGAATTATAAGTTGATCAGTTTAGTTATAATTAATCTAGTTACATGACTATTTGTTATTTCTTAATTGTGTAAAGGTTAAGGTCTACAGTCTACACATCCACCAACGTACGTGTATATATATATATATAACATATAACAATGTAACTTTTCATAATAAATAATTTAAACCGCGATAGAGATCGATAACACACATAATTCACACAATAGGTGGTGTAGCATCCGGCGGAGTTGTCACGGAAACCACCCGCCGGCCTCTTTCTGACCGGCTATTCTCAGCAAACTTCAAACTCCCCTCATCCAACCCCTTTAACTTCTCCTCGTCATTCCACTCCAACCCATAATAATACTCTTCATTAAATTTCGCGATATTTTTACTAGGTGGTAAAAACATACTTCCCCATTGTGGAAAATGCACCAACGTGACGGGAAGTGTACACACCACAATCATCACACCCATATAGGACAATCCAGTCGAAGTTGAATAATTCGCGTTGGTAAAAAAAAGAAGTTGAGTTAAACCCGATCCAAAATTTCCACCAGCTCCAGTTAGACCTGAGATAACACCAAGTGATCGCCTCGAAATAAAAGGGATAATACCAAATGTTGCACCAGCTGCAGCTTGTGCACCAATTGAAAAAAGTATCATTGATAAAATTGAAATTGGGAGTTTTTCGGATTTTCCGAGGAGAATACAGAAGATTCCTCCGAATGTTTGGAGGATCCATAGATTCCATAGTCGACCTCTCATACCGAATCGGTTAGCTAAAACGTCTGAAGTTAGGCCTCCCAAGGGTCGAGCCAATATGTTAGCCATGCCAAATGTTGCAGCAATTGTACCAGCCGTTCGAAGCTTAAGGTTAAACCTTAATATTAAATCAAGAAAACAAAAAATTATAAAATGATATCTATGATCATCATTTCGTTTCTTCAATAACATGCTTTGATGAATAGAATTACTGTAGTCTAATATATTAATTATAACTTGTTATTAAACTAGCTAGGTTTCATGCTATAAAATAACAACTTTAATTTATTATTATATTGTCATTAGTTATAATAAATTAAAGTTATTATTTTTAGTCAGAATGATAAATTTCTAATTTTTTGTTTTACCCTATATGAAGCACAAATGTTATGATATTCTTAAAAAAATTAAAAATTCAAAAGTATTTATAGGTATACAAATGATAATGACAATTTTAAAAATATATATTTTCATAAATTTTATGCCGATTCAAATTAAGTTAGAGAACGGAGATAGAATTATGTTGAGTGGAAAACGATGAGAAAGGAAGATGTTCTTACCTATCGAAAAAGTATTCAGCAATGACATTATCAGTGGTTAATTCCACACCTAGTGACATCCCATATAGAAGAACAAAAATCCATGTTCTATAGTTTGTCACACCATACCAAAGAACCTAAATAAGACAACAATAAAAAATAAATTAAATAAGAATATTTGATACTTATCTAAAATAATAATAGTCAAAAATACATTTGAAGCATCATATTTTTACAAGTTTTTTTTTATCTGAATTAACTATGTGTTCATTATTTCTATCTTATTGAAACGCATCTCAATTATCATTTGTTTCATTTTTTCTACTTGAACAATATGGTGATATATGAGGTAGAAAAAAGGAAAGTTGATAGTTGAGATTATTTTGATAAATAATTGATGATAGTTTAGTAAACTCCCAAAATCCGATACTTCTTGATTAAGTTACCTTTGAGAATTTATCTTTTGCAACGTCTCCTTTCTTTTGTAAGGTACCAAGATTTCCATCTGGCAAATCTTGACCTAGCCCTAAAACCAATAAACCCATGACCACGTGCAACCATCCCGGTACAAAAAACGCGATCCGCCAGGCCGTGAACGGGGTGGCCCCGGCCTGGCGGATCAGCTCATAAAGTAAAGGCATGAGCAATTGAGTGGCCCCACCACCCATATTTCCCCACCCGGCTGCCGTACCATTAACTACTCCAATAATTTTACTATTAAACATCGTACTCATCCAATACTGACACGAAACAAACGTAGCTAACGAAAATCCAATCATGAATCGAACCGCGATGTATCCACCGGCCGACGACACGAACGACATGCAAAAAACCGTTGGAGCGGTTAACATCATGAGAAAAGCACACCCGTAACGCGGGCCTAACAAATCACATACCGCACCCATAACAAGTCTAGAAAAAATACTACCAGAAACCGAGGCGATACCGGCATTTCCTATGTCGGATTTTGTTAGGTTAAGGTTGTCCCGAATAATTGGGACTAAGGGTGCAGCAGCGAAAGTGGAGATGAAACAAGTGAAGAACGAAGTCCAAGAAAGGTGGAAAGTTGTCATGTGTGGTTTCGCAAAGGAGAAAATTTTAAAGACTTTTGATTTGTGTTCAGAATCAACTGGTAAGGCGAATTTCGCCATTGTGTCCGTAGGGATATTTGGATCTGATGTAACGGAGAAGGCGAACGCTTGTTCTTTCCCGGTGACGCCGTGCATGGAGGTTCCCGGAGAGCCACCAGCACCATCATTTTCAGCCATTGTGTTTTAATTAGGAGAATTATGAGATTGTTTGTTTTTTATAACATTCTAAGTATGGATATCCATAATATATACTATTGTCCTAGTAAATTGTAATGATGTTTTTTTAAAGTGCTCCATCTGTCTCTTTTTACTTGACCTCAGTTGATTTGACACTATTCATAAAATAATGTTTTTAATCTAAGATACAAGTAAAAAAATACAAAAGAGAGGGAGTGTATAAAACTTATGGTTTTGAAAGTGATCTTGTTCTCTGGTTATAAAACAAGTATGATTGATGTCATCACTCTTTGTAGGAAAAGATAAAGATATACATTAATTATACCCCATAGTGATACACATATTATACATAGGTTATATATATATATATACGTGTGCCGGCTAGGAGCAGTATGTACTTAATATAAGTGGATTTTTATTCATACCATTTCATTTTATGTAACGTGTTTAACTGAGTATATAGTTTAAGAAAACCAAATACTTATAAGACTTTTGGCTCGATCTTATATATCCGTAGATGGGATATGTTATTCTTTATGATCATAACAATTACTTTAACCAGTGAAAGAACAAAAGACATATACATACCAACTTTTTGAAATTGTGTTGAACAAAAGGATTCGGACCTGAATGATTTATTTATGACCAGGATGAATATTAGGCGAAATTAAATGAAAGTCCAATTCCACTGATGTTGAATCAAATATTGTTATTTAATTTATTTTTATTGTTGTATTTTATAAAATTCAATTATATTGAACTTAATAGTACAAGGTTCTCTGTCTTTTGATTATTTATATTTATTTATTTTTCGATTTTTTCCCTTTAAGAAGTCCTTAGAGTTTTCTATATAGTATAGTTGATTTGACAATATCGTTCTTTCTCATTTTGTTGTTTTGTTTTTGAATTATATGCCACATGCCGAATGGTTGCTTTAGATTTTGTTTAATCATATGGAAAAATAAGTTTTTAAATCTTTAGAATTGTTTTAAATTTATGTGTTTATTTTCCAATAAAAAAACTATGGAGTTGTTCTTTTTCATTTGTTAGGTACCACTTTGTGAAGTTGAAATTTTCTCCGCAGCATATGGCATATACCATGACAGCCTTATAATTAAAAACAATACCAATAAAATTAGGTGAAAATAAAAAAAGGCCTTTCCAACTATATGGAAACCAACAAAATTTGGATGAATGCGTTTATCTTTTTCTGTTAGTTTCTTTACTATATTCTTGGACCAATACATAAGCTAGTCGTTTAGATGGACTCAATTATACGATATTGAAATTATCTTATCGTGATTTTTTTAAAAATAATTATAATAATAATATACTTAAAGTGACTCCATAAGTGAAATCTGAAGTTTCTAAACATAGTTGTCTCAATCTATTCGTCATTTTAGTAGTTCATAACAAAATTAATTATTATTATTTTCATTTTCCCGTAATTAGTATAGTAATACGGAGCGTTTCATATCCAAAATGAAGGCCCATATATAGATAGCCGGCCCAATGCACATGATGATCTTTTAAATTACAGAAATCTGACATTTTAGTTTACTTATTACCATTATCCCCTATAAGTTTTACAAATCTCCAAAATCCCTCATTTTCGCGCATCAGATTAGTGTATCATGTATAAAATGTAATGTATGTTACTTAATGATTAATGTATCTCGCGCATCAGATTAATGTATCAGCGCTTATATTATTGTATCCGTTTGAGGGATTTCTGTAATTATAAACTTTTAAGGGATAAATTGTAATTTTGCCTTAAAAGTATGTGATTTCTGTAATTTGCCCATTTTTAACAATATTGATGTTTACACAAATAGCTGAAAAATATTCAAGAAAGTAAAGGGAAAATGGAACTTGATATACATATATTTTATACTAATTATACATAATTATACTAGTAGTACCTGTAAAATAACACAATTAAAACTTGAACGTCTTAAACATGGTCATTGGGTTGTTCTCTTTATTAATTTGTAATGGTATTACCCGTGTGTAATGGCAAAGCCAGAATTTTGGATAAGAAAATTAAAAAGATTTAATAAATGGCATACCTGGAGAATTGCAATTGCCAGGTATTTCTCTTATATTATTAAGAACAGTAAGAAGATTCAAAATTATAATTATGTACATGATTTTTTTTAATCCTATATATGTAGTATATAACTCCGACTAACACTTTGTTTGGATGGTTGTTATGTATTGTTTCATAATGTATTGTGTTGTATTGTATTGTTTTAATGAATACAACATTTAAATATATTGTATCGTTCCCTGTCACTACATAATGTCACATATTTCTAATTTGAATGATAAACCTACAAGAAATTGTAGGATACGGGACAAAACTATTATGAAAAAGTAGGATAAATGATAAATTAGAAATGCTTCATATTTTGCCTAATTAAAATAATCTAGTAACCCTGTGTGGACCACAAATTCTACAACTAAAATTATATGTACGATTCCACAACCTGGCCTTTTAATTTATGTTACAGTACTGTTTTTTGTCAAAACTAAAATAAAATTATACATCGAAATAGTATAAAATTGTTGTATAGTGGCATGACTTTATTATTATGCAGGTCCCAACGTGAAATCTGTATCAGTATTTATATTGTGTTTGGTAATTGTCTTCAATATTTTTATTTTTGTAAGCATGAAAAAAGGGAATCTAACATAGAAGAATAGTACGAGGAACCATGTGCTTGGAGGTTTTTATCATGTTACAATGTTTTAAATAGCCAACAACATAGGAATATGTTAATTTTTTAATCTATTTTTAGGAACTCTCCTTATAATGAGGAAGTAAATACCTTATATATATATTGTTAATTTCTTAAACAAAAAATACTACTTGTATTATATATGTACCCCCATTCCATTTTGTCTGGTTCAAAAAAGAGCAATATATATATAGAGATTATTATTTTTTGATTTTAACTTCATATTTTAGATTATTTTTCTCCGTCAATATTTTTCTTATTTAGTTATGACTTATAAGAGATTTTTCGTTGTTTTTTCCTATTTCATTTTCAATGGTGGGTATTTGGTAGATAACTATTAAAGAATGAAAAAAAAGTCTTATATTAATGGTTAATGAGATGTGTGGTCTCTTTATAAGACTTAAATGACAATCTTTCTCCATTTGATCTAGATTTTGGGTAGGGTGTTCGTGGTTCGGTTTGGATCGATCGGTTATTGATTAAAATCAAAACCAAATCAATCTAGTCGGTTTTTAAAATTTCTAAAACCAAACCAAACTAAACGAAAAAATAACCGTTGGTTTTGTTCAGTTTTTCTGGTTTATTCAATTTGAAACTATGATTTTTTGAGGACTTACTATCTCGATAGACACAAACACCTAGCACATGAACAATTTACAGAAAAGCTAATGTTGGTTCAATTAAGTAATACTAGAGTTATCATTACACAGAGAAAGTGATTAAATTAAGAGAAAATGTAACTATTTTATGTGAAGTAGGGTAGGTAAAGAATAAAATGAATTTTGATGGACATGAACTTAGGATTGTTATAGTTGGGCTAAAAATGTTGGGCTTGAGAAAATGGTAAGTTAAGGACTTAGGTTAATTAAGATTTAACAAAATATTTATATTTTATTTATGAATAATATATAAATAATTAAAAAATTTATATATCTAATTTATTGGTTCGGTATGGTTATTTTTGCGGTTGTTTTTTTAGTAAAACTAAAACCAACCAAATAACATCGGTTTTCAAAATTTAAAACTGAACCTAACCAAATCAAACCAAAAATTAATTTTTTAATCTGCTTGATTCGAATTACGTTCGATAGGATTTTTTAACCATAACCAAGAACAACCCTAATTTTGGGTATCAATTAAGCTCAAGATCTAATTTTACAACAACAATACGCACTTAAAGTCTTTGGCACATTTTATCCTTCATCAAAATCTTAAATTTTTAAAAAATAAATAGATAAGATAAAAAATATTTCTTCTCTCTCTTTTTGAGAAGAGAAAGTTTCTACTAATATTTATTTTGTGGGTAGCAACTAGCAAAGAATATTGACAAAATGGTACTCAGTTGATACCATTCATACACGACTTGTGATAAAATTCTTCTTTAATTACTTTTTAAACAAAGTTTATTTCATATTGACGGTTATTTTGTTGTAATTAAAAATGATAAGCATGGCATAATTTCTAAAAAAAAAATGTTTGTTTTAAAAATATCTTCCACCTTATTTAAAAGGAGAAAAAAGGTTTGATTTGAGAGACCTCATGATTATTTTTGTCATTTTTATTGTTTTATTCAGGACTAACTAATTCTAATACTATTATTCCATGACCCGATAGGGATATAACTAGAGTCTATTCGTATGAGTTTATAACTTGTGACTTATAATCATAAGTCTTAACTTGCTTTTGACTTATTTTGTTAGTTTAGCTTAAAACTAAATGTTTAAAAATATAATTCAAAACTATTTAAACTTAAAAATACCTAAAATAAGGCAATTCAAACACATACTAATTATTAATCAAACAAGGAATATTTTATTATTATTATTTTTAACTCATCCCTGGGAGCTCCCATACTTTTTGCTTTCTTGATGACTCGAATTCATAGCCTTCAGGTTGGAATTCAGGGATACTTATCATTCAAGCAACTCCTCTCGTCCAAATAGAGTATGTACTAAACTTTTATCCAAAAACTATTTATGTTTGTACAAGTACAATCCAACATACCAAACGTCCCTTAATATATAATACATACTTATAATTAAAAAAACATAAATATAAAACATGCCAATAATTAATTGGCTGAATAATTCAACCCAAAACCCTATAGTACTAATTCTCCACTCATATAATATATTCTCTCTCTCTCATAGAAGCACACAATAAAGCTCACTAACTCATGGCATCCATAGATCTATGCACAGTCCAAAGTTTTTTTCCCCCTTTATTCATAAGCCATGGCTCTTTTAATTACTACGATTTTTTTTTTAATTCTTTGAAACCCTAAAAATTATCATATTTTTTTGATTTCACATATCAAGTTTGTTGATCTAGTTAATATGTGTGTCAAATACCCTTTTGTTGATCTAAAATCTCAACATATATGTGAAGATCATACTCTACAAAGATCTGCCCTTTTTCTTCTTATGTAATTGTTTATGCATAGCTTCTGATATTAGATACTTATATAAGCTCGACCAATCCAGATTCGTGTAAGAGGAAGCTTTGATAGGGATTTTTCGTCTATAGGGTTTGAATTCGAGATCTTACTATATCTTTTTGGTGGTCTTTCTCTTTTCTTTTTTGTTTTATTTATGTCCCGTGGTATTATCAATCTGAATTCACATCACATAAGATCCAATTAAAATATATTTCATCCGTCCTACCACATCCCACCCTTGATAGTCTTTTTGTTCTCTTAATTTACTTGATTCTACTTTTGATTTATTGAAAATTGATGTCATATGATTCCAATTGATGGCAAAAGTAGTGTGTTTCAACATATTTACCTTATTAAATTTAGGGTTTTATAAAAAAAAAAAAAAAACTTTTGTGTACAACAATTATGATTTTGTTTTTTTTCAATGATAAATGGTGATTTTTTTAGTCTCCATAGGCATCATGAGTTGTTATTTGCTTTAATTTTGTTCATCATATCTCTTGGTACACACAGTCGTTGTTTGCAAATGCAGCACTATTAAGATTCTCAAATATTCGGCATTAAAATGCAATTAAATGTGAATCTTGATGATGCTGCATTAGCAATAACCGACTAAAGAAACTATTGTCATGGCCCCTGCAAAAGAATGACACAAATTTAATTTTATCGGATGCTTATTTCTTGACTTCCAATCATGGTATGTAATTTCCTATTTCTTCGAGGATTTAAGTTGTATATGTCATGAATATTATTATCGAGAGTGACAATTAATGTTTTATCTTATAAATGATCTGACTGTGTAAATAATTCTTCGAACGATGTAACATTATCATTGTTTCATGTCTTTCCTTGAAATTGTATCTTTTGTTGAAGTTAAAATTAGTGAGTAGCCTGTAGGCAGTAGGTATGATGCTGTTATTCTTTTAGCAAATTATTTGGGTTTTGACTTGAGTATAAATAAATTCTTTTTGTACTATAATTACCTTAAAATAACTTTATCTTAATTTGTCTAGAAATGTATCATAGCCACATTCCCACTAAAATGTAATGTGATATCATTGATAGTTAATTTATTGCTAATCGGGGTGATTTAAGTTATATATATTGACACCAACATGGTTGTGGTGCATTGGTGGGAGTGTTTCACCCTTAACCAGAGGTCTCAGGTTCGAGCCCTGGGTATGGAGAATCATGTTGGGAGCACCACCCTCAAATTGGGCCCTGCAGTACGCGATTCGAATTTAGTCAGAGCTCCAATATGGGCTTCGGACATCGGGGGAAAAAACCAAAAAAAGTTATATATATTGCCAGATAATTGGCATGTTATAATAGGTTATTTGTCATTTGTTATAGGTTACTTATCAATGTTTGTAGTACGTGTTAAAAAGAGTTATCTAAAAAATATTTTCTATGCCATTAAATGCTTAAAACTTACAATCAAGTATTTTTTTTTTTGTGGATTTATGTTATATATTAGTATTGCATATAGTTTTAACACAATTAGTATAACTTAACATGTTAAAGTAGAATAGAGATTTATTTATAATAATAATTAATCTTATAAATAAACTTATGTAAATGCTTTTACATCGTCAATATATAGACTTTAAACTCTATTTTTAGTCTATGACAAATAAATTAGATTTCTTTCGTTAAACAAAACACTTTGGATTTACTAAATCAAGACCAGTAACATGAAATTTTTAAAGTCAATACAAGACATCTTATGGTTCGTATTAGGATCTTGAATAATCCGAATTTAGGAATCTCATATTGTAAGATATTAAATTAAAAGGGGAAGCATTTTCTGTCCACATTTTTTCATATTCAAAAGTTGAATCCCCATAATCTTTGGTTAAAGACAAATGAACTTATCCATTAATTTATCATAATCTTTGGTGATAAGTACTATTCTTTGATTTGGTGTTCGGCCTAGATAAAAACTCGAAACTTGAAGGTTTTTGGCTTGATGTCCCCTTTCATATTTGTATTTCTCTTTTGATTGTCATGCCACCCCACCACCTCAGGAAGATACCTTGGGTGGTTGATTATAATTTTATTTATTTACAATTTGAATAGAAAAAAAATTATGCAAATGTCTCTTGTGTGCTATTTTTCAGATATCTTATGTGTAAACCAAAAATAAATACATAAAAGGCTGCAAAATTAATTGAAATTTACTAGAAGTGTCAATAACAACAATAACATATTCACTGTCATTCCATAAATAGGGTGGAGTTGGAAGAGGTGAGGTATATCTAGACTAAGGTTAGATATTGTTTCCAGTAGACCATCAACTAAGAATAATGTTTACAAATTAAAATAGGTTTGAGAACAATAATTTGTATAGATCTCTACTTTTGCAGAATGCAATACTTACAATGATGTTCATTCACCTTTTTTGGTTATTATGTTAGAAATTAAAGTCATTTTGTACCAGCAAACATATAATAGTGCAGCAAGATGGAAGAACAAATTATACAGGTTGGTCCCTCTATTTCTATGATCAAAATGTACCACATTTAATATATATGCCATTTCAATCAATTTTGGTCCCTCCATAAGTACTATTGAGCAGTAGTAGTACTTTTTCTTCAAGTAGATTATATTGTGAATCCAACACTAATGTTCTGCAGCTGATTGATGTGTTCGTATATGGATTCTGAACCACAATTCTTTGGTATAATTTACATAAATCCTATAGTGTTAGGAGCTAATTGCATTATTTCCCTACTATTTTTCAAAATTTATGGATTTCGGATACATCACAGAACTTTCGGATACATTAACAGACTTCGGATACATCAACAAACTTCCGGATACATTGGGGAGGGATATCCGAGAGGGCAGGGATGTATCAAAGAGGGAATAGGACATCCGGATACATAGGGTAGGAATGTATCCGAGAGGGGAGGGATGTATCCGAGAGTGAAGGGATGTATCAGAGAGGTGAGTGATGTATCTGAGAGGGAGATAGGGATGTATCTGAGAGGTGAGTGATGTATCTGAGAGGGAGATAGGGATGTATCAGTGAGAGTGAAATGATGTATTCAAAAGGGGATTTTTGAAAAAAATTTAAATGATAATTTTTTTTTAGAGATTATGGTAAAATAAGATGTGTATTTAGGTAATTTTTCCAATTCTTTTTGCTTACTCGGGTTTCTAAATAGAAACTATTTATTTTAGTATAACTTACATAAATCCCATAATGTAAGACCTAAATTACATTCTATCCCTACTCTTTTTTATTTTACAAAAATCCCTTAAAATATCAGCCATCCGGATACATAAGTTTCACCCGGATACGTTAATTGTGATACATTATAAAACCTGTCTGTTGCGCTTAATATGGAATATAAACATAAAATTGATTTTCTTTCCATAAATCACACAGATCTGATAGATATCAATTCATTCCAATCTGTAACAACTTCACAAAATTCAAAATTTAGATTTTCATCTTCTCCATCAATTCGAAATCATAAAATTTTCACGGGAGGAATTGCCCTTCTTTGTGTTGTTGCATCTATGGAAGGATTGTTGATTTTCAACTGTATAGAGGGGTACTCTTATCTGTTACTCGCTTTTAACACATTTCTTTGCCCTTTCTTTTCTCAAGAATTCCAAAAATGACATGCACTTCGTTCTCTAAAAAAAATAAGCAAAAAGCAATTTTAATATGGAAGAGAAAGAAAGATAATGGGTCTGTGAGGTGTTCACTGAAGATTGAAGTAATTGATGATGCAATAATGATTGATATTTCTCAAGTTGGAAAAAGTTGCTCAATTGATAAAAATATCAAGGATTTTGATGGAAAATCAGGAAGAAAGAGAATGCAAACCAAATGGTTGCGATAAAAGCAAAAGTTAGGAATATGATGATTACTGGATAATCAAGAACTCATGGGGTACATCGTGGGGAGTGGAGGGATATGGATATATAAGAAGATACGTTGATTTGCCATATGGTGTTTGTGCCATTAATTCATTGATTTTTTATCCGACGAAGGAATTATCTTTTGTATTATCTCATTATCCATCTCCGGTCGTTCAATCACCTCCTCCACCTTTCTCTCTGCCCTCTCCATCATTGGTATATAGTTTTTTTTAATGTATCATTGTTATAGTTTTGTTTTGTCGTTTTGATGTGAATATGAAAGTCATGATACATTAGTTGTGAATGACCCGCGTGTATTGTAATTTTGTATCTAGATATTATGATGTGGTCATTATTTTGTATTCGGATGTGATTTGTATAAAAATGTATCATCATAATAAATTATATATGATACATGTAATAAATGGATTAACAATTGAGACATATCAGATACGTTTTGAATATCGAGTGTGTGTATCACAGATTTGTATAATGTATCAGGTTATTATTGTGTGTATTGTACATATAAATAGTGTAACGGTTAAGATATGTAAATTATTTGTTTTGATCAAGACCAATGTGGATGATACATTAATATATATTAATATCAATCTTGGATTTTTGTGAATGGTTGTATCATTGATACTTTTAATGTACCTAGTACATGTTATCAGATGGTTACAAAATTGTGTCGATATGTGTTAGTTTGTTGTTAGATAGGTGTTGCTTTGAAAATTAAAAAAAAAATGTATCACTACATTTTTTAATGTTTGCAGATTGTTCCATGTCGTCTGAGTTTTTATATATCAAGATTATTATTGGGTAATATGTACATATACATTGCATTCTAAGTTGGATAAAAACAAACAAATATTAAAGAGTGCAGATACATAACACACAACAGATTTGTTTGTCTATATAGCCTTTTAAATTTGAATAAGATTGATGATACACTGAAAAACTTGATACATGCAACTGATACATTAGGTAGTGTTTATGTATCAAGTACATTTATATCGAAGATTCAACAACATTAGGGTTATGTATCAACACCTTAAATATAAATATGATACACTGCATAAAACAAGGATGAACGGAGAATCAGATACAATGGAGAATTATGTGTATCACAAAAAAGGGTAAAAACAATTATTTTTTTTGAAAAAAACGACAATGGAAAATATGAAAAGTACCTAATTCAGTGGTTTAAATTTGATTGACTAGAGAGAGAATTCTTTTGAAATTCAAATTGAGATGAAAATTGTAACTTATAAAATTGTGGAGTGAAATTAGGAGAGATTAAAGGAGTGAAAAAGGAAGGAAAAACATGGGTTAAGGCTAAAATACTTATGTATTCGGATGACTTGAGAATTGGGTGAAAATAAGGGATTTTGGAAAAATTTCAAAATGGTAGGGAATCATGGAAATTATGAAAAATAAAGGTGTGTATATATGTAATTAATCCTTTATTTTATACCTACTTTACTTAAAAAAATTTAAACATAAATACATGAATTGAGTTGAAGTTATTGAATTATGTTGAATCTGTAATCATTACTGTGGCCGCCACGTATGTGTATATGTGGAGAGAGATATGAGAGGAGGGAATACAAGAACCATATTATTCATTAAACAAGAAAGAAATATATAAACTTCATCAATACAAAGTCTCAAATTATAACAACATATTTTGTTACATAATTAAAGGGCCAAAGTGAAGGATCACATATAGTAGTACATATTGCATCACTAGTTGAATAGACAAACATAAGTTGATTCCTTTAGATGAGTCATATCCCCCCAAAGGTTTAGTCAAAACAAACTTCACATAGCCAGCAGCAACACAATGCAAAGAGGCTTTGCAAAAAAAAAAAAAAAAGACAATTAGTCTAGTTAGAGTTCATGATAGAAATTAATTATTAGAGAATACTATATAATATGTCTCTTATGATTTGAGACCATATGTTTGCAAATAATTTTACTTAACTAACTTACCATCCTTCCAAGAACCCTCTTTCTCCTCTTGGCTTACTTCTTGGCCAGCCTTTCATCTTCTTCTTTTTGTTCTCATTTGGAGTAAATTCAATGGGATAGCCTTTAACCAATACAAAAGTAAAAAGATGTTGGTTTAGAATGAGTGTATGTGATATTAATTAGTACATGTACACATTTTAACTTTTTTTTTTTTACATATATATTATTATAATACGAGCAGAAAACAATAGGTTCAATTGAACCCGTCTTAACTCTCCACCCCGCGCCATGAGTTGTTGTGCACGTGCTTGAGAGCGTGAAATAAAGGGAGGTGTGTGTGTTGGGGAAGGGGGGTCGGAGGGGGGTTGAGGACAGTGGCGAAGCTTGAATTTTCACAAAGAAATTCGTATATCTACCATAATTTATAAATTTATTCCTGTATTTTAGCTCCGCCCTTGATAGATGGGAAATAAATATATACATACCTAGAGGAGGTTGGTTTACTTGGTTTTCTTGCTTTTGCATATTGAAAGATGGTGTATATATATATGATTTAAGTTATAAACAATTGATTGGATGCAAAGTGTGCAAGTACTTGTTACTATTTTGCAAACGCTACCCTCTATTTATACAATTTCAGTTGGATGGACAAGAGGCATAAGGAAATTAGGATGCAACATACAAGTGTAAATAGAATGTTAACTTTACCATATGCTTTAACAACTTGTTTGGTCAAATTTCTGGGAATTGAAGTCGAAAGTGTTTTTTATTACTTTTATTATTAAAAAATGCTTATATTATAGAGTTAATATGTTTAATTTGATCAAGTTTTTAGGAAAGGGATAAATGTTTTTGAGTAGTAACATAAGTTGCTTTTGGAGGTTAACGAATGTTTTTTCTGAAGAACTTTTGAAATCTTGATCACACTTATATTGATAAGAATATTTTTTCAAGTTGATTAGTCAAACACAAATTACTACTCTATAGAAGTATTTTTTCGAAAATTATGTCTGATAACAAATACTTTTAAAATAACCTGAATTTAAGAGATTAACCAAATAAGTTATAATTGTGTTAAAATAGTTTTTTGTGAACAACAGAAGTTGCTTAATCGTGTGATGGAATGGTTTTTTTTTTCTTAGTGGAGTATATTACTCAAAAGGAAGCCAAAAATGACCTTTTTTAAAAATAAATACAAAATAAAGTAAAAGTATGAACCAAAAAAGAAAAAAGCTATGTAGTTGGTGACTTGCTGATTCACTAAAATTACATAGTACTATACTTTCCTCCTAAGTAAACTTTTTAAAAATAGTTTTGAAGAAAGAATATATTCTCTAATTTTATATTTTTATATTTATTGTTGGAATGTCCAAAAAAAATATTGAAATCCACTAATAAGAAAGACATTATAAGTTTTTTTTTTGTTCAAACTATGAAAGATAAGGAATTTGTTGGATTGAGTTTGGAGAGGGACAAATAGCATAAGAGATTCTTTTGTTTATTGGAATAATATTATATTGGCTTAATAATATTGACCATGTTAGTGAGTTTTAATTAAACTTAAACACTCAAAATACGACTTGTTTAATTTACACACCTAAATATATGATTAAGATGTTTTATCAGATACTTTTATTTCAAATTTGAATAAGAATATTGTCAACCCTATTGAATAAGGCAGCCCATTGCTACTTTGAGTATTTTTTACTTAAGGCCCTAGACATGCCAGTTGGTAGCAAAGGCCTTTGTTGGATGACACAACTATTCAAAAATATTTCCTCGATCGTAATTTATGCGATATATTTCTTTTTACTTTGTCCTCCAAACACCAAAGAATATTACCTTTTCTTATTTAACCATTATTTGATGGCATCATCTTCATTACACTCGGGTCGTACTTAAAACTTTATTATAAAGAAAAGTCAATTAAAAGTAAGTACTAAAGTGACTTTAATAAGAATAATTTGCCTAACATAACAAAATCTTTTTTTATTTCTTAAACTCCACAAAAGTAAACGTCAAATTGTCTTTAACAAGGACAATCTGGTAATAATAAACTAAATAAAGTCTTCTTTTATTTTCTTAAACTTCATATCCGATCAAACAGTACCACATCTATAGGAACGAAAAGAGTGCTACTTATTCTTAGCTAAAAGGTAATACACACACACAAAACTATTAAACTTTTGGACCTACCCTAAGTAAAATAACGCTATATTATTTCTAATTAATGTGACGTGAAAGAGCATTGCAAATTGCTATGTCACTGACCTAGAACTATATATATATAAAAAGGTCACTTAAAATTATATATTACCTAGGTATATATTTTAATTCTCTTGTTTTGATGGAAGGCCAGTTGGATTACCTTGTAATTTAGTGAACCTTTGACACTTATATATAATAATAATAATAATCAATTGTATTGGTTCATCTATTATTACTATGTTCGAGTATTTACTCATGGTTTATAATACAAATTTACAAAAGACGCCAACAAACAAACAAAAAGATTAAAAAACACACACCCTATTCCTACTTGGCTCGTGACTCTTTGCTTTTTCATAGGCCTTGAAAATCAAGTCCCAAAATGCTCTTTTCATATTTGACATAGTAGTAGTAGAGCCTGTTCGGATAAATTTATCACTTATGTTTTACAAATTAAAAATTATAAGATAACATTTTTAACATAATTTTACTTAATTTTATATAAACATAAAATTACTTTAATTAAAACACTAAAAATAAATCGATTCAAACAAACCTATCTTAATATTTTCTATATATTCCATTAAAGAGTTGCTTGTATATTCCAAATGGGGACATTTCACGTCACATGACTTGCATCAAATTTTCCACCGGCCTATGCCTTTTTCCTTAGGTTGAGAAAAGCATTATCCTATTCCCATATCCTCTTGTTCTTTTTTTTATTGGATGTTAAGAAGTTATATTGAAGTATTTTACGTATTATTTGAATAGTTTTGATTTTTTAATTTCTTTAAAGTGAGATTTTTTTTTAATCTCTATCGAATATTTATCAAATTTTCGTAGTTAAATTTTAATCCGACTGTGAAGATATCATATTTGGAATACAACTTTAGTAGTTTATGTTATTTTGGTTTATTTCAATAGTCTGTAACAATTTTTCGAGAAGCAATTTCTATTATTATTTTTTTGTCTATTTTTTGTGTTTTGTGTAGTTTTTTATGTCATAATTATTTTGATAAAAAAAATTCTGGTATTTATGATTACCTTTTCTCATGTTAAATTTAGCTATTATAGTTTGATAAATATTAAAAATGCTCACTTTTGGTGATCTTAAATGACCATAACTGCTTAATAATACTTAGAAGACTAATTTGAACCTATTATCAAAGATAAGGGACCATTTCTGTCACTTCTCCCAAAATTCTATAACAATTACATGAGCGGAATTTAAAACTATATGATAACTGTTTTGTTTTTTTTTTACAATTACGAAGACCGATAAATGGCTATTTATGAAATTTACCTTAATATTACACCATGCTTAAATTTAATTGGATTTTTTTATGTCAAAAATTATACTATATAAATAAATAAAATAAACTATTTATTATATATATATATATAACGACAAAGACAATTTTTTAAATAATTAGTCAAAATCACACAAATATAAATCTCACGTGTGATATTGTTGCATTTTTTTATATACCCTACCAACCTTGGTCCACTATAATAATTATTTTTTGAATCTACTAGTAGTTTTTATTAATTAATTCTTTTGCATAATTGAAATTTCATTTCTTCCTATTTTCTGCACCTGGAAACAGGAATCAAGTTCAGAAGTATATAGAATAAAAACTATATGGTATAAATAGGATAAAAATGAATTATTTTAATTATATATAAACCTTTTAATCCCTTTGCCATAAGAAAGATTTTAATATAATGGTAAAAGGAATTCAAAATTTGCTTTTGATTACAATTTTAAATCCTGGGTTAATTTTTTTATATAAATTTTTAATTCTAAATTAGTCGAACATTAATTAGAATCTGGTGTTTTGGGCCACAAATAAGATGGAATTTTTGGTTTATTTTGTTTCTTCCTAATTCTACCAGTACTAGTCTTTGTTAAGTCATGGTCCACAATAGATAAATGGTTGGATGATGGGTTGGTGGTTGTTAGTCAGGAGGAAATAATGCGACTTGTTTTTACTATTTTAATTAAAAAAGTTATTTTTTTTAATTTTAAGAAGTAAATATTTTTTGAATTTTTTAACCAATGAAAAATAAACATGTTCCTGCAGCTCGAACACATGACCCCTTATAAAGGATAGATGAAATCTACTCATTGATTTTATATAAGATGAGTAATCGTACTATATGATCGTTTGGAAGATATGGGCGCCCATGGACTACACACAAGAATTCAAAAATTTTAGGATGGGAACAACCTAAGCCCTCCATATTCTGACGTTATAAACATTGAACAACGATTTTACACCTATAATATTTAGAATATTGATCGATTCTTAAAAAATTTATTTGAGAATATATTTTTTGTCATCATTATATATAAGGGAAACTATGCAATCAATTACGAATGATATGCTTGGCAGCAACACTGCAACTTGTGTTTGGTACGAAAAGAAAACACCTTTATGTAGTATTTATGAACAAATATAGGTATATAATAATCAAACATTCACATAAAATTATTTATGATTTTCTCTTAAAAACCGTATTTTCCGGAATAATGTAGAAAAGAAGAATCTTCACGCATTATATATATATTTTTTTGCTGGATTAGAACATTTTGTTATTTGCAAAAAATCCAAAATGACATATTCTTATCGAACCTTAACGACTTTGTCCTTTAATTGACAAAAGGGTAAGCCACTTCAAACGGAAAACAATAATAAATTGTGAATTTGCCCACTCATCCAAATTGGTCCAAATAAGTAATTGGAAAGCAAAGGCTTTCTAAGAGTTGATTTGATTGGTGGGATTACAAATAATAATTTCAGAATAATTATATTTCTAGTTTGATTGAATTTTTAAGAGAAAAGACTTCAACTTTGGTCGAAATTGTTGTTACGATATCAAATTTTATGGAGGACCTTTTACCCCTGCACTATTTAATAGTGCATTTTAAAGGTATATATGTGCCCACGTGGACACGTTACTATTTATAATGATGCAATATTTATGATGTCCACGTGAACACATATGTACCTTTAAAATACACTATTAAATGGTGTAGGGGTAAAAGGATTTTTTCAAAGTTCGGTATTGTTACAGCAATTTCGGTCAAAGTTCAGATATATTTCAGACATTTTTCCCAATTTTTAATTTTGTAATTAGTAATTTCGACATTATTTATACCATAATTGTGATATTATTTGTATATCACACTAAAATACTAAATGTATGATAATAATCACTAATTACTAATCTCCAGATAAAATACCAAAGAAAAAAAAAAAAACTGGTGTCTTCTCCAAAGTTTTTCTCCCAAAAATCCTTCTAAAAGAATAAGGTTAAAACCTAAAATAAAAATTCACGTACATGCTTTGAATATAATATAGATAAATAATTGTTAATCTTTAAAATATATATTTTACTATACTGTTGATTGTATATTTTTCCTCTATTAAAAGATTTTATCATAGACAAAATTGTTAATTATTATTTTTCTCAAATAATTTTTCATTTAGTTATTATCCTAATATTGAGGATTTCGAAATTATTATAAGTATAACTATTAAGTCTTTACTTATTTGTAATTGGTAAGAACTCCTAATATTTAGTAACTTAAAGTTGACCAAAAAATTGCTTTTTAAATCTTTCCTTTTTTGAACTATATTAGAAGTTCTAACATTTAAGACTTTAAAATCAATATTTTTTTTATATTAAATGGTAAACAAAAAAATAATTAAAAAAAGAGGCTCACATATATTTAAATAACTTTTTAACCTTCCTGTATAAATTCTAATCATTTAGATAGATATACCATTTATTTTAACATTATTTTCTATTTTTTTAAATAATTTTATTGATATGACGCAAGATACGTATGCAAAACACTTACACCAAACTAGTAATATTAAAAATCAATGATTATGTTGATGTATTTCATGGTAATCAAACACATAAAATGATCACATCATGGAAAATCCTTTTTTTTTCTTCAAAAAAATACTTTTGTTATACAAAATATATAATTTAATTACAATCAAACCTTTTACAACAATTATATATTTTCTATAGTGTTTATAAAAATAAATAAATTATTTATAACAATATTTTACTATAATGAATATGAAATACCAGACAAGAAACCAATTAAAACATTACATTATAGTGGCAAAAAAACAAAAATAGCTAACACATCACATTATAATGGCAAAAAAAAAAGTGAAGCTAACTTTTTATGTTATGTTATAGGAACAAAAAAATATCAAACAAATAACATCTTTATACAGAAATTAGAAATTTAACTGTGTAAACTTCAAGTTATAATTTTTATAAAAAGACTTTTATCATATATAATTCAAATTATACAATCAGACCTCTCTTTTTATTATAATGGCCAAATTTTTTTCTTTGGGAACTAATTTTTTATAATATGGTATATAATATTTATTTTTATAGGATTATTTTGTTATAGTAGTCCAAAAAAATTATTCAAATAAACAATATTACTAAAGATAGATTTGAGATTTGACTGTATTTATTTCTTTTTTATCTAAACAGATAAAATAATTCAAAATACCAACAAACCAAATCAAAAAACATTTAAGCCAATGTTTTAATTTGTCTTTATCTTTGACAACTTTTTGTCTATATATATATATTATGCCTAGGATACAGCTGGCTTTTGAGTAAAACTAAATTTTCTCTATAAAAACTTGTATCTTTTTCATTATTTTATCAACAATTTTCCCCATTTCTTTTTTACCCTAGATGGCTAGAGCAGAACAAAAAATCAAAGTGAAAGTGGAGTCACCAACTTCTGAATTTTATGTTGAAGTGAAAGCAAGTGATAAAGTGAAAGATTTGATCAAAATTGTGAAAAAGGTATGGGGAAGTGACTATATGTTACTTAGCCATAATTCTGTTGAAATGAAGGGTGATCAGACTTTGTCTACATATGGTGTTACAAATGGCTCCGTTATCAAAGTCACTGTCTTTGCTGAAGAACCGTGAAAGACGATTAAATTTGTAAGTTCATCTAAGATTATTTTTTCTTAGAAGTTGTGGTGGTGTAGGACTAGATGTTATGGTATTGAGTTGATGAAACAAAAATGTAATTTGATGTTGTTGGATTGATCAATGGGATTTTTTATGTTGTGATTTTGTTTTATGCTTATAATTTTTGTGATGATTTAATTTGTTTTTTACTTAGTTGTTGGATATCAATTGTTATGCTTTGCAAGTAGATTCTGAATGTACTGACTTTAGATCTTTGAATCGCGTCTCCCCAAACTTAAGTATTAGTTGATGAATCAATAGTTAGAGGAGAGCGATGGTAATTCAATAAATATTTTACCTTTTTACCTTTTAGGGTTGTAATGGGATAGATACGATCTATCTATCTATCCTTAAGTAGTTAGAAGTCTCGGATTCTTGAATATAAATAAAATCTTTGTTAGAAATTGTTTTCTCCCTGAATAGGCTTACACAATGCGAATTTGATTGAACCGGGACCCAATGCTGTGGGGAAGCCAAAAAAAAAAAGGAATAAAAGGAAATTCCTTTTCGTCAATCTAAGACCCCATCATGGTATTTCATTTCTTTTTTTAAAAATTCATCCAATCACTAATTTTGTGAGTTTCTTAATTAATTATAAATTATAAATTTTCTTTTTTTCTTTTTTTCTTTTCTGGGAGGATCTGCAGTTTTTTTTTTTTTTTTATATTTTAAGAATACTATAAGGAAGTCTATGACGCAATTTAGCCTACATATTTGAAGCCCAATTGTTTCATGGTCATTTTGGTTATCAATGCTAGAAGCCTAGAAAGACATAATCACTAAAAAATCGGGTATTGGGGATATTCGATAAACACCTCATTGGAATTTGGCTCATCAGTAAGAAGTTTCCGATAGAAAAAATATATTTGTTGGCTTAATAAACGAAAGGTTTTAATTATTTATAAAGGATTATCCATACAAAAGGGAAAGGGAACTGGTCTGAAGCAGTTACATTAGCATCTCTTTCTAGAATGTTAGCAGCAAACGAAAGAGATGCGTCTAAAATATATAGTTTGTTTATAATCATAGTAGGATCCTTTGATTTCCTTCCGTATTCAGCGACTCTATTAGCCTCCCTCAGAGTATGGTGGAGTGTTGGTCCTTCCAATTGTTGGAGCAATGACCTGCAATCAGCACGTATGTTTGAGTACAAGTATAGGGAATTTAGTAGTACCTGTGAGTCGGTTTTCACCAACACTTTCTTTATATTTTTTGTTTTTGCTAGTGTCAGGCCATGTAGTAGAGACAATAGTTCTACATGGTAAGCACTTTCCACTATAGTTGTACATGCAAATCCCGTAATCCACTGTCCTGAGTGGTTCCTTATCACACCTCCAGTGCCAACTTTGACCATTTTAGGCTCATAGGATCCATTAATGTTTAGTTTGAAGTGGTCGTCAGGTGGTTTCTGCCATGTGATAGGAATTCTGTTTTTTTTTTTTGGGTGATTTTCCCCAGTAGTGTAAGCGATATGCTAAAGTTCAAGGGCTTGGAAGAGGATTGTGTGCATCAGTGGCGGAGCCAGGATTTTTAATAAGGGGGTTCAAAATTTGAGAAATAAGCACACGAACTAGTGGAAGGGGGTTCGACATCTATTATACATATGTAAAAATTAATTTTAACCATGTATAAATAGTAATGTTTTCCACAGATGAATCCCTAAGCATATGCTACCTCCGCCCCTGGTGTGCATAATTCTGTTGACATCATTTGAGGGTTGACGTTTGAAAAACTTATTATTTCTCGGTTTCCAAATATTCCAAAGAATAATTGGTGTGAGTATGAAAGTATGAACCACGTGATTGTTCCAGGTTATGGACAGTGCTTTGGAATGGCACAAACTGTAGATGTTGTTATAAAAATCATTGTTGTCTAAAGTTATCCAAATTTTTTCCAGGCATATATAGGTGAGTGTAAGTATTGTGAATGGAGGATCTTATATGGGAATGAAGTTCGAAGGAGATTCTGGATAAATCCCAAAATTTGTTTCTCTTTACATCCATCACTACAAGCTCTATATCTAATTTATTAAGGGGTCCATGGATAGTTTCTCGTAGAGTGTGAGTCCCTTCGATCCATCTTTCATTCCAAATTTTGGTTCCATCACCTATGTTCCAAGAGATACCTTTATGGAATAGTTGGTATGGCTTTTCCAGATATATGAGTCGTAGGAGTGAACTTTGTTAGTAAAGGCTTTATTTATCCTATTGATATATTTTTCTGAAAGCACTTTAACCCACAAACTGTCTTTGTTACTTAAAAAAAATCTCCAGTGCAAGCTGGCTAGAAGTGAGAAATTAGCACCACTCGTGTTTTTGAGGCCTAGACAACCTTTGATTCTTCGCGGTGGTGCAATTTACTAAGTGGAGCTTCCTCTTGTCTGGTATTGAACCCCAAATGAAGTTTCTCTAGATGCGGTCTATATGGTTAATATATAATAGCTTGGGGAATTAAGTTGGATATGCATTGCATAAGTTGGGATGATGGCTAGGACTGCTTTAATGAGGGAAAGGGATCGTGTTTTCTACCCACTAAGTTTTTTTATTTAGGTGGTCTATAATGTATTGGTAGTCTTGGCTCTTCGGATGATGCTTTGTAATGGGTAAGCCTCGATCGATATTTACCTATTCTTTCTGATTGGCGGATATTCATCATAATAGATAATTCATTCCTCACATCAGAACTAACATTAGACAAAAAAATGATGGAGGATTTGTTGAAATTGATTTTTTGCCCCGACTAGTTTGATAGAGTATTAAAGATGTGGATTATCGAGGATGCATTCATGAGTAGAAGAACATATATAATTTACATAATATCTAAGGGGGACCACTTACTGAAACTTAAGAAGGGGGATGAATTGAAATTTTTTTGTAGACTTGTAATCGACTATCACTATGTACCAGTCGATTTACTTGGTGTACAAAATTAAATCTAACCAAATCGTAAATCAAGTCAAATCGAAACTAGTGGTTTGGTTTGACTTGGTTTGGTATTGGAAAAAGAAACCCGATTATATTTGGGTTGGTTTGGTTTGGTTTTAACTAAAAAAAAACAACCCGAGACCAAATCAACCCGACATTATATATGTAATTTTAAAATTTTATTTTATACATAATAATGTTTACTTTGAGATAATTTTAAAATATTTCTTATAATATTTCATAGTTTTTATCTTTTAATATATTATTTCAAGTTTAAAACTTAGAATTCGGAATGGTCCAATAAAGATTATAGTTCATAGATGTTAATAATTATAATAAAACTTAAATCAAAATCAAATTAATACTAATGCAAATAGAAAATCAATTCAACACTAAGAATGACCATAATATTGAATATTTGTTCTTTAGTTTTACATTGGTTTAGACAATTAAAATACATAATCTAATTTTAATTTTCCTTAAATATTTAGTAATGTAACTAATACTAACTTATTTTAGCATGATTTAATACTTTTAAATTATGATCATTTCCATTATGACTTTGCAATACTTATTTTATATGATGATTTCATTATTATTTTTTATTGAATATTTTTGTGCATCAGTACTCATCTCATATTTTGTGTTATTTTTTTAAGAAACACGTTAGATAATTGTATTTTGGTTGGACTAAAGAAATATTTAGAGCACAAGTTAATTATATGTTTGTATGCAAACTTTACCGAAAAAATTCGAGGTTTATTAGTTCGGTTTGATTTATAAATTAAAAAATTCGACACAATGGTTTGGTTTGGTATTTGTAAAACCCTAACCAACCCGAGGTTGAAAAACCCGAAAAAATCCGAATTTTATTAGTTTGGTTTGGTTTATAAATTTAAATTTTTTACACAAATGATTTGATTTGATATTTAAAAAACTCGAACCAACCCGGTCATGTACACCCCTACTTGCAGGTTAGTTTTAACAAAGCTATAATAAACAATTAATGAAATGAAAATAAAGATATAGATTTTTACCCTGTAAAGTTTTAGATTAAAATCTAATTTTTTGAAGAAACTCAGATTAGTTCAAAAATGTCTATATTTATCCTAACAAACTTTTAGAGTTGTGTGCGTGTTGCCGCGTTTGAAGAAGAATTTGTCCAAACTAGTCAAACTAATTATCACACACACCTAACAAATTTAAGTTTGTATAAACAAATATCTTAAAATTTATACTACTAGTCTTCTCATTCTATGTAGCCAAACCAGCAGCCAACAACTTGCAAACTACCAACTAAGAAAATTTAGGTTTGCACAAAGCTTCAATATGAAATCGTTTTTGTTATGAATTAAAACTATTCATAGTTACAAGGATAAATGTTAATATTAAATATTCAAGTTCAAGAAATTAGTAATTAAGATAAATCTAAATAAAATATGTTAAATTTAAAATGATATTTATTTATTATGTTTTTTTTATATGTCATAATCAAAAGAGTCTGTGCATTGTTATTGACTAAAATGTATATAATGCTTTGTTCTCTCCAATCCAATCCAATTAAGTTTGCTACCAATACCCCAACCCCTTAAAAAAAGTCGTTGCCTTAAGTGCAAAGAAAGGAATATAAAGTACAAAAATATTAAACATTTTTGTCAATTTACATACTTATTCTTTGTTTACAAGGCTTTAAAGTATTATTTTCTCCTAGCCATCATGTGGTATTTGGTACCTAAAGAATTCGATTAAATTAGATTTATATCGCATATGGCTTAATAAAAAGGGAACCATTTTTTATAATGGGTTCTTTCATTCTATCAACTCAACCTCGATATTGGTGATTAAAATTATATATATAAAAATTTGACAGAACTCAATAGCTTTAACTTAAGAATTTCATATTTATATTAAAAAAATCACTTGATATGTATAAATAGTCTATCAAAAATCTAAAAAATATTAGACTTAAAATCCTGACCATCTCTCTCAAATGTACCGTCAAAAACTGGGATATAAAATATATATTTGGATAGATATATATTCACGTGAACACTATACATTTTTTGCCTATTAAGAAACATTAATGGTTACAAAATTAAACCTTTGACGGATCGTTTGGTACGTGAGATGAAGTAATCAAGGATATCTCTTGAGTTGAGATATTTCATAAGATATTACTTTAACTTATCTTCTATATTAGATAAAACAATTCCGTGATTAATTAACACCTCATATTAAAAATGAGAAAAAATTAATCTTAAATAAAAAGAGATTATTATCTTTTTATCCCATTAAGCAAAGTACCAATATCCCATCCCAAAAGCTTATATATAGTATACTCAATAACATTGCTATATCCTCTCAACATTCCAAGACAACTTTATATTATTTAAATCTTCAATTTCTTCCTTCCCCTATTTTGTACAAACAATGGCTAGAGAACCAAGAATCATGAAGATCAAATTTGAGTCTCCAACATCAGAATTCTATGCTCAAGTTAGAGAAAAAAGTAGTGTAAGAGAATTGATGAAAATAATCAAAAAGGTATGGGGAGATGAATACATGAGACTTTATCACAAGTCTAAAGAAATGAAAAGTGATCAATTTTTATCTGTTTATAATATCAAAGATGGATCTATTGTCAAAGTTCAAGTTCTTGCAGAGCCTCCTGATCATCATCAGCATCAGCCACTAAATGATGTTTGCACAAACAACTTCAAGTTCATGGAGAACAACAAAAAGTTAAATAGGTTTTCAATTCTTGGCTTAATTCATTTTGTTTCTTGAGGTGTGTACATATATTAAGTCGAGGGTCTTTCAGAAACAGTTTCTATGTCTTTACAAGATATAGATAATGTTTGCGTATACATCAACTTTAGATCTCACTTGTGATATTACATACACTGAATATGTTATTATTGTTGTTGTAATAGTTTTATGAAATTTACTTGATTGTTACAAAATTGATGCTAACAATATAATGATTCCAAGACTGAAGGTTACTTCACTTGTTGTATGAGTAAATATTCCATTGAATTATGTATACTCTTTCTTGTTTGTCCTTACCATGTCTAAAAAGAATCATCTAATGGAATAAAAGACTAAGAAAAAGGTAAATTGTTTTCTATGAATTAAAAATGGAAGTAGGATAGACAAATTGAAACTGAATTAGAGGACTAAATAAATACTACCATATTATTTGAAACTGTTTTCAACTGCATATATGAGATTAAAATTGAGTTGATGAAATGGGATAATTACACAAATGATGGACTAAAAGTGAGTAGAGTAGTTAAAAGGACTTCCTTTTGCAACATAAGTGTCAAATATGAGGACTTAATTGAATCTTTTAAAAGTATATGGGGCCAATTTTAACTCCTTCAAAACCATACAAGGGCTAAAAATTCATTTCACCCATATTTCCCCAAGTCCTGAGGAACTCCAAATTACACTTTTCTCCCCGTCGGAAATCAGTCACTGTCGCCGGAAAACATGTATTTGGCTTCTTTTTGCCGGTGACTTATTTCCTCCGATAACCATTGAAATAAATGATTAATGGAGTTCATATGGTGTATTTGCTATGAAAAGGCAAAAACGATATGCTTCATTGTTCGAGTTTTTTCCGGCAGATGGTTAAGTTTGAAGTGAAATTTACAGTTTATTCGATGACAATGGTAACTGATGAATTGTGTAAAATGGGGGAGTTTCATAAGGCAAGAAAGTTCATGGATGGAAAATTTGTGAAACCAAATAATTGCACTTATAAAAAACTATTAAATACATATATAAAGAAACCAGATTATTTTATTGTGAAGGTAATTTTGAGGACAATGGAGAAGGAAGGATGGGATTTCGACCCGAAAAGTTATACACTTCTGATTAAACGTTATTCAACTTTTGGAGAATTTGGAGAAATGAAGAGATTATTTATGGAAATTGAAGAGAAGGGTGTAAAGCCAGATGTTCATTTATACACATCTATGATTAGTGGTTATTGTAAGTTAGGTAATGTTAGAAAGGCATATCAAGTGTTCGACGAAATGACTGAGAGAGGACTTGTTCCTGATGGTCACGCATATGGGGCTTTGATAAATGGGTTGTGCAAGGCTGGACTAATGCAAGAAGCTGAAGTTCTGGTTAACGAGATGCAAAGCAAGGGAATTTGGATTAATCGAGCTATATTTAATACGATGATGGATGGTTATTGTAAGCAGGGTAATGTGGATGAAGCGTTGAGGTTACAGAGAATTATGGAGGATGAAGGACATGAGCCTGATGCAAATGCTTACAATATAATTGCTACTGGCCTGCGTAAGCTAGATTTGCATGACGAGGCAAAGAGGTTGTTGCTCTCGATGGTGGATCGAGGTGTAGCTCCAAATGTATTGTCTTATACGTCTTTGATTGATATTTACTGCAAGCAGGGTTATTTTTTTGAAGCAAAAAGGATACTTAGTGAGATGGAAACTAAGGGAATTAAGCCTAGCACGGGAACGTACAACGCCCTGATAGATGGTTATTTCAAGCACGGAAATTATATTGAAGCAAAAAGGGCATTTATTGAGATGGAAACTAAAGGAGTTAAGCCTAACACGACAACATACACTGCGCTGATAGATGGTTATTGTAAGCAAGGAGATTTTGTTAAAGCTAAAAGGACACTTATTGAGATGGAAAGTACTGGAGTTAAGCCTAACACCAATACATACACTGCACTAATAGATGGTTATTGCCAGAAAGGTATGATGAATGAAGCTTATAAGCTAAGAATTGTCATGGAATCTAAGGACTTGATACCTAACGTCTATACATACACCTCACTTGTACACGGGGAATGCAAATCAGGAAATGTTGATGGTGCTCTGAAGTTTTTCAACGAGATGCCTACAAAGGGTTTAGTTCCGAATGTTGTGACTTACACAGCAGTGATTTCTGGCTTATCAAAAGAAGGCAGATCAGGTGAAGCCCTCCGATTATACAATCAGATGATAGAGGCAGGCGTAATACCCGATGCTGCTGCATGCTCTGCACTTAGTGTGAGAAATTCTTCTCTATAAACTTGTACATCATGAACTTCATTTGGATTAGATTTAGCCAGTCAGAAGTATATATAGCAGATTGTTTTTTATTAAACTGGAATTCACTAAGTTGAACCATTAGATATTGTACATGTCCTTGTGTATATGTTCTTGCTGTAATATCTTCTGCCATGTCTAGAGTTTGTATTCTAGTATGTACATGTGCATGTCAAAAGGATTAAAACTTAAAAGTAAGGACCATATCTTGTCCTTGTTGAAGTCTTCATGTGCAGTATATAGGTGTAGACCCCATACTTGTAAGTTGTAACTTGATATCAGTTGCATGTTGAAAATATGAAGGTCAAGAGCCGTTGCTTGTTGCATATAGAAGAAAAAATTATGCATGGTTAGTACTTCGGATATACTCGGGAGTGTTATCGAAGACAAAATGCTTAAGCTTTGGTAGGACTTGAGCCTTTAAACGCAAAGGACAATTAAAGCATGAACTTTAGTGGAAAGGGTGCAATGAAGGATAAACTAAAATAAGCTGAATGTGATTTAAGAATAATAATTATGAGTACAAATGAAAATTTTAGTAAGGATAAAAGAATTAAAATTTTACAATTAACTTATTGTTTAGCCTTAGGATAAAGCCCATTGGTGATAAGGTGTATGCTTTAGTACCTTTGTGGCTGCACTAAACTGTCAACTAAGTGAGGATGAAGCACTCAACCTGTTTTGCACCTCGCTTCTGAGTTTTTGATAACACTAATACTTCGTTTATACTATCTCCACAATCTTCTTTTCTGATTACTACCCTTTTGGAAATTGTAGTTTTTGGCAGGACAACTGGAGTTGCAAAGGTCCTCTAGCCAATGATTACCATGAAACAGAGAAGAGTACCGAGACTCTAGTAAGACATTTCATTACTAATGGAACTTGGGACAATGCAAAGATGCAGAACATCCTATGAGATAGCACAATTCAGCATATCAAGACCATTGGAATTGGCAAGTATGACAGACAAGGTCTTTTGGTACCTCACAGAAGATGGGAAATATTCCAACAGACCACAATATTGATCAGGTATGGAACTCCAACATTCCCTTTAAGATTTCATTTTTCGTTTGGAAATTCTGGCAGTGAAAACTTTCCTTTGACGAAGTCATTAGCAGATTTGGTATTCTGAAGGATACTCTATGCAACTGGTGCTCTCTTCCTAAAATGAAAATCAAATGCAACATGTTTTTCTTCATGGAGAGGCAGCTCAATATGTGTGGAAGCACTTTGGAGGGCCACTGGCAAGCAGAACTTACAACTGGTGGAATCAAAAATCAAATAACTCCATCGACAAGCTAGTTCTTCAAACTATACCAGGCCTTATCTGTTTGGAGATTTTGAAACAAAGGTCCAAGTGTAGTAATTATGGAGGCTTAAGGAATTTCAACAGATATATGATGATCCAACACATTGGCTGCAGCATTCAGAGTACAATTGCTAAAGCTTATCCAAAAGTTGGTTTGACATTACTTTGGATCACTCCTTGTGAAGCTGAAACCTTCCTCAAACCTTTCTATTGTATGCTGGAAGTTCCCTGAAAATGGCGTCCTTAAATTGAAAACTGACGGAAGCTACTGCCCAGCTAGTGGAAAATCTGGTATGGTGGGAGTTTTGAGGGATGATAGAGGCAATCTCATCTTGGTTTTCTCCTCAGCTTCGAGTTGTTGCAGCAGCACATAAGCAGAAGCTAAGGCTGCCAGTTATGGACTCTGAAAATTCTGAAGAACTTCACCAAAGAGACGGACTCTTTGATCCTATTTCCGATGATTGTGAACAACCAGCAATCCAACTACAAGCTGAACTTCATTATTGAGGAGATACAACAAAGAATGAAACAAGCTAATGTTAAAGCAACTCACTACTTTAGAGAGGCTAACGAAGTAGCGGATCATCTGGTAAAACTGGCTATGAATAGTCAAAAAAAAAATTCTTCCTCCTTTCAACATCTTCCAGCAAGGGCAAAAGGGGCCTTTCTATTTGTATAATTAAATGTTAATCTTATATATGTCGTGAATAAATATGCATATTCCAAATATTTCAATGTAAGAAAGAGATAATATTTTCGAGATAATATAATGTAAAATTCAATGAAATGCCTTCATGTTAAAGATAAAGTGTTTTTACTACACTTTTAATTAAATAAAATTAACGAGTTTTTGTGCCTACAACACCTTGTATAAGTTCCATTTGATGCTTATGTGTATAATAATAAAAAGAGGAGATATATTTAATGTAATTAATTTATTTATGTGATAGACTCTTATGAACACATACATACACTTTTCCAAAATATCAAAGGGTTTATTTCACAGGGTCATTTAATTTATTATCTTAAAAAAATCTTTTTTAAAAAAAAAATCATTTATCTTCAACAAAGAAAAAAGTGACTTTACGAGATAATAACGTATTAATTAAGTAACAATCAAATCAACTCTATTATGAATAGAAAGTGCTTATTAAGAATATTTTATCCGTTTATCATGTGTTCAAATTTTTAATTAAAATAAATTATAATTTAAATGTCTAAATAAAACAATGACAAATTTTAGTTGCACGAGGTGCTAAATTTGAAATTGAGTTGACGGAGAGGAATATTTGGACCAAACTAGTAGCAAAACGTCAAATATGAGGACTAAATGTAACTTCTTAAAAGTGTAGAAGGACAATTTGTATACCTTTTATGAGACCTCATTTGTAATTCAATCAAAATTCTTCACAGCCGTCTTCTCCAAGTTCTCTTAAAAGCTTCAAATTACAATTTTATTAACTCGCCCAGCTCGCCGGAAAACAGGGTATCTCCAGCTCGACGGAAAATAGGGTATGTCCAGTTGCGTTAATAGAGGTAACCTATATTTCTGAAGTTCAGAAATGAAAATTTCAAATTGCACTGTTCAAGTTTATAGGTATTGAATTATTCTTCACATGTCGACTCAAAAGTTTTACCAACCGATAATACAACGTTTTCCCGATAGACCCATTAAAGAAATTGCCAAATTAATCTCCCTCTTTCCCCCTTCCTCTTCTTCTTGCTCAAATTTCTTCACATTCAAGCAAAGTCCCAATCTTGAAACCCATTTAGCCGTGGTTGTAGACTTGTTAAAATCTAAGGAGTTTGCTGAAGCCGAGAATAAATTGAATGCTGTTGTTGTTACTGATGGTATGAGGAAACCAGTTTCAAAAATAGCTTCTTTGTTGAGTGAGAATCATGTTAAGCGTAAGGTTATGGGGAAGATGTTTAATATGTTATTTAGTGTTTATGTTAATAACATGAGGTTTAATGAAGCTCTACAAGTTTTTGATTATATGAAAAAAGGGTGCTTTAGAATTGATGATAGAGCTTGTATGGCTTACTTGCTTGCTATGAAAAGGCAAAGGCAATATGACTCGTTGTTCGAGTTTTTCCATAAGATGGTTGAGTTTAATGTGAAAATTACAGTTTATTCGATGACGGTGGTAGTTGACGGATTGTGTAAAATGGGGGAGGTTTGTGAGGCTAGAAAGCTCGTGGATGAAATGGCTAGTAAAGGGGTGAAGCCAAGTGATTACACGTATAACATATTGTTACAAGCATATATGAAGATACAAGATTTTGTGGCTGTAATGGAGGTTTTGAGGAAAATGGAGAAGGATGGTTTTGATCTCAATATGACTAGTTATACACTTCTGATTAAAGGATATTCAACTTTTGGCGATCTTGTAGAGGTTGAGAGGTTGTTTAAGGAAATAGAAGAGAAGGGTATAGAGCCAAATGTTCATTTATGCACCTCCATGATTAGTGGTTATAGTAAGTTAGGTAATGTTATGAAGGCATTTTCAATGTTTGTTGAAATGGTGGAGAGAGGCCTCATTCCTGATGGTCACACATATGGAGCTTTGATAAATGGCTTCTGCAAGGCTGGACTAATGCAAGGAGCTGAAGTTTTGCTAAATGAAATGCAAGGCAAGGGCATTAGCATAGACCAGGTCATATTTAATACGATGATGGATGGTTACTGTAAGCAAGGTAATGTGGATGAAGCACTAAGGCTACAGACAATTATGGAGGGTGAAGGACATCAGCCTGATGCAAATGCTTACAATATAATTACTACAGGCCTGCGTAAGCTAGAATTGTATGATGAAGCAAAAATGTTGTTGCTCTCAATGGTGGATCAAGGTGTAGCTCCAGATACAATTAGTTATACAACTTTGATCGATATTTATTGCAAGCAGGGAAATTTTGTGGAAGCAAAAAGGGCACTTATTGAGATGGAAACTAAGGGAATTAAGCCTAGCACGGGAACGTACACTACACTGGTAGATGATTATTGCAAGCTGGGAAAAATTGTTGACGCACAAAGGATACTTAGGGTGATGGAAACTGAAGGAGTTAAGCCTAACACAACAACATATACTGCATTGATAGATGGTTATTCCAAGCAAGGAGATTTTGTTAAAGCTAAAAGGATACTTATTGAGATGGAGAGTAACGGAGTTAAGCCTAACACCAATACATACACTGCACTGATAGATGGTTATTGCCAGAAAGGTATGATGAATGAAGCTTATAAGCTAAGAATTGTCATGGAATCTAAGGACTTGGTGGCTAACGTCTATACATACACCTCACTTGTACATGGGGAATGCAAATCAGGAAAGGTAGATGATGCTCTGAAGCTTTTCAATGAGATGCCTACAAAGGGTTTAGTTCCGAATGTTGTGACTTATACAGCAATGATTTCTGGCTTATCAAAAGAAGGCAGATCAGGTGAAGCCCTCCGATTATACAATCAGATGATAGAGGCAGGCGTAATACCCGATGCTGCTGTATACTCTACACTTAGTGTGAGAAATTCTTCTCTATAAACTTGTACATCGTGAACTTTATTTGGATTAGATTTAGCCAGTCAGAAGTATATATAGCAGATTGTTTTTTAATTAAACTGGAATTCACTGAGTTAAACCATTAGCCATTGTACGTGTGCTTTTGTATATTTTATTGTTGTAGAATGCTTCTATTATGTCTAGAGTTTGTATTCTAATATGTACATGTGCATGTCAAAAGGATTAAAAGTAAGGACCATATCTTGTGCTTGTTGAAAAGAGAAGTCTTCATGTGCAGTATATAGGTGTAGACCCCATACTTGTAAGTTGTAACTTGATATCAGTTGCATGTTGAAAATATGAAGGTTAAGAGCCATTGCTTGTTGGATATAGAAGAGAAAATTCTGCATAGTTAGTATTTTTGATATATTTGAGAGTGTTATCGAAGGGAAAAAACTTAAGCTTTGGTGGGACTTAGCCTTTAAACGCAAAGGACAGTGAAAGCATGGACTTTAGTTGGAAATGTGGAAATGAAGGATAAAGTAAAATGAAACGAATGTAATTTACGAATAATAATTGTAAGTACAAATAAAAATTATAGTAAGGATAAAAGAATTTAGAAATTTACGTGTAAGTCATTGTTTAGTGTCGTCTCTTTAGGATAAAGCCCATTGGTGATAAGGTGTATGCTTTAGTACCTTTGTGGCTGCACTGAAGTGCCAACTAAGTGAGGGTGAAGCACTCGAACTGTTTTGCACCTCGCTTCTGAGTCTTTGACAACACCAATACTTGGTCTATACTATCTCCACAATTTTCTTTTCTGATTACTACCCTTCTGGAAATTGTAGTTTTTGGCGGGACAACTGGAGTAGCAAAGGTCCTCTAGCCAATGATTACCATGAAACAGAGAAGAATACCGAGACTCTAGTAAGACATTTCATTACCAATGGAACTTGGGACAATGCAAAGATGCAGAACATCCTATGAGATAGCACAATTCAGCATATCAAGACCATTGGAATTGGCAAGTATGACACTCAAGACAAGGTCTTTTGGGACCTCACAGAAGATGGGAAATATTCCAACAGCCCACAATATTGATCAGGTATGGAACTCCAACATTCCTTTTAAGATTTCATTTTTCGTTTGGAAATTCTGGCAGTGAAAACTTTCCTTTGACGAAGTCATTAGCAGATTTGGTATTCTGAAGGATACTCTATGCAACTGGTGCTCTCTTCCTAAAATGAAAATCAAATGCAACATGTTTTTCTTCATGGAGAGGCAGCTCAATATGTGTGGAAGCACTTTGGAGGGCCACTGGCAATCAGAACTTACAACTGGTGGAATAAAAATTCAAATAACTCCATCGACAAGCTAGTTCTTCAAACTATACCAGGCCTTATCTGCTTGGAGATTTAGAAACAAAAGTCCGAGTGTAGTAATTATGGAGGCTTAAGGAATCTCAACAGATATATGATGATCCAACACATTGGGTGCAGCATTCAGAGTACAATTGCTAAAGCTTATCCAAAAGTTGGTTCGACATAACTTTGGATCACTCTTTGTGAAAAAATTGTGAAGCTGAAACCTTCCTCAAACCTTTCTATTGTATGCTGGAAGTTCCCTGAAAATGGCGTCCTTAAATTGAAAACTGACGGAAGCTACTGCCCAGCTAGTGGAAAATCTGGTATGAGGGGAGTTTTGAGGGATGATAGAGGCAATCTCATCTTCGCTTTCTCCTCACCTTCGAGTGGTAGCAGCATCACAGAAGCAGAAGCTAAGGCCGCCAGTTATGGACTAAGAGCCTCTGCATTTTGAAAAATCTGAAGAATTTCACCAAAGAGACAGACTCTTTGAACCTATTTCCTATGATTGTGAACAACCAGTAATCCAACTACATGCTGAATTTCATCATTGAGGAGATACAACAAAGAATGAAATAAGCTAATGTTAAAGCAACTCACTACTTTAGAGAGGCTAGCGATGTAGTGGATCACCTGGTAAAACTGGCTATGAACAGTCAAAAAAATTCTTCTTTTGCCTCCTTTCAACATCTTCCAGCAAGGGCAAAAGGGCCTTTCTATTTGGATAAAGGTCAAATGCCATCAATTAGATTGAAATATGAGACAAACTTTTTTGCTAGCTTAATATAGATTAGTGTCTTATTGCGGGGGTTAACTTGTAGATATTAGTCTCCTAACCCTCCTTTTGCAAAGGGTAAAGTGTTTTATCCTTGTGTTGTATTGTGAGGTAAGGCCAAGCTGTGGTATGAGGAAATCATGGATTAGTAACTTAATTAAATATAATGAATTGTATTTCTTGTATTTTTAGTTTTGGCCTTTTTTATTGTATCACCTAAACTTGAATGGATTTTGAAACATTGGAATGGTCAACTAAATCCGTATTCGCGCCGGGAAGTCCCACATTAGGATAAACTGCTTCCTAACAAAGGCGACTCGAACCCGAGACCTCTTGGTTAAGGATGAAAGAGTACTTACCACTCTAACACAATTCCAAAGATTTCAATGTTAGAAAGAGATAATACTTTTAAGATACTATAATGGTTAAAGAAAAATATTTCATGTAAAATTCAATTAAATGTCTTCCTATTAAAGATAAAGTGTTTTTACTAGACACTTTTAATTAAATAAAAATTAAGAAGTTTTTGTGCGTATTCTCAAGCGTTCATTATAATAAATAAGTTTACTATTTAAAATATATCACCTCCTTTAGTTACATACATTAGCCTTAATAAGCTATCATACCTTGTATATGTTCCAATTGATGCTTATGTGTATGATAAAAAGAGGTGATATATTTAATGAAATTAATTTATTTATGTGATAAACTCTCACATACATAAACTTTTCCAAAATATGAAGTGTTCGTTCCACATGGTCATTTAACTAATACTTATCTCAATTTTTTTTTAATTCCATTTATTTTCAACAAAAAAAAAGTGACTTTATGAGATAATAACTATTAATTGAATAACAATATGAGAAATCAACTCAATTATGAATAGAAAGTGCTTATTAAGAATACTTTATCCGTTTATTATGTGTTCAAATTTTTAATTAGAAGAAATTATAATTTAAATGTCTAAATAAAATTCAATGACAAATTTAAGTTCCACGAGGTGTAAAATTTGAAATTGAGTTGATGGAGATTGGAGAGGAATAATTGCACCAAATTAGTAGCAAAACGTCAAATATGAGGACTAAGTGTAACTTCTTAAAAGTATAGAGGGTCAATTTGTACACATTTATGAGGACTCATTTGTACTTCAATCAAAGTTCTTTACGCCGTCTTCTCCAACTTCTCTTAAAAAGCTTAACACTATAGTTTTATTAATTTGCTGAGCTCGCCGGGAACTCGCCGAAACTCGCCGGAAAACATGGCATCTGCACTTGTGTTAAGAGGTAACCTTTATTTCTAAAGTTCAGAAATGAAAATTTCAAATTGCAGTGCTCAAGTTTATAGGTATTGAGTTGTTCTTCACATGTCGACTCAAAAGTTTTACCAACGGGTAAAACAACGTTTTCCCAAGAGACCCATTAAAGAAATTGCCAAATTAATCTCCCTCTTTCCCCCTTCCCCTTCCCCTTCTTCTTGCTCAAATTTCTTCAATTTCAAGCAAAGTCCCAATCTTGAAACCCATTTAGCCTTGGTTGTGGACTTGTTAAAATCCAAGGAGTTTGCTGAAGCCGAGAATATATTGAATGCTGTTGTTGTTACTGATGGTTTGAGGAAACCAGTTTCAAAATTAGCTTCTTTGTTGAGTGAGAATCATGTAAAGCGTAAGGTTATGGGGAAGATGTTTAATATGTTATTTAGTGTTTATGTTAATAACATGAGGTTTAATGAAGCTCTACAAGTTTTTGATTATATGAAAAAAGGGTGCTTTAGAATTGATGATAGAGCTTGTATGGCTTACTTGCTTGCTATGAAAAGGCAAAGGCAATATGACTCGCTGTTCGAGTTTTTCCATAAGATGGTTGAGTTTAATGTGAAAATTACAGTTTATTCGATGACGGTGGTAGTTGACGGATTGTGTAAAATGGGGGAGGTTTGTGAGGCTAGAAAGCTCGTGGATGAAATGGCTAGTAAAGGGGTGAAACCAAGTGATTACACGTATAACATATTGTTACAAGCATATATGAAGATACAAGATTTTGTGGCTGTAATGGAGGTTTTGAGGAAAATGGAGAAGGATGGTTTTGATCTCAATATGACTAGTTATACACTTCTGATTAAAGGATATTCAACTTTTGGCGATCTTGTAGAGGTTGAGAGGTTGTTTAAGGAAATAGAAGAGAAGGGTATAGAGCCAAATGTTCATTTATGCACCTCCATGATTAGTGGTTATAGTAAGTTAGGTAATGTTATGAAGGCATTTTCAACGTTTGTTGAAATGGTGGAGAGAGGCCTCATTCCTGATGGTCACACATATGGAGCTTTGATAAATGGCTTCTGCAAGGCTGGACTAATGCAAGGAGCTGAAGTTTTGCTAAATGAGATGCAAGGCAAGCGCATTAGCATAGACCGGGTCATATTTAATACAATGATGGATGGTTACTGTAAGCAGGGTAATGTGGATGAAGCACTGAGGCTACAGACAATTATGGAGGGTGAAGGACATCAGCCTGATGCAAATGCTTACAATATAATTGCTACGGGCCTGCGTAAGCTAGAATTGTATGATGAAGCAAAAATGGTGTTGCTCTCAATGGTGGATCGAGGTGTAGCTCCAGATACAGTTAGTTATACAACTTTGATTGATATTTATTGCAAGCAGGGAAATTTTGTGGAAGCAAAAAGGGCACTTATTGAGATGGAAACTAAGGGACTTAAGCCTAACACGGCAACATACACTACACTGGTAGATGGTTATTGCAAGCTGGGAAAAATTGTTGACGCGAAAAGGATACTTAGGGTGATGGAAACTGAGGGAGTTAAGCCTAACACAACAACAAACAGTGCCTGTGCCCTGACAGACGGTTATTGCAAGCAGGGAGATTTCATTGAAGCAAAAACTGTATTTAGTGAGATTGGAACTAAGGGAGTTAAGCCTAACACAGTAACGTACACTGCCCTGATAGATGGTTATTGCAAGGTGCGAAATCCTGCTAAAGCTGAAAAGGTACTTATTGAGATGGAAACTAAGGGAGTTAAGCCTAACACGGTAACGTACACTGCACTGATAGATGGTTGTTGCAAGGTGGGAAATATTGCTAAAGCAATAAAGATACTTATTGAGATGGAAACTAAGGGAGTGAAGCCTAACACTGTAACGTACACTGCCCTGATAGATGGTTGTTGCAAGGTGGGAAATATTGCTAAAGCAATAAAGGTACTTCTTGAGATGGAAAATAAGGGAGTTAAGCCTAACGCAATTACTTACAATGCCCTGAAGATGGTTATTGTAAGAAAGGTACGATGAAAGAAGGTTTGAGATGGATACTAAGGGAGTTAAAGTAACACAATTACTTACAATGCCCTGCAGATGGTTATTGTAAGAAAGGTACGAAGGTTTAAGGATTGTCATGATGTCCCAGATGTCTATACATACACCTCTTATATTACATCGGGAATGCATATCAGGAAAAGCAGATGCTGCTTTGAAGCTTTTCATCGAGATTATTACACAGTTTAAATTGCTCCAGTAAGTCCAAAGTTCAGGCCATCTCTTTGAAGTTCTTGACTAATCAGGATATAGCGCATATACTAGATTATGTTGGCTACATTGCACTAGGATGATCCCTGTATCTATTGATACATCACTCCAAGGAATTATTACATGTCTGCAGAGTTTAGAAATCTGTTGTTTCATCTGTCAAATATTGAAGCACCAGATAACTATACTATTTGTATCTTTTTTCATATTGTTTGATTGATGTACATTGAGCAAATCTAAATCTATATCTCCTCTCAAAAATTTGTATTACAGATAAACTGAGTGACCATGAATGTTTATGACTTTGATAGGTATGCTCTCTTTTACACCTTTCTAGTACGTTACAGCTGTGACGTATTAAATTCTGAATATATTATGTCCTCTGATGCAGTCTACAGTACCTTCAAAGACATTTTCTGGCACTCATATAAGGACCATTTTAGCTGGATGTGCTCGATCATCAGTGGAGTACTGTGAAGTTCTCCTTCTGCATTCCTCACTTTCCTTACAGAGACTCTGGTCACCAACTTTCCTCTTTCTGAATTTGTGAAGACAATTGGTATCAGTCTGTTGATACACTTAACTTTTTCAGATAGAGTATAGAGAGAAGATTCAATTACAGTTGAGTGGAACGGCGAGTTGTAAGAGATTGTTGAAAGAGAAGTGTTGATGAAGATGCTGAGCTATGAAAACATCGACAAGGTGAAGACAATGTTGAAAGAACTGAAGAGGAAGTAGAGCATGACAATACTGCATTTATGCCACATTCTAATGATATGTTGCTTGGTTACTTTACCTTGAAAAGTTCAGTTCCTAAGGGAACAAAGTTCAAAATCAACAAGGGTTTGTAAAATGAAGGGAATGTATAACTAGGGTGCAGCCGCACTATTTTGTTTGGGAATGTATTAAACATTGTTGTATGTTTTGGAAATTCTTATGCTTTTATTTAGGAATATTATGTGATGTGAAATAATGACATTTGTTTTTTCTCGCTCTGAAATCAACAAAATAAAAAGAAAAATAGATGATAAAAATTAAAAATACACAAAACCAAACTTGATAATTGTTTTTTTCACCCTGAGAAAGCCTTGTATAAAAAAAGACATTTTTGAATCAATGGGTCAATGAAGAGGAGTTATCACTAATCACACACACCTTCATTCTTGATTAGAGTTTCAGGTTCTAGTTTCTATGGAACTTAGGGAACGTTTTATTCTCAATGTGGAACTTTCCGTGGAATTTATGAAGCCTTTTATCCTCAATATGAAACTTTCTGATGTGAATTTTAATTTTAGTCGGAATTCAATGTGAATAACAAACATCGGGTGGGAACCCAAAAACAAAAACACAACTTTAAAAAAGGGACTTAATGGATATTTCAAGAAGCATTTGGGCCAAATTTCGACTCTTTCAAAACTACAAAAATGCTAAATTCAGCTGACGCCGTCTTCCCCAGTTACTGAAGAAACAAACCTCGCCGGGAACTGGACTCCGTCACCGGAAAAACATGTCATCAGTGTCATCCTTCCGGTAATCTCTTCAAACCCATAAAACTTCCATTGTAAAAATCTCAACTTTATTCTCAAATGTCGACTCAAAAGTTTTACCAAACTGCAAAACAACTTTTTTCCAAAAAACCAAGTGAAGAAATTGCTAAATTGATCTCCAATACTCTGATAAATTTCAGTTCTACAAAGAAAATCCCCCCATCTCTAACTTCCTACCTTAATCCCCAAGTAATCCATCTTGTTTTTTCAAACCCATCTTTCTCTACACAATCTTGTTTAAGTTTCTTCAAATTTCTCCAAAAAAATCAATCTTTCGAAAGACCCAATCTTGAATCACATATTGCCTTGTTTTTGCGCTTGTTTAAAGCCAGGAAGTTTGCTGAAGCCAAAAGTATATTGTATACTGTTGCTTCGGATGATAGTTTAAGGAAACCAATTTCAGAAATAGCTTCTCTTTTGGGTGCGAATCGTGTAGAACACAAAGTTATGGGGAAGATGTTTGACATGTTGTTTAGGGTTTATGTTGATAGTATGAGGTTTAAGGAAGCTCTTGAGGTTTTTGAGTATATGAAGAATGGTGGGTTTGAAATAGATGATAGATCTTGTATGGTTTACTTACTTGCTATGAAAAGGCGAAAACAGTATGACTCGCTGGTTGAGTTTTTCGAGATGATGGTTGAATTTGATGTGAGAATTACGGTGTATTCTATGACGATGGTAATCGACGGGTTGTGTAAAGTAGGAGAGGTTAGCAAGGCAAGAAAACTCATGGATGAAATGGTTAGTAAAGGGGTGAAACCAAATGTGTACACTTACAACACATTATTAGATGCTTGTATGAAGAAGCCAGATTTTGTGGCTCTGAAGGAGATTTTGATGGCTATGGAGAAAGAGGGGTTGGATCTTGATGTGACGAGTTATACTCTTCTGATTGACGGGTATTGTAATATTGGCAATCTTAAAGAGGTTGAGAGGTTGTTTAGGGAAATAGAAGGGAAAGGCATAGAGCCAGATGTTCATTTATACACCTCTATGATTAGTGGTTGTAGTAAGTTAGGTAACGTCAAAAAAGCGTTTTCATTGTTTGATGAAATGGTGGAGATGGGTCTTGTTCCGAATGCTCACACATATGGAGCTTTGATAAATTGCTTGTGCAAGGCTGGACAGATGCAAGCTGCTGAAGTTTTACTTAATGAGATGCAAAGTAAGGGGATTGATATAGGTCCAGTTATATTTAATACAATGATGGATGGTTACTGTAAGCAAGGTAATATAGATGAAGCATGGAGGCTGCAAAAAATTATGGAGGGCAAAGGGTATGAATCTGATGTATATGTTTATAACATAATTGCTACTGGATTGTGTAAGTTAGATCGGTGCGAGGAAGCAAAGACGTGGTTGTTCTCAATGGTGGATCGAGGTGTAGCTCCAAACGAAGTTGCTCATACAACTTTGATCAGTATTTATTCTAAGGAAGGAAATTTTGTTGAAGCAAAAAGGACACTTCGTGAGATGGAAGCAAAGGGAGTTAAGCCTAATACGGCAACGTACAATACCCTGATAGATGGTTATTGCAAGAAGGGTATGATGAAGGAAGCATATAAGCTAAAGAATGTTATGGAATGTAAAGGCCTGAAACCTGATCTCTATACATACACCTCACTTGTACACGGGGAATGCATATCAGGAAAGGTAGATGATGCTCTGAAACTTTTCAACGAGATGCCTCGAGAAGGTTTAGTTCCAAATGTGGTGACTTACACAGCAATGATTTCTGGCTTATCGAAAGAGGGCAGATCAGATGAAGCCTTCAGATTATATGATGAGATGATAGAGGCAGGACTTACACCTGATGCTAGCGCATATTCTGCTCTCGTGGGCAGTCTTCATGGTTGACGTTTATTTAGTATGTGAAGTTGTTCTAGGAACTTGTAATCGTAAACATCAAAAGTAAATCAAATTTAGCTAATTGGAGATATAACAGATTGTTCAATATATCCTCCAGATGTTTTATATAAAAGGAATATATTGCAGGACACTCTCAGAGATTCAATGTGCCTGGCTTGTTGCTTGTCATTGCAGATCTTATGTTGTCCTTAGACATGGTCCGACATTATCTGTTATACATTTACAAAAGATTCAAGAAAGAGCAAAGGCACTGCTCAGATAGTCAGATCTAAGCTGCTTGAATTCCTCTTATGATTTTAGCACATTAATCTACAGGAGGATGATAGGGCTATGATATCTGTAAGTATCTGGAGGACTTTATGGTCTTAAAAGATAAGTTTTGTTTTGACGCAGTCTTGATGAGAAAACCACTGCTTAGTGTATTATCTCAAACTTTGGAGGCTCTTGGTTCAAAATATATTTTGCTAGCTCACACATTTTTTCTCTAAGCTATGTTACTTTCTTTGTTGTCCAGTACAATATTCTCTTGAGAATGGAAGAACCAGAAGAAAAAAGTGGTGGATGATGGCAACTTTGTAGGTAACGTCGCATTTTTTTGACCGAGTGGCCTAGCTCTAATCTTAATCTATACCGCGTGTAAGCTTTTAGCAAAAGCATGATGTGGTTTAGAAGTTGGATCATTCTTGTGCAACAGTCATGTGATATTAGTGTCAGTTATTCTCACAAGGAAGAAGAAAAAGAAACACATCTCTGTGTTTCTTGTACTAGATGATGGAAAAGACTTCTCAGATATGCAGTGTGTTTTAATACTGAGGTGAAAGAATAGATTATAGATGTCTTGTGGCAACTGGCAACTCTCATCATTGTGGCTGATTGGCTTCTGAGGCTCAATATCTATGCAGCACCCAGTCCAATTGTTAATAGGTTAGTATGACGATGGTCTTTGTTCCTTGACTTCGAGACCCAAGCACACTTGTCAAAGTTGCCAACACTCTCTGCTGATTCAGAGAATTGGGTTCCAAGTAATTTATCAGGCAAGCAATAAACTGGCCATATATGTGACTTTCTCATACTTGTTTTCGATAGTCTGCCTTCTGAAGCTGTCTGTAACTTTCAAAAGAAACGAAGCATGAGGTTTTGTTTGCCAGAGACTTGTTTGGTTAAGATCTTCTTATAATCTTTTGGAAAAAACATTTAAGTGGAGTTCATCTCACAGAACATTTGCAACCCTTAAGAAAACTGCAACTCTCTATGCACTTATTCTTTTTGCACAAAAAATTTCTTCAAGAATAGTCCAAATGCCTAGTAGCTCCAACTTTTTGCATCATCATGGGAGTAATCTTATAATTATATTAGCTATGAGATATCTCCATTACCATTTGAAATGACTATTTTATACCTATTAAATCTCTGGCTATTTGCCCGCCCTAAGCTCTTCAGGTTGTGTAGTTTGATAAAGAACTCATGATATGCTTGTGTCACTTTACAGTTTGCTTCAATCTGTATGCCAATATTCTAATATATTTTGCAATATGAGATGTTCTTTTCTTGAATATACTTCTAACTCTTTTCACTCTGTTACTTCCCTTTCCCATTTGTACCTTGTTACTATTTTGCTTTCATAGTGAGGTGAGAAAAGAATGTTGCCTTTTGGACTTTCTGCTGTTTGTCTGAGTATCTTTTAGCTCTCTTTGCAGTTTTTTTATCCATGAGATGAAATGTAGACAATATGAACAGGGGGAGGGACAAGACGGCACAGGTTCAGTAATGAGAAGGAGAAGGAGGATTTAAATCCATTGGAGCAGGGAAGTTTATTTATTCCACTTTGAAGGAGTATTTCCTGGTAATGATTTGGTGAGTTTTCTGGTAGTGGATTCCCTTTTTGGCATTGCTAATGTGGATGCTTTGTGCACTGGACTTCCCATGGATTTTGTCTTCATACCTAACTAAGAAACTCCAACTTGCTTGGGATTGAGCATAGTTTTTTTTTTTTTGTTGGTCAACTAAGAAACTCATATGGCGAACGTTCCCTTGTTTGGACCTATAACAGCTTCATTTGTAGCTGTGTAGCAGATAACAGGTTATTACTTTATTGAATAAAAATTTAGAATCCCAGAGGTGAAAAGAGATTGACTTAAACGAAGCAACATGGACAATACAAATTTGTATAATCAATATTGACTTGTTTGGAATTGAAACGTAATTATTATGTATAATCAGAAAAATGTGACATTGATGCTTTTGATAATCCAGATTGATAAAACACAGTATAATTATCACATCCTCCTGAAAATTTTAGCTCATCTGCTGATAACGGTTGACATTGCAAAAAATAGTAGCATATAGCACTACCAATATTTTGGTGGATTATCATTCATTATCTTACATTACATTATTGTCAGCTGTACCAAGATATTCTCGATTGTGACCAATGCAGTTGCAACTAAATTAGCCTCTTGTCCCACAATTCCATGAGTAATCACTTATGATTGTCCTGTAACCTATGCAGCCATTGTATACAAGCAACTTGAAAACCTTTAACCAGATATCTCGGGTTCGAGCCCTATGAATGGTGTATAGAAAGGAATTTGCTTCATTTCCCCAGCTGTTTTTTGTCCCTTCATAAGCAAGCTAGCAGCTGCATTATAACAGTACATAATATATTATTCTCAACTCACCTTAGATTGCACCTTTTCACCGAACTTCTTATTTCATCCCAATACCCCACAAACTTTTTACCCTCAACCTCTTATCACATCTTTTTATGTTTTCTTAATTATTTTAGAGAAAGAAATCCATCCCCAGCATGCTATATAACTGGTGCAGATTCTCCTTTTCCCTCCATCAGACAACTTCAAATTAAGCTTAAATCAAGAAACAAAAAAATGACTTACAACTTAGTGTCATCTTTACCTTTGTTGTTCTTCTTCTTGCTCTAATTCACTTGCAATTTGGCTCAAGCACCTGTTATGCTTCCATTGCCACCAGCTATTTCTTCTCCTCCGGCCCCAGTATTACCCACAATTGTAGCCTCTGCTCCGGCTCCAGGACCACCTGGTCCGCCAAATTAAATGTGGTAAAAATCATTGGGAAAGCTGGATCATATTCGACGTTCATCAAGTTGTTACAAATCACTCAAGAAGTTGGCGAAATCACCTCATTACTAAATAACTCCAACAGCATAACCATGTTTATTCCATCGGATGGTGCTTTCTTGAACCTGAAAACTGGCACCCTCAACTCTTTCAGTGATCAGCGGAAAGCTGAATTGGTTAAATTCCATATCCTCCCTTCATATTTCTCCCTGTCACAGTTCCAAACAGCTAGCAACCCTTTAAACACACAAGCCGGTGGAACCACTGATCGTGAATTCCCCATCAATATAACCACAAATGGGACAGCAGTGAACATAACAACTGGGATTGTGAATGCAAGTGTGTCCAGCACAATTTACACTGACAATCAATTAGCTATTTACCAAGTGGATAAAGTACTGCTTCCTTTGCAATTCTTTGTCCCACCGTTACCACCAGCACGGCAGCACCTGCTCCAGCGCCATCGAAGCCAAAAAAGGACGAACCTTCCTCGGACTGTTCCTCTGTTAATGTGTGCCACTTCTCTTCTTCCCCACATGTTCTGGGGAATGCTCTATCCTGGCTTCTTAGAGGTGGAAATAAACTGTCTACTTGTTGTCAAGTTATCAAAGAGCACACGCACTATCACCCTTTAGGGCTATTATTGAAGATTGTAAAAATTTGCTGGAAACCACGAAGGCTACTATTTATATACATCTGGTCAAAAGAGAACAGACTGCCGGATTTCTGGCTAATGAAGGTCACAGACATAAAAAGGGTTTGACCACATGGAAAGCTCTGCTCAAGAAAATGGAGTTTTTTCTCTAGGTCGATTCAAGTCATGTTGCTTATGAACGATTAAAAATAAGTTGTCTTTTCCCATGTAAGGAAAAACAAATAAACTTATTTTGCAAGTCTTGTGATCTTGAACTAGGGGTGAAACAATCTCAGACACACATAAAAAATTTTGCTCTCCTATCAAGAAAATCTCATCACTTTTGCACTATTAAATGTATTAATATACCTATGTTGTGATTCCATATATGCAACTTGAAATATACCACCAATGAGTCTGGTGGGATGGATGTTATCTTTTACCTTTAACTAGAGATCTCAAGTTCGAGCTCTGTAAATGGAGATACTCTTGGAAGGAAGAGATTCTCTCTTCCACGCAATACGAAATGGATTAGTAGAGTGAATAGGCCCCTAAACGCATAAAGCCAAAAAAAAAAGAACTTGAAATATTTTTACCTAACTACTTTACCCATCTCAAATCACACAAGATAAACTGAATGGCCGATTCACTGTCCGGCCTAGTATGAGGATGGAAAACTAGAACATTTTATCCATAGGTGGATATAAAATCGTGAATACAATAATTTCTGATTGACCATGTTCCCAGGAAAAAAAAGATATTTTGGAGGAAGGACGAACATGATTGACGTGGCTATACATATAAATCGGATCTATATAATGGCATCTACAAAGGAATTAGTTCATTTACCCTGCTGTTTTTCCCTTCATAAGCAAGCTAGCAGCTGCATTATAACAGTACATAACATATTATTCTAAACTCACCTGAAATTGCACCTTTTCACCTAACTATTTCTTTCATCCCAATACTCCACATCCTTTTATCCCCAAAACTATTATCATATCTTTTTTTTTCTTAATTGTTTTAGAGCAAGACATCCACCCCAGCTTACTATATAACTGTCGCACATACTCCTTCTTCCCTCCATAGTCAGACAACTCCAAATTAAGCTAAATCAAGAGAGAAAATGACTTACAACTTAGTGGCACCTTTTCTTTTACTGTTCTTCTTCTTACTCCAATTCACTTGCAATTTGGCTCAAGCACCTTCTATGGTTCCAATGCAACCAACTCAATCTTCTGCTCCAGCTTCACTGCCACCAACTATTTCTTCTCCTCCAGCACCAATATTGCCCCCAATTATAGCCTCTGCTCCGGTTCCAGGACCACCTGGTCCGCCAAACGTGATAAAAATCCTTGGGAAAGCAGGACAATATTCGACGTTCATCAAGTTGTTGCAAATCACTCAAGAAGTTGGTGAAATCACCTCATTACTAAACAACTCCAACAGCATAACCATGTTTGTTCCATTGGATGGTGCTTTCTTGAACCTGAAAACTGGCACCCTTAACTCTTTCAGTGATCAGCGGAAAGCTGAATTGGTTAAATTCCATATCCTCCCATCATATTTCTCCCTGTCACAGTTCCAAACAGCTAGCAACCCTTTAAACACACAAGCCGGTGGAACCACTAATCGTGAATTCCCTATCAATATAACCACAAATGGGACAGCAGTGAACATAACAACTGGGATTGTGAATGCAAGTGTGTCCAGCACAATTTACACTGATAATCAATTAGCTATTTACCAAGTGGATAAAGTGCTCCTCCCTTTGCAGTTTTTTGTCCCACCATTACCACCAGCACCTGCTCCAGCACCATCAAAGCCAAAAAAGGATGCTTCCTCGTCGGATTCTTCCTCTGTTAATGTTGTTCCATCTGGTGCCACTTCTCTTCTTCCCCACATGCTTGAGGGAATGGTCTATCCCGGCTGCTTTTTTTTCTCCTCTGTTTGCTTTGTGTATATGAGTTAAGAAGTCGCATGCATGTGTGCATGATTGGGGTGTAATGTTATGTACATTTAAGTGTTATTTAATAAGATGTTAATTTTCAGTGTGTACTCAAGCACATATAGCATCACATCCTAAGTTAGCCAACTTCCCAATACAAGCATTGCTCTATTTTCAAAATGCCAGCAAGGACAAAACTTAAAACATGGAAAAGAAAGACACAAGAAGCAAGGCCTGACTACAGTCCCTTTTTTTTAGTTTATCCATCTAATATCTGAAATCTATTGGCCTGAACAATCTGGATTTGCGGCTGTATAGGGCCCAATAAAGGAACTACTTTCTCCATTCCTAGAAGACTGGACTCAAGACTCTGGTTACGGGTGGAGTGATCCTATCCATTTTTACCACTCACCTTGGGGATCCTTAATTAAACTATAAAATGCCATGAACCTATTTGTTTCACCCAATACCAGCACACCGAAGGTGCTCATCACGGCAGGAGGAAGTCACTCAAAACATAGCTACTATGCAAGAAGCCAACAAGAGCACATTTGTTGTTTAATAGTTGTGACTCTATCCTGCAGCCAACTGATTCTTGATTCAAATCTCACCATTGGTTTTATCCTCTTCTTCCTTCTCCTTCCCTCTCCTCACGGGAGCAAAATGGATCTTTCACAAACATGAGGGAAAAGGTGATAAGGCCTCTGTTGGGATGTAAAAACTGAACTTGGATATCTTTAGAACAGAGCCAAGCACCACTGTATGAAGACTTCTCAGCCTTTTCCCATATGACATAACTGGGAACATTGACATAGATAAAGGAGAGAAGTTTAGGCGAACTGCTTGCTTCAGGCACAAAGTTATATATCTTGCACCATTTCCTCAAATACTCCTTTAAAAATATGACCTGTCCAAGAAATTGACTCATTCTTCACAAGCAGACATCAAATATACTAATTTACGAAGGAAAACTGGAGAAATGGTTAACATACCAAAATTGTTATTGCAGAACTGGAGAAAGCTAACATCTTCTAACTTCAGGTAACTCCTCAAGAACAGCTGTCCACATGTGCAGTCAATAGACCCATTTTCCACTGCTAAGAGGATAGCTTTTGGATGGTGTTGGGCTGTTGGCTATTGGCCGATAGTAGATTTCTTATTAAAATTCAGTCATGAAATTTGAAAAGAAAAGAGAAATTTATATTGGAGATCCCAGACAAGCCAAACACACCATATAGTAGGTAATAAAAAAAGGAACTCAAAGTATTCAACCAAAGCATTGCATAGTTTTAATTATAGAAGGGTTAAACAAAGTGGATCAAACTTACAGCATTTTGTGATCTAATGGTCAGAATATGCACTTTGTCCAACCACTGGAAAATTTAAGAGCTTAACTGTTGGATTATCTAATCTAGGAAGTGAAAGACAAAAGGAAAAAACAACTTAAAAACAAGATCGAAAAATGAGAGGATTACAGTGAAAACAGAAAGATCTATATACAAGAATGTAGTCGCAACTGTTCCTATATTTACTGTTCAGAACCTTCGCTGACTTAGATCTCCAGAAGTCGCTCAACTGGCTGCCGACATATAGGACACCTATTTGTCTGGATCCTCAAGACTTTTGCACAACCACTGCACATGCACTGCATCAAGGAAAATACTCAATATTTGTGGCACATAATAGTATTGCACCAATAAATAAGACAAACAAAAAACAGTTGTGTCATGTATGGCCTCTTCAATCAATAAATGCATATAAATCAACACAGAAGTTGATGCATTGGTTTATCAAGCACAATGAAACTGATGCATATCATATTTAATGCTAGATACACGATATTGTGTTGACATTTTGAACCATGGCTAGTCTACTAGCTAAAGAAAGGAAATAAGGTGGGGTTTCAGGTCAGGGAAGAATTACTCAAGTTGTATTAGTGAAAACTGTTGCAACAGCAGCTGAATAAACAGTAAGATAGATCATTAAAACAAAGCATTCAAGATAGTTGCACATTTATTCAGACCAGCACCTCAGTTGCAAGGGTTGCGAAAGGTTAAAGCCATACCATGTGTCGACATGGAAGTACAGTTGTGTCCCGAGGTTCAGAAAGGCATATCACACATTCTTTCCCAGGATCATTTCCATCAAAGTCATTATCAATTGAATCACCAATCCCATAAATCTCTTGTAATTCATATCTCATGCCATTCACCCAAAGTATTTGCTTCACCACCCTAACATGGTATTCACCTTTATCCTTTTCAAAAACTGCTAGAGTAAGCTGGGAATTTGTGGACCCAGATGCTGCATTCTCATCCTCTGATACACTTTCCCTAACTGGGATTGCCTCTACTTTCACCGCTAATGGATATACATCTGCATCAGCATCTTTGGAGGATTCTGCTTCATCAAACATCGAAAGATCAATGCCAGTTCCTGAGGGTTGCCTAAACTTCTGAGATAAACCTTGTTGAAATTCAACAGTTATTGGTGGAAGTAAGCTTTCTTTCATAGGTGTCAACAAACAATCTTCACCTTCTTTTCCAAAGAAAATGACAGTCAAGCTGCAATAGATTAAAGAAAAAACCAATTTAACATTTTAAAAATAAAAAGAATTGCAAGTGATACTTGAAGATCCATACGAATGACTAAAACTCATTAATGAGTAAGATTTCCAAACAATGAAAAAAGACAAAGCACTGATTGAATTTCTAAGCAAGTGTTTGCGAGCATATCTGAAACAGTTCCTAGGCAGAAGACAAATAAGCAATGAAGTACCTTTGAGAAGTAATAAGTACTACTAAACTAAAGTTTTTTGAAAGATAAAAAGTCTACCGAAACATAAACCTCTTAATAGTTAGTATCTCAAGGAAATGAAGTGCACCTTTTTTCTCTCTTCCTTACCACAGTGAGCATAGCTATAAGAGGGTCTATGCTTCTACACAAGAAGCAGGGTACTCTTATGAAGAATTATTATCAATTACTCGTTTAGCATCATGAAGGAAAGCAAAGCTTCTTACAAGATATAGAGCACCATCCTAAACTGGTTTCCAGCTCAACCTCTGACCAACTATGTTAAATAGGATATCACCTCAAAAAATCAACCTGAGTAATTCTGAACTCCCACTTAAGCCACAAGCTTATTCACATGCCAAAAAGAAAAAGGCTTATTCACATGCAGAATGCCATGAGGACATACTATAATTGCAAAGTTTAGATACCAGGATCCTTAATGGTCTTGGATTGTATTTTCTACAAGGTAAGTAACTTTACAAAGAAAACTCATGCAGAAAAATCACACTGCTCTCCAAATAGACTAAATTACCCACTTGTCCAGGGATTTGAGATTATATGACTTGCAGCAAAAAAAACATCTCATTATTTCAAGAGCATATAGGGCTGCTGATTAAAGATTTTGAATGATGAAATGCAGGAATATCAACAACTCACAGATAAATTTGTTAGAATGATAACTAGCAGGAACTACTAAGTAGCAACACGACGCAATGTGTAAGGGAATCCCAGAAAATGAACTATGATCAAATCATATCTATGTCAAGAAAACTAAAGTTCGTAAGCCATACAATCTAAAGGGAAAATCAGCAAATGAATTGTGTTAACCAAAATCATATACTTATATGTCAAAAAAGTTCAAAACTTTAACACACATATACTGATTAAAATGACACATACAAGACAAACTACCGGATTACACTACATTCCCACATAGAGAGTATACAACAAAATCATGTATGAATCGTTAAACTTATACGAAACATGGAGTATATTATATGACTATGAACCTACTATTTTCATTCTGCAGTTCTAAATCCAGTTTCATTCTAATACTCCACAAAGTTGACATTAAAGACGACTTATGAAATAACATACCCTGATCCACATAGTGAAAGAAAACAATATGGGGTCGCATTTTATACCGTCAACCAAACACAGTACAAATGACCCTTGAAAAGCACAAATTCTTACTCCAACCCCACAAAAAAAGTACCTTCCAGAAATGGTTGCGTCGAAAGTGAAAGCAACAAGGTACTTCCCGGGATTCTTCTCATCAGGCTCAATCCTCAAAGTTTCCTTCTTCAGGTTAACATCATTACGTATTGTCACTGCTTTTTCATGCTCCACGTATGGTACTGGCATTGGGGGTGGCCGCGGCGGCGGTGGCCTCGTATACCCCGGGTACTGATAATACGATGGCCCATGTGGGAATCGAGAAAGATACGGTGTTGCCGCAAACACATACCCGTTCGCACGTATCTCCGGATGAGGTGGCGGCGGTGGTGGTGGGTGGCTCCTCCGGCTGTTGCTTCGTCGCCGGCCGTTCACACCCCTGCTTCCAGCATTTCCCATCTCAAATTTTGAAAGTAAAAACTCTAATTTGGATTACAGAAGCTTAATTTTACCTCTGATCACACCATGAAAGAGACAGATTTTTACAGTATTAGACACCCTTTGCTTCCTTTGTTTGCTGAACAGAGAAGAAATCAACAGAAACTCAAAGGGAATTTACTGAATTAGTGAAAACTATGGGTAAAAAGGACATGGTATTCTTTTGAGAAGACAGCAAGGAAGATGAAATTGAGAATGAATGATAGTTCATTGTACAGCTACAGAAATAGTAACAATATGGAGTTGGAAAAGATAAGTTAAAAAGTTTTGAGTAAAATTTTTTCTATAAAAGTCAAGTATATCCGATGAGTTGGAAATAAGTTATTTCGCAATTAATTATACAAAATAAGTTACTCTTTTTGTTCTTAATTACTTGTTTATTTTTGAATTGACACATTTATTAATAAAACAAGAGCAACTTTCATATATAGCAAACACAAAATTCATATTTGTATGTTAAAGCAAAGTTTGCATAATTGCGCTTCATAGCAAACAAATATATGTATAATTCGCTATACATATACAAAAAAAAAAAACAATTGTATAATTCGCTATACATATACAAAGAAGGCAGTTGTATAATTCGCTATACATATACAAAAGAAAGCAGTTGTATACAAAAGATCAATTGTATAATTTGTGTATGTATAAAACGAGAAAGAGAGAAAGGCAAAAGAAAACTAGGCAGGAAAATATTTGTATTGTATAATTATAAGTGTATAGGACGAAGATATGTGTATTTGCATGTGTATATACAATTTTTTCTCGCTTTATACAAACAGAAGCGCAATTTATACATTTCGTTTCTGTTTGTATAAGCGAGAGAGGCAAGGGTGGCGAGCGAGATTTGGGAGAGTGGCGAGCGAGATCTGGGAGAGGGGAGAGAGGGGAACGAAAATATATGTATATATACAATTTCCTCTCGCTTTATACAAACACAAACACATTTTATACATTTGTGTTTGTATAAAAGCGAGAGAGGCGAGCGAGACTGCCACCAAACGAGAGTGGTGAGCAAGATTCCACCAGGGAGAGTGGCTAAAATAGCAATAGTTTGCTATAGGGTACAATTAAATCAAAGTATATTTATAGCATTTAATTTGAATTAATAGTTTGTTATTATATACAACTTTCCCATAAAACAATGATGGACATAGTGAGTTTACCATTTCACTATCACGACTCAAAACGAGTCATGAGTGGCACCCACACTTAACCTCCTAAGTGGACGAACTAACGAATTCAACCCCAATTTATATTTATTGTTCAACTTACAAAATACTGATCATAATGCGAAAGCTCAAATCTTATTAATGTAAGAAACACAAATCTACTAATTAAAGTCTATTAAATATCGTATCTCAAAATCTCAGGACATCTAATTTTCAAATATTAAGTCTAAAAGGAGGAAAGACTCAAAATAGTCCCTCATCTTTGGGTTAAGGCTCAAAGTCATCCTTGAGTTTTCACATGGAGCACTAATAGTCCCTCATGTTTGCAATATTGGTGCACTTTTGGTCCTCCTCAAAAATTTTGCCTATTTTTTTCATTAATTTTGTCCACAATTTTATGTAAGGAATGTCCAATTGTCTTTTTATATATTTAGTAGAAATAATAACTCTATGTGAAAGAAGGTGATAAGAAGAACACATTGTTCTGTTCAGTAGAAATATTACTGCAGCTAAACTAAGAACATCTTAACATATGACGTTGGAAGAAAAGAAAAAAAATTGTACTATTGCACGTGAAATTATCATGATAAACCTTTCGACTTTACCTGCAATACAATTTCTACTAAACAAAACAAGATGTTTTTCTTCTCACATTCTCTCATATGGAGTTATTATTTCTATTAAATATATAAAATGACAATTGAACATATCATACATAAGTTATGGATAAAATCAATGTTAAAAAATAGGCAAAATTTTGGAGGAGGACCAGAAGTGTACCAATATTGCAAACATGAGGGACTGTTAGTGCTCCATATGAAAACTCAAGGATGACTTTAAGCCTTAACCCAAAGATGAGAGACTATTTTGAGTCTTTCTTCAGTCTAAAGTATCAAAGACACCCAAATAAATAAATAAAGTAATTTGTGTCCAAAAATTAAGGACATATGTCATGACCAAGAGAATCCAACACGAGCTAGAATGAATAGCTTACCCTGAAACCTGATGTGTTGGAGACTAGCTAGAGCTGAGGACTAGTCGAAGTCACTGGTACACTCGCTACACTCCACCAAAGGAAAACGAAGAAAAATACAAGTAGGGGTCAATACAAGGCAACATGTACTGAGTAGATATAATCGGGCGACCCAAAATAGAAATTAAAATGCAATAAGTAATACTTGGTATAAAATCAACTATATCACTTAGCAGGTGGCAAGCAACAAACAACATGGACAAATGACAACAACACCAAAGCAAGTACGTAAGCAGTCACAATATCAAGAACACACATGACGACTCATGCCTCCACACCATGCTCTTTTGGGAAATTCGATATATTGAAATAAAGTAATAATTCTTATACAAGCAACCCTAAAGACTATACAGTACTCCTTATCCCACCGATTACCATGCAACATCTCAATTGTGGCATAGTATGTTTACCATTTTACTCCTACTAATTATGAAGTGAATGAACTAAAAACTTAAGATTTTCAAAAAGTTCTACCATTTTCAAAATAATTAATGAGAGTATAATAGATAAAAAAAATTGTCCTTTCTTGATTTGTCAAAATGGACAAGTGAACAAGTAATTAGGGATAAAGTGAGTACTTCATTATGTATATAGATAGCTTATTTTATTACTATTATAAAAATTATGAGTGCAAGCACTATTTAATATCTCCAATTCTAATCAAACATAAAATAAAATAATTTTACATTTTATCTTTAAATTATTATATATTATACCTCACGTTAAACTATAAGGAAATATATTAACTGTTATCAACAACAAAAAACATGTCATAAATCTAGCTTCATGCACCCACACCCAACTACCAGAAGTGCACGCATGCATGACACAAAACTCAAGTTGGTTCATACTCCTCCATTTTATTTTATTTGATCGCGCTATATCAAAAATAAATATTTTATTTTACTTGTTTATTTAGTAAATCAAAAGAGTTTATTAAAAAAAACTTATATTATTTTTAATATTAAAAAACTATACAAAATAGTAATGATCAAATTTAGAATTTCAAAATACCATTAATAAGGTTAGTTATATTCAGTAAATACTTATTTAATTAAAAAAAATTAAATATATTGTGTCAAGTCAATTTGGACAAAGTAATATTAAAACAGAGAATGGGAGTACTGTTCTTCTTAATTCTATAATTGAATTCATCTAGAAGATTAACCTTAAAATGCCAACCCAAACGTTGACAAATTCACATTATTCTTGTCATTAAATTATAGTTAATTAAAATTTAACACATACTTTATATTAATAGTACATGACTTAGTCATGATGAATTAATATAAATTGATATATATAAACATTGAATGCAAATACGTTTTTACTTGTATTAGATGTGTACTCCAAATCAATACATGAATATATAACCATGTTTGTATGCACATTTATTTCATTTAATTATGATTAATTAATATATAATGTTAATTATTAATTAAATTAATTAATCGAAAAAATGATTTGACGTAAATATCGTGTGGATTAAATTTTTCACCTGTGGACAGTCCTCACAACTAAAATAAAGACTAGTCGTTATGAAAGTCACCCATGGCAACCCATGCACCTAACTTTTATTCTATTTTTTGAATTCTCTTTCTTCTTGAAAATGATTTATTTCTCTGTTTAATTCGTTGTAAGATTGATTTTCTCATTAATGAAAAAAAAAGTCTGAATTTGTCCCTGCAGTTTCATTCAAATCTAAAAATTTTATTTAAAATAATATTTTAAGGTACGTTTGGCCTGAAAATTGTAAAAAAAATTTAAAAAATGTTTTAAGTGTGATGAAATAATTATTTTACTCTATCATGAGATGAATATTATTTCAGAAAATATTCCCTTTCTCTATTTCTAATCGCATGTGTTATCTGAAGCTCCTAGTGGACATTAAAAGAGATCGTTGAATTTCGATTAATATATTTATATCAAGTAAAATATTATTAACGACACACCTCAGTCTAGCAAAAAATCTCTATGATCATACTTCAGCTAACTTTACAAAAAAAACCCTTGTGAATTGTCTTATATTTTCCTTGTATACTAATGGAGTTTCCTTTTGTTTTTTAAATCGGTGAACTTTACATGTCAAAATACTTCAAGGCTTAGTTTTTTTTTTTTGTGTATTAGAAAATATTATAGTAAAGTGATTTTTATTAAAAAAAAATGACAATTATGTGACCATATGTAATTTACTTGACTATCAGTTTAGAATTTGGGAGTATAAGTCATATTTTATGTTTTTTAGAAAAATACATTCGAACAATCAAATATTCTTTGCAAAAAAATTTATCAAAACATAACTTTATCTTTGATTTCAATGTATCAGAAATTTCAAATAAAGTAAAAAATATTTAATTTCTACGACCAATCACTTGCGTAATTTCAAAAAAAAATTGGACATTTGCGCCGGCGATGATATTGTTGGGGAGTGGGGGAGGCTACAATTACATACATCACCGTCCACACTAAAAAGTGAATACATCAAAACCAATATTAAGTCAACATATTCATCTCCCCTTCAAATAGAGGACCTTGTCAATATTTTTAATTATTATAAATGAAAATTGAGATTTTAACTTTTGTAAGTTATTAGGTACTAAGATAATAATGGTACATAATACAATGAATCAGAGTTTAAACTAAAATTATTAAATTCGATTAAATATATAATCAACGTACTGACTTCATCCCCAATTATAAAGGGAAAGAAAGACGAAGTCTCAAAATATGTTTTGTAATGGAAACAATTTCAAGTTTTCTAAGAAATATAGAGGGGAATAATTTTTCTTTTTAAGTAAGTAGTCAACAATTTTACTTTTGAAAATTAAATTTACACGTTAGCATCCTTCTCTTATAACGACGAGCATGTCAGTTTGGAAATTGTTAATAAAATAAGAAATATTTGGACTCTTGAATTACGTTTAAAATATTTATCAAGGATCCAATAAAAAAAATTGAATTTTATGTATTATATATTCATTAATTAAATGTCTACACAAATATTTTATTGGGAATCTAGTTATTATCGTGTATTAACTTTAAGTTATTGTAGAAACTCATTAACTTAAATTTTGGATATATGTGTCTGCCAGAGAGTCACACTTTTATTAACAGATTCAAAATATGAAAAAACAAACAAATGAAAAGATCAAAGAGGATTCATCATATACTATTTATGCATAAAAAATGATTTAATAATTTATAAGCCGTTTAATTTTTTGTTAATTTTTTTTTTTGTATGAACTCCTCAATCCTATCAGATCACTCCGACTCATCCACCAACCTCACCCTTGGTGCAATGTCACCAACTCATTATCATGCGCAACAATTGTTGTTCCACCACAAAGCATAAATTATTTGTGGGCTTAAAAGTAGGTAAAACATTGTCAAGCACGATGGAAATGTGTTGCCTAGCCTAGTTTAGAAAGTATTTCTAGCACTTGCACCAATGAATAGGGGTGTAGCCACATAAATTAAAGAATAAAGAAGGATAGATTGAACATCGTTTATCAAAATATTACTGAAAATTATGTAATATAATAAATACATGTTAAAGATGAAAGTGTACTCATGTAATATGTAATATATATTAAAAATGAAAGTGTACTCATGTAATATATATATATATATATATATATATATATATATATATATATATATATATATATTTGAACAGTTGTGATGAAAAATTTAAATTCGTCACTAACAAAGACTAATGTCACATCTGATCAATTGAATCTTACACAAGTATATACGTATGATAGGAAGAGTAGAATAGTTAGGTGAAGTGATCAAATAATTAGATTGTACCGTTGTAGTATGATTAACTCTATGTACTTGTATTCTCTTTTCAATTGATGCAATGTAATTTTGCTCAGTATTTAGAAAAAAATATTGAAATTTATGGTCGTGATTTTAAACATGTCATAATATTTGAGTGACTATAAGATTTTTGATATTTTGTGATTTTAAACATATCATAACTAATGGTGAAGTCAGAAATTTTGTTAAGAATATAAATTTTGTTTTAGAGTATTCGGAAAAAAATTTGACTTATATATTCGTATAATTTTCTATATTATACGTAGTATAGTTTTTTGACGTAAAGTGTGAAGACAACCATCCTACACTACATTTGGCTACGTCTTTAAACTATTGACAGCTGTAAAAACACTTTTCTAGTTGAGTAGCTGAACTTAGATACACTCCTAATCACTTCTGATCCGCCACATTAATAGTCTCAAACTCTTGTAAAGGCATGGGATCTTAATAAAAAATTGAGAGAAACTTAGAAAAAATCTCTAAACTTGACGAGAATTTAAGGGTGCATTCTACTCATACTGATCATGTGAAACTAACAAACTATACAAACTGTAATTAATTCTCAAAGTTGTCTAGTTTACTAAAACTAAAATGTGAATACTCTACTTTAATTAATTAGCTTATGACCAGAGTGGATAACTTTGAAGTTTGAAGAATCATATAAGTATCTCTCAGTTAGCTACCATACAATAATTAATATGATGATTGATAAATGATCGATGACCATTGACCACTGTCCACTAAACAAAAATTTCAATCAATTGATACATATACATCATGATTAATATGATTGACAAGGCTAGCTTTATTTGAAAGATAAAAACAAAAATACAAAGAATCGATAAATTTTATAGCTAGATAGTAAATTTTATCGCTATAAAATTTATCGTTATTAGTGATAAATTTGCAGTTCCTTCTATTATTATTTTTTAAGTGGAACTAGTAAGATACTTAAAATATTATTTTTATAAAATATGAGAAAGTCGTATACTTCAAAGATTAGATATGGTCAAAATATGTGGCCACGATATTATATTTGTCCATTAAATGAAGCTCTTTTCTATTTTAATTTCCTTCCATCCTCTTCTTTCTAGCTTTTCATGTTAATTTCAGAAATTAATTAGCCATTAAAGAGTTATGAAGTTTTCTTTTGCATTTTCCAATTGTTTTAATCCATCATCTGATATTATGGAAACTAATCAAATTATTCCATATGGTAATTAACTTCTCTAATCCCATTTGTACATTCTTAATTGTAATTACAACTGCTTAATTAATTAAATTGTACATATCTTAATTATTGTAGAAACAGGTGGAAAAAGAGTTCAAAAATTCTCTAGTTTTTCTTTCAAAGAATTGAAGGTAGCAACTCATGGATTTAGAGCATCAAATCGAATTGGAGAAGGAGGATTTGGTTCTGTTTACAAGGTACATTTTTTAATCCGACTTCTAACTTTACGAGTTCTGAATTCTATAACATATTGTTGAAAAGTTTAGAAAAAATTTCACTCGTCCCTCCTCAGACCACACTTATGAACATGTTGTTGCTGTTGTATATATTTATTTGCTATTTTGTTAAGTGGACGACTATTTAAGTTAATTTTGTGCATTTTTTTGAAAAGGGTCGGCTTGAAGATGGAAGCTTTGTGGCTGTAAAAGTTTTATTAATAGAATTAGAATCAATGAGAGGTGAAAGGGAATTTATATCAGAAATAGCTGCATTGTCTAATATTACACATGAAAATCTTGTCACCCTCAGAGGATATTGTGTTGATGGGACTAAAAGACTCTTAGTCTATGATTACATGGAAAATAATTGCCTTTCACAAACATTACTAGGTAATTCTTTCATATCTCGCGCGTTTTAAATTTTGAATTTTACTTTTATATACTGGCAAAGTTATTGTCATGTGACCAGAAGGTCACTGATTTGAATTGTGGAAACAGTCTCTTGCAGAAATGTAAGCTAAGACTGCATATAATAGACCCTTGTGGTCTGGCCCTACACCTGACCCCACACATAGTGATGTGTGGGAGTTTAGTACACCGGGCTACCCAATAAAGTGTCGATCACATCGATCCGAACCACGTTAATTATTGTTAACTACAAATTACAACTCATAATAACATGGTTGTTTGACAAGCAGGGGAAGAAGAGAACAGAAGTAAATTTACATGGGAACTTAGAAGAGAAATTTCGAAAGGAATAGCAAAGGGACTTTCATATCTTCATGAAGAAGTGAATCCTCATGTTGTACATAGAGATATTAAGGCCAGCAACATAGTTCTTGATCACAATTTCACACCAAAAATCGCGGATTTTGGTTTATCTAGGCTATTTTCGAAGAACATTTCACATATTACAACTCGAGTTGCTGGTACATTGTAAGTAACAAATTACAAAGTTGTTCTTTCTGATTACACACATCAACTTTACGAGTGTTTAAGCTAATCATGTTATTAATTTCTTGATTAATGTTATGCCTAAAGAGGCTATCTTTCTCCAGAATACGCGATCAGTGGACATTTAACTCGAAAATCAGATGTTTATAGCTTCGGAGTATTATTGCTTGAAATAATCAGTGGTTGCCCTGTTATTGCCTTTGACATTGAGAGAGGAGAACATTTCCTAGTTAAAAAGGTAATTATCAATCACATTTAGTTAATTAATCTTAATCCTACTTTTTTTCCAATCTGATAATCATAATCTTCATTTTTTTTTAACGAAATTTAGCTCTTATAATCACTGTATAATAAGTGTGTAATCACTATACACCATCAACTGCTACAAATAATGCTCAATTACTATGTTATTGGCTTGATGAGACATGACAAGATCTACATATACTGACAGTATAAAGAATTTTGATTTATCAGTATGTAACACATAACTTGTCATATATATACTATAGGTAACTAGTTACACTTTTTACGATTAGTATACCTGTAGTTATCATTTAAGTGATCTGAAGGGGTTATTTTATTTCAGGCATGGGAAATGTACAACTCTGGCAAATTATTAGAGCTAGTGGACCCCATGTTAAATGGAGAATTTTGTGGCGACGAAGCTGTTCGATTCTTGAAAATTGGGTTACTTTGTGTGCAAGAAATAGCCAGTCTACGTCCAAAAATGTCAGCAATTTTCAACATGTTGAACAGTGCAAATTATATGGAATTAGATGACATAAATATAACTCAACCTGGAATTCTTGCTGATTTGGGAGATGTTAAAATAGGTCAAAAACAATCATCTAATAGTTTTTTGTCCAATGTTGTAACTACAGTTAGAAAATGTTGGTACAAAGTGTATATTTCACACACACAAAGTTGGCCTAATACTCTCTTTGAGAAGATATAGGGTTTGAAGCAGAGACAGATTTAGGATTTGAATTTTATAGGTTTTTATAAATATTTCAAGTGAATATACAAGAATAATTAGCTAGATTCACAAGAAAATATATAAATATTGTTTCCCTTTAATTTCAACTACTATTTAATTCATTTGCCTCTGCGTACACTCTACCCTCCCAAATTTCACTTTATAGGATTTTACTGAGTATATTATTGTTTTGTTAAAATTGATTTGATATAAGTACTCAGTGTAAATAAGTGTTTCTAGTGACAAGAAAAAGAGTAGAACACACTTTGCTTAGTCCATTATTTTGATGTTGAAACAAGTAGGAGAAAATTTACAAGGAAAATTAAGAAAACCAAAACAAGAAAAAGCAACCAAACAAGAAGAAATTACAATATTTTGGCACATTTAAAAATTAATAATTGCCAATATAGCTTATATTAATTCTTATTATTAGGCATTGCTTCTGAATGAGTTAATTGATTTGGATGCTCCAGCTCTCAAAATATATTGGTGATATAATGCAGCAATTGCAGCACCAATAAAAGGTCCAACCCAAAAAATCCACTGTATCATCATACAAAAAAAAATGAATATTAAAATTTAAAAATATATATTTTTTGATATAAAAAATTTAGAACAAAAAAAATAAAAATTGCTTACTTGGTCATCCCAGGATTTATTTTTGCCATAAATTACAGCAGCTCCAAAACTTCTAGCTGGGTTGATACCAGTTCCAGTAATTGGAATAGTGGCCAAATGAACCATAAATACAGCAAATCCAATTGGAAGTGGTGCCAATACCTTTAATCAATTAGAAAAATATTAATTTCTTATTGATTAACTCAACTTAATTACTAAAAAGAAGCATCAATAGACAGGATTAATACATCAAAGGTGTAAATAAGTCCTTGTGATAATTAATTGTTGTATTCTTTAGGTAACTAGTTGCACTTATTTTATTTTGGGAAAACTATACAAATTAGACTCATTAGGTAAAGTATTTATTCAAATTGGACTCAGCTCAATATATTTATCCTAATTGGACCCATGACCCAAACTATTTACCCTACTGCCCCTTTATTCTATTCACTGAACCACTGCTTCTATATTATTGATACCATCAGAGTATATATATACATTGATGGTATCTATATACTCTGATGTTATCAAGCAGTAATTGAGCAGAAAACACTGCATATTCTTCCTTGATGCCATCAGATTATATATTTACTTTAGTAGTATCAAGGAGTAACTGAGTAGTGTTTTTTTCACTAAACCACCGCTTCTTTTTCTTTGATACCATCAAATTATATATATACTTTGATGGTATCAAATACTAAACGTGTATTAGTAGTTAAAACCTAAAAATATGGGGTATGAAAGTAAGGGGGTAGCCGTTTGTAAATAGTTTCCCTTTTTGGGTACAAGTGTTCTTTTTGCTTTTGTTTTGGTTTTCCACTTTGTATCCGAAGTCTGTAGTGAAACTCGACTAAATTCGAATCACGCACTTCATGGCCCATTCTATAAGTGACCTATAAAAATCTTTTACATACCAATGTGTAAGGGCAAAGCTGATTTTTTCAAACGAGGACTCTTCTTTTTAGGGGGATACAAAAGGTTCATCTGAACTTCCTCAGTCAGAAAATTATATTGTATATATAAGATCAAAATATTTCCCAAGGACGAATTAGAGCAACAAAATATTGAATCTCAATAATTCGTGACAGCAAGATCACTTTGCCACTCGAAAAAATTGTTATGTAGTGTTGCAAAATTGTATACTTACAGGAACATGAGAGTCTCTGGCATTTCTCTTGGGATCAGTAGCAGAAAAAACAGTGTAAACAAGAACAAAAGTGCCAATAATTTCAGCACCTAATCCAGTGGCTGTGTTGTAACCAACAGCAAGTTCATTAGCACCACCACCATACTTAACATAATAAGCCTTTTGAAATAACTTCACTAAACCACAACCACAAATGGCTCCTAAGCATTGTGCTATTATGTAAAAAATTGCTCTCACTAGTGACACTTTTCTAGCCAAAAAGAGTCCAAATGTCACAGCAGGGTTAATGTGTCCACCTGCATATACAAAATTGGAAACCCCATTAAATATATTGTCCCATAACATAATTAAATAAATAAAAATATGTTCGATCTGATAGCTTAAAGTTTTCTCATTAGATATGGTTACATAATTCAAATCTCATCGCTACTTATAATCGTGTATGAAGACGTTACTATATAAAAAATGAAGTTCGGTTCGTCACACGAATTGAACAGTAATAGTTTAAATACTCATACGAGATGATGGTCACACAATTCAACGTACCAGAAATGCCAGCAGTGCAATAAACAAGAACAAAAATCATGCCACCAAAAGCCCAAGCAATACCAAGAATGCCAACACCACCACATTGGTCACCATCACTTTGGCTCTTGTAGCCAATCACAGTGAGTACAGTGATGTATAGAAACAAAAGTGTGGCAATAAATTCAGCAATAATAGCTCTGTAAAATGACCATTTTCCAAGTTCCTCAGGGTCAATAAATGGTGCTGGAGGTGGGTCTTGGTAGTCTTTACTAGGGGCATATTGGTCATTTCCATACTCCATGTCCTTAGCCATTTGTAAACTAATAAAATATTTGTTTTTGAGTTAGAGAGAAATGTGTAAGAATAATTGATTGTGGTGGAGTTGATAGAGAGTGAAGGGTGGTATTTATATATGGATAATCTTGGACTAATTAATTAGTGGACTATTAATTAAACTCACTTTTTAGCCGCCCATTTTAATTTCTTTTTTGTTATATTAATTTTCTTTCACTTTTATGATCAACATAGCTCGCCTCTAACTTGAGGGTCTTGAAGGGTTCGATATCTAACAATAAAATAATATATTAAGTATAATTTCATAGATGAGATCTGGAAAGGGTGAGATGCACGTAAATTTTATTTTTGATTTTGAAGAAAATGATCAAGAGGCTGTTTACGATAAATTAACTCCAACATTAAAAGCTAATTTCAAAAATGAGAATTGTTCGACACATAAAAAATAAAAAAAAACACCCCATCAATACTCTATGTGTGGGACTCATCTCATGTCAAAGGCAATTCGAATGTTATCATAAAAGTTTAAAATTTAAAAAAAACAAGACATTATATGAAAATGTTAAATTAAACCGACCATCTACATAAACCACAAATTAATTTTCGTTGATATATAATGGCATACACCACCGTCCATTCCAACTCAGCCCACAATTTTTTCTTAATTACAACAACTAATATATAGCCATGTCAGGTACAACTGCCATATTCCAATCATTTGATTTTATTAAGGAATTAATATGTGTTAAAAAGGCATATTAAATAACGTTATCTCCACGAGTTTAGAAAGATAAAAAGGATGGTATTAGTGTGTTCGGTACGAAGAAAAATATTTTTAAGAGCAAAAAATTTATATGAATTGGGGATCGGAGGTGGGATGATCAAGCTAAGGGATAGGGGGTTTGGAACGTTGGATGAATAAGATGATACATCAAATATAAAATGTCACTTATAGAACTTGTTTTTCCTATTTTCATTAAGAAAATCATTTTCCTCATTTTTTACGAACTTGTTTTTCCTGGAAAAAATATTTTTCAAATTCTGTTCAATCAAATATGAGAAAATAAGAAAACATTTTCTAGAAAATATTCTCCTCCGTACCAAATACATCCTAATTTCAAAGTGGTTATAGAGTCTCCATGTGTAGAGCAAGTAAGATCATAGTAACTTAGGATTACGTTAATATGAATTTAGTCAGATTTCAAAATAGATATTGAACACAAGTGAGTTGTAATAAATAAAAATAAGGTTCTACTGGCTTTGTGGACTCTATTAACTGGGCGGTTATCCATTGTATTTCTAATAATTAAATTTAAACCCTCGCTTTTTTTAAAACTTTTTTTAAAGATTATGAGTGGATTTGGTACTACTTCGTCTAATTATTTTATATGATATTGCTTGATTATGTAAGAGGTTAAAAATTACCTGCACAACAGTTGTATTTATAAAGCCACTCAATATTTGTGGTGGAATTATATTATTTTAGTCAATAATTACAATATGGATCTCCCAACCATTACATTCTATTTAGGCTTTCAAAATTTTGACACTAATCCATACACTGTTATTCCATTAGTGAAATAGTGGGAAAAAATATAAGAGCATTAAAAGTTAAACAATTAGTTTGATAGAAAAATATTAATATCACATGATCAAAGATTGAGTCTTGAAAGTTGTAAAAGTGGTACTCTTTTCGTGTTAAATTATTTATAGTGATTTTTAAAAATAGTTATTTCAAATTATTTGTCATTTTAAAAATTCAAGATAGAATTAATTACTCTTTTTTCATTTTATTCTTAGTAATTATTTTTGAATACTACATATACTTCAATTATAAGATGACGACACTTAAATATAGTAAAGATTTAATCAAGAGAGATTATATTTCAACACATAAAATAAAGATAAAATAGTCAAAATCCCTCATAATTGATGTTTTTATCTAAAGATACGTGAAAGATAAACACGACAGATAATTTGAGACATAGAGATTAACGACTTAGAAAGTAGTATGATATGGAATGAAAAAAATGTCATTTTGGAGGATCTTACTAGCTCAATTGTTCGGCTAGCTATCCGAACTTTCACGGTGAGGGTTCGATTCTGGCTTTATAATCCCTTTTTTCATTTCTACCCACTTTATGTTATTTTTATAATCCCTTTTTTCATTTCTAGCCACTTTATGTTATTTTTGGATAATTATTCAAGTCAAATAGATCTACATTAATAATTTTGTATGGCAGTGTTTAAGTAGCAAAAACTTCAAAATTAGTTTTATCCTACTTAATTTCCATCGTCAACCTACAAATAATTTAAGAACAATAATTCAAACACACAACAATTTTTTTTTTCTATTAATAATCTAAAGCATTTAATTAATTATTAATTCAAAAGCAAAATGTACTTCAATCTCTCATAGAAACAAATTCCGAGAAGAGATGAATTTCTTATTCTATACGCTGACTGTAAAATAAAAATCAAACTAATGTATCATCATCTGATCCCTCGTTGATCTCTTCCCAAATAGTCTCCAATCCGGACTTAAGTGAAGGCTTTCGTCCATACGTTGTAAGGTCTGGATAGACCTCCATCCTGCAAGAATGTACATTACTTGATTCCCTTGCCATATTTGAAAGGAAATTAATTGATCAAATAACAACTTAAAAATTGTGATCAATATCAAGATTCTGTTGTAAACCCACCTCTACAAACTCCTAATCAAACTCCTAAAAAAGCAAAACATTACCTAAGTTGCAGAGTAATGGAATCAACTGTGTAAAAGATTGAGGAAACAAAAAAGTATTATCTGAAGAACATAACTAGAGGTGTTGTGATTTGCAACCCTCAATCGCCATCGTCGGATGCTACAAAAGAGGTTGAGAGTCGTCCTAAAATGGAGCTCAAAGATAAGATAGGTTAATATGAAAATGGGTTTTTGGGTGGGTTTAAGTTTTTGTAGCACAAATGGGTCGGGTCGTTGGGCTGGATTTTAAAAATTAGGTGGACCAATAAGATAAAGTCACTTGGCTAATTAAATAAGTCATCATTTATTATGTTAGTGGGCTGTTAATAAAGGGCAATTTTAAACCTTAAAAAAACGTTGAGGGCATTTTTAAACCAAAAGGTGGAAGGAGGGCATTTTTGAACCATTTGAGATACGTTAAGGGCATTTTTAACCCTTTTCCCATTATATTTCCATCTTCTTCTAACTCAACAACTTTGTATAGCTCAAGGATTCCTAAAATCACATCACCTAGATCTAAATCTAATAAAAGACATGGAAACATAACATCCACCATCAAATTTATGTAGATCTACTTAAATAGATATACAGAAACAGATTCCGTGATACAGAAACAGATAGCATACACATGAAAAATTTGTGATTTCATCAGATCTGCAATCAGATAAGATCGAAAGCAACAGATCTAAAGCAAATTCCGTGATTTCCAACCTCCACCGACTCAATTTATCAAACAAAAACAGATAACATACACATAAAAAACGGCGATTTCATCAGATCTACGGTCCACTCAGATTGAAATTAACAGATCTAAAGCAGAACATCAACGATTACAAGTTACGCAAAACATCAAGGAAGATTAAAGTGAAAACTCGAGATTAAGGAAATCATAAGAGATAAATCTTACCTTGAAACGGTGCTGGGAATCAAATGAGCGAGCGAGCGAGCGAGAAAGCTATCGATCGAAAGCAGGAGAAGTAGATTGAGAAAAATGAGAATTGAGAAAATGGATACAGAAGGGTCCTTTATATAGTAAATGAAAGGCTACCTTTTCGTATGAAACTTCGGGTTAAGTGGGATCCACTTTTGATACTTTCTAGATAAAAACCATTACTAACTTTTTTATAATAATGCACCTGCCAACTAATATTAATTTAATTAATACTCATTAAAATATAATATTTGACCTGTAATTTTATAATAAAGTAAATAACAGTAATAATTGTTTTTATATCAACTTTCTACTTTTTCTACACATATTTTTCTTTAATAAAATAATTATTGCCTCCATTTTTTTTTTAATTTTTAACATTTATTTTTAATTTTAAAACATTGGAAATTTTATGTTAAAAATTTAAATAATAGAAAAAATGATTTATTTAACTTTTATCATCATCGATACAACTAATTTATTTGACGTTTTTTCTTAATCTTCATATCATCATTAATGTTATTTATATAATTTTCTTAAATCACTTATTTTTTCTTTTTTAACTCTTTTTTATATATATAAAAGTTGGATATGTAAATGATGATGTCACATTTCTTAGAAGCTAACATTACTATTTATCTAATTTGTCCAAATTTAAAAAAAAAATGAAGATATCATACGCAAATTTATGGTTAAACTTAAACTATTTGATTCTCGAAAAATAAAAAGTCTCACATAAAATGGGACAGACGAAGGATAACTCTCAATTAAATTTATTTCACTTTTTATTTTCCATTTTTAGCATAATTTTTCAAGTTGGATTTCTAGGAATTCTATAGTAGACCCATTTAAATTTTACTTTTTTGTTTTAAATTAGAGAACTTGGCCGCACTTCGCGCGATCATTTAAATTAAATAATTTTTTTTAATTTTATATTTACTTTGTTGTTTAATTGTAATATTATTATTTGTCTTAATAATATGAAGATTGTGAAAAAAAATAAAGCTTCACAAATTTTACATCTATTAAATGAGGAAGAATATATTTTTTATCAAATAAGTTAAAATATATTTGCTAATAACAAATTCTTCCATTGCATGAAGTTCATCCTTTAATATATAATATATATTTCGGTCTACCATTCTCCTTAAATGTCTAAGAAATATCTCATAATGTCAAATAAGACTGTAATACTCTCTCTGTCCCTAATTACTTCTCCACTTTTAAATTTACGCATTTATTAAGAAATCAATTAATGACATAGTCAGTTTATCATTTTACCCTTATTAATTATGAAGTAGATGAAAAGTTCTGCAATTTTCAAAATAATTGCTCATTTAATTAAGGGTATAATAGGTAAAAAAATATTCTTTCTTGATTTGTCAAAATGGACAAGTAATTAGAGACAACTATAAAAGGAAAAGTAAACAAGTAATTAGGGACAGAGGGAGTACTAAACAAATGCATCAACAAATGAAATTTATATTAAAAATATATTGAATAATGACATAAAGATAACTTAATAGAATTTCCTATCCATTTACAAAAAAAAAAAAAAAACGTCACCCTTTCAATTTCGTTATATCTTCTTATTTAGTAAAAGAATCATCATTTATTATATTTTACTCCACCTTCATTTGTACCGTCAGAGTTTTAAGAATAAACATTAAATTTTAAATTGAAATAAAATTCATTGAAAAATGACAGAAAAAATAATAATGGTATATGAAAATTAAAATAAGGTGCAAGAAAAGCCTTTTCACAATAATTTTTTCAAATATATTGACAACAATTAAAATGAAGCTATTATTTTATCTTTAAAATTAAGTTTCATTGAATTGAATTAGTACAATGAGAAAAAATATTAAACTAATAACTTTTTGATGTTATTAAATGCATTCTATTTTTAATTGAGTAGTAGATTAAAAGTTCCGAATTAGGATATTAAAATAATATCTTACTCTCTCCTTAATTATTATGGTATTGATAACATTTATTTTCCTTAAATCGTGATTCATTTTCCATTTACAGTTATATCCAATTAATTTCTAATGTATTGTTATGGGATATTGAAATAATATCTTTATTTTTCCTTAATCATAATAAAATTATAATTTAACATTTATTTTTCTGAAATGATAATTTTGTTTTAATTCCTAGAACATGTTGTTTACTATATTGAATGTAATTATAATAAAACATATTGTATTTAGTATGACAAAAGAACTCAAAAAATGGAGAAACTAGATAAATAGTAATCTTAACTTCTAAGAAATGTCACATCATCATTTACATATCCAACTTTATATATATAAAAGAGTTAAAAAAGAAAAAATAAGTGATTAAACAAAATTATATAAATAACATTAATGATAAGTTGAAGATTAAGAAAAAACGTCAAAAAAATTAGTAGTATTGATGATGATAAAAGTTAAATAAATCATTTTTTCTATTATTAAAATTTTTAACATAAAATTTCCAATCTTTTAAAATTAAAAATAAAGCTTAAAAAAAAAATCAAGGCAATAATTATTTTAAAGAAAATATAACCAAAATTGTCAAAAAAAAATATAAAAATAAGTAACTATCTATTAGTAAGAATGGTGTCACTACATTTTCTATTTTAACTTTATTGTTACGTATGGATAGAAACTTTTACATGAAGAAATGATCCAAAAAATAAAAAATAATGATTCCTTAAATGGTGATTCCTTTTCCATTTACAGCTTTTCAATTAATTTTTAATGTATTATATATGCTTATGGATATTGGAATAATAATTTTATCTTTCCTTAATCATAATAAATTATATTTTAACCTTTGTTTTTGTGAAATGATAATTTTCTTTTCATTCGTACAACATATTGATTAATATATTAAATGTAATTATAATAAAACATGTTGTATTTAGTATGACAAAAGAATTCAAAAATTTTAAAAATTATAGAAATAGTAATCCTAACTTCTAAGAAATGTCACAAATATATATATATATATATATATATATATATATGTGTGTGTGTGTGTGTGTATGTATCTAAGAAAATGATATAAATTACATTAATGATGAAATGAAGATTAAGAAAAGAAGTAAAACAAATTAATAATAATATTGATGATGATAGGAGTTAAATAAATCATTTTTTATATTTTGTAAATTTTCAATATAAATTTTTCAGTCTTTTAAAATTAGAAAATGCTACAAAAATAAAACTAAAACTAAAAATCGAGGCAACAATTATTTTAAGGAAAAAATAACAAAAAATGTCAGAAACATTGATCAGAATAAATAAGTATTTATTGCTAAAAAGGTGTCACCCCACATTTTCTATTTTAGCTTTATTATTACATATAGATAGAAACTTTAAGATGAAGAATGATCCAAAAATTTTAAAAATAACAAATCAATTATGTAAAAATACATGTGTAATTCTTATAAAGTTATAATAACTAATTTCTTCAAATAAATAATTAAATGAAAGAAAAAAAAGTAATTAAGAAAATAATATAAATAACACTAATTATGAGATTAATAGCATTGATGCGGAAAGGAACTAAATATGATCATCTTTTTAAATTCTTTTTTAAGAAAATATATATAAACTTTAATTAAAGATAAATAAGAAAAAAAAAACTTTAATTAAAGATACAAAAAATCAAGACAAAATAAAAGAAGAAAGAAATTAGAAGAATAATGAGGTTGAAAGAAATAATATCTAATTTTCTCTCTTTTCAAGCCACAAAATAAATTTTTGCTTGTTCTCCTCCTAATTTGATACGAATTCCATAAATAGAATGATTTTTTCTCCAAATAATTTTTCTTACCCTTTGAAACACTAATCAGGCTTCTTATAAATTTCTCAATCACAATGAATTTTCTCTCCTTGTAGGAGGAATAAACATTTTTTCAAAATGTCTTTTATTTTGAAAAGAATTTTTTGTTACATAATCTCTTTCTTTACATCAATGTCTTCACAAGAATAATGAGATATTCTCTCTTTCTCTTTTGTTAAAAAAGTCACATGACCTAGAAATTTGATGGACATCTTAGCGACAAAAGTTGATACCATATATTGGTCATTATCGTCAGAAGAAGAAGAACCAAAGTGAAGAAATTTGTTCTTATTTGTTACAAATGCTCAACTATTTTGTTTTTATTTTATAGGCTAAATAATTATAAACAGTTATAAAAAATGAATAGTTTTTATCTTTTCATCTTCCATTTTCATTTACTTAAATTTATATTAGTGTAATGGATGTTATAAAGGGCATAATTAATCGGGTATGACATAAATACATTTTTTTTAAGTACAAATAAAAAATACAAAACAAAGATAAAATGTCAAAAAAAGGAAAAAAATATGAATACAAATACTGGTCATAGAGAGATGCCACATCAAATTGTCAATATTCAACTTTAGATATACATATATAGGTTCATGCCCTTAGATGTTATTTTATTACTTTAGCTGGCATCGACATTTTTGTAAATCTGATATCTACTTTGGAACATTTTATAATGTGGCATAGGCTACAATTCAGATCATAAATTTAAAATAATAAAATTTAATTTATTATAATACTAATATCAATATCATAAAGATATATATATATATACATATATATATAATTTAAAAATATATAAAAAGTATTATGAATTGTAATAATTAACCGTTTTTTTTAAATCATATAACTAATTTGATTTACACTCCAAAATTCATAGGTGTCACATAATTTACACATTAATTCTTCATTACTTAATATATGTAATTATATCAATGACATATAAATTGAAATTAAAAAATACATATTTTATTTGAAAATCACGTAATATTACTATAAGATATAATAATTAACAACTTAACATATTTAAAAATTTTAGTTCACTCTCCAAATTCCATATGTCTCATGTAATTGAAACAGAGAAAAACATATATTGGTTTAAAATTAATAAAAATATTATAAATTATAATAATTAACAACTTAAAATTTATAAAAAAAACCCTTTCAAAATTTTTAGTTGGCTCTCCAAATTCAATCGGTATTACAATAATTAAAACATAGAAATTAACATAGATTGGACTCATGCTGACATTTATGTTTCCTTTTTCTAAATTTTTTCTTTTATACTTTATATAAATAATTTTTTTATGTAAAAAGTATTATAAATCATAATAATTAATAGCTTAAAATATTTCAAAACATATAAAAAGTTTTTGTTAACTTTCAAAATTTCATCTATACCGCATAAATTGGGAGAAATATAGATATATAGATATTTTAAGTTGCTAATTATTGTGAGTTATAGTACGTTTTATGTAATTTTCATATATATTACTCGGTCCTGATTTATGTGATACAAATGAAATTTCAAAAGTCAATGAATTTTTTATAAGTTTTTTTTTATATTAACTTGTTAATTATTGTGATTTCTAATATATTTACGTAAAATATACTCTAAGTACAAATAATTAGCAACTTAAAATATATAAAAACATACTAAAAAATTGATTAATTTCAAATTTCATATGTACCACATAAATTAAAACAGAAACAGTAACATATATTGGGCCCCGTGCTGGTACGGGGTCTCATATCTAGTATATATATATATAATTTACTTTAATAAGTATCTTCTACCAAATGGCCTCTTTCGACTCTACTAGAGCCAATAGACATAGTCTTAGCCTTGTAATCTAACACATTGTCTTTTGATTAGTCTTGTGTTTTTTGTATTTATATAACTTTTTTCCTCTTTTATAATATGAGTTTTAATGAAATTAGTCGAATTAATTAACATAATAACTATAAATTTTTTATTTTTTATTTTTGTCAGGGTAACTATAAATATTTACGTATACATATTTATTTATATATATCATAAGAGACAGGGCAGTTTCAGCATGTCATTTAATTGACAAGTGAGGATATTTTTGTCATTCCAATTTTTCAAAGTGAAAAGTATTGCATAGAAAAATTGTACTATTTGCCTTATTATTTGGGCCTTCTTAACATCTTTAGAAAAAAGCCTATATTTTTCTACTAAATTACAGACTATGCCTTCTATCATTGAGTATAGTGGGGCCCATTTAATTTTATCATTGAGTATAGTGGGGTCCATTTAATTTTATCATTGACACATATACAATGATTACTTTATTGAGTTTCTATATATTTCCATTTTTATTCTCTACATATTAAATTCTTTAAATTTAATATAATTACATAATTTCATAAAATTTTATTATTTAGCTTTAATATTCAAAACAATTTATTTTTTAATATTATATATATATATATATATATCATTAAATAACTATATAAGATTATTAATAGTCATATTTATATTTTTAAAGTATAATTAATAAAATTATTTTTTTCTAAAATAAACTCCTAATAAATAATTTATTAAGAAAACGTCAAATTAATTTAAATCAAGTATATATTTATTAATTCGACGTAAGTATTCAAATAATATTTCACCTTTGTGAGGTGTAAATACAATTCACCAATATTTAATTATTAGAGTTTATATTCTACACACAATTTATCAACATAAAAAGATAAGAAATCATAGCATGTTTTTCTTTGCAAGTAAGTTTTTTTTTTTTACTGAACTTTCAATACTTTTGCAAGATCAATAAGAATTTTTTCTTTTTGAAAAATATTGAATTGCTTTTTATTATTAAAATGACGTTATGGAAAGAAAGGGCAAAAAAAACACATTTTTTCTTTTAAATTATGTGGTATAATTTAACCAAAAATTTACTTCCTTTATTTGATTTTTGTGAAGTAATTTAACTAAATATTGATATACGTTTTTCTACTCTTTGAAATATTAGGGAATTTTACTTTGAAATAAAAAAACTCTATATCAACATATTTGGGGTCCATAATTATAGGTTCTAATGTACAAGATTTTGATAAATTAAAATCTTTAAAGTTAAAACTATTTTTAAACATAATAATGTTTTAAAAAAAATTGAAAACATAATGTCATACAAAATAAAATTAAAAAAAAATTATGATTTCTTCAGGGTTTGACCCTTACTCCCGAGAGAGAATTAACTATAAGGTTGCAAAAACATCAATGCTTATTATAATCCTAAAATATTCTCTTCGTTACTATTTATATGTCACTATTTTTCTTTCGCTTATGTAAATAAAATATATATACCTATCTTATAAAACTTGTCTCCAACAACTAATATATAATTTTGATATATATCTATGTGTCACACTTGCAATATACTTAATATACAATATTTATTTTATATATGTGTCACACTTGCTATGTTGGGCCATGTTGGCATGGGTCATTCACTTCTAGTATACTAGATATGAGACCCCGTGCCAGCACAGGACCCAATATATGTTACTGTTTCTGTTTTAATTTATGTGGTACATTTGAAATTTGAAATTAATCAATTTTTTAGTATGTTTTTATATATTTTAAGTTGCTAATTATTTGTATTTAGAGTATGTTTTACGTAAATATATTAGAAATCACAATAATTAACAAGTTAATATAAAAAAAAACTTATAAAAAAATTCATTGACTTTTGAAATTTCATTTGTATCACATAAATCAGGACCGAGTAATATATATGAAAATTATATAAAACGTACTATAACTCACAATAATTAGCAACTTAAAATATCTATATATCTATATTTCTCCCAATTTATGCGGTATAGATGAAATTTTGAAAGTTAACAAAAACTTTTTATATGTTTTGAAATATTTTAAGCTATTAATTATTATGATTTATAATACTTTTTACATAAAAAAAATTATTTATATGAAGTATAAAAGAAAAAATTTAGAAAAAGGAAACATAAATGTCAGCAGGAGTCCAATCTATGTTAATTTCTATGTTTTAATTATTGTAATACCGATTGAATTTGGAGAGCCAACTAAAAATTTTGAAAGGATTTTTTTTATAAATTTTAAGTTGTTAATTATTATAATTTATAATATTTTTATTAATTTTAAACCAATATATGTTTTTCTCTGTCTCAATTACACGAGACATATGGAATTTGGAGAGTCAACTAAAATTTTTAAATATGTTAAGTTGTTAATTATTATATCTTATAGTACTATTACGTGATTTTCAAATAAAATATGTATTTTTTAATTTCAATTTATATGTCATTGATATAATTACATATATTAAGTAATGAAGAATTAATGTGTAAATTATGTGACACCTATGAATTTTGGAGTGTAAATCAAATTAGTTATATGATTTAAAAAAAAACGGTTAATTATTACAATTCATAATACTTTTTATATATTTTTTAAATTATATATATATATATCTTTATGATATTGATATTAGTATTATAATAAATTAAATTTTATTATTTTAAATTTATGATCTGAATTGTCAGCCTATGCCACATTATAAAATGTTCCAAAGTAGATATCAGATTTACAAAAATGTCGATGCCAGCTAAAGTAATAAAATAACATCTAAGGGCATGAACCTATATATGTATTGTAATTCATTGTGATTGAGAAATTTATAAGAAGCCTGATTAGTGTTTCAAAGGGTAAGAAAAATTATTTGGAGAAAAAATCATTCTATTTATGGAATTCGTATCAAATTAGGAGGAGAACAAGCAAAAATTTATTTTGTGGCTTGAAAAGAGAGAAAATTAGATATTATTTCTTTCAACCTCATTATTCTTCTAATTTCTTTCTTCTTTTATTTTGTCTTGATTTTTTGTATCTTTAATTAAACTTTTTTTTTCTTATTTATCTATAATTAAAGTTTATATATATTTTCTTAAAAAAGAATTTAAAAAGATGATCATATTTAGTTCCTTTCCTCATCAATGCTATTAATCTCATAATTAGTGTTATTTATATTATTTTCTTAATTACTTTTTTTTCTTTCATTTAATTATTTATTTGAAGAAATTAGTTATTATAACTTTATAAGAATTACACATGTATTTTTACATAATTGATTTGTTATTTTTAAAATTTTTGGATCATTCTTCATCTTAAAGTTTCTATCTATATGTAATAATAAAGCTAAAATAGAAAATGTGGGGTGACACCTTTTTAGCAATAGATACTTATTTATTCTGATCAATGTTTCTGACATTTTTTGTTATTTTTTCCTTAAAATAATTGTTGCCTCGATTTTTAGTTTTAGTTTTATTTTTGTAGCATTTTCTAATTTTAAAAGACTGAAAAATTTATATTGAAAATTTACAAAATATAAAAAATGATTTATTTAACTCCTATCATCATCAATATTATTATTAATTTGTTTTACTTCTTTTCTTAATCTTCATTTCATCATTAATGTAATTTATATCATTTTCTTAGATACATACACACACACACATATATATATATATATATATATATATATATATATATATATATATATATATTTGTGACATTTCTTAGAAGTTAGGATTACTATTTCTATAATTTTTAAAATTTTTGAATTCTTTTGTCATACTAAATACAACATGTTTTATTATAATTACATTTAATATATTAATCAATATGTTGTACGAATGAAAAGAAAATTATCATTTCACAAAAACAAAGGTTAAAATATAATTTATTATGATTAAGGAAAGATAAAATTATTATTCCAATATCCATAAGCATATATAATACATTAAAAATTAATTGAAAAGCTGTAAATGAAAAAGGAATCACCATTTAAGGAATCATTATTTTTTATTTTTTGGATCATTTCTTCATGTAAAAGTTTCTATCCATACGTAACAATAAAGTTAAAATAGAAAATGTAGTGACACCATTCTTACTAATAGATAGTTACTTATTTTTATATTATTTTTTTGACAATTTTGGTTATATTTTCTTTAAAATAATTATTGCCTTGATTTTTTTTTTAAGCTTTATTTTTAATTTTAAAAGATTGGAAATTTTATGTTAAAAATTTTAATAATAGAAAAAATGATTTATTTAACTTTTATCATCATCAATACTACTAATTTTTTTGACGTTTTTTCTTAATCTTCATCTTATCATTAATGTTATTTATATAATTTTGTTTAATCACTTATTTTTTCTTTTTAAACTCTTTTATATATATAAAGTTGGATATGTAAATGATGATGTGACATTTCTTAGAAGTTAAGATTACTATTTATCTAATTTCTCCATTTTTTGAGTTCTTTTGTCATACTAAATACAATATGTTTTATTATAATTACATTCAATATAGTAAACAACATGTTCTAGGAATTAAAACAAAATTATCATTTCAGAAAAATAAATGTTAAATTATAATTTTATTATGATTAAGGAAAAATAAAGATATTATTTCAATATCCCATAACAATACATTAGAAATTAATTGGATATAACTGTAAATGGAAAATGAATCACGATTTAAGGAAAATAAATGTTTGCAATACCATAATAATTAAGGAGAGAGTAAGATATTATTTTAATATCCTAATTCGGAACTTTTAATCTACTACTCAATTAAAAATAGAATGCATTTAATAACATCAAAAAGTTATTAGTTTAATATTTTTTATCATTGTACTAATTCAATTCAATGAAACTTAATTTTAAAGATAAAATAATAGCTTCATTTTAATTGTTGTCAATATATTTGAAAAAATTATTGTGAAAAGGCTTTTCTTGCACCTTATTTTAATTTTCATATACCATTATTATTTTTTCTGTCATTTTTCAATGAATTTTATTTCAATTTAAAATTTAATGTTTATTCTTAAAACTCTGACGGTACAAATGAAGGTGGAGTAAAATATAATAAATGATGATTCTTTTACTAAATAAGAAGATATAACGAAATTGAAAGGGTGACGTTTTTTTTTTTTGTAAATGGATAGGAAATTCTATTAAGTTATCTTTATGTCATTATTCAATATATTTTTAATATAAATTTCATTTGTTGATGCATTTGTTTAGTACTCCCTCTGTCCCTAATTACTTGTTTACTTTTCCTTTTATAGTTGTCTCTAATTACTTGTCCATTTTGACAAATCAAGAAAGAATATTTTTTTACCTATTATACCCTCAATTAAATGAGCAATTACTTTGAAAATTGCAGAACTTTTCATCTACTTCATAATTAATAGGGGTAAAATGATAAACTGACTATGTCATTAATTGATTTCTTAATAAATGAGTAAATTTAAAAGTAGAGAAGTAATTAGGGACAGAGAGAGTATTACAGTCTTATTTGACATTATGAGATATTTCTTAGACATTTAAGGAGAATGGTAGACCGAAATATATATTATATATTAAAGGATGAATTTGTTATTAGCAAATATATTTTAACTTATTTGATAAAAAATATATTCTTCCTCATTTAATAGATGTAAAATTTGTGAAGCTTTATTTTTTTTCACAATCTTCATATTATTAAGACAAATAATAATATTACAATTAAACAACAAAGTAAATATAAAATTAAAAAAAATTATTTAATTTAAATGATCGCGCGAAGTGCGGCCAAGTTCTCTAATTTAAAACAAAAAAGTAAAATTTAAATGGGTCTACTATAGAATTCCTAGAAATCCAACTTGAAAAATTATGCTAAAAATGGAAAATAAAAAATGAAATAAATTTAATTGAGAGTTATCCTTCGTCTGTCCCATTTTATGTGAGACTTTTTATTTTTCGAGAATTAAATAGTTTAAGTTTAACCATAAATTTGCGTATGATATCTTCATTTTTTTTTTAAATTTGGACAAATTAGATAAATAGTAATGTTAGCTTCTAAGAAATGTGACATCATCATTTACATATCCAACTTTTATATATATAAAAAAAGAGTTAAAAAAGAAAAAATAAGTGATTTAAGAAAATTATATAAATAACATTAATGATGAGATGAAGATTAAGAAAAAACGTCAAATAAATTAGTTGTATCGATGATGATAAAAGTTAAATAAATCATTTTTTCTATTATTTAAATTTTTAACATAAAATTTCCAATGTTTTAAAATTAAAAAAAAATGTTAAAAATTAAAAAAAATAAAATGGAGGCAATAATTATTTTATTAAAGAAAAATATGTGTAGAAAAAGTAGAAGTAGATGAAGCCAAATGAGTAATAATAATAATTCTAATAAGGACTAATGAGTAATAATAATAATTCTAATAAGGACTAATGAGTAATAATAATAATTGCTATGTTAGTCCTTGGTGTTAGTCCTTCTATTAATGTACAATTGTTTTTGCACATTGTACAACTAATTAATGCAGTGAAAAGTGAATGTACAAAATTGTATGCATGTTGTACAAGAATATTAATGCAATGTTGGTCCTTTCCAACTCTCACTTCTAAATAAGAGTAATGTATAAAGAGAACATTCCAGAAAGTACAAAAGTGTGCTCAACATGTTGTGAGATTCTAGAAACTTCCGGCATGTTCCCTCTCTATAGTGACAATTTTATAAAACTTACTAGATAAAATTGTGTCACTTGTCCCTATTTAGTCTTCTGTTAAGATTGCGTCACGTGTCCCTATTTTGTCTTTTGTTGGAGTGAAGGGCATATATGCTCTAGCTTTTGGACGGCAGGGACATCAATGTCCCAAAAGTATGATGAAAGGTATCTGCATACCATTTACGATAATTCGGGGATATATTTGTCATTTTTCCCTATAATATATTTAGTGTAAATATCATATTAGCTAATTGATGGATTGCGGCATTGCACACATATATAATATATATGTTTCTCCCTCCCTTACTATAGTGATTAGTACAATATCTCATGGGGGACTCTTTACACTTGCGACACTCTTACACATCATTAATTTTAGTATGAACAATATAATATAAGAGTCCAACATCAATGAATGAAGAATTAGAATAAGGTCCGACTCTAATACCATAAATAGCATTTGCATTATGTTTGCATAGCGTCTCCCTACATAGAACAAACACAAAAATAAAACAATAAGTTAAATTATTTTACTCATCCATTAATGGGACTTGATCAAGACAGAGTAAAAGTTTCTTCTTAAATCTTCACCAGTTGGGCATAAAATAATTCAATTGGTTAGCAACAATAGAGTCAGTCACCCCTCAATTAAGAGAAAATGGTCAAATGACCATCAACCTATTATCGGATTTTCAATTACACACCTATTTTTTGTGGAATTTCTATTACCTCTGAACTACTTTAAAATGGAGTAAATAACCCCTTAAGTGCTGAGTTGGCATAGATAGTGTATTTCACTCTCTCTCTGCCTATATTTTTTTAATTTCTGTTTTTTTTTAATTTTATGTTTTCTTTCTCTTTCTTTCTTTTTATTTATCTATATAACTATACCTTTTTCACCATTATCATTGTTGAAACTTTTTCAATGGATGTTTTGTATAAAATAATCAACAACTAATGCATTTTGTGAATAAATAATTTTTCAATTGACTTATTTAGAACATTCTAATAAATTAAATTTATTTTTTAAAAAAAACATACCCATTAATTAATTTTTTTTAAGTCATGGACTCAAGAGTAACAAAATCAAAGTGAAGTAATTATATATTTAAAAAGTATTTTCAAACTTATTAAAAGGAACTAAAACAAAACAATTTCTTCTACATTTTAAAAGAAGGATCCTACATGCATGTTCTCCTAAAACCCATTAAGTATCAAAATCAAAAACTCAAATTATAAATTAATCATGAAAATTTTAGAGGGAGTAAGAATAAAGAATGGGGAAACGAGAGAGGTTTCTCAAATTGGCGTTACAAATTGGTCTCAAATTAGTCTTCTCATCCGTGATGAATTTGAGTTGTCGACCGAATCTTCAGGGGATGAATCTGATTTCGAATGTTCATGACCCCATTTAATGTGTATTTGAAATTGTCTAAGGAAGAAAATCGAACAAAATGTTAAAAAATCTGGAAAAAACTATTTAATTGGTTGGATGAGAGATTTGATTATGATCGCTATCTTCTAGGCTCTAGAGATTCGGAGTAGATGAAAAGGCGACTTGAATATTCATTTTTATAAATTGTTAGAGATATAGAAATTTATTGAGGTAAAAAATGGTGCTTATTATAGTTAAGGTTGAAGAAATGATTGGGGAAGAAAGGAAGAGAAGGAGGAGAGCTATTTTATATAAAAAAAAATATTAAATAGTGAAATACACGTGTCATGTGTGTGTATTTCACCACAAGACACATGCCTGGTAATGACATTTCAGGGAGGAAATAATTTCACTTTAAAATAGCTTAAGGGGTAATAGGACCCCCGTGAAGTACAAGTGTGTAGTTGAAAATCGATAATAGATTGGGGATTATTTGGCCATTTTCTCCACAATTAACATGTGCAAGAATTGGGAAATCTAATCAAACAGAACTATATAACAAGCTCAAACTAATGTAAGTTCCACTTAGTACCTTGTAATAACATATATATAATCTTTATGCAGACTAGATTGTTGTTCTGTTTTACTAGATTTTTCAGTTCTTGGACTTATGTTAATTGAGAGGTGACCGAATCATTCTATTGTGAAGGTCTGACGCAAATAAACAATGGTGAAAAAGATACACAACACATAACAATAACAATATAGTTCGTGTAATATCACAAATATGGTCTAAAGAGGTATAGTATTTACAGTCTGACAGAAATTATCCTTAACCGTAAAGATTACAACGCATGCACAACAATAATATAGTGTAAACTCACAAATGTGATCTGAAGAAGTATAGTGTACCTGAAATTTATCTCTAACGGTAAAGATAGAAAGGTTGTTTCCTATATATCATCGGCTTAAAAAAAAACATATTCAAATAATTTGTAATGTAAATAAAAAAAAGAATAAAAAGTGTTCGTCGCCTGAGAGATTCGAACTCATAATCTTATTCATCCGCCGTTTGAATTCATATGATATACTTTTCTTTTAATTTTATCTCAAAAATAACGTTACTTTTTATTTTAAAATAATTTTATTTTATTTTTTCGATTTTATCATAGATAAGATAATTTATAATTAAATAAATAAATACTACGATATTTTTAATTGAAGTTCTAATTTTTACAAGTCTATCTTTATTTTCAAATTTCGTAATTAATTAATTATATTACTATCACATAAATGGGGAGGAGAGGGTAGCATAAAGCCACTATACACATGCATATGCATGTACTTGAGGGGTGTAGTTATCATCTCTTTGTCAAAAAATTATAATATGTAATTAGTTAGAAATAATTTTTTTATGTATATATATTACATATTAGTATATTTTTGATTTTTTCATAGATTTACTTTTTTATATTTTGGTCCTTCTTAATAAAAATTTTGGTTCTTGTCACTGTCTTTCTCCACTTTTACTTATCTACTATATTAAAAATAGAAAATTATTTTGTTCAAAACCAAGATATAATTATATTTTTATACCTATTTTACTCTTATTATTATTTTACTAGTATACGTACCTGTGCATTGCACGGATATTTTAAAATATTTTTTTTTTAAAACTTAAAAAAATTAAGATGAATTATTATTGAGTTTAAAAAGTGCATGTATAATTACATATAATGTTTTGAATCTATATATACAGTTAATGCTGACAAAAATTTACCTTAATCTATGTGCGATGAGGATATGTTCTTCAAAGATACCAAACATTATTCTAAAGGATTCTTCTTCTTTTAGTATAAAGAAGATTAATAGCATATGTGGCATGTGTTGAAATGATATATGTTTTAATTATTAAAAATTTAAATTCATAGATCAATCTATAACCTAGTATTCAAAATATGATTCTACTTTTAGCTAAAATATAAATATAATTTGCAAAGCATGTTGCAACCTCTTTAGCATACTTCTCTCTCGTTCAATCTTGCAAAATAAGACGATTTTTATTTAATCAAACATAATTTCATAAAATAAGGATACAAAAAAATGAATTTCAGATATCGATATAAAAAAATACTATAATCAAATCAATATTATACCACATAAAAATAAACTATTTGTAGTGCAATGAAAAAATTGAAAGATGAAAAAAATTAGATTTGTACATAATTATTTATCAAGTTTCCTAAAAAAATTGAGATAATTTTTTAAGAAAACAATTAAACTGAAAAATTGAAAATTATTTTGATGATGAAATGTGATAATTCGAAATATTTATGTTGTTGACATGTTTTTTCAACAAAATATAAATTTGAAATATTTAAATTTATTTTTATAAATTCAAAATTTATTTATTTTTGTGTGATGCTTCAGGTTATATATGGAACTTTTATTTTTTCCTATTACGAAGGTAGAACATTAAAATATATAATTGAGTTTTCAAAGATTAGGTTAGTAGGTGGTTGAGGAAAATAACACAAGTAAAGAACGCCAATCAAATTTAAATAGTGATTGACATACATGGTCTATTGCTATGAAATTTATATAATTCCTCCATTTATTCATTATCTGTTTCTTCTTTTTCTTTGTTGCATTGGAGAGTATGGAGATCCTTCTCCTTTCATCATAAGACATAACAAAATAATTTCAAATCAAACAATTAAGAAAAATGGAATATACACACACTACTATGTTTGCCCTCATTTTCTTTTATGATCTCACATGAGTGTAATAAAATTTTTGTTTGAATGTAATTTTTGTTTTACAAATGTTTGAATTTGTATTTTGAAGAGTTTGGTTAAAAAAGATGTGAATGATGCTTTAATAATAGTAACTTTTTTTAAAGATGTGGGTTAGGAAGTTGAGAATCTATTTAGGGATAAGGTTAGTTATTATTTAAAGTTTGAATTTTAAATTAATTATTCAAATATTTTGTTGTTGCTAATTTTGAGGTTTCTTTTTTTAAAGAGCGGATTTCTTTTTTCTTTTTAAAATTGAAAGACTTTTCTTTCGATTATGTGAATACAATTTAATAAACTTTTAAAAGAAAGGGAATAAAAACTACCTCATTTTTCCTACGAATTCATAGTTTTTAACAATAAGTTTTTAAATTTATATTTTAATGGTAAATATTGCATTTGCTAACAAAACGTTTTTAAATTTATTTTTAATAAAATTTTAAAATAAAGGGAAAAAAACTACTCCATTTCCTTAAGAATCCACCGTCTTCAACTTTTTTTTTTTTTACAATAAGTTTTAAATTTTTTTTTTAATGGTAATCTATGTTTTTTACAATGAGTTTTTAAAAATTATATATATATAAGATATAGGATAAGATTGCCCTTTTATTTTATTTGAATTTTATAAATTGGATACTTTTTGAAATACTAAACCAGCCCAGATTAAATGATTTTTAAAAAAAAAATAATTTTACAAATTTATAATTGAAACTTAAAAAAAAAAAGCACACTTTTTTTGGGTGCTGACATTTGTCGGTATTCATCTAATTTGATGACATTTGTCATTTATAGAACTGCCTTTTTTTAAATAAAAAAAAGTGTATCAATTATTATTTTTAAATAGTAAATATGTCCTAGATTAAAATAAAAAAAATTCTATCTATTACAAATTTATAAATTGGATTTTAAAAAAATATTAAATTTGTTTATAAAAATGCTGACATTTGTCATTATTTGACATGTGAATTTTTGTTTCAAATTTATAATATTTAATTAGTTATATAATATTTAATTATTTATAATTTAAAATTCTGAAAATTTGTGATGCTGACATGTGGCGTTTTTTTCTTCTCCTATTATATATAGATAGATTATTATTATTATTATTATTATTATTATTATTATTATTATTATTATTATTATTATTATTATTATATTTTTATTTTATTTTTCTAAAATGAAGATTAATTCAATTTTGAAACGACAACTTTTGTAACCGTAGAATTTTTTATTATTTATTATTATTATAGAAATCAGTTATTTATATTTTAAAAAAAGAATACGTTTGAAATTTTTATAGATTGTTTAAACATGTTTAAATTTAAATTGAAAATAATTAACTAATACAAAATTAAATTATTTTAAAAACTAAAATTGAAAATTTTTGTGGTGATGACATGTGTCACTTATTTCTTCTCCTTTTATAAATAGATGGATTTTTCAATATTTAGATAACTTATAATTAATAGAAATGAGATAGTAATATTATTATTGTTATATTATATTATTCTATAAAAATATATCAAGTCAATTATAAACAAGCAAAGACGAAAAAAATCAGAACAGAAGGAAGGGGAAAAACCATGTGACTAATAACTTTTGTGTACATTTATATCTATAGGCTTGATAGATATAGGGTTTGTATATGTTAATGCATCCTTGAAGTTTAATTTTTTATGTGTAGTGGTATTCTTTGTATGGACCATTTGTTTGCTGCAAAAACACTCATACTGATGGTGAAAATGATGTTACTTTTGAAATAGATAATATTTTGATAAGAAGCGTTTATCCCTTTAGTAAATTTATCTAGATAAAATCTAAGTTACACTATTAAAAATAATACAAAAATCTATTAAAGAAATTTGATTTCAGTACAAAGATTCAGAGAAAATCGATTTATACTTTCCAAAAAAACTTTTTAAATTATTTTTAAATATAATCAACGAACGTCCATCGATTTTTTTGCCCATCCTCTAGCCACTCCACCCTCATAGCACCCCCGCCAACCCCACCCACACTTCTATAGCCCTCATCCCTACCTTCCACCCCCACCTCCATAGTTTCCGTCCCCACACTCATCATAACAAATAAAGAATTTAGTGGCACTAACAAAAATAAGTATTTATAATCGTACTCTATCTAATTAGGGCCGGCTCTTGTATACAAAATTTGAGGCATATGCCTTATGGGGGCCTCAAATTATTACCAAGAATACATTTTTTGTTAAATTTTTTTACATAAAATTATATTATTTTGTTCTCCTTAACCCCATTCAAACAGAAAAAAATCAATTATTTTTCGCTAACACTTATATTATTTATCTGTTTGAACTCTTTTTTTTCAAATCTTTGATAAGATAGAGTAATAGACTATCAAAAATATGAATCAATAGTCGAAAAGTGTTGAACAAAGTAAATTACAATTTTTTTTATTTCTTCTTAAATTTTCAAGCAATACAACAAACATAGTAAGTAGGATATACCAACTTATCAACTTCTTGAATCAAATTTTATGATTTTAACTCTTGTTTTTATTTAAAGTTTGTCAACTTATTACTAAGAATTATGTTAACAATTCATATAGTAATGACCCAATAAAAGAATGTTTTCTAATGTTGAATTGATAAAATCTTACCTAAAACTAATAATAATAAAGATATTTGAAGAAATCATATATAAAGAAATTTTAAGCAAAAATTTACATCTAAAAAGTTAGAAAAATAATTTTTAAATAAATACATATGAAGTTTATTTAGATTTTAGGCTTCTAATTGAAATCTAAAAGTTAGAAAAATATTTTTTAAATAAATATATATGAATTTTATTTAGATTTTAGGCCTCTAATTACTTTGAATCACCCATGTATATAATAGTCGCTATATTATATATAATGACAATAATAATTTTGTATGTTTATAATCAATAGTCCATTAAATGTCGTCTCTGGATGTAATAATATTAACTCCTTTGTTGCGAAATAATTTTGTTACAACAAATATTGTCGCTAAAAGGAAAATTTATTGTCACTAAATACCTCTTTGGTTATACGGTGTTTGCCAAGATTATACAAACTGTTTTTTCGTACTTACAAGAAACAAGAAAATAAGTAAAAAATTCATTTATTTTTTAGGAAATTATTTGAACTTCTCAACATCAATGTAGAGTAATTAATTCCTTGATGAATTTTCACAATTAAACTCATAGCCAAAACAGAAAATAGACTCTTCAACCACCATATGCCTATTTTTTTTTTTTGTATGTTAAGTTTCTCCATATATATTTTCCAAACCAAAACTAGTCAAGGCATTCCCCCATTATGCATGAAAATGGGGACCAACAATATGGGGACTATGATTGTATCCAAAACAATGAAAATATTGCACATGTATTTTGTTTGCAACTAACCTTAATTATCACCTCTTTCCATGATATATCAGTATCAATATCTCATTTTGTTTGACTAGAGGCACCAATTCTACAATGCCCAAGCAGAGGGGACCTATTTTATTGGCCCCCTTCTGTTATATGTCTTGTTCAAGGACCATATATACCACTGTATAGTTGTCCCTTAACTAAAACCTTAACACCAAACACATAGCTAAAAAAAAATCAGTTGAAACATGTGCTACTCTCTTTGGTTTCAATTTGTCTATCTGGTTTCACTTAACACGGAGTTTAAAAAACTTTAGAATTTTATGGTCTTAAACATATCTTCTATTTTTGCCCTTCTTCTTAAATTAAGGGTAGGGGAAATAGGGAGGGGATTACAAGGTAGGAATTGAACTCTCACTAATAAAGTGAAAGTTCAGGTAACAAACCAACTCTCCTCATAAAAATGTCATGTGAAAAGTTAGAATTAAAAATTTGTCTATAAAGGAATGAATCATTCTTTCTAAAATGGACTAAAAAGAAAAGTAGAAAAAAAAAATTGAAATGAAGGAATAATATGTTACCGGAGGCTAATTCAATATCTGAAGTCACTAGGTTCAAAATATTATGTGTACATTTTTAAAAAAATAAAGTCTTTTGTATATGTATATGTATATGTAGTATGAGTCGAAAACTATGAGTTTTTAAGTGAATTCATAGAACTCGCTCTAGATCTACCTTGATCACTTACATAATAGAGTCCCTATTTCCCATTCCTCATTCATGAAAACGGTTGATGCTTTGCTTTTTGGAGAAGTTCAAGTTTTATGCACTGACGTTGTAAAACATGTTTATGCAATCATGTTATTTATCAAGTAATTATTGGTAAGAAGATTCTACAATAAACATTTTATTAGTAACCTGATAATAATGATTACTCACCTGGTATAGTCGGTGTACATAACTTAAATCCTTGGTAACGATTCAATTGTCTAATACTAGATGGTCCTGATCTAGCATCATTGTGGAAAATGTGACTGTTTTTTCAATGCACTGTACATTTACAAGATGAAAGAAAAATTGAAATGGCTTCATTGACATCAGTTGTTGCTGCTGCTGCAAATTAACTTAAAGATGCATCATTTAATTTTAACTTTTCACGTGACATTTTTAAAAATACAAGAGTATAGAACATTTTTGTACATTCCACGTATCTTAAGTTTAACACCACAAGATTCAAAGGTCTTTTTTATTTTCTTAAACACCGTGTCAAGTCAAAACCAGACTAACAAATTGAAACAAAGGAGGTAATACAAAAGGACAAGAAATACAGAACTACACTGCAGACTTAGTAAAACATTAGAGAAGAATACCATATGCATATCTTAAATAGTTACATCTTACAGTAAATAAGGAAATTTCTACTTGAAGGGAACAAAAGGGGGAGTTGAGATATGTTTGTCATTTCTAGAGAAATTTACAGGGTGGTGAAAAACAAAAAAAAGAGCACCCTTAATTTCCCATAACAAAAATTTAGAATTTCAGGTTAGCTTGTTCCAGTAATAATACGATATTATCATGTCCTAACGCGTAATAGTATGCTGCGAATCCAGCTTTCATCTTGAAATTTCATGTGCTTGAGGGTAACCAATTTGTTCCGTCTCCCAGATCAACTTAGAAGCAACGCCTTCATGGCAAGGAACATATTCCTGCAATCGCAAACAAAATGTGCACTTTTTTCAACACAGTACGATTTCAAGAAGTACTCTAACGAAGAACAAGAATTGACTTTGAATATCGCCTTTTTCTCTTACCTCCAGTTTCTTCACTAGCTCCTTTGGCGATGGTGCTGATATAATGATGTGGCGTGCATTTGGGCTGATGAAACCTTCCTCAACAGCTTTGTCGATAAATGACAATAATGAATTGTAGTATCCATCCACATTCAACAATCCTACCTGCAAAATGCATGTTACTTGTGGTTCTCAAAATTGTGAATGTTAAGCTAAAAACTCAAGTACAAGAACTACATAACGTTGATGATCCAAAAGTACATTGAAAATAAATGATATACCGGCTTATCATGGATGCCTAGTTGCGCCCAGGTTATCACTTCAAGCAGCTCCTCAAGAGTTCCATAACCACCTAGATATGAATGGAGACGATAGCGTTAGTGCTTAATTGTTCCGAAACTGTCAAATGTCATGCTTAACTATGAATGAGGATTTAATGATAATGTACCATGAAAACATAAAACAATAACAACAGAAGAATGATACGGGATATGAATCTCATAAGTACAATGATCCTCTGCATAACTCAACGAGTGGGGTCTAGAGAGGGTAGGATGTACGCAAACCTTACTACTACCTTTCTGGGGTAGAGAGGTTGTTTCCGATAGACCCTCAACTCAAAAGAATGGACCAAGTAGAATATACTAAACAAGTACTAATCAGTAGTACAGTTGACAAGGTGTTTAATCAATAACAGAATTTTAATCTATTCTGAAGTTTTGTGACTAATTAAGATGCAACCAAAAGGAATAATATTGACTAGTTTGAATTTCTGAACCAACTGGAATCCTAAAGTGGAGTGAGCATGATAACTTGTTTAGGTCCAGCAGCCAGTTGGCATTACCAAATTAGTGAAAGTGTGACAGTTTTCTCCCTTACCTATCACCCCCCAATGGCTTTTAAGTACATTAAAGGAAAAGAACAAATCACAGTAGTAGTTTCTCTCACAGTGAATAATCCCAATTTCAGTGCTAGATGTTGATAGGTCAACAACTAAGGTTTGAACTGTTGATCCTTAAATCTACATTTTCTTTAACAAGTCTAATAAACACAACAAAAGCAATCTCTGACCAACGTTGCTCGGATCCTCAAAAGTAATGAATTTTTGGAGAACCTAACACCAATGCATTTGGCATTTATTCAAAATCCACGTACCCCTAGCCTTCAACTAGAGATATACATAATTTGAGCATAACTATTCTTTATGGTTATCACCTGTATCCAAGAATAAGAATATCAAGGCTATTACAAATCATGAAAAACTCCAAATTTCTATTATTTGTGTCTTTTAAAAGGAAATACATACTAAGCCAAGAAAATGACAACTTGAACTATCAGAAAAACAAAAAGACAGGAAACATATAATGAATCTATCGCCTTAAATAGCAAATATTAAACCACTGATTGTCTTCTTTCTTTTCATTTATCCCAATTATTTTTTACATAGGAATTTGTGTGCAAAAGTTAAACTTTGACTGTAAGGCATAATACTAACCTGGCAAGGCAATAAAAGCATCAGAATGCCTAGCCATCTCTGCTTTTCTTTGATGCATACCTGCAACAGCCTTCACTTCTCCTACTGTTTCACCAGTTAGCTGTGAAAAAATAGTACCATACTTCAGTAGAAAAAAAGAGAGAAGATAAAAATATGAGGGAAAGACAGAATTTCTTGTAGTGTAGTAAATGTTGCTGCAGTGAAGCAATGATGAGTATTATTTCAGAAAAAGAAGACTTAATCCTGAAAATAGTCTATAGGGTCAGCAATTGCAGTAGAAAGTAGCTTATCATTACCATACTCAACCACCAGTTCAAGACATATATAATGTAGTCCGCCGGTACACTAAACTTCCGCTACGCACAAGGTTCAAGAAAAGACTGAACAACGAGGGTCTATTATACGCAGTCTTACTCGTGATATATGAGTTGCAGAAACACAAGAGCTAATACTGGTCTCTGAAACACAGAGTGAATAAAGCTTTCTATACAGAAGGAAAAAAGTCAGGAAAACATTTGATACCTAAAAATACATTATACTAGTAAAAAGGCAGATGTCAAAGTTACACCATGGTATATGGACAAGGCAATCAAAAGACAAGAAAGAAAAAAAAATGTGTCTTTACTCCTTCACAATGCCCAGGAACTTGAGAAAAGAACACAGCATAGGACTTTGTAAATAGCCTCTTTGGTACATTCAATATTAAATTAGAATCAATAGTTTAAAGAGATTTAGAAATAAACTCAAAGTATCAACTCTTTAAACATGGATTATAAAAGATTAAAGAGTAGTATAATAGTTTTCTTGATCATAGCAGACATACCTCTCGAGGCATGAGTGTCTTGGGAATGACCCTGCAGACGGACAATAACATGACAAAAATTCAATTTTTATTGATAAAAAAAGAACATTTGCACTAATTAACACAAGAGAGACGCACTTTCATTCATCATGTTAGGGATAGTTTGGTTAGCATTTGAAAATTTGTTCTTTAAATATTTTCAAACTTTTTTCCAACTAAAATTGTGTCCAAACACAACTTCAAATTCCAAAAATCACAACTTCAGATACTAAAACACTCAAGTTTCAACGTCAAAATCTATGAGCAAACAGGAGCTTAATTAGCATAGATTGATCTTTCTCCTCACCCAATAACATGGCGCCCACCATCATGAACAGCTTGTGAAACCAAACCCATAAGGCCTATGCTACCTCCTCCATAGACCAAATCAATATTCCTTGACACCTTTCATAAGACAAAACACCAGATCAACACCATAAAGTAATCACTTTTAAGTCTAAAAGCACATTTAGACTGTTTAATAATATTATAAAAAGAGAAAAAGGCCAAAAGGGTAAAAATGGATTATAAAACAAATGTACTCCACTTTTTAGTGCAGTCCTATCTATACATATGAAGATGATAAAAGAGCATAAATACAAAAGATTGTACAGAGAAAGAAAACAACAGAGAAAAAGGGTCCCAGAAGAATAAAAATCCTGTAGATGAAAGTAACTGTAAGTAGAATACACAACAATGTAAAAACAAAACTAGCTACTAGAAGCTGAAAACTTTGTTGTATTTCCCATGTGTGAACAATAATCAAAGCAACTTGCAAAAAAAGATTGAAACTTTCATGAGTGGTTACAAACACACACACACACACACACACACACACAAGAAACAGAGAGAAAAATAGAAGTGCATGTAACAGAACATATTATCAAGAAACTTTGAACAAAAGGGATTAATAAACCTAAAATTTGAAAACCAAAAAAACTGAATATCATCATCAAGACTTGTCATTTACTTCAAAATAAACACCCCATTTACATGAAAACCCCAAAAAGGTACAATCTTTAAACAATACGAGTGACAAAAAGTTAAAATCAAGAAAAGGGTTAAAAAAAGCCATTGTTCTTTACCAATTCTTTGCCAAGCTCAATAGCAGCATCTTGATAGCTACTCTTCTTGCCTTGACTACTTCCACAAAACACACAAATCCTCTTGAATTTTGAACCCTTTACTACAACACCACTCTCCCTCTCCATTTTTTTTTCCAACTTTTTCTGCAAATTAGATTATAAAATAAGAAACTTGGTATGTTATTATTCTGAAAGAGAGCAATATATAGGACCCTATACATATGTAGAGTTATACGTACCATATATAGAAGAAAATTGTGTCTACCTTTTTAGCTTGACCACACCATTGGCCACTCCCAAATGGTTCTATGTACGAGCCACACTCCACGTCACCAAAACATAATTACATTTGTTTTATACTCAACCCTACCACTACTGGACCAATTTACGGTTCTAAACACTTCGATCGACTAATTTATAATACGATATTTAAGACATGCATAAATGGTGTACTGAACGGTTGATAAATTAGTTGATAATACAATATATATATATATATATATATAACTTTTCCTTTATTATTATATACAATGAACATGAAGCTTTTTTAAGAAACAAATGTTATGTCAATCTTGAATATTCTCGTAGGGTACATGAACAAATGTGTGATATATATATAGTACTTAAAACGCAAAATAAAATACTAATGTCCTATTACAACAGACCGGGTACAATTCAATAAATTAGGAGTACTTTATTTATTTCAATTTGTATGTGTAGGTAGATATTAAAATTTTTATGAGACTCTACCAGACGTGTTCAATTTGAGTTGAAACTCTATAAAGTGTGCTCAACTCCAACTACGATTTTTGGAGGGTACTCAATCCTAAACTCTAATCCATACCTATATAAAGGGTACTATATTCCTTGAAAAGACATTCTCGAAAATTCCATAAAAAGATTAAAATCTCAAAATTTTCAAAACAAATTTATGGAATATTCAGAAAAAATCAAGATCTCAAATATTCCGCAAATTCATGAAATATTCCTAGTTTGAGAAAATATGTCACTAACGCCCCTCGAATTATAGAAATTAAATCCAAATCATCCTAGTTCAAGAAATATGCCATTAACGGCCCTCAAATTATAGAAACTAAGTCCAAATCATCTAAGTTCAGGAAATACGCCACTAATGACCCTCAGATTATGGAGATCAAGTCCAAATCTTTCTAGTTCGAGAAATACACCACAAATGACCCTCGAATTATGGATAAATATCTTATGAGAGAGGAACATAATTGTACCCACAATATTTGTCAATAAAGTTATATTTCTTCATATTTTATTTGTGATTGTAATTTATTTTCTATCACTATAAAATTTGCAAACAATGTGATATATGCAGAATTTGAAGAGTCAGCTAAATAATATCCTTGGCTAGTAGTATGTCGACAGACAACTATCTCCTTCTTGCCAATTATTAATAGTAGTAATAAAATATAAGGTTGATTGTGGTCAATTCATACAATATATTTACTAAAAAAATAGATCAATTAGATCAAAGTTGGGGTCAAGTTTGAAGTTCTAGGTCAAATTTGAGTCTCGAATATCAGATCGGGTTAATCTTTAGTCCCAAGTCAGGGTTGGATATCAGGTCTTGAGTTATATATATACTCCTACTTAATAATTTATAATCAAAATAAAAATCACGAATTAAATTGTGAAAAAAATCACTCACAAAAATATAAATTAAAACTGTTACAATAGACATCCTTATGATCCAATCTAACATATTTTTGAACCTTTCACATGGTAAAAACTTTGTACTATCGAACTTTTTTTTAAACGTATTAATATCAAATTGTATATATGGGCAATAAGTAGATGGGAAAATGCAATGGAGGCAAGTGGGAATAGCCATGGAGGTCTGTGCAAAGATGATTGAATAATAAAAAACATGTGGGTATTTGTGTATCAGGCTTGTACCCTTATACACTAGACAAACTTGTTGTATTTTTAGGAAACATTTTATACGTATTTCATAAATCCCCATATCACTTCACTTACCATGTTGTCCCTATTCCCCATTCCCTATGTATATTACTACCCCATCCGTTTTATATTACTCGAGTCTCGACTCCTTTTAATCTGACACATTCATTTCTTTTAATTATAAATTAATACAAGATTTAAAAAAATGTTGTACTTTTTAAAATTTCATATCGTGAAAGCAAACAACACACATAAAAATAAAACAAAAAAGATATTTTTAGTGTTGTATTTTTTAAATCGTATTGTGGTATATACACATTCAAGTGGTGGGTCAATACTGCACCATTACTTTCAGCATGAATTAAACATGTATAGATAAAAGTCTAAAAATATCTATACTTGTACTAACTTTACCATGGAATGTAGTACGATTAATGGAATTCCTTGATCATTAAAAATTTCGAGTTTAAATCATAGTAGTAATAAAAAATTTCAATAGAGTTTCTTTCCCATTTTAATGGACCTTATATATCACAAATCTCGATTAGTCGAGTTAAATTTTGGATAGCAGATAAGTATTTTTATTTTAAAGTAAGTTATTGTTGTACAGTACCACTAGTACAACTTTTTGGGGCATGACAAATTATGGTGCATTATCTAATAATTCTAGTGACTCTGTTATGGGCCTGTATTATTTTTATCGTACTGTATATACTAGTGAAAAATTAATTTTGTTATTCCTGCTGTTACAAAAAAAAAAATTGGAATTGAGAGTGACTTAGCCCATGCCGTTTAAACTAATGTGTTATATAAAAAGCATTCACAAATCCCTAGGTTGGCCTATATATCTCTTTCAATCAAGATTGCGTATACATTATTATCTTCAAATTTTATTTATGAAATTTTACAGAATATGTTATTATTGTTGTTATTTTGAGTAGGACATGATCTTATAAGACCCCTTGCAAGTTGAAGGTGGCGATGCGACATTCATTTTGAGGTAGAGAAATTCAAATCTAGATGAGGCGAGAGGCTTGATGAACACATCCACAAGTTGTTATGTGGTATATAAGAATTGCACCGAGAGGTCTTTGTGAGCTACTTTGTAACCCACAAAATTAAAATCAATTTCCACATGTTTTATGTGAGCATGGAACATCCTCTTAATGGACAAGTAGATATGCAACGCCAATATGAAAAGAATCATCATATTAATGGACGAGTAGGCATGCAACGCCAATATAGAAAGAATCAGATTCACACGTAATATATAGGACATATTGAAACATAATTAAGTATATAAAAGTAAACTCTTTCTAACGACTTAAACTTTTGATTTAGAAAGCCGGAAGCTTTACTAGTGAGAGAAAGTTAGCCCATGCCATTTAAACTAATGTGTTATATAAAGAGCATTCATAAATCCCTAGGTTGGCCTATATATGCTTTCTATTCAAGTATGAGTAAGATTATATATATGTGTTATTCTATTCAAACTTTATTCATGAAATTTTATCGAATATGTTATTGATATTGTTATGTTGATACTCATTTATAATACCCAATGAATCAATCATGTTTTGAGTCTTAGCTTTGATAAGGCATGGTCTTATAATAACACCCCTTGCAAGCTGAAGGTGACGTTACGACATTCTATTTGGAGCAGAGAAATTCAAATCTAGATGAGACAAAAGGCTTGGTGAACACATCCACAAGTTTTTCTATGGTAGATAAAGAATTGTACTGAGAGGTCTTTGCAAGCTACTTTCTAACCCACAAAAATAAATTCAATTTCCACATGTTTTATGTGAGCATGGAACATCCAATTAATGGACAAGTAGGCATGCAACGCCAATATGAAAAGAATCAGGCTCACACATGAGAAACATATAAAAAACATAATTAAGCATATAAAAATGAAAACTCTCTCTAACAACTTAAGTTTTTGGTTTTAGAAGGTCGCGCATATACTTTAGTACTGATTACAAATTTAAATAAAATTAATAATATATATCATAGTATATATAATTTAAATTGAAATATGATTAATATGTTTAGTGGACTGTGTGTAGCAGGACAAATTGACCTTGAATACAGGTATATATAGGCTACAGACTACATGTTGGATAGTAGGGGGTGACCAGAAAAGGATGGCAAGATAATGGCAACATAAATAAAAAGATAAAAAAATTTCTAATAAACCCAACTATCAATTTATTGTTAGAAAATGACTTTAACGGGATTGGGATCCAGTCCAGTAAATTTACCTCCGGTATATATCAATAGGGTTTTCAGATTTTAACACGTGTCCTATTATAATTTTAATGGGTAGGATCTATATAGTCTTAATCCTGGTCAGTGCCCGTTTGAACTGACTTATTTTAAGTGTTTTTAAATTAAAATAGCTTTTAAGCAGTTTTGAAGTGTTTGAGTAAAGTTAAAAAGTGTTTATAAACACTTATTTTAAAGCCAAAATAACAAAAATAAGTCAAAAATCATAAGTTAAAAATCTTAACTTATGACTTTTGGCTTATAAGTCATAAGCCAAAAGCCAATACAAACAGGCCCTTAGTCTCCTTTTTCTTTAGTTTCTCATCAAGATCCATACACTAGCTCCATTCTCCCCTTTAACATAGTCATGCCATTTGGATTAAAAAATGGCCCACAGATTTTTCAAAGAAAAATGGATAAAATATTTTTCGAAAAGGAATTTTTAATAGTCTATATAGATGACATACTAATATGTTCTAAGACATATTAAGAACACCTAACAAATCTGAAAGAATTTTCAGAAATATATTTAAAAAATGAAATTATTCTAAGCCAGAAAAAGGTAGAAATAAATAAAAATGAAATAGAATTCTTAGGAATGATTATTTCAAAAAATAGAATTGAACTCTAAACTCATATCTCAAAAAAGATTACAGAATTTCATATATATATATATATATAATGATGTAACAATTTGTTTATACCTCGCCAAAATAGTGTAATTGAATTTCTCAAAATAATTTAAAGGTACTTGAGTTTAATAAATTTTATGAATGAAATAAATTATAATAATAACAAAATGTAATATAAAAGCAAGAAGATAATCAAATCATGTATTTAATCTTGAGGATCGAATTTTGATGGCTTAAGTACGGTGTGTTTGATAAGATTTGAATTAGCATAAAACAATTTGTAAATCGAAGATTTTTCTCCCATAACATAGGCGAAGGTCAAATGATATGATTATGTTGATCAGTACTTTTAGATATATTTTTTTTATCACATTGATATGAGAAAAAGTTTAATTTTTAGTACTTTGCTAATAGTTTTTAAGTATCTAAATTTTAACTTTAAAAATATCAAATTAATTAATTTTAAAAACTAATTAAATTGACACTCAAAAATAAACATGACTACTTTTTTAAAGAGAACCAATAATTAATAGACCTCTAAAATAAATAGTATCTCAAGGTGGAAATTTATAAAAATTGGCACTGTCACAAGTTGCAGAAGGGGGGTGGGGGTGGGGAAGGGGAGTCGTAGTTTTTTTTAGTTTTTCATTTGGTGTTAACTATTCGCTCCGCGTAAGATTTATTATTTAAGAGGAAAACACTCTATACAAAGATCTTTACATTCATAGAACTCGAATCTAAAACATTTGATTATGAGGGAAGGATTGGTGGGATCATATTTGTTCCGGAGTAATGACTACAACTCAAACTTAGAGCGCAGAAATAACAATGTAGGTTGTAGAAACGACTTTATTCCATCACAAAAAAAAGGTTTAGATTTGTTCTTGTATTATTTGAAATTATTTAATTTTGCTCTCCATTATATTTTTGACTCGTTTATACTTTTGTTGTTAACAAATCGTTTCGTATTTGTTCTTTTACTAACAGATCTCTAGTATGAAATGAATGGGCTCCACGTATGTCAAATTCTTCGTAAAAGAAAAATTTATTCCGATGTAATTAAAAAAGGGGACAATATAAGACCAAAATTTTAACAAATGGCAAAGTTACTCAATTTTGGACCGTACAACAGTATATTTAATATTTTTTCTCTTTTTTTTATATATTTAAAATTCTCACTTATTTCAATTTTTGGTGTGACTTTCTAATTTCCACACATATTAGGTGCCAAAAAGAGAGAAAAATAAAATAAAGTGACCAGTATATGTTCAAGTCACATACTCAAATTAAATAATTGGGCTAACTCATCGGTGACATCCTAAAGTTGGCATCAATTTTCACTTAGACATTTTAACTAGACTTTGTTCATTTTAGACACCTCATATAACCCTGATATATCATTTTGACACTTTTTTTTATATTCAGCAAAAATATGATGGTGTGTGTTCCATTCGCGGATGATGTGTAAAGTGTCAAATTAAATGAGGACACTTGTCATTTTGTTCAAAATAATTCTTAAATATTAAACTATCAATTATAAATAAAAGGAAGATGGCCAATGGATCGATGACACAAGGCATTTTTCCCCAAATAATAACAAAAAAGGATTAAATCACCTTAAAAAATCTTTACTAGAAGCATCTCCCTCCCTACCCCACCCCACCCCATCGACTTCTCCGACGTTGGAGAAACAAGCACAGTAGCACACACCCCTTAATTTTCTATCATATACCCGAAATTTTCTCTATCTCTTTTACTTAAATATTGTTCAATTCTTCTATGGTATAGCTTTAGTGAACTTGTGTAACTCAAATTTTTTCAAATAAATGCAACTCCACAAATTTTATTGCTAAAAGAAAATTCTACAGATTTTATTGCTAATAAAAATAAATTCTAAGATCCAATGAACTTTTAAATTACAAATGTGTACGTGTTCATATCACATTGTTAAGTTTCTTTTAATGGGATTATCTCATTATTTTAGCGACTTTTTATTCATTCCCAACTTTTCATTTTTTTTCTTCAAATTTCAGTCTTTTTTTCTCAAATTAAATTGAGGAAGAAGGGCATCATCCTTGGGAAATCTTGGGGGAAAGCTCTGACGTTTGGAATAGACTCCTCGTTTGTGGCATCATCGAATATAATCCTAGTTAGTGCCCATTTGGATTGACTTATTTTAGGTGCTTTTAAGCCAAAATAGTTTTTAAGCAGTTTTGAAGTGTTTGGGTAAAGTTAAAAAGTGCTTATAAGCACTTATTTTAAAGCCAAAAGTCATAAGTTAGAAATCTTAACTTATGTCTTTTGGCTTATAAGTCATAAGCCAAAAGCGAATACAAATAGGCCCTTAGTTTCCTTTTTCTTTAGTTTCTCATCAAGATCCATATACTAGCTCCATTCTCCCCTTTAACATATATATATGATGATGATTGTAATGTAACAATTGGTTTATACCTCGCAAAAATTGTGTAATTGAATTTCTCAAAATAGTTTAAAGGTATGTGAGTTTAATAAATTTTATGAATGAAATAAATTACGATAATAACAAGATGTAATATAAAAGCAAGAAGATAATCAAATCGTGTATTAAATCTTGAGGATCGAATTTTGATGGCTTAAGTACGGTGTGCTTGATAAGATTTGAATTAGCATAAAATAATTTGTGAATCAAAGATTTTTCTCCCATAACATAGGTGAGGGTCAAATGATATGATCATATTGACCAGCACTTTTAGATATATCTTTTTATCTTATTGATATGAGAAAAAATTTAAATTTTAGTACTTTGCTAATAGTTTTCAAGTATCTAAATTTTAACTTTAAAAATATCGAATTAATTAATTTTAAAAACTGATTAAATTGACACTCAAAAATAAACATGACTACTTTTTTAAAGAGAACCAATAATTAATAGACCTCTAAAATACATAGTAGCTCAATTCTAACGGATGGGGGTAAATTTATAAAAGTTGGCACTGTCACAAGTTGCAGAAGGGGGGTGGGGGTGGGGGTGGGGGAGGGGGGAGTGGTAGTTTTTTTTAGTTTTTCTTTTGGTGTTAATTACTCGCTCCGTGTAAGATTTATTATTTAAGAGGAAAACACTCTATACAAAGATCTTTATATTCATAGAACGTGAATCTAAAACACTTGATTATGAGGGAAGGATTGGAGGGATCATATTTGTTCCGGAGTAATGACTACAACTCAAACTTAGAGCACAAAAATAACAATGTAGGTTGTAGAAACGACGTTATTCCATCACGAAAAAAGGTTTAGATTTGTTCTTGTATTATTCGAAATTATTTAATTTTGCTCTCCATTATATTTTTGACTCGTTTAAACTTTTGTTGTTAACAAACCATTTTGTATTTGTTCTTTTACTAATAGATCTCTAGTATGAAATGAATGAGCTCCACGCATGTCCAAATTCTTCGTAAATAACAAAGGGGACAATATAAGACCAAAACTTTAACAAATGGCAAAGTTACTCAATTTTGGACCGTACAAGAGTATATTTAATACTTTTTCTCCTTTTTTATATATTTAAAAGTCTCACTTATTTCAATTTTTGGTGTGACTTTCTAATTTCCATCACATATTAAATGCCAAAAAAGAGAGAAAAATAAAATAAAGTGACCAGTATATGTTCTGTTCAAGTCACATACTCAAATTAAATAATTAGGTACATGCATGTATGATGAATTTTTAAAATATGATCAAAAAAGGACAAAATAGTGAACTTAAAAGAGAGACAAATGCAGGAATAGGTTCATTATTCTCACAAATATAGGAAAACTACAATTGTCCAAACATTCTAATATCTCTTTAATTTTGAACTTTATTTCTTTAGCTAAATATAGAAAGATAGATGGAGGCACGTACATATCTTTTTATGTTACTATGTTCTACTAATCGAGGCGGACCCACACTTATAAATGAGATGTTCAACTTCGGAAATAAGTCACATGTATATGTAAATATATTTATCTTGAAAAATTAATAGAAACTAATGAATTTGGTATAAGTTAGAGGACTCATCCTTTGAGATCAGAGTTTGAATCCAGCTAAATCCATTTTTCACAAGATAACACTAGATAGAAAGTATGTAAGTTGAAAATTAAGGTAGAAGAGTAGTAAGTAGCCGAGTATTGTCATACTTTAATGTGGTGGATAGTGGCAGAACCAGATTTTTCATTGAGAGGTGTTAATAGTTGTAATTATAACGAAGCTAGTAGATAGTGTTGGAACTAGGATTTTCATTAAGAGGTGTCAATGGTTGTAAAAGAGCCTTTTTGGCATTACTGTTTGGAGGCTAGAATCACTTATTTTGAGGGAAAAAAACATTTTTGTTGAAAAATAAGGCGTAAAATTATTTTTCTGTGTACTAATATATCCTTTTCATATATACATATTACCAATATATCTTATTAATAAATTAGCATATGTCACAAATTCAGTTAAATTTCATTCAAGAATTTTATTTTTTATTTTTATATAATAAATTTTATAATTTATTTTACGTTTATATATTATTATTTTATATATTATATATTATTTTATGTAATACTTAACCGAATTAGAAAAAAAGATAACAACAATATTTTTACAAAATTAGAAAAAGAAAAAAAGAAAAAAAGAAAAATTAAAGATTTGATCCTCCCCAAAAGGTGTAATGTTGATTGAATTTAAATATTTTTCATTTTAATTTAATAAATGTAAAAAAATAAAAGTACATTAATAGATGTCGTTTAGCAGCAATGTCAAACAGTCTCTATACATACAATTTGTTTCAATAAATGTCAATACTTATATATATATTTATTAAATCAAAATTTGACTTTATATACAATATAATTTATCCAACAAAGAGATGTCGTTTGACATTCCTCGGCCCAAGGATGGGTCCGGCCCTGTTAATCTCCTCATCCCACTTTTATGTGAGTGCGTACTATCTTATTTTTTTTTATTGGGAAAATACATAATTACCCCATTAAAGTGAGATGTGTTTTTGAAGAAGACACTTAAACTTTGCGGAGGTCCTATTAGCCCTTTGTTCTTACTTAGAATGAATGTATTACCCCATTATAAGCCTACGTGGCATGTAGAGTGTAGTTCACTCTCCAATAGCGAGTGAACTTAGCCAAAGTAAAAAAATAAATTATTTCCGTATTTATTTAATTAGAAATATTTTTCTTCTACTTTTTCAATTCTTTCTTTTTCATTTTCTTCTTCACTCAAACTCAAAAAAATCAATTACCTTTTTTTTATCTTCTTCAAGTTAGAAGACCCATTTACATCGCTCCATTTTGCCATTGTTTTCCCTAAATTCTTGTTTTTCTTTGTTCACTTTGCTTCTTTTATCCCCTGTTTTTTCAAAAATAAAATAAAACTGTGAAGTTTGTTCTTTGAAAATTCATGGTTCTCTTTATAGAAAAAGTTAATTGATAATGAAGTCTTTTTAGCAGGTAAATTTAAAAATTTTGATCTATTGGTATTATTCGATTAGAGATTAGTACTATAGAACTCCATTATGTTGATTTTGGATGTGTTATTATTTGAGTAACTTAAGAGCTGAAGTGATTTGGTTGTATATATTTATTTACTTATAATTTTTTATTGTTGTTTAATGGTTGTAAAAAACACTGAAAATACTAAAAGAAAAGAATGAAGAGCAGCGACGACAATGAAGTTGTCGGTGATGGTGGCTGCTCTACAGCAAACAGAGCATAAAGTTGGAGTAACGAACTGAAGAAGAAAGAGGAGAAATGGAAATAAAGTTAATTATTAAGAAAAAATAAAAATGGAAATAAATATAAAAAATTAAATAATTTTAATACGTGGCAGAAAATAATTGGTATGTGACTACACTTCTTTTCTTGCAACTGAGTTTGACTAAAAAGTGGGATATTTATAACACTTCTTAATTGTTTGATGGGGTATTAGGACCCTCGCAAAGTGTAGGTGTCTTCTTAAAAAACAGGTCTTAGTTTAATGGGGTAATTATGTATTTTCCCTTTTTTATTCTTACTACAACTTGTTACTTGATTTGGTTTGTTCATGTTATAATTTTGTCGTCGTTATTAATTTCCTTTTTATCTTGCATTGGTTACCCATTTTTGAGCTAAAGATCTATCGAAAACAACCTTCATCTTTACACCATAAAGATAAAAATAAAATTTACTTACATTTTATAATATCCAAAATTCACATGTAAATTATATTGAATATGTTGTTAGCGTAAAAGAAAACAAATACCAGGAGTAAACTTTCCCACGATTTAAACAACAGTGACCTTTCGAAAAATATCTTACCGAAATCCCAAATTGAGAGTGGGCAATGGCCATATAGGATCTCAAATTTTGTGTATATGTGGCAGCTAATGATTGGTACACGTAACCAAGAAAAATATAAACTTTACTATTGTGTTATTATGATATAAATAGATGAATGAATTTTGAGAATTAAAATCTTTTAGCAGAAAACTTTTACTACTCTACTAACGTGTGTATTGTGACAGAATAGTTGAAATTCATCAATTTTTAGAATAAAAAGGTCTCGTATTGAGTTCCTATAAATAAAAAGAAAAATTGTTGGGATCGTAGGCATGGTCGACTCAATAAAATTAGGGGCCTAAAGTGAAATCTTAAAGAGAGGCCCTAATATTTTGAGAAGTATTTTTTTTAAGAATTTTATTCTTCACGTCACTTGCCAATAAGTTTAATAATTCAACTTGTATATTATGTCCAAGGTAATGAATATGAATCTCGTCATGCATATTCTTCAAATATGTTCTTGCATAGCTGGATCAAATTTATTAAACATTTCAATTAGGCTTTAAAAAATACTATTACTTTCTTGATAGATCTTTCCATTTGTTCCCTTAAATGCTAAATTATTTTTCCAAAGAATTTTGATCATGTCAATAATTCTTAACAATACATTTTTCCATTGCACTTTATCTCTATCAATTTGCTCCTGCACAATTTCATCAATTGTTTTTTAATGCAATCTCATTTCTAAATCAATACACGAGCTCATATTATTAATAATATGTTCATTCTTTACTTCATGGACATTGAGCTTAACACTAAGATTTCTCCATTCATTACTACCTTCACTAGCTAGTTTACTATTACAAATAATAGAAGTTGTGCTAAATAATCTATAACAAAAATAAAAAAAATTACCCAAATCTTTAGAGTAGATTAATCATTTTCTTTCATGCTTTTCTCCGTTTACCAATTTTTGAATATAATGTGTTATAGAAAAATGTTGTACATATTTATCTTGTGGAAAATTTATATCAGTCATCCTAAATGGTCCATTTTCTACTAATAGATCTCTCAATTTTGTATCTACATTATTCACTGACTTGGATCATATATATTTTTAGGGATGCAACTATTTAAATTATTTAGGAGTTCTTGATATCGGGAACAATGTCACATTTTCACCAACTTTTTCTAGATTTTATTCTTGGATATTGTTATCAGCTAATAGTTACCAGTTTCAAAAAAATATTATTATCATCTAACTCAATTCTATTGGTGACTTGTTCATTTGAAGAACATCCTCCAATATTTTTTATTCGAAATTTTTATTATTTGTTAAAAAACTATCAAGGGCTCTTTTTTAAGATTTATTTAATTTTTCAAGTTTTTTCTCTCTTTTTGCAAAATCGGAATCATGTTTTCTAGTTGACATATTAAAATTGAATAAATTTTAATAATAATTAAAACAATTTACATATACTTAAGAATATCAACAATAACAATTTTTCAAGAAAAACTATAAAACCTCTTACACGTTTTTTTTCTTCAAAAAATTAATATAATATTTTTAATAATATTTATAAGTACTTTTTTTAAAAATGGGGGACCCCAAACGATGACTTTTGTGGCATCGTGGTTAAGACGACCCTAATTGTAGGATCCTAGAAATGAAAAGTAAAATTGTTGGGATCGTAGGATCCTAGAAATGAACCCTAGCTAAAATGCGTAAATCTGAAATTAGTTGCACTTTAATATAGATATCGAACATAAAATAAAGAGTAAGACAAAATGTTTTTTTAAACTCTCGTAGCATACTTAACGTGAAATCAAATTTATTGAATTTGTAAAATTTAAAATCAAAAGTATTTTTTCCGTCAAATAGTGAAAGGCTTAGAATTTTTTTTAGGACTTCGTAATAGTTCCAACGTTTGGTTGTTAGTTAAGAAGTACGTTATTTATATATTTAGTTAAGATGAAATAGTTAATACCCGCCTAACTAATACTCGCATAATACCTTCATTACTAATACTTGTAAGGGTCGTTTGGTAGTTGGATTGGGGGATAAGATATCCTTCATAAGTTGAATCATATTTGATAATTAGTTATAAGGTATTTTTGTTAATATATAAAATTAATACGAAATTTGATTTGCAATTTAGAAATCCACATAACTAATACATGTATACATTACGAGAGAATCTATATAATTATTTTTTGCATCATAAAAAGTGGAATAACTAATACATACTATAACTAATACATAAATAATTAATATCTGCATAACTAATATATGTACGTATCGTACTAATTCCTACCATACTAATATTTGTATAATTTTAACTAGCTACTTAATGACCCCTAAGTATTGTAGTATAGTCATGAGCAGTAAGTATTCATTTATTTTTAATCAAATATCTCAATTTTGAAATTATGAGTATGCACTCGTCTTTGTTAAAGAACACTTCATCCATACAAGATTATTTGTCGTGAGGTCGAATCTTAGGACTCGTTTGGCCATAGATTTCCCAAGTAATATTTGGGGGAAAATTTAACAAATAGTGTTTGTCTTTATAATTTGTCATTATTTGGCAAATATTTTTGACAAATTTCCCAAATTTTCAACTACTAGTTTTTTTCTAGTATTTGGGCCAAATCTCATTATTGAGTTCTTTTAAAAATTGAAATTTTACACCATACTTTTATCTTTTACAAAAATATCTTTTATAGTAGTTGTTTGCGTTGTATTACATAATTTTTTACGTGAACACCAAAATAGTGATGAAATATTCGGTGAATATGAAAGTGATGATATGATTGTTGATGAAAATGATGAACAATAGGCTTAGGGTAACAAAATCATGTACTTTGTTTACTTCACGATGTCTGAAATGATGTTTGTTGCACTCACTCCAAACTACCACATTGATCCATTATCATGAACATTATTTGTTATTTATTGCAACGAAGATCCAATTGACTTGTAATACAAACTTATGATTAGTTTTGATAATTTTAAAACTTATGTGTAAAAATCATATTTTTCTAAAAAACTGAAATATGTTTTCCAAATACTATGGCCAAATACATGATAAAATTTCACCCAAATAATATTTGTCAAGAATATTTAGAAATCTATAGTAAAACGTTAGCTTAATACAAATACTGAATACGGAATTAAAGATGAAACAAAAAGAGGGAGTTTGTGGAATGGATGGTGAGTGGAAAAAGGAGAGGTACTTCCCTGTTGAGACACTTGGACCCATGGGCTTATCTTTGTGGAGTGTGGTTGAAAGACAGACACTCATTACTTTCTGCACCAATCCCATTTCACTTGCATGCTATCTTGTCTTGTCCCCAATATTGATGTGACTTTATTTATTGGTCCCTTTCTGTCTTCTTTCATCATACATATCTAAACATGTAGTTAATATACAAAATTAAACTTCAAAATACTTTAAAGAGGAAATATCTAGATTTGTGTGAATGAGTGAACGGTCCATTATTATTGAGACTTAGAATGGAGTCAAAAAAACTTCAATCTATTAGAGCTTATCATCTCGAATAAAAAATGAATATCTACAGAGGAAGAGGAAAATGGTAAGTAAAGCTTCTAATTAACAAAATTCAAATAACAAGAGCAAGTTATCTCTCATATATTGATAGCCACTTCAAGTTGATATTAAGCTAACGTTTTGTTATAGATTTTTAAATATTATTTGGTTGAAAATTTGAATGAAATTTCACAATGCGTTTGATCATACTATTTGGAAAACATATTTCACTTTTTAAAGAAATATGATTTATACCTATGAGTTTTAAAAACTATCATTACTTCCACAACAAATAACAAATAGTGTTAATGACAATGGGGCAATGTGGTAGTTCAGAGTAAATGCAACAAACATCATTCCATATATCATGACGTAGACAAAGCACATGCTTTATTACCTTGAACCGATTGTTCATCATTTTATCAACAACAGTTCACATAAAAAATTATGTAACACAATGCAAACAACTACTATAGAGGATGTTACTATAAAAAATAAAAGTTTGGTGTAGAATTTGAATTTTTAAAAGCTACCAAATAATGAGATTTGACCCAAATGCTAACTTTTTCTAGTATTTGAGAATTTGGGTTATTTGCCTAAATATTTACCAAATAATGACAAATTGTATGGACAAACACTATTTGCCAAATTCCCCCCCCCCCCCCCACCCCACCACAAATTTTACCTGGAAAATCCATGGCCAAATGGATCCTAAAATTCAAGTATGTGAGGTGATCAAGAGATTCAATTCATGCAAATGAAAATAATTAGCTATCATTATCATCAATAGAACAAGTTATCTCTCATAGATCGATAGCCACTTATAATCACCAGAGGTTTAACAATAATCTCGCGGATCAAGAAAAATATAAGCATGATTATTCTTGCTTAAACATTTAACCGATAATCTCACTTACAGAACAAAAAGAAAAATCACAGGCTTTTGAAAGATTTTGTTTTGTTATTTAATTATATAATGACTCTTTCATCGATACGTGAAAAATAACACGATATATCTATAAACAAAATATAGTTTTTTTTTTCACTGAAATTCTAGGTATATAATAGACAAAAGAGATCATTTCCTCGTGGTGATGGTGGGGGTGGGGGGATTAACAATAACAATAATATATTTAGTGAAATCACACAAAGTAGGGTCTGAGGAGGATAAAATGTATGCATATCTTACAACTATCCCGTGAAGATAGTGAGGTTGTTTCGAAAGATTTTCAGCTCAAATAGAGCATAAATTAGAGGTGCAAAAAGCAAGGGACTATTGACATTGTGAAATGTTTGCTCAATCGTGGTTGTTCAATTCACGGATAAAGTTATCCTAGCCAAACTTATTTCATTTCTCAAGTCGAATAAAATAATACTAAATTAGTGGTATAAATTTATCACGAATAAATTATTATATCCCACTTTTTCTCACTAACCAAACACCTAGCTTAGCTAGTTTGTTTTAAATTTTAGAATTAAAAACAAAGACATATACTATATTATAACATTATATGACTATTAAGTGAACCTTGACAACATATCAAATTGTGTAAAATCTAATCATATTTAATTTTCACTTTCCAGCCATTAATTTATTTTGTCTAATGCATGAATAATTAGACAACATCAAGAATCAATAACGTTACAATGTTTCCACAACTATTTAAGAAGATTGTGTTGTTATTTTACTAAAGTCCTTGATTACGACTCTTCAATTTTCTTCCCTTTTTCCTAACTAAAATTGAGTGACACTTTTGTCCACTTTTGAATTTGAAGAATCCTTTTGGTATGTGGAGTAACTAATTTGCAAAATTTGTTTTCTTGGTGACAAAAAAACTACTAATAAAATGAAGCAAGTTACAAGCAATAACCAAATTTTATGTGATTTGTTTTTCACTTTTCAAATCTTTTCTTCTTCACAAAGGATCCGTTTGGTCATAAAAATTATTTAATTTTTGTCTGAATAATTTTCACTTAATTATTTGAAAATTCAGTGTTTGGTGACCTGAAAATTTTCAAATTCAACTTTAAGTTGTATTTCAAAATCAAGTTGAAGTTGTATTTCAAATCCAACATTAAGTAGTTTTTCAAATTTGGATAACAACTTATTATGATATGAAGTTTTATTTAATTGCATTCAATTTAAGCATAAACATTATTTCAAATATTCTTTGCAAAAAGTATAATCAACTTCAACTCCAACTCCATAAATTTTTAAAAAATGTAAAATATTTAAAATATATGGTAAAAAACACGTACTTAGAACTATATTTTCTATTCAGGCATGCAGAGCGGCGCTAGGTAGTGCACCAGAAAATTTCATAGTATATAAATTTAACATCCATTTAAATTCGTTATATATGTATATATTAAATCGCCTTAATAAATTTATTGATTCGTCATGAATTCTACCTCGTAATGTTAATTTTTTTTTATCAATAAGCATAAAAAAGTGGGAAAAGCCTAATTCCAAGTGATTGAATTGCATTGGTTGGGGAAAAAACATCCAATGCTTTTGACTCTCTACTTCAGTCTTCACAATACTTTTGTAAAGGCCCAACTTAGAAGGAATATCTCATGATGAGGCACACATTTTGAAACAACAAATGTTTTTTGGTTCCACTAATAATGAGGCATAATATAAATATTTCAAGTATATTAAATCATCTCCTTTTTTAACCTTTATTGAGAAAATATGTTTGGTTAAAGGAAGACTAAAGGCAAGCGAAAAACAATGACGATTATTTATTCAGTGTAATTTATAAGTACAATTTGAAAGAATAGTGTTTATTAGTCTTACCCTTACTTTGCGAAGATAACTAAAAAATTATTTTCGACAAATTCTCAACTTAAAATTTGAATTTTTGAATGGAATATATTTTGACAGTTAATATAGTTAGCAAATAAGTCAAACAAAACATTCTCACATGTGACTACTGAACTAGAGTCTTCTATAAAATAAAGGTACACCTAATTGCTTTTTCTTTTTAATTATTTTAATATCAAATGAAAGATGCTTTTTTAATCTTATCGTTGTTAAAAGTAGAAGTCGGTATAAATCAAAATTCTGTAATTAAATTTGGAAAGGATTTAACTAATATGTACCGATAGTTAATACTTATAACAAGTTATTCTTATAATTTATAAGTGACGTATAAAAAATGCTTATATTTAAAATCTATCAATTTTAAATTTTGAATTGTTTCTTTCGAATTTTGTACATTTGCATTGGTCATTTTGCACAGTGGCAGATTTAGAATGTTAAGGTTGTGGGTGCTCGAGTAAATAATATAAAAGACATGTTAAAAGTTAGATTCGAACTCGGGTTCAGCAACACCAAAAGAGCCTTAAGCACCCATTCAAGAGCCAATGAACCGATCAAATCATTTGTTCATTGGGTGCTATATGTTAATTTTATACAAATTCCTCTTAATTTCTACACACACACACATATATATATTTCGAGACGAGTTTAATGGGTGCTCGGCACCCGAGAACAATATGTTGTGGGTCCGGCCCTGACTGTGCACATATATATGTTAAGTTGTACAATAAGGGGAAAATTCTCTAATATCGATAAATTTTATTGCTATAAATAATTAAATATCATTATTTTGTTTATTTTAATTTATAATTTTTTTACAAAAATTCAAAACAAAAAGCATATCAGTCAAAGTGGGCCTTTTTCAGCTGACTAATATGGAAAAGCTTAACCACCGAAAGGAGTTTCTGAGTAAATATGACAAGAAACTCATCACTTCAAAAGACAAAAAAAAAAAAAAAAAAATTTGATGAGTTTAATATAAGGTTATTTCAAAATTATAATTAGAATGAGTAATTTCATCTTTTATATGAAATAAATATTCAGGCTTTATATAGTATGATACATAATTTTAGAATTTTTGTATAAATTTTATCTCGATTTTAGCTAATATTCTTAATCAAACGCCGGTCAAATTCAATTTCAAAATTTTATATTGGGATAATCCTCGTTATCAAAGGATAATTTGCAAATGGTGCTAAAATAACCATATATTTGCATCAGAATCTTGAGGGGTTGATAGAATTAATATTTTATTGATCAAGATTTGCCTTGATATTAAGTTATGGTAATTATAACGATTTTGATAGTAAATTTTGATGAATTATCAAGATTTTAATCATAAAAATTGCGATAACATCTATTTACGATAATTATTACACCCTCCGTTTTAAAAAGAATGACTTCTTTTCCTTTTTAGTTTATTTAAAAAAGAATGGCCTCTTTCTTTTTTTGGTAACATTTTAATTTCAGTTTTCCACGTGACATGTTTAAGGCCACAAGATTAAAGAACAATTTTATACTTTTGACATAATTTTAATTTAGGACCACAAGATTCAAAAATCTTTTTTATTTTCTTAAACTCCGTGTCAAGTCAAACTAGGTCATTATTTGTGAAACGGATGGAGTAAGATTTTTGCCACAAATTCTGACGAAAATGATGAAGAAGTAGTATAGTATGTAGTAGTTTCCTACTTTAGTGATATTAATATGTTTCTCTTTATGAAGCTATGTTATGTTTGAAGCTCATGAGATTGTCTAGTGTCCACTGAGCATCTCTATTTGACCCTATCCACTTCTTTCCTTTACCATAATTGGCTCTTTATACAAAGTCCACCTACTTTTTCATGGTACTTTGTGCACCCCCCACACCCATCCCACCTCATTAGCGGAGCCACATATACTCGAGAGGTGTTGGTGGATATCTTTTTGTTGAAAATTATATTGTATGACTAAATAGTAATATTTTTTTGTATGTATATATATTACATATTGATAATTTTTAATTTTTACACAATTTTAATTTTGACTCCGCGATTTTCTAGGGCCATTCCTTTTTTATATTCATCATGATGAATATGGTAAGTTGGCAATTCACATCCCATTTAATTTGGACCAATTAAAGCATGCATAAAGTTGAAAGCTAAGCTACTAATCATCTCCCACAACTTGTGAGAACCATATTTAGATATTAAATCAGTAGGTGCATGCATATTACTCTTTTTACTTCAATTTAGGTAAGGGTGTTTTAGTGGAGTTGAGATTTAAAAGAAAAATAAGAAAATCTTTGAAATTTATGATCTTAAATTTTATATTTTAAAATTATATTTAAATATAAATAGCTGTTCTTTTTTTAAAAAAATTAAAAAATAATGTCATATTAATGAAATAGAGGGAGTATTATTTATATGATTATCCTCTCGTAACAATGAGTGTGTATAAAGCACGTCTATGTTATATAAACTGGTAATTGTAATGATTTTTTATATGTTAAAGTCATTTAAAGGATATCTACAATAGACCTTCTTACAATATGTGAGATTTGTGATTCTGAAAATAAGACCTGCAATATATAAAAGGGAACTGATTATAAGACGGAAAATCAAACCATCATGTAGTCGACCACCAACTAAGATTCTCCGAATATACAATTTAAACTCATTATTATTTACTTTATTAGTATGTTATATAAGTGAGTCAAAGACAATGTGTACAACCTCCATAACAAAGTTCATTCATCAATCTCTATCAAAGACAGACAATTTCATGCTCCATGTTCCAAAGTTCTTGTTATATATTTTGACCTACAAGACTTTCTGAATATATTCTAGTAAAATGAAATCATGAAAGTGACAAATGATGTTATTTAGTGTTTTATATTAGCCATTTTCAGAAGAAACATTGAAGCCGTGATTTATGTAAACCATAAAGCCTAAAAATGTGTGTGATGAAATTAAAATGGTCATTGTTAAAAAAAAAACAAATCACTCAAATCCATCTTTATAATTTGTCTGTCGGTAACATATTAACTGAACCAAGTAACCGCCCATTTCTTGAACAAAAAAATCAAATCAAGTTAGTCAAAGACATGAAAGTGACAACACGAATAACAACATATTTATTATACTTTCATAAGTAGGCGATGTCTGAAAAGGGTTTTATATAGACATTTTATTCCTAACGTACCTTGTGAAGGTAGGTAGGTAGAGAGGTTTTTTTTTCCGGATGGATACATATCAGAAGAAGTCGTGTAGTGAAAATAAAAGAGAAAAAGAAAAAGAAATTAAAGTGAGTTTCGTAGAAAAAGGATTCTAGTCATAAACATTAATTTCTAATAGGTAGTTTAAATTTTTTACATTTTTCTATTTGTCATAGTAGGTTATCGATCCTATTTTTTAGATTATCGACATATTATGGGCAACAATCTGATAGTACTCTCCACTTCTTTAGGTACTAATTTAATTAGTCGTATCTCTATCTGTCGAGCTATATAATTTATCATAAAGTCTTAATGTTTGCTCGTGTAAATTCACTTGATGCTAATGAGACTATAGGTTGGGCATTGGTTAGCTCGAATTATGATACTTAGCTTGTTGGGTTAAATATTTTTTTTGGGAAAATTGTATATGATAGCAAATTATTAATTCAAATTAAATGCTATAAATATAGTTTGATTTAATTGTACCTCATAGCAAACTGTTGCTATTTCACCTCTCTCCTGGTGAATCTCGCTCGCCACTCTCGTTCTCTCCCTCTCCTCTCTCGTCTTTTATACAAACGCAAGTGTATAAAGTGTGTTTGTATAAAGCGAGAGAAAATTGTATATATACATATATTTTCGTTCCCCTCTCTCCCCTCTACTAGATCTCGCTGGCCACTCTCCCAGATCTCGCCTCTCTCACCTTATACAAAAAACGCAAATTGTATAAAATGTGTTTGTGTTTGTATAAAGCGAGAGAAAATTATATATATACATATATTTTCGTTCCCCTCTCTCCCCTCTCCCAGATCTCGCTCGCCACTCTCCCAGATCTTGCTCGCTCACTCACCTCTCTCACTTTATACAATTGATCTTTTTGTATATGTATACCAAAACAGATTATACAACTGTTTTCTTTTGTATATGTATAGCGAAATATACATATTTATGTTTGTTATGGAGCACAATTATGCAAACTCTACTATAACATACAAATATGAATTTTGTGTTTGCTATATGTGAAAGTTGCTCAATTTTTTTTATTACTGAATATAGCGTAAATATTAAACTATTGATCCTACTTGTTTGATATTAGAGAACATACTTAAGTTAAGGGTCTAAAACCAAACTTTGAGAATCTTCCATTTTTATCCTACGTGAAATTAAAGACCATCATTAATTAGTTGTCTATTCTATTTTAGAAATGATTAATGTCACAACTTGAAAGACTTTGTTAAAAATGATTCAAACACTTGAGAAGCCAAAGACTCCATAACAAATTAACATAATAATTATTTGGTAATGAATCATTCTAAATTATAGGCTTTTTTTTTCTTTAATTAGAATCTTCTAGGGTCAAATCTGAATACTTTTTTGTTTTCTTTACTTAAATAGTTTTCTCCAGAAGTTATGGGGACAAGTTAATTTATAGTCTAGTCAACTTTTCTCTTCACCGCTAATAGGATTCAAATTTTTTACTAATCTTAATTATGAAATTGGATAAAGCAAAAATATCAACAATCTAATCAGTAAATTCAATGATTATATTATATAAGTAAGAGAATAGTATCGGCGTTAGAATTTTTACTCAGAGGTTCTAAATACGAAGAAGTAAATATACGATTTAGTCAAAGGCAGGGGCGGAGCTAGCATAGACTTAGGGGTTCATCCGAACCCCCTTCGGTGGAAAATATTACTATTTATACATGGTTAACATTATTTTTTTACTTATATATAGTAGATGTCGAACCCTCTTCGATTAGTTCGTGGTTTACTTCTTCAAATTTTGAACCCTTTATTAAAAATCATAGCTCCGCCACTGGTCAAAGGGTAAAAATAATTGATAACTTATAGAAATCTCACTAGTTTAGTGCCTAATAACCTCCCTTTCCTTTACTTTTCATTATTACAAAACGTCTTAGATTTTTGGATTTAGATATATACCTTTGGCACGTCCAGATACATATTTCTTGGATACATGAGGTCAAAAATAAGTGTAATTTATTCTCTCTCTCTCTCTCTCTCTCTCTCTCTCTCTATATATATATATATATATATATATATATATATTGTATCCAAGTAGATTCACATGTATCTAAGTATCTTAGTCGCCTCTCTCCTATCTCGTTCGCTACTCTCCTTTCTCTCGTATCTCTCCTTGTATCTAGTTTGATTCGCATGTATCTGAGATTCATAAACTATCTCACTCGCCTCTCTCTTTCTCTCACTCACCTTTCTCCCTATTTGAGTGTATCTAATAGCAAAAATACATGTAATAGTGTATCTAATATGAAGTTATTAATTAGTGAGACAATATGTAATTATTTCAAATTATAGGAAAAATTAATAAATATGATAGAGATATTTGTGAAATTATGTAATTTTTTGAAAATAATTTATACCAAGTATAAAATACTTTATAAATTTTCATCGAAAGAGGTTTGAATGAACCTCTAACCCTGTATTGGCTCCGCCCCTAAAGAGAAATGTATTATTAAAGTCAATAACAAGACAGAATTAAGTGTTTTACATTAATGTTTTATATGTATGTATACACTTTTAATTTCTTCGAGACAAAGGAAGAAAAAGGTACTACTATTTTGACACTTCACCGATTTCTTGAAAAACATGTTGATCTCTTATTACTTCAACACAGAGTCTTCCCTGTCTAGTCCATATTCTACTCCTAGTAATTATTATTTTGGTGACGGTTAGATAACACCAACATTCTGCTTATATGAGGCTTGGATAATGGGCAGGAGACGATGATCCCAGTCATGGACTCGTAGTCATAGTTTATCATGATGCTTGTTTGATAGAATCTCACGTATGAATGAGATGGAGAAAAACTAGAGATTAAATAGGGGCAGCCTATGAATTCTATGTTCGAGGTACCGTTTAGATTAAAGTTTAAAAGAATAAAAATTGTGAGATCACGAATCTAATTAGACAATACCTAGATATTTGGACTTGAGTCATTACACACTTCTGGCTATCCAAAATATACTTCCTCCATTAATGTTGAATTTGACACACCTATTGAATCACTCCTAGTTATTAAGTTATCGAACTGTTGGGAAATGAATATTATATAATACTTAATAATAAGGATAAAATAGGTATAAAATGGTAAATTATCTCTTGATTTCCAACAGAACAAATAAATTATGAATATATATTTCTAATATAATGAACAAATAAAAATGAACACGGAAGTAACATATTTTAGACATGTAGTTATTAAGGAAATATAAGAAGTATATGAACTACTCCTTAGGATTGTCATTGCCTAGATCCCAATTAAGTTAATTGAGCATATGTTCTAGCTAGTAGCACATGCTCATTGTTCATTGTAAAAAAATATGTGTTTCAATCCTCGTATTTCGAATCTTTTCATATGAATTGCGATAAAAAAGACTATTTTTTTTTGGACAAAAACTTATTTACACCCAATGTTTACATCAAACCAATATGTATATGATATATTTTTTTCTTGACAAAATCTTATTTAGACCCGATGTTTAATTCAAGTTAAATAGATACATGATATATGTGTTCGGACATAGGCTTGCAACGCTTAATATGCATCATCAACTTATTAATTCACTTAATTATAGTAAATCTACACGATTAGATGTAAATATCAGATGTGAAATAAACATCTACCCTTCTTTTTCCATTGCATATTTATCAAGTACGCATATGAAGTATAAGAAATCACATACAAGTGTACTAAAACTTAATGATACCAAATTTTACACCATATTTTCCGTTAAGTGGTGTTAGATTTGTCCTAATATCTTGATAACATAGTTGGGTTTACAGTCAACTGTGGTAAAATTAGATTTGGGCCGAACGAAGGCCCATTCTAATTGAACTAGCTTTCTTACTATGGATTTTATATGAAAAATTTATAGAAATCCCACATTTTGGTTTACTTATTACCATTATTCCCTATAAGTTTTACAAATCTCCAAAATTCCTCATTTTTGCGCATCAGATTAGTGTATCTCGTGCATCAGATTAATGTATCAGCGCGCTTATATTATTATATCTCGCGCATCAGATTAGTGTATCATGTATAAAATATAATGTATCTTACTTAATGATTAATATATCTCGCGCATCAGATTAAATGATTAATGTATCAGCGCTTATATTATTGTATCTATTTGAGGATTTCTGTAATTATAAACTTTTAAGGGATAGATTATAATTTTGCCTTAAAAGTATGTGATTTATGTAATTTGCCCATTTTATTTATATATATATACACATTAAGAAGAAATGCACAATTGAAATAATGTAATCGATGAAATATATGGCTATGCGACAATTAACGATTCAAACAATTATTTTTTTCTATTTTCTTCACTTTCATGCGTTTAAAAAAGGGATGTATTCATGTATTTTTCATGTGATAAAGATTATCACATAGCCAACTGCTTAGGACTGCAAACAACTTAAGTACGTGTTGAATAAAAATGCGAAATTTATAAGGTGATTTAGTAGTAATGTATATTTTTCATCTAAATAGTGTGTGATGCATCGAAAGCATAAAAATATTGTAAGCACAAAAACATATGTATTCTATCTTTTGTCCTTACAAAAATAACTCATGAACCATAGTCTCTCATTGTTAATTCTCAGCGAATTGATTTGACAATTCAATATCATTCATTAAATTTACAAGTTAAAGATTTATCTTCATGGGATTAAATCGCAAATTGTTGCGAAGTAGAAAATCAATGAGATTATATTTTGGCTGATAATGCTTTTGGGAGCGCCCACCCCAAACAGGTTTTGTAGTGTGCAATTTGAATTTAGTCGTAGCTCTAACGCGAGCATAAAACCATAAAAGAAAAGAGTTTTGTGAAAATTTTGCAATAAAGGAAACTTATAGCACCAAATGTATAAAAAAACAAAAGTTAGGGGGTACTAAATCAACCTTTTTAGGTCTCCACCATGGCTAATCCTAAAACCCTCAATCCATAAACCCTAGAATTACTTCCATTCCGCCTGCTTCTTCCTTGTTACTCAGAAGTTTATCAATTTTTCCCTGCAAGATCTCAACTTTATTCAATTTCCAATGGAATCGAAACTTGAATCAGCCAAGAAAGAGGTAAGCTCTTCGGCAGAATACAGTAGCAATTTTTTTTTTTTTTTTTGAATTGGTTATACAGTTTCCTTGAGCCGAAGGTCTATCGGAAACAGCCTCTCTACCTCCAAGGTAGGGGAAAGGTCTGTGTATACTCTACAAGTGGGTATGTTGTTGTTTGGTAATAAAGTGTCAATTTTTTTCTTTTAGTTGAATGGTAAATTGGTATTATAGTACATTTTCATCTCTTTCGAGCCGAGGGTCTATCGAAATTACACTGTATATGTAGTTGTTGTTGGATGGTAGATTGTCAAGAAGCCAAAATCGTTTTAAATGGTTTGTTTACTTATATGAAAGGAGCAGTAATCTGTAGAATTGACAATTATTATAGGCCTTATGTCATCTGTATTTTGGAGCTGGTTTTGCGTTTAGTTTTTCTAAAATTAGATAGTAATTAGGGCTTTCTAAGTGTGCAAATATGTGTGTGTAATAGATTGGATTGTAACACTTTGGTTCAGAAGAAATGATATTGTGCCTTTTTATTTTAACTGTTATAAAAGGTTCTTGCTGAAATTGTAAAGTTGGCTCAAAAGCGGGAGATGAAGGGAAGTAAAGGAGGGTGGAAAGATTTTTTGAGATCCTACGACAAGAAGCTTGGGGTTAGCTTGAGTGACCCATCCAAGAGGTCCATTGATGTGCTGCTGACATTTTTAAAGACGTTTAGCGAAGATGACTTAAAGGTGGTTATAGATGGACTTCTAGATTTCGTTTGTTTAATTAGTGTAAAAGCATTCTGTTAATGTGAATACTAAAATGTTCCTTTCTTGTGCAGTTTTTTGATAAGGTGTTTCAATGTCATTCAAACCGAGACGCTGTTGAGAAGCTCCAGAAAAGTTCCCCGGACAGTGAATCCGCTGAACAGGTGAACAATATATTTTGGCTTTTGGGTGTTATTAATCATAACTGCAACATTAGGGCAGTTTTTCTTTTAGATAATTGGGAAATCTACTTAAGTGGATCGAAGATAGTTAATTGACCTCTAGTTAACTGTTAGGTATAACTTTTTCTGTTAGTATTTAACTGGAGACTGTTGTTAACTTGTTAATAATATAGTTAATCTTACTTTCTCTTGAGTTTCTTGGTGAGTGTAGCAACTTGCTCAGGGGGTTATAGTCAAGATGTGCAAACTAGCCCAATCATCATTGATATTTGTATAAAATATATAAAACAAATGAAAGTGATATTCAGATAAATTGTATGGCAAAAAAGTGGCGATCTTTCCTTATCAAAAAAGAAAGTTGCAATCTTTTCTTTTGGATCCCCAACTACTCATTTTCCATGAAGTGACTAGTTGGTATATTCTTGTGAAGCTTTATGATCACTGCATCTAACCACTTTGGTACTTAATAAATTGACATTGTGGCAGTGCAGAGACTCGTTCGCTTAACTTTTGAGCACCCTCAATATCCGATAGACTACTCATTTCCATCACACGAGGAGGTTCGTTACTTCCTTTTGTTTTCTTTTCTTATTGTCTACTTTAGAAGTTCAATTTCTAGAAAAAGTCCTAAATGAAAAATGTTTTCTGTGACAGTTTATAGGAGGTATAGTGTCCCATGCTTCAGCTTATTTGTGTTGAAATAGAGCATATTGTTTTTGAGAATTTTTTTCATGCTTTCCTTCTATACTTGCTCATGTTGATCCTCTGCAGGTAATGATAGGTGCATTTTAGTTTAGATTGTTTATTCAACTGGTGATAGTCGTTTCTTGAATTAATTCTGTGGCACTGGAATCTGTGCCTTGTATAATTGGCTGTTCTATTGTAAAACCAAACTTCTCTTACCCTAACTAACATCCATGGGAACAGGACTGGTTAGTCACCAAAAGGAGTAAAAAATCTAATTTCATTCAATCAAAGGACATGGTTGCAATTGATTGTGAAATGGTCCTTTGCCAAGATGGTACTGAAGCTTTAGTCAGAATCTGTGCTGTGGACCGTAATTTAGAGGTATTTTTATGATTTATACCTTATGTTATATAACAAATGGCAAAATGAGGCCTCTTTATCTCTGATGTAGTACAACTCTGTTTTTAATGTCACCATAAGTTATTTTGAGGTACAACTCTCTTTTTAATGTCACCATAAGTTATTTTGAGGTTCTGAAATTGCAGGTTAAACTCAATGAATTTGTGAATCCCAACAAACCAGTTGCAGATTACAGAACTGACATTACTGGCATAACTGCTGGAGATTTAGAAGGAGTTTCTTGTTCATTGGCTGATGTACAGGTATAAAGTTGTCCACTTTAGGTTGTCCAGTAGCCATTAACAATTTATTTGTCTGAACTTTTGGGTGTTATGATCCAGACATCCCTGAAGAAGCTATTATCACATGGAACCATATTGGTTGGCCATAGTTTACACAATGATCTTCGTGGTAAGCTACATCTTCTATCATAAGTGTCGGTTCTTTTAATTAACATGTAAATCTTTGGTGCATATCTACTGCTAACTGGAAATAACATGATTGTATGATCATGTCTCTTTTTAGTACCCCAGGTTTTTATTTTATTTCTATTCCCTTTTCCCTTTTCTCTCCCTGTTCTTTAGAGAATTACGACATGCTTTTTTCTCTGTTATGTCATTTTTAACAGCTTTGAAGATGGATCATGCAAGAGTGATTGACACATCATATGTATTCAAATATCAGGGTCAAATTTCTAATAGAAGACCTTCCTTAAGTAACTTGTGTAAGGTAAGACATTTAAAAAAAAAATAGGTACATCTTTCCATGCTGCAATCTGTCCACTCTGTTGAATGGTTGTCCATACCAACCCTCCTTAAGATTCCAAATTTCCAATTCTATTTTGGAATTTCAAAGTGCAGGCATTTCTTCAAATGCTTGTTATCTGAACACTCTAAAGAACTCTATTCTTTTATATGTTGGTAAAAACAAGCGTGCTTCATTTTATCAACAAATTATTTTGTTTGTTTCTGTCGCTGTTATCCTTTTTCCAACTATCATTACTTTACAAGCGGAAGATTTTAAGTTTTTAACAAGTATTAAACTATTTATCACAAGCTCTGTTTGATCAATGCCATTGTTACTTACTATTGTTTCCAAATAGTCTGTGTTAGGGTTTGACCTTCGAAAGATAGGCTCTCCGCATAATTGTCTAGATGATGCGATTACTGCAATGAAACTTGTTCTTGCCAAGCTTGAATGTGGAAGTGATAATATCATACCATTGGTTTGTGATGAGGTAATGTCTAGATCCTTTTATTTTAAATTTCAGTTCCTTGTTTCCTGATTGATAAGATGGTCATCAATCATCTACTCCTAAATTTAGGCGCAAGAGCCCGAGACGTCAAAGCTACTTGTCCACAGAATACCTGCAGCTGTTCATAGCCAAGAGTTGCACAAAGTTATTCCTGGAGACTTTACTGTGGAAGTTAAGGTTAGGAGAATCTTATGCTTTTTTCTCTCATCTCATATCATTGATGAATGATATCTTTATGTAGTCTGAACTAGTTTATAAAAGCATATGTCAACATTCAATCAGTGAAGAATCACATGCTGGTATGACATGGGTATTCATGCTTTGTGCTAATTCTTCAAAATACATTATTATTTGCAAGAAGCTACTCATGTACATGTCAATGTTAACAGTTACCCACACGTGATACGTGCTTGTAAACAAGTCCATTGACATGAATCATTGCCAACATTATTAAAAAGCCATAGCAGCTACTTGATGCAAGTGAAAGGCAATATTGTTAAAGGCTAAAACGTGACAACACTTATTCTGTCAGTTGAGACTGGAAATGCTAAGCGCAATGAAAGCATGGGATTTAATGTAAAAAGAGGCAAATGGAGAAAAATGTGCATGCACACACAAAATTAAATTATATGGATCAAATAATTATGAAAATTGCAATGAAATTGAATATTATGAAAACTAAGTCAATTAATCCCAAAAAAACTAGTTCACAGATCTTGTTTAGAGGCTAAGGTGTTCAAGTTTTAAGTTAGATCGATGACTTGTTTTCATATATCATGCTACTAGTGACAAAGAATTATACATTATAGTTCTCTTATATTTAGAATATTGTGGGAACCAACAATTTAAGAATTACGAGTAACTATTGTTTTCTTTAGAAACAGTAACAGTAATCAAGATTTTTGCACGCGAATGATGTTTGAGTAAGAATCTGTACGGTTCATCACTTTCTAGTTCAAACTTCGCTGGATAATACTTAGTTTGTCCATCTATGATCTGCTGGCAGGCTAATAAAAAAGGGCAAGCAGACAAGTATTCTGCCTTTGTCAACTTCAAAAATCAGCATGAGGCAAATGAGGCATTCAATAAACTTGAAGGTGACCTAGAGAAGGTTGGTATACTTTCAGGACTTGTTTGTACAAAAGTGTTTTCATTGTCCTATCAGAGAAGCCAAATTGTGCAAACGAAAGAGGCATATGTCGTAATTTAACTGACTTTGTCATAACTTTTGTATATCCGTCTTTGTTAGGATATTGGTGGACGGCCACAGAAGCTCGTTTCATTTCATCTTGATTCCGGTGTATCAGGGTCTTGTTATGTTCGTAAGATGGATGCCAATAATTATTCTAAAGATAAAGAGGTCACGCCAAAGAAGAGGTCACTTGAGGATGAAGAGGCCGTTGTAGAGTCAAAGAAACCAAGGACAGAAGACCAATGTACAGAACTCAAGGAGACTGCTGGTGCAGGTTGTAATCAATGTGAAACTCATTTGATGGAGATTGAGAAACTAAAGAAAGATTTAAGTCACAGAGACGAAGAAATCTCCAGCTTGAACAAAATCATCGTTAACCTTGTGAGGAAACAAGGATTTTAACTCTTCGATGGATTTATGGGCAACACCCCCTACTGGAAAACAGATACAAATACTCTATTTCGACACCAGAGACCTATGCTTCATGAAGGTCAAACGAGCAGCTATTGTTTAATAGCTTTTGGTTATGCTGTTTCATTTAGGACTGCGACAAAGAGAAGGGGTATGGAGAAAGAAGAATCTCCCTTATTGTTAATGAAGGTTATCTCCGGGGCTCAAAGTACGACGTCGAATATCGTAACAGCAACTGCAGCCAAGAGTCTTACTAAAAGGGCTGATAGTTTTTTTTTGTTTTACTTATTTGTTTTCTTCCTCTGAATTGCAGGCAAGATCAATTGTATCAGTGTTGTCAACTGGATTTCTTCCTTCTCTTTAAGCTTATGAACTTTTTTAACTCTTTCAATTTTCTCTGTATTATTTGATTTGTTTGTGTGCATCTCTTTACCTTATTTATTTTTGTGCTCTCTATACACATAATAATATCACCATGAAATTCAGTCAAATGATGTCACTGTAAAAGAATACTTTATCGACTTGTATTAGCTTGTGTTTTATTATAGATGTAGTCATTTTCTTGTATCCTGTATTTGGTTGGAGATATTTTTTGGTATGTTAAATTATAAATGTAGTCATTTTTTTGTATCCTGCATATGGTTGGAGATATTTTTTTTTGTCAAAGAATTTGACTACAATTAAACATCATATAATACTCTTTTCAATATTTAATTATTGCCGCGAATTTCAAGAACATTCTAGCAAAAGCTAAGATGCCTTCCAGAAGAAGTTTCGAAACTTCTGGAATATTCAATTCTCATTCTGGAAAATTCAGCTTCTACCTCAAATAGCAGAAAATCTAACCGCTTGTCTCATTGAATTTTACAATACAAAATCGTTAGCTATCAAATATTCAAATAAAATATCTCAACTAACCGATCAAAGTTAGCAATGGAAAATCTTTTCAATAGGTCTCAGCAAGCTCGCCCTCGCTATTCCTCGAGAGGAAAACCAGTACAATCGGTCCATCAGAAATCTGCCGGAATCAAACCGGCGACGAAGGTTGTTCAGATTCCGGTCCACTCCGTCAGTTCCGATCCAGATCGGTCCTTCCCGACACAGAAATCTGATGAGGCGGCGCAGGCGCCTGATAGAAGATCCGCTTCAGCGTTAAGGATCCAGAAGGTATTTCGTGGCTATATGGTGAGGAAAAACGTGAAGAGAATTATGTCAATACGAAAAGAGGTGGATGAAATTGAGCGGAAGCTTTTATGCGGCGAAACGGCGGAGTTGATTCGGAGAGACGAAAGGGAAAGGTTGCGGGTGAATGAAACGCTGATGTCTCTGCTTTTCAAGTTGGACTCCATTAGTGGAGTCGATGCTGGTGTTAGGGAGTGCAGAAAGGGTGTGATTAAGAAGGCAATATCCTTGCAAGAAAAAGTTGACTCCATTGTTTCCTGCAGCTAATTAAATTGCGAGTAGAGTGTGGGTAGACCTTACGAGATAGAGCAAGAGTGTGGGTGCAGAAAACCAAGCAAACATCAAATTGTACTAAAAATGATTAGAGGGCGAACAACATGTAGCTCCATTGGGGCGGAGCCATAAGAAAATAATCTTGTTTTAATTTGTTTAAAATTATTTATTTTATATGTATATAGTATATGTAACTTTCTGAGGTTTTTTTTTTTTTTTCTTCTTGTGTGTTTACTTCTTTTATCCGTCTAGAGCAGAGTAGAAGAAATAGAGAGTTGTTGGAGAAAAATGAGAACAGAGAGTTTTTTTCTGCAGTCTGTAGTTATAACTTGTTAATAATGATGTACTCTTTGGTTTTGATTTGGCAAAGACTTTAAAAGAAATATTTTTTTAAAATGGGCTAAGAAAGAGAGTAAAATAAACAATTTGAAATGGAAGGAGTAGTTAATCTTACTTTTCTATTCAAGTTTTAAATACAAAATTTAATTCAAACCTCCAAGGGAATGGATGCTTTAGAAGAGCCAAACAACAATTGTGACTTTGTATTAGCCAACTAGCCTAAGAAAAAAGTTGACTTTTGAGCACTGTCAATATACGGAAGATCACTCACCTCCATCTTTGAAGAAGTTAGTCGTACTTGTGTCAGATCCTTTATCAATACATTACTTTGTTTTTCGTATTTCAGCTTATATGTTTAGAAATGAACAGTTTGTTTTAAGTTCTTGGTATCAATATATTAACATTCAAATGTTTGGACGCAAATTGAGGCATTTGAAAAAAACTTAAAGGCAACTCAGAGAAGGTTGGTGTTGTTTCAGTATTTTCTTTGTATAAATGCTGATTTCATTGCCCTATAGGGTAACCAAGTGTGATACATGGTGGCATCAAAGTTGACAGAGATCTTGTCTTCGAGTCTCAGTGTCATACATTATTAAAAAAAAAGAAAAAGATTTAAATATGTCATTGAGCTATTAGAAATGGCTTAACTTTGTCATCTGTTAAAAGTTGAGCTCATCTATGCAATGTTATTACAAAAAGTTCCATTTCTGCCATAATTAGAAGAAGACAAGGCCATGGGACTAGGAGAGCTAAAGAAACTCTGGACAGATTATGATTGTACAGAGTTCAAGAGGGTGTAATCAGTTTGAAACTACTTTGAAAGAGATTGAGAGACCGTATAAAATTGAATAAATATATATACATATTCTAAGCGATATGTTTATAAATATTGTTTGACCCCAAAAGTTCTCCAAATACAACTTTTTATACCAACTCTATATAAAAACTAGATAAGCGGTATTCGTGCGGGCCCAATAATAATGCGTAATATACATGAAATAAATGTAAAGGACTAAAGATGGAATATAAAGAAAAGCCGTGTGTAGTAGTAGATATATGGGGGGTATTATACATGCTTCTAATGTCGTCGTTAGACCTTGGAGAGTGGAAATAGATTAAATTAAGTGAAGATGATGTAACACTTGGCTAGTAGAGGAGTGGTTAGGCTTAAGCACTACATGAATATCCATAATATTAAATTAACCTCTCAAGAGGCAAACAAGACGATGATGACCAGCTTGATGTAACCTCTGTTACATATTATTAAATAAATTAATTATTAGTGACTAATTATTATTCAATAATTACAATATTCATCAGCAGAGCTTACCAAGCCTATAGCAGCAAGGCCTACTTCTGAAAAGTAAAAAAACTGTTCCATAGAGTAAAGTGGGTCTAAAATAGTACTTCCTCCGTTTAAAAAAGAATGACCTTATTTCCTTTTTAGTCTGTTTAAAAAAGAATGACCTCTTTTCCTTTTTGGAAACATTTTAATTTCAGTTTTCCACGTGGCATGTTTAAGACCACAAGATTAAAAGACAATTTTGTAAATTTGACACAATTTTAATTTAAGACCACAAGATTCAAAAGTCTTCTTTATTTTTTTAAACTCCGTGCCAAGTCAAAGTAGGTCATTCTTTGTGAAACGGAGGAAGTACTACTAGTCTAGTTTCACATACCAAAATAATCTTACCATTATCAATACTCTCCTTTAAGGGTTGTTGGGATTAGTTATGTTAGAATAAATTATACTGTGATGAGTTACGATGGAATTAGTTATATTTGTTTAAGTTATGCTGGGATTTATTTTTGTTGTTTGTTTTGTTTGTCTTATTCAAACTTATGTTCATTGCATAATTTCTAAGAATAAGTTGTTTGTTTACAATAATATCCTCCACCTTATTTAGTTTTTTTTTTCAAGTTTTAGTTATTCATTCTTAAAAATAAAACTTTCCATCTTATTTAGCTTAAATATTTTTGGGTGTGCATTTCCGTGATTGTATCGTGTGCTTTTAAAATTAAACTTTCATCTTATTTAACTTAAAAATAAAACATTCATATTATTTAGTTTAAAAATAAAACCTTCATCTTATTTAGTTTAAAAATAAAATTTCCATTTAAGTTTATTAAAAGTTAAAGAAATTTTATTATTAAAGTTATCTACATTTTAATTGATATATAAAATATAATTTTTAAGTGAGTAATAAACTATTTAATTAAAAATATGCAATTTAATAGTGGAGTGAACGTTTTGAGAGAAATCAAAATATAAATGAACATAAGAATTAGGCAAATAAATTCAACTTATATTATATTCATAAATAAAAATTGTATTTACAAAATGTATTTTTTTAATAGAAAAATATATTATCATAAGAACAATGAATAATTACGGTTGTGAATGCTATTATAAATGTTGTTAAAAATTATGTTAATATACATGAATGTAAAGTGAGGTATAAAAATGGGGTTTAAGGAGGGTATTTTGTTATTTTACCTACCTAATCCCATGATAAGTTAACATGTGATTATTATTCCACCCACTTGGAGGGATAACTTATCCCAGGACTAATTGTTAATCCAGGGATAAGTTATTCCACCCTTGACAACCATACAACAGATTAAAGACCACTTAAAAATTATCCCTGAATTAAATCCTCTTGTCTATCGTCTATCGACACACCAAACTTCCCCTTAATGTACACAGTACAGCCCTCACCTTCTAAATCTTCTCATTAATCAGGCATAATAGATGAAGTTTGCTTCAGGTTTGTGTTCGAGCCCTGGATCATTGCTCTTGAATATAACTTACATAACATGAATTACTCCTAAAAATAGTTTATGTGACACAAATTTAAATTAATTAAATTTCAATATAGATATATATTAGACACTGAATGAAAAATAACAATTAAAAAAAATCTTGTCAATATATAAAAAGTGAATTAAAAATAAAAAGTTAAACCAAACCAAAATCTCAAAAGATTCTTCAAAGCCAACCAAGATTGACTAAAATAGGCTGATTGGTTTGACAATAGTCTATACACTTTCTCGTAATTTTCCGTGCCACCTTTTATCCTACACAAAATGCCAAATAGAATGTTACAAAAAGGAGTGTGATGTTACATAGTTGGAGTAAAACAAATTTGGATTAATACAAACGGTAGAAAAGATAAATTAAATATATATAAAAAAATAGAAGCTCAATAGTCTTTATCATATAATTAAAAAAATTAATTCCAAAATTACCGTGGCGGAGCCATGTGGAAATAAGAATTCATTTAAATTCTATTAATATGTTTAATTCTTTATATTTCAAATAATAAAATTTCTGGCTCTCCACAAGAAATAAACACAAATATGCATGGCATCGTTTTAGTATTTGTATCTTCCCAACACAAATGGTCGTACTCGAATTTTTAAGACCCTACAAATCTTGAAATTAGCCAAAAAATTATGTTTATTTTAGAGGATTATTATAAAGTTTATGGTCCCTTAATTATTAGTGGGACATTTACAATTGATCCTTCTGATGTGTGATTAAACACGTTTAACTATAAATTATTGTACGTAATTATGTACTTGTGACCCTCCTTAGCTGGCAAATTTAATTTAACAGATCTTAACTTTAAAAAAATAAGGATTAAATAAATGATGTGATTAGTTAAAATATGTTAAGATTCATGATATAATATAAATATTGGAGAGACCAACACCGTATCGGAATATTACAAGATCTGAAATTAGAATTATGAATAACTTAATACCAATATTGCATTTTTTCTTGTTTTATTCTTAGTCGACATATTAAAATTCAAGGAAATAACTACTAAATTCTTAATCAAAGAGCTTTTAAAAAATAATCTCTCTATCTTCAAGATATGTGATAAGATTTGCTTATACATATCTTTTCCAAATTTTACTAGTATATTGTAATAGTAGATGGTAGTTAAAGAGAGATTAATTTTTTTTTTTTTTTTCTAAATATCCAACTTATTTACTGGAGTAATATTACGTAGAAGGAACTTGTTAGCTCGGTGGAAACTTTGTATAACGTTGTCCGATTATTATATTTTAAAGGGGACAACTCAAGAGTTATACTGTTAGATCGATAAAGTTAGTTAACAATAGGCTTAGCTGGGGCTACAACAGTTGTAAGATAATTTAGCATTTTACATTATTGTACTGCGAAATACAAAAATATATATGAAAAGACAGACGCCATTGCTAAGTGACTAACTGTTTACTGTAAATGGCTTAACCCCATAGCTGAACTATTCATCGATGCAAACTTAATAATCTCTTGTGGCAAAAACTGACAATTCCCTTCGTGTTTAATTCCCAAAAAATCTCTCGTCAAACAATTATCCATACCGTTCATTGAAACTGCTTGAGTACTATGCATACCAACTGTTTGCATAATTGCCTCATCCAAATTAATCCCTGAAGAAGTGAAATTCGGACACCCAATTAGCCCGTTGTTGCTGTGTAACAACGACGTTGTGTAATCTTCAGATTTCTTGGCGAAAATTTGATCTGTTGTTTCACAACTCTGTAAACTGGTAAAAGTTGGTGTATTTGGGGAGGATGAAGAAGAAGAGTTCAGTTTGCTGAAATTGTTGCTAAAGAAAGTTGATTGATTGCTACTTTTTGTAGAACCCATTTGTGCTGCTTTCTGTAGAAGTGCAGTAGCAGACATTGGCGTGGTCGAATTTGGTTTGGTTAATTGGCTGTTTTGACTATCGGAATACAGAGAATTGTATGCTTCAGCCATTGAAAAGTTTGCAGATGTTGAATTAGATGATCCAAATACATTTTGGGATTGCATTTGGATCATTTCTTGAAAACCCCCTGTGCTTGAATTGTCAAAAAGATTTGAACTTGACGATATTTGAGCTGCTTGTTGATCTAACCAAAGTGATAATCTTGGTTTTTGCTGTTGCTGCTGCTGATGATGCTGATGAAGAGAATTATTAGTATTACCAGTTGTGTAACTACCAAAATCTGATCTAAATCCTGCGAATCCGCCATGTAAATTTGATTGTTGTTGGTTCAACAATGTGACATTATTTGGGAAGTTGATCAAATTGGTAGCACCAACTGATGTGATTCTTGAACTCTCCTCAGCTAAAGCATCACAGAAAGCTCTGTGTGTGATAAAACTATCCTTTCTGCAATTGAAGAATACATTTAAATCCCAATAGTAAAATAGTTGAAATTGAAAAAAACAAAACATATATCAATTTGAAGTTGAAATCGAAAAAGAGTATTTGGATCAATTTGAAGTTGTGTTTGTTCATGAATTTCATCGATATTTCAAATAATGAATGACTTTCACCAGTTTCTTGAGTGAGAAGTGGAGTTTAAGTTTGGAGCACTTGCCTTTGAGCAAGGAAAGATCTTTCAAAAATAGAATCGATACGATGGCCAAACTATTATTTGATGAGTATTTATTTTACTTCAATGAATGGATGAGCATTTATTGTACTTAAAACATATATTCTCCAACAAAAAAACATGTAAATAGAAACTAAAAAATACCTTGAAAAGAGTGTGCCACAGTCACATTTGTACTCTCTAGTTCCACAAGTTTTACTATGAGCTTTCCAATCTGATTGAACTGCATATTTCTTTGAACATTTTTCACATTTCCACTTCTTTTCTCCATGTTTTCTACTAAAATGTTTCTTAATTCCAGTTAGGTCTCCAAGTGCACGCGATGGATCGTGGTGAATACATGTCTTTTCTGGACAAATATACACTTTCTTCTTCACTTGTTCTAGCTTGTTTCTTTGCTTTAGCTTCCATGGAAGATTGTGACCTCTTCTATGAAGTTGCAAATTCTGGTCCCTTTGAAAACCTTTGTTGCAAATCTCACATATGAATCTGTTTGTTGCCATGAGTGACTTTGGTGAAAGAGCAATAACTTCAGCATCTGGATCTGTGATTCAACAAATAAACATGCAGTTCAGAGACGGGTCCAAGAATTGATCTTTATGTATTCAAGATTCGAAACATGGTATTAGACGCATCTGTTATGGTTATCTCATAAAAAATTAACTTAAAAAAAACTCAAAAAACCAAACAACAAAATCTAAAAAAGCAAGTCTTTTATATACATGTAGTTCAGAAGCGGATTCAAGATTTGACCTTTTATCATGAGTTCAAGATTCCTAAAACTTAAAAAAAACATGGTCTAAATTAACCCCTTGACATCATCTGACGTATCTGTTATGGTTATCTCATATCCCTTTTTTCTTTTCGTATGATTTTGCTTACTATACATGACATGCAAATCAAAGTTATGTATAACACTATAGCAATAAATTAAACAAAAGATTGAAACTTATAAATATACCTGGTGTTCCTGGAAGATTTCTTCTTTTCTTTGAAGAAGTATTAGGTTTAGGGTTAGGGTTTGTTGTTTGAAGTTCTTGATGATGATGAGGAAGTACTGCTTTAACAGAAGAAGGAAATGAAAACACATCTCCAGACATCATTTTTGTTTATGTTTTGGTTTTGTGTCTAAGCTACAAAACAAAGTGTGTGTTTTTTTCCAAATACAAACAGTTAAGAAAACCTTGGTAGTATTCAAATCTCACAAGTTTTTTTTTGTTTAGATTGTGCCAAAAGAACACAAACATAAGTAGTAGTAGTAGTAGTAATAGCACACAATAACAACACAAAGAAAAACACAAAGTTGTGTAAATCTTAAAAACACATGATGAAGAGAAATACAATATTTTCTTGGGATTTTTTTTTGTTTGATTTCAAAAGATAACACCAAAAAAGAATGACCAACTTGAAAGCTAAAGAGAATATTTTCCTCTCTTTTTCTATACAACTCTCCTTTCAACTTTATCTCTACCTTTTATTTTTTCAAAGGGTCAGCCATAGATTTAGCAGCTGGGGCCACCTATATTACGCACTCCGTTTCAATCTGTTTGTCCAATTTTTATTTTACACCAAGTTTACACAAGTAAAAGGAAATTTTTAAATCTTGTGATTTTAAGTTAAAGATAGGAAGAATGTACTAAAATGCTCTTTCATTTTATGACCTTTAAACATATCTGGTGGAAAAATTCAAATTAAAGAATTGTCAAGAAGAAAAAGAGACATTATTTTGTAAACAGACCAAAATGGAAAATAAAATAAACAAATTAAAACGGAGGGAATGTAAATTTTATTTTATACATCGAAAATGTAAAATTCTTTATATTGATGATGTAGTTTAACTTATTATTATAAATTTATTACTTCTTATGTCTCAATTTATATTGTACATAAGAAATTTCGAAATTCAAACTTTTTTAACTATCGTGTGAATTCGAACCTAGAAGCTTTAAGTTCAAATTTATGTATTTATCAATCACATAAAAATAATATATGTTTTGACCTAACTACATATCTTACCATGTTGTATATATATGTATTGGCTGTATGCTGCTTGTAACTAGAATGTGTAGAGCTGTGTGTCATTTTGTAGTCTTTCGAGCTAAAATATTCCTATTATCAAAGTCACGACCAACCACAATTTATTTAATTTCATTGTTGTTTAATGTGAAATGTGGAGAAAATTATGTTTGGAATATTTTACTCCTTCATATATATGTAATCGAAATGATTTTAGTGTATGCAAAAATGATTGTTTAAGTTCATATATATTATGTAGTTAAAATATTTTTTAGTATATAGAAAAAATGATAATTTAATCTTTTACATATATCTTACTTAATTGAAATAGTTCTTGATGTATCAAAAAATGATTATTTAAATACTAAAGTTTGAAGATAACGATGCAAATAAAACCATGGTAAATTTAAATAACAACTTATATGAAAAACATAAAAAATAACCAACTAGAATTGTGAGAGTATGGTGAGTACTCTTTCATTCTTAATTAGAAGTTTTGAATTTAAATTTCCCTGATAATGAAATCGGATATCGGACATCAGATAAGGAAAAAGAACATAAAAAATGAAATCTTTCAACCATAACCAAAAAAGTGGAGGGAAAGATGTAAATTGATGGGATTTAATTTACTACTCCCTCCATCTACTTTTATTTGTCCATGTTATCCTTTTTGAAAATCAATTTGACTAATTTTCAAAGTTAAATGAGATTACATTAATTCAATATGTTAAATAAAAAAATAAATATTCAAAAATTATACAAAAAATACTATAAATTGCAATTTTTTTCATATCAATATGATGAAAAAATGCTCATAAAATGTTAGTCAATTTTTTAATAATTTGACTCTAAAAAAAGAAAACTACGATATTTAAAGGTGGACGTAAAGAGTAATACAACTTTTTTTTACAAACTAAGATGAAATTACTCTTGGAATTGGAAATTGAAAGTGAGAAAGTGAAAGTAGAAAAGTTTGAGACCTTTTCATTACTTGTTCCAATATAATCTTGAGACATGAAGAATAAAATGATTACAAAATAATTAATTCAATTTGGACCCACATGTGTCTGATTCAAAAAATTAGGGGACCAGTTCTGTTGTTTTGTAATTCCCAAGGGCTAGTCCGTGAATCTCTGATACTCTTCTCGTCACGTGTGTCACTGTACACTCAGCGTGGGGTTCCCACACTCTTATTCGATATTTGTTTTGAGTTTTAACTAATTTAAATTTTTCGTATTAATATTATGAAGTTAAAAAAAAATTATATATAAAATTTAAATTTAAAATCTTTAATTAAAGATATATTATAGGACTTGATTGGTGATATATATATAGTTCTTGTGTAATTTTGTTCTTTGTTTTATATATTCTCTGCTGTTTAAAATGTGTGTTACTATAATAATAAATATAAATGTGATTTTAGAAATCAAGAGAATAGATATTTTTTTGTTTTCTCTTACTACATAATCTAAAAGGTCTGAACTATAATAAGGATAATTTTAGAAAAGGAGAGGATAACTTGATGAATATAATTTTTATGATTTATAAGTATATCGAGAAAATATAATCAGAGTTCGGTTCCAATATCGAGAAAATCATAAATTGAAATGATAAGAAATATTAAATATTTGTATGCCTAACTCAACATTGAATAGCATAACATGAGATAAAAATTATTTAAAATAATATAAGAGGCATAAAAATTTCACCTACCGACATAAGGACTCCACAAATCGAACAATTATTATACAATAGTATTTAACTATATATATATAACTATAAAACAAAACGTAAGAGGAAATTTTAATTGTTGATACATATGTGCATGCTTGAAGAATCGTGTGCTTTTAAGCATGAACTTTGTAAATTATGAATTTTTTATATATAGAAAGTGTTAATTCTTTACGATAAAATTATATATAACATGATTAGTTAACCATGAACTTCGATACTAGATGGATAAACTAATAATAGCTATTTTATACTTTTCTTAGTTCGATTATTTTTCAATCTTGAGAAAAAAAGAAAAGTCTATATACGATAACTCTGTCTAATATTTTCAAGGGACAACTCGCCAAGCTTATAGTGGACATGGGTTGGGTCATCGACGATTACGACCATTCAAAGACATAGCTGGAGTACTACATAAAGTTGGAACACACGAGAGCGAGGTGCATGTGAAGAAATCTTAAATTCATATACATAACACATGTTTTACAAGAAAATAATAATAATAATAATCAAAAAAAGAATCAAATTTGTTAGCTATCATTTTCAAAATACTATTTTTTTTTCATTTTTATATATGATAGCCCTTTTGAAAATAACTTCTTCTTTTAAATTTGTCATCACTCACTTTTTCTGCTTGCTAGTTGGCAATTTTTTCTATTTTCTTACTGCAGAATTATACCAGATTTGAAATAAATAATTGTGACATCAAATAGTTGGTGTGTTTTATATTGGGAAAGTTACAAATATATACGCTTCGTTCAATTAGTTTACCAATATATATATTATAAGATTCGTAATTATTCCTTTTATTATTTGCTATATACTCGCATGATTGGCCCATATATATGTAGCTTGTCCCAAAAATTCAAGCAAACACTAATTTTAATGCACATTTTCAATCTTTTAATTCCTTATTTTTTTCTGGACGTGACAATTTTCACATGACTAGTCTCCAATTTATTTTTATTTATTTATTGAAATTATTTAATTTTAGAATTTTGTCGTGTCCTATTTCGTCAATCATGTTGTAATTTCTATATAATTGTACCTTTGAAAATGAGTGAAACATATATATATATATAGTCTCCATCATGATCTTTGAGAAATGTACTCTGATATATATAAGGAATAATATTGGATTGCAAGTCCAATTACTCCCAATGTCCCATTTTAACTGTTGTTTATAACCTTTTTTTTTTATGAAAAAAATAATTCACAAGTACAAGGTGTATATAGTTTATTATTTTCTTTTTCTTAATATTAAAGTTGGCGAATTAAATTTCTAAAGTGATATTTATTTTGAATGAATCCAAATTTAAGGATCTGTTTGGCAAAGCTGCTAGTTCATGTTATCTTCTTCATTTTATTTTTCTTTTGCTTGGTTTTCCCGGGTATTTGTTATTCGCTTTGGGTAGCAAATAATCAAATTCTAGTGAAAATTAATTAAGCCTTATTTAATTTGAGGAATAAAATGTTTTTTAAAGAGCGATTTCATTCCTCATCCAAACTTTCTAATCAAGAATGAAAAAATACTTATTGACATTGCCCACCGCCGGTGGCGGAGCCACCTTACAATGAGGGGTTCATCCGAATCCCCTTCGCCAGAAAATTATATGATTTATATATGGTTAAAATATTTTTTAGGTATATATAATAGATGTCAAACCCCCTTCGACTATTTCGTGTCTATACTTTTAGATTTTGAACCCCTTATTGAAAATTCTGGCTCTGCCACTGCCCACCGCGATCTCTCATCGTCACCCTATGTTTAACCTCTGAAAAACAATAAAAGAAGAAAGAAACTAGCTTGATAGCATGGCAACAGTTCAATTAAAGTGGTCCTTACTCTAGAATTATTTTACAATTAAAATAAGGGACATAATTATACAAGATAATATATATATATATATATGATTATTTTTGTAATAAACTATGATTTTTTCATCTAAATGTCACTGAACTAGCTCAAAATCATACACATGATGGGAAATAGACTTGCGATAAAATTCGAGAAAATCTATTAATTCTTCTAAGTGAAAAACTGCTATTTTTTTCTTATTGCTTCAATCGAAATATCTGCATATAGGAATAACTAATGAACATTTTTCAGCGAAAAATATCACATAAAAAATATTTCTTTTTTAATAGTGTCGATGTGTGGGGCTAGGGGTGAGATGGATTTGATTAAACGTAAGATAACATCCATGCAAATTAATATATTGCAAGAATTATTGCGTATGGGACGTGATTTGGTTAAAGATCTCGATTTTTATATTATATATAATATATATATATATATTTTTAACTCCTGATATATTCTCACTACTAGATGTGGTTTATTTTTATTTTTATTAACTTTTTTTAAGATAACAAGATTATTTTTTCCTACATTAAAAAATATATTGCAAGAATTATTATAAGTTGAAACTTTGAAGATCATCTTTTCTTCAAAAAAATCATCCTTCCATCTTACTAAATCTTTCGAATTTTGAAAGTTAAGGTCTTAAATTTTGATCATAAACTCTAATATATGATATTTAAAAATAGAATTTAATTACATATTTAAAAAACTACGTAAAGAGGTATAAGTCACGATAATTAATTATTTAAAAGGAAATAATCTATCAGTTCTTTATTTTCATTTTTTTTTTTCGTTTTTTCCATAATTAATTATTGATTTTTTTTTAAGTAAAAAGGCAAATGGCTTTTTTCATTTGAATAAAACAGTGAGTAAACACAATGCACGTTCCCCAAAAGCCAAACATTTCTAACTTTTTTTGGGACTAACCAACACATGGGGTTGTCTTGCTAGAACTCTATGGGATCCAATGCTATTATATACTCCAAATATATTTGTACAAAAGAAAATTTCATTTTATACCAAAGAAGAAAAAGTTAAAATAAGATCTTTTTCGAAGTTAGATGTCATAAAAGCACATCTCTTAAGTTTAATCTAAGCTTCAACGATGAAAAAGTATCGATATCAATATATTTGATAAACTATCCCAACCATTTTGATTTTTTTTATATTAATACAGTTCAAGGTAATTTATTATTTTGATCTTAGAACATAAGGATTGCATTGTCATTACAATATCATATTTATTATGTGAAATAATTATTTATTTCAGTACAACATCGTACAGTATATATTAAAATATTATTTAAATCACAAAGTAATAGTCCAGTCTAAATAATTATCAACATTTCTTAAGATTGTAGCTTCATTAACGGATGTTTATCTTGATTGCATTTCAATTTTTTGCCAATAACATGCAAAAAGTAAAATAATTATTAAATAAAAATTTCTCAGCACAATTTTTTATAAAAAAGTCTAATGAATTCAAATGCAAGTATATGAAACTATTCCTAATAACAAGTATAACAATAATAAATATTAAAAATTTGTATAGATATTGTATCCTGTTATAAATCCATTGAACTAAGTGGATTGTCCATTGAGTTTATTCATGAATTACTTGAATTCATGTATGTATATTTTCAATGTGATATGATTCATTGTGGATAATTATGTACCTATTTGTTTGGGCATTTAATAGGGAAAAAACATATATTCCCCCTTAAACTTGTTTCGAAAAGTCAGTTACACGCTTAAATTATTATGACGACCTATTACACCTTTACTACTTAAAAGTGAATTTATTTACCCCCTAAAACTAATGTGGCAAAATAATTTTTTTTTTTAAAAACAGGCCCGTCAGATTTATTAAAGTAGAATTTTTTTTTTCAAAATTCAATTAGACCCCACTCTACTCTTCACAACCCACCCTCTTCTTCTTCTTCAACCCCACCCTCTTGAGGAAACACATTTTTCTCCTCTTTCTTTTAAGCAAAAATCTCTCCTTCTTCCTTCTTTGACTTCTTCTCAGCTTGCTTAGCATATTAGTTATCATCAATCTATGTTTTGTGAGTTTTGATTTGTGTTTGTTAATAAAAAATTTCTTAATGTCATCGGCGGGATAAAAATTTAGGGATTTCTTAGCCGTTGCAGCTATGGTGGGCTTTTTTTTAGAGAAACGGGAGAATTTTTCACTCCATAAATTAGCTCCATGTTTCGATTAGTGTTCTTGGCGGCCATTGTTAAAATTTTCATCTTATTGTAATTTTTCTATGAAGAAAATATAATTATTAGAGAATTTTAATAATTAATTGGAGATTATTAGTGTAAAATATAGTTAACAAAAGAAAAGTTAACTAAAAATAAAAAAGAATATAATTTTTTTTAATTTTTGACATGGCGCTGACGTACACCACATATTGTGAGAGTTGTGTTACACGTCTCAGGGTAAATAAATGGTCGTCACTCGTCGTACACCACATATTGTGAGAGTTGTGTTACATCTCTCAAGGTAAATAAATGGTCGTCACTTGTTATAATGTTTAAGCGTGTAATCGACTTTTCAGGAAAAAAATTTTAGTTAAAAGAAAAAAGTACAAACACACGCCCACCGTGGGGCTCGAACCCACGACCACAAGGTTAAGAGCCTTGCGCTCTACCAACTGAGCTAGACGGGCTTATTGATATTCCTAACATACAGAAACAATATACCTTAAAAATATCACCATAGGATTAAAATTCCTATGCCACAAAACTTTATCTAACTTTCTATTCACAATCCTTTAATCTATGTAAGCTTAAAATAGTTCTCTAGCGAAAAGGTTGCCAACTACAAACATCTTTTGAAACGTGATTTTTCTTGAGTCGAGAATCTATTGAAAATAACTTTTCCACCCAACTAAGGTAAGAATAAAGTCTTTGTATACTAGATATGTTGTTGTCATAATTAACAAATGTACTTGCGTATATGAAAATAAAATCATGTCTACAAATTCGTATCAAAATACATTTGCCAAGTCTTAAAGAAGTTGAGTAGTGACATTCATGAAGGTACGGATGTAGTATCTCTACACCAGGCAAGTTGTTGTCGTAATTATTAAAAGTAGAAATAAAATACGTATACACCAGGTATATTATTATCGTAATTAATAAATGTACTTAAGTATATGGAAAAAAAACTATGTTTGCAAATTCGTACCAAAATGCATTTGTCAAGTCTTCATCTCAATCTCGAAAATAGTAAAACACACAAGCAAGTAGAATACAAATGCTAGTCTTAATCACCAATAGTTACTTGTTTTACATGTACACACAAATAAAATCGTGAAGGCCAACATACAAGTCGATTGTAACAACTCCAATTTCACAATAGAAACATTCAAATACTATAATCAGTAAACTCGAAGTTACAACAGAAACATAAAACGAAAAAAGAGTAGTATTGTAGAAGATAGCTACAAAGGAGATGAGAAGCACAACTAAAAGAAAGGGAATGAGAGAACTAGACATTTTTCTCAACAATTTGTATAAACCGATCTTTCTCATCCGTTATCATTTTAGCTAGTTGTTAATTGGGCTTGGGTCCTGAATCAACCTTTGCAAAGACTTTCCAGTTTTGTTGGTTCTTCTCGACCCAATAACTAATTGTGTGTCATCCGTATAGGCCTCAAAATTGGGCCGATGTGGGTTCATAACATTGATCCAACAAAAACTTCACCAGAGTTTTATTTCTTCAAGACACAACATTTGATGAAAGTTACGAATGAATATGTTACTTCTTAGGAAAAGGAATTAAGACCTTCAATATACGAAAGAATATAGGAACTAGCAACAGTTCTGTAGCTAAACAATAGGTAAACCTATTTAGCGACGGATTAGAAATGGATTATCACAAAGTTCTGTTAGCTAGGAATAAATTAGCGATGAATTCGTAGCTAATTCCAATTTCTTTTTGTTGTAGTAAACTAGCCAGTTAAGCTGCATTATAAACTTAAAACTGCATCTTTGCATCTAAACAAAATATTAAGTTGGATTTTGAACTCAATATCCATGTTTTTACTACATATATTTTTAGCCTTTTCAATTAATTATTGTGTGTTTGTAATTACATAGTTCTTGCATTACATATATATTTCTGTTTTTCTTTATTGCATCGTTTATTCACATTGACGGATCTACTTAGGCCCAAGGTCCAAGGTGTCACGTGACACTGCTTCATCGAAAAAAATTGCTAAATATTTATATATAATTCAAAGACAACAGTAAAAACTGAAATATATATTACAAAGTGACAACTCTTGACCAAGAGAGGCCCAAAAAAAAGCAGTGAATTTATTATCTACACATATGATAACACAAATATAAATAAGAATTTGATATTCATTCACTCATTTTTTCGTGATTTTGGGAGGAGGATTAAATGCTCTACAATTTTTTCTAATTTCACCTGATTTCCCCACAAGAACTTGAGTGTTACCTAACTTGATCAATGCATTCGCGAAAGCCTGTTGGAAGGCTTTTGGATTAGAAGCAAAATTCGTCACAATCCCAGCAGTTGATCTATCTGATTCAAGTAACTGATCAATCTTCAATATTCCTTTCTTCAATCTCAGTTGTTTGTAAAAAGAGTTATCAACAACAAATGAAGTGTTTTGATCCAAGAACACAGGCGAGCCACCATTAGCACTACACGTCTTTTTAAGACTACTAAACAATTTGGTATCCATGCTTCCATCCGCCGTCGATAGCCTATCCCCTTGAATAAAACTACAATGTGTAATTCCCACTGTGTGGCCACCTAAAAGCGACACCATTTCATTCACATTAAATCCTTTGCTTTGAAAAGTTTGAATTGCTTGTGGCACTGTTATACTAGGGCCTGGCAGGTTCACTTGTGATGGGTCTGATACTAGCCCATCGCGCCTGCCAGTGGGTATACTATAACCCAGTCCTCCAGCTAATGCAACTGCATCTCGAGTAGCTAATGCAATGATGTCCGCACAGGACACTGTATTAGGACATGTAGCTTCTAATTTACTCTTTATTTGATCAATCAACTCGTATCCTCTTACAGATCCATTTGCTCCTGCATCTTTTTCTGACTTTTTATTCTTCGTGTTTTTGGAGTCTATCAACAACGATGCATCACAACCCTGAAAATCATACCTCACATTATTATAACTTCAAAATTTTATCAAATAATAGGAAAAAAATATAGTAGTTTTTTCTCACCCTCACGAAGCAGTCATGAAAATACATTCGTAGCAATGCTGCTGTAATGGTACGATCCGAAGAAAACCGGCTTCGCACCGTATCTCGAACTATGGTTTCTGCTGCTGGACATCTAGCTTTAGTATTGTAGAAACCAACTTGAAGTTGAGCAGATACGATTGTTGCTAAGTGCAGAGTAATACAGAAGAAAAACAAAAATAATATCTTCTTGTCCATCTTAACAAAATAATATCAGATTTAAGGTTTGATAATGAGCAAAGAAGCCACAGCATTTATATATAGCTAGTACTTGATGTGATTCACTTTTCATTGTAGTCTGTGTAAAAAAAAGAATGACATATTCATGTATTAAGTAACAATTTAACTTTAAAATGTCTATTTTATCCTTAATGAAATTATTTATAGTCACACAAATATCTATCAGTTATTTTAGACCAGATAATTTCGAAAGTCTTTCTTTCTTAAACTATGTGTGAAATCAAACTAATTCATATAAAATGGAACGGAAGGAGTATTGTAATTTATTTGGAGGGTAGAGGGGAATGATGTGGTAGGCCACTAAGAGGTTAGAGATTTGGAAGTCAAAGCTTAACTCGGATGCACGTCTTGTTATTAAATATAACTAATACTAGTTCTGACCTATGAAAAAGCACTAAGGTGTGTTTAACTTGTATCAGTAGCTAATACTTGAAAAGAAAAAGGAAATACGTGTGAGTTCAATTTGAAAAATACCACTTGAACCTTGGAGTCAATGGGTAGGATTTCGTGCTTGCACAGATTTAATATATGTTATTTTGTTGTTTCAATTGATGTGATATATTTGTAATTTGGAGAGTTTATTAAATTTTAATATAATTTTTAGATATTTTAAGTTGTTAATTAATTACTCTGAATTTATCATATTTTTTACATAATTTTAAAAAAATAATGTATGTTACGTTATTCCCTCAGTGCCAAGTTATGTAGTGCCAACATAATTTTGAATGTCAGTTAAATTTTTTTATGTGTTTTAAATTTTTAAGTTAGTTAATTATTGTGATTTATATTAATTTTTTACGTCATTTTTGGTAATGTATGTTACTTCCTCTAACCCAATTTATGCGGTAATCACGAAATTTTGAGAGTCTGCTAGATGTTTTAATCTATATGTATTTTTAAATATTTTAGTTGTTATTTTATTATGATTTATAGTATTGTTTACATAATTTTCAAATAATATATGTTTCTCTTTTTGTTGTAATTTACGTGGCACATATAGAATTTGAAGAGTCAACCAATTTTTTAATATGTTTTTAAACATTTCAAATTGTGGAATTTACACTACTTTTTATGTTGTTTCTAAATAATATATGTTACTTTCTCTATCCTATTAACTATATGTGACACCGGTAGAATTTAAAATCAATCAATTTTTTTTATGTCTTTAAAACATTTTAGTTGTTATTTATCGTAATTTATAATACCTTTTCCACAATTTTTGAATACATAGAGAACTAAACAATAAGGCAAGCAAATTAGAACAAGAAACCACTAAAAAATTATCATACTGCCCTTGAAGTGCCAAAACATGCATGTTGACATGTTGCCTACTTGGTTTAGACGAAGTAGATAGATCAAATGAATGAAATCCAGGTGGCTCTTATGCCACTTTTGATGATCTCGATTCGGACGAAATAGATAAAAAAAAATATTAGATCGATGGCCGGGGTAAGTACTTAGAACTCCCTCTTATTATATAAGAGAATATATTTATCTATCTATCTACACTATATTAAAACTTAAAAGCATGAAGCCCTTAGAAATGTTGTTTGAATTTTTTGTCCAATATTTAAAGATCCCGTTTTAGACAAAAAAAAATAATCATTTTTTTCATTATTTCTTTAAATATTCTATCATTAAATTAATAATACTAAATATTGACTATAATAAATATAATAAAAATTAAATGGCGAAGATCTTCTTATTATTGTTAAATTCCTGCTTAGAGAATCTTTTTCCAACTAAACTAGACTTGATCCCCCCCCCCCCAAAAAAAGTCAAAAAACATCTAAAATTATAGGCAAAAAAGTTTCAAAAATCATCCCAAAAATTAGTCAAAAATAGTACAAATAAATAGAAAAATGTAATTAAAAAAATGTCAAAAAAAGTTCAAAGATAGGCAAACTGAGAATATCGCTATATTCCTTTTAAATGGTCCCTAAATGCTAAAAGATAGGGTGGATCGTGGTGATGTTTTACGTATTGTTCCCCAGATCACTACGGAGGGACCCCGTAAATGTTTTAGAAAAAGAGTGCTTTGAAACTTCACCAGAGTTTTACTTCTTCAAGATACATATTTGATGAAAGTTACGAGTGAATGTGTTACTTCTTAGGAAAAGGAATTAAGACCTTCAATATAAGAAAATCACTACTAAGAATATAGGAACTAGCAACAGACAGCTAAATAACAAAGTCCGTCGAACGTTGGTAAACCTATTTAACGACGGATTAGAAATGGATTATCACAAAGTTCTGTTAGCTATAGGGGTGGGCATGATATGGTATGATATACAGGGACGACTCTTACTTATAAAAATTAAGGCACATGCCTTAGGCTCCCAATTTGGGAGGCCTCAAATTTTTATCAAGAACAAATTATGTGTTATTTTTTTATAAAAAAGTTAATCATTTATAATAAAGTATATATATATATATATATATAATTTATTCTCCTTAACCCCACTCAAATAGAAGAAATCAAGAGAACGTTGTTTTGTCTTATTACATTTCTTTGTTAACATTCACAATATTTATTTATTTTAAAACTCTTTTTGCGCTCTTTTTCTTCAAATCTTTCATAAGTTAAAGTATACTCTATCAAAAATCTGAGTCATTAATCGAACAATGTTGAACAAAGTGAATCACAATTTTTTTTTAAACTTAATTTTCAATCAAAGTAAGGTATATCATCAAGTTATCAACATCTTGAGTCAAATTCTATGGTTCTAACTCTTATTTTTGTTTAAAGTTTGTCAACTTATTACTCATAGAAGTATGTTAACAATTCGTATAAAGATTACTTTCGTAAAAGGATATTTTTCAGCATTGAATTGATAAAATCTTACCTAAAATTAAAAAATAAAATAAAAAAAGTACTCAAAAAAAATCATGTTTAAAAAAGTTGAAGTAATAATTTGCATCTAAACAATTAGAAAAATAAATTTTAAATAAATATGTATGAAATTTTTTAGGCCTCAATTAAAATTTTGCTTTAGGCCCCCAATTACGTTGAGCCGCCACTGAATTGATATAGTATTTTAAAGTTTCGATATCGTAATTTTGGTATTCGATTTTTAAAATATTATACCATTACCATATCAATTTAATTCGATATGGTTCGATATTTTGAAGCTCGGTTTCAGTATTCTACGGTATGGTATAAATCGGTTACCATAGTTTGTTCAACTTCTACTAATATATGCTCGGATAATAGAGTATTATGACTTTGACAATTAAAAAAATGTCTCAATTTTATCATACTAACACATTTGACATTACACGTGTAGAAATATATATATTCAAAATAAAGTACAAACAACTCATTTTGTAAATCAATTAAATTTCAATCAAAATAGAGTAGTCAAAGTTTCAACTCCTAAACATTTAGTTTATACTACTACTAGGTTGTATATTTGATAGTATTTTAATAATATATATATACACCTCATTATGATATTCGGTATTTCAATTTATTATTTCTAAATATCAAATACCGTACGAATACCAAAAAATATTAATGTATACCATATACCATACCAAATACCATAATACCAAAATCATGGTATTAAAAATTTCAATATGATATGATAATTCGGTATATACCATACCATGTCCACCCCTAATTAGCTACAAGCAAATAAGCTATGAATGCATAGCTAATTCCAATTTCTTTTTGTTGTAGTGAACTAGTCAGTTAAGCTGCATTATAAACTTAAAACTGCATCTTTGCATCTAAACAAAACATTTGAGTAGGATTTTTGAACTCAATCTACATGTTTTACTACATATATCTGTAGTTTTTTCAATTAGTTTTTGTGTGTTTGTAATTATATGTTGAACAACTTTCACATATAGCAAACACAAAATTCATATTTGTATGATATAACAATGTTTGCATAATTGCGCTCCATAGCAAACATGCTATGACTAGGCTATTTCGCTATACATATATACAAAAGAAGCAATTGTATAATTCGTTGGTTCCTCTTCAGATTTGTATAATTTCGCTGGCAGGCCATTTGTATAAATTGTTGTCAGCCTCTCGTTTGTATAAATCGTTGAGAGTTTGTCAATTTAATTTTATGTGTTTGTATATCTGTATAAAATTTGAATTTATATACAATTGAATCGAAATAAAACGTTTGTATATCAAATATCGTTCTCTCTCTCGCTTTATACAAACATAAATTAGACATTGTATTTTGTATAATCTGTGTTTGTATAAAGCGAGAAAGAGAGAAATGCAAAAGAGAACTGGACAGTGGAATATTTGTATTGTATAATTATAAGTGTATAAGACGAAGATATATGTATTTGCATGTGTATATACAATTTTCTCTCGCTTTATAGAAATAAAAACACAATTTATACATTTCTGTTTGTATAAAGCGAGAGAGGTGAGCGAGCGAGAGAGGGAGAGTGGCGAGCGAGAGTTTGAGGGAGAGAGGCGACTGACAAACAGTTTACTACAGGGCACAATTAAATCAAAGTGTGGTTATACCATTTAATTTGAATTAATAGTTTGTCATTATGTACAATTATCCCTTATATGTTTCTTGCATTACATATATACTTCTGTTTTTCTTTATTGCATCATTTATGCACAGGGACGGATCTACCAAGGTCCAAGGTATCACGTGACACTGCTTTATAAAAAAAAATTGCTAAATATTTATATATATTCGAAGATAGTAGAAAACAATTGAAAGATATATTATAAAGTGACAACTCTTGACCAAGGGAGGCCCAAAAAAGTAGTGAATTTATTATCTACACATATGATGACACAAATATAAATAAGAAATTGATATTCATTCACTCATTGATACAAGTTTATATAACATTAGGTTAATTCTCATGTTTACAAACATTTGATTCTTTTTCCTCTAATAAGGAGGAGTTACCAAAAAGAATACGAATGATAGATCCAACAACAACAACAAATTACAAAATAATGAATGAAGAACGTACATGCAGAAAGTTAATTGTGGTAATAGTACATCGACAATTGACAATGGTACTGGAGGTAGAGTATTGAGTAAAGCAGAAGATGGAAGGGGAGTTAGCTTAAGCTTGTGGGCCAAACACAGGTAGGAATGGCTTACTACTGGGAACTGGAGGAGGAGGAGGAGGAGAAACTGAAACCATGGATGGTGATGGTGGTGGAGGAGGAGGACTGAAAATTTTGGGTGGTGGAGGAGGAGGACTTGTTAAGATCTTGGGAGGAGGAGGAGGAGGACTCTTCGTGATCATGGGAGGAGGAGGACTGAAAACTTTGGGGGGTGGAGGAGGAGGACTCTTCGCGGTCTTGGGAGGAGGAGGACTGAAAACTTTGGGAGGTGGAGGAGGAGGACTCTTCGTGATCTTGGGAGGTGGAGGAGGAGGGCTCTTAATGATTTTGGGAGGAGGAGGAGGAGGACTCTTTGTGATTTTGGGAGGAGGAGATGGAGGAGGATTAAATGCTCTACAATTTTTTCTAATTTCACCTGATTTCCCCACAAGAACTTGAGTGTTACCTAACTTGATCAATGCATTCGCGAAAGCCTGTTGGAAGGCTTTTGGATTAGAAGCAAAATTCGTCACAATCCCAGCAGTTGATCTATCTGATTCAAGTAACTGATCAATCTTCAATATTCCTTTCTTCAATCTCAGTTGTTTGTAAAAAGAGTTATCAACAACAAATGAAGTGTTTTGATCCAAGAACACAGGCGAGCCACCATTAGCACTACACGTCTTTTTAAGACTACTAAACAATTTGGTATCCATGCTTCCATCCGCCGTCGATAGCCTATCCCCTTGAATAAAACTACAATGTGTAATTCCCACTGTGTGGCCACCTAAAAGCGACACCATTTCATTCACATTAAATCCTTTGCTTTGAAAAGTTTGAATTGCTTGTGGCACTGTTATACTAGGGCCTGGCAGGTTCACTTGTGATGGGTCTGATACTAGCCCATCGCGCCTGCCAGTGGGTATACTATAACCCAGTCCTCCAGCTAATGCAACTGCATCTCGAGTAGCTAATGCAATGATGTCCGCACAGGACACTGTATTAGGACATGTAGCTTCTAATTTACTCTTTATTTGATCAATCAACTCGTATCCTCTTACAGATCCATTTGCTCCTGCATCTTTTTCTGACTTTTTATTCTTCGTGTTTTTGGAGTCTATCAACAACGATGCATCACAACCCTGAAAATCATACCTCACATTATTATAACTTCAAAATTTTATCAAATAATAGGAAAAAAATATAGTAGTTTTTTCTCACCCTCACGAAGCAGTCATGAAAATACATTCGTAGCAATGCTGCTGTAATGGTACGATCCGAAGAAAACCGGCTTCGCACCGTATCTCGAACTATGGTTTCTGCTGCTGGACATCTAGCTTTAGTATTGTAGAAACCAACTTGAAGTTGAGCAGATACGATTGTTGCTAAGTGCAGAGTAATACAGAAGAAAAACAAAAATAATATCTTCTTGTCCATCTTAACAAAATAATATCAGATTTAAGGTTTGATAATGAGCAAAGAAGCCACAGCATTTATATATAGCTAGTACTTGATGTGATTCACTTTTCATTGTAGTCTGTGTAAAAAAAGAATGACATATTCATGTATTAAGTAACAATTTAACTTTAAAATGTCTATTTTATCCTTAATGAAATTATTTATAGTCACACAAATATCTATCAATTATTTTAGACCAGATAATTTCGAAAGTCTTTCTTTCTTAAACTATGTGTGAAATCAAACTAATTCATATAAAATGGAACGGAGGGAGTATTGTAATTTATTTGGAGGGTAAAGGGGAATGATGTGGTAGGCCACTAAGAGGTTTGAGGTTTGGAAGTCAAAGCTTAACTGGGATGCATGTCTTGTTATTAAATATAACTAATACTAGTTCTGACCTATGAAAAAGCACTAATGTGTAAAACATCTTCTCAGTAGCTAATACTAAGAAAAATAAAATACAATTTGAAAAATACTAGTTGAACTTATATCTATTTAATATGATCAGGGAATAACATTCATATGTTCCGAAGTCAGAACAATAAAAATTATTGACTAACATACACGAAAAACTGAGAAAATCTACATTTTAGTTTTTCTAATTAAAAAACATATTGCAAGAATTATTATAAGTTGAAACTAGAGATTATTTTCTTTTCTTCAAAAATCACACATTTTGTTTTAATTTATGTGGCATCTTTTGAATTTCGAAAGTTAAACTTTTAAATTTTGATCATGCATGAATTTGAATATATATATATATATATATATATATATATATAATAAAATCATTTTCGAAGTTATAGATCATCATAAAAGCAAATTTGATAAGTTTAATTCAAGCTCCAACGATAAAAAGTTTTGATCATATCAATATGTTTGACCTACTACTTGAGTGTTAACTAGGGTAATCATGATTCGGCCCTAACGATTGTATTTATTATCAATTTATTAATTACATTATTGTGTATAGTTAGAATTATACATTTTGAAGCTATTCCAATCATCTCAATTTGTTTTCGGTATCTGTACAGTTCAGTTATTTAAACAATCACCCAAAAAAATTGTCATGAAGTCAAATGTGAATATGTGAAATTATCCATAATATAAGTATAATAATAACAAATACTAAAAAATTATTCTAATTTTGTTTTAGCTAAAAAATATAATAATCTCAAACGCCCACCGTGGGGCTCGAACCCACGACCACAAGGTTAAGAGCCTTGCGCTCTACCAACTGAGCTAGACGGGCTAGATATTTTTCTAAATGGACAAACTGTTGTTTTTTAACTAGCAATAGGATTAAAGTATTTTATTTTATGAACATTAGCTAACTTTCTATTCACAATCCTTAAATATTTGTAAGCTTGATGATATAGTTCTCTAGCGAAAAGGTTGTAAAGTACAAACATGTTCCAAAACATGATTTATTTTTCTTTTAAGTTGATAATCCACTGAAAATAACTTTTTCACCCAAAAAAGATAGGAATAAAGTTTAGTTTGCATACATCAAGTACGATGTTGTCATAATTAATAAATGTAATGTATATGAGAAAAAACAACTATCTATGCAAATTCGTACCAAAATACATTTGTCAAGTCTTCAAAGAGTCAAATAGTGACATTTATGTAGGAATGAAGTATGCGTGTATATCGAATATGTTGTTGTCGTAATTAATAAATATAAGAAGAAAATATGTTCACACACTGAAAACTCATTTGTTAAGTCTTCAAAAAATGTAGTAGTGACATATATAAAGGTAGGTTTAAGATATGTGTACATCAGATAGAAAACCGGAAATTCATTGTCCAAAGATAGAAAACAACAATAACTTCATCTCAATCTCAAACTAGTAAAACACACAAGCAAGTAGAATACAAATGCTAGGCTTAATCACCAATAATAACTTGTTATACATGCATACACACCGAAAAAAACTAAAATGAATCATGAAGGCCAACATACAAGTCGATCCAACAGGCACTAAAGCGGAGTTTTACTTCTTCAAGACACTGCAATTGATGAGAGTAACCAGTTAGCTAGGATCTTTACACTGGTATAAACTATGAAAACAATCAATGGGGATGACAGTCTTGATTGTTGACATTATATGATGAAATGATGAAAAAAGGACAAGACATAATCTGGAAACTCACTTGTACAAATATGCTGCAATTCCAAGAATGATGCACAACAAAATGATGTCAATGCAAAAGTTGCGACTAGATCTCAGCTGGAAAACAACCAAAGCTCATGAGTAATCCTTGTGTGCAGATCACTTACTGCAACTGAAGAGAGCGGTAATTCAGTTTACCTGGTTAACTGTATGCTTAAGCCTAACGTTGGTATTCTTCAAGTCCGCGGTAGCTCTGTCCACCTATTGAGAAGTCAAACCATATCAATTTTAGCTATGATTCTTTCCATATCAACTATTACAAAAACCAATAAAGTTACCAACCTTTGCGTCAATCTCATCCATCAGAGGAACTTGTCTATCCAACTCCTGCATGCATTGCATCGTATCTTTAGTGCCTATGTCAATTGGGATGATACAAAATAGAAATCATAAATGCAGCAAACCTCGTTCATATCGCTGGCCATGTTCTTCAAAGTATCCAATCCTTCTGCTATGACATCCAAACCTTGGTCCTGTGCAACATGCCAAACTAAATCTTAAACATAGTCCAGGAAGCAGCAAAGAAGCGTAAACAGAAACCTAATTCAAAAAAATTCATGATAAACTACCCCAAAAAACACATGCCTGTCTCATTTTTCGCATTTCATACTCTTGCTTGAATTGACTTGACTCTTCAGTTTGTTGGAAATATTCATTGTCAAATTGTCCATCTGTAAACAAAGCACACTCTGTAAGTGAATACAATCAACTGTAGCCTACAAGAATGAATACTTTCAAGTCATAAATTGTGTTGTTAAAGGCCCATTTAGTCGCACTTAAACCCTGAAGCTAGGTGAAGCTCAGGTTAGGTGGCTCGCCTAGGTTAGCAAGCGCTTCAGCACGGTTATGAGCCTTATCAATCGTAATAGGCTCTATCTTGAAGAGGGTCGCACTGAACAATAAATATAACTGAAAAAGCTAGACCAATTGTTAAAGAAATGTTATGAGTGAATATGTTACTTTGAAGAAAACCACTACTAAGAATATAGGAACTAACAACAGACAAATTCTGTAGCTAAACAACAAAGTCCGTCGGAAAACCTATTTAGCGACGGATTAGAAATGGATTATCCCAAAGTTCTGTTAGCTACGAGAATATCTGTGATGGATTCGTAGCTAATTCAATTTTTTTTTGTTGTAGTGAACTAGTCAGTTAAGCTGCATAAGAAACTTAAAACTGCATCTTTGCATCTAAACAAAATATTAAGTTGGATTTTACCTACATGTCTTTACTACATATAATTTTAGTTTTTTCAATTAATTTTTGTGTGTTTGTAATTGTATGTTTCTTGCATTACATATATACTTCTATTTTTTCTTCATTGCGTCTTTTCTTTCAGAAGTTCGTGCTTTAATTGTGGTCACTTAGAGCCCCAGCAGACCTTGGGCACTTTTTGTCGTTGACGACACTAAATACACATGCAGAGAACAACTTACAGGAAGACCAGTCAAATGGCAGAAATTATCAATCACCTGAATCAAATTTAATTTCCGTGCGAGAACCTGAAGCCCTCCATCCTCCAGTTTGTTTGGGTGGAGCTGCAGAGCCATCTGGTATGGCATTTATTCTATCTGGCAGTGCAAGAACCAAATCATTACGGGCAGCAAGTTCTTCACCCGAAAGACCTTTGACCTGAAATTGAGGGTTTTTAGTACCAAGGCAACTATTTAGTCCCACAGATTACCATATAAACCCAGATTCACTCTTTTGGTAGGGAGGCCCAAGGGAGAGCACAAAAAGGGTAGCGAACACTGCAAGAGATATCAGTTATCAAGTATGAAGTAACTGAAAAGAAGATGAACAGAGTTCGAAGTATCAAATACCAAAGAATTCTAAGCTATACATTAGTTTCTCCTTGCCATTGAGTCCTTGTTTACTCTATAAATGAAGCAAGCTGCTAACGCCAGTTTTGCAGATCAAGGTTAATAACTCAGACATGCCTGTCAAAACTGAGGCAGATACCCACTTGTAATGATACAATACGAAGCACAGACTCATAAAGAGAAATGCTCTAGCATTAATAAGTAGAGGTAGAATAACACAAGTTCACCTATTGGTCCTTATTTGCCCTACAAGGGAAATATGCTGCAATGACTTGGTTAAGAAACGTGTATGAGGCTAGACACTAGAGCATCAAGATCCACAACCTCATTTGGTAATGTCTACCCCAACCATCTCTAGATGAGTCTCAAATTTTTCTCATCAAATACTCGAATACAATCAGAAGCTTCTTGGTTTGTTTTGGGAGGGGGTGCATTCTCACTTCTATCTATCTAATTATTTTTGGATATACACATGGAGGCTCTCAAACTATTAATCCCTCAATCTGATGGAATACCATTGATTCAAAACCTCTGAATCCAGTGGTTTGGCACTTTATCACACACACTCCCATACTCAAGTCACTTTGCTCAATATCTTCCTAATTATCTTTAGTTAACTTTTATGTAGATGGACATGAAATCAGAAAACAATTGATGATAAGTAAAAATACAAAATCCCCTGAACGCTATATAATGTATGTGCAAATATTTATGTTGCTTCAATCTAACCAAGGAAAAGAAAAAAAAATGATTGAAAGGACCATATTTGTTTTCTTTCGTAATAGGATTGAGCAATATTAGAGTTTTCTCAGTCTCTTTTAGGCAACTGAGTTTGTGCTCTACTTCCATTCTTGTCTCAGCCCTCTTCATCTCACTCTCCCACTCCTTTAAACTCTAGTTCCCACTTCCCATTAGCTTGACCGTTGACGGCCTTCTCTCAGATTGTTCTTGGAATTTCAAGCAAATGCCGAGTCAACAGTCCAATGCAACATCACCTCCATCTCTCTCTCCCCACCTACTCTTTTTATCTCTCTCTCATAGATATAGTTCTCTTCCTTAAGACTGAAGTGAGGAAACAACATGACCATTTGCATTTTTTGTTTATATACTCTTGAATCCCAACCTATCTCCGGATCGAAAATAAAAATCACACTAACCAAAAGAACAAACTGAAATAAACAAAGCAAACTCAAATTGAGGAACCAAGCGATAGTGTAAGATAATAGAATAACTGAAAACTAACTGAATGAACAACCTTATTTTCTAGGCTTAACAAAGTATTTTAACAAAATCTGAAATAGGGAAGCCCAAAGCAGTACATGAACACAATTGTCATCAACAGGTGACATGGTTTCAGTAATTTGAATTGTTAGACTCGTGTAAGATTTGGTGAGCCTTCTATTTTTCTTACCTATTGGACAGCCAAATTTTGATTTAGCAACGTTTAACATGGTATAAAGTAACACTTAAAGTATATCACTCCAAAAGTAAAGCAAAGAATGCAAATTTGGAAGGTAGTCATGTACTCAACCACAAAACAACACTAAGCTTTAGGGGCATCAGGCTAATAGAACGGAAAATTGCAGATTCCTTGAGTTCATGTGGGTTTTCCATTTGAAATAACTACGGGCTATGTTGCTCGGACTCTTCAAAAATGTCAACGGGTGCGTGTCGGGTTCTCCAAAAATACACTTCGGATTCTCCAAAAGAAGTGTATTTTTGGAGAACCCGACACGGGTGCGGCATCAAAAGTGATGAGTCCATGCAACTTGGACTACGGGGATCCAAATTATAGGACATTTTGTTGCTGAATAGGATAGGAGAACTAAATCCTATAACTTTTGGGCCTTTGTTACGTAAAATAGAATCGTAATGCCTTGCATCAAAACCTGGTGCTCATACTGTCGATCAAACTCCCTATTGCTATCCATTTTTCTTTTTCATAAGGACTATCTATCATATTCTTGAACCATTAAAGGGGGAGAAACGAATATCAAAGACAGTGTTAATAATTACACAACTTCCGGCATAATAGGTAACACCCTCCACCGCAATGCCCCTTTTTCTACAAGTATGCAGGCTGCCCTCCGCAAAGCAAATGACCCAACAATACACTATATCACTGTCAATCAATCAATCAACTACAGTGTAGTAAAAAACTTGTTGCGATCAACTATATGAATCCTATATATCCATTCTCTTTATAATTCCTCACAGATCTTTCCTTAATTTCACTTTTCACCCCATCCCTCCCAGATCTTTCTTTAATCCTACTTTCTATCAAAATCCAGAGCCAAATCAACCAAATTAACATAACCCTTAAATATTCCACAGAACATCAACAAAATCCAAGTACAATATAACCCATCAGCAAAATTCAACACAATTACACAACCAAATCAGCTAAAAACAAAAAATTCAAAACTAAAACCACACCTTTCTCACAGCCAATCTCTGCAATTTCGGAACCTCCTCGAGTAACCTCGCTTTAGTTCTCCGAATCTCAGCATTGATGGCCACAACAGATGCCCTGTTTTTCTCATTAGAAGCTGTTTCCGCTTTCTGTAACCGCAAAAAAAGATCTTTAAATCCTCAATTGTCCGAAACTAAACCCTAAAACACAAACCCACAAAAGAAAAAGTAAAAAAGATCATTTTTTTAAACCTGAAGAGCCGTTTCTATGTCGGATTCAACTGAAGAATAGAGACGAGCGAAGGCATCGTCGCCGGCAACGTTGGAATCCTTTTGCTTATCGATGTCGTACTTGTCGTATTTCTTACAGATCGAGTCTACCCTTGTGAGAATATCAATTACACTCATTGTTCTTCTTCTTCTTCTTCAACCTCTGTGAAGATTACAGTTTTCTCCGATCAAGAAATAATACAGCAGAGGAATTTTACTTTGCAGATGGAGAAAACAACACTTCATAATACAGACTGGAGATTTTGAAAAAAATAAATTATTACAGGGTTTTTTTTATTATTATTATTTAAAGGAACAAATAGTATTCAAATTAATTTCTATAGTGTTAATATTTTTTTAAAAATGAAGAATTTAAATAAAATACAACTATTTTTAGTACTTTATTAATAAAAACAAATGTATATTAGTATATGATGGTTGGTGGTTGTGATTGCTAATAATAACGATGGTTGTTGTGACTATTCACGAAGAATCGAGGGTGACGATGGTTGATAATTTATATATAGGATACATATATAGGTAGTGATTAGTGGTGATAATGGTTGATGATAGTTGCTAGCAATGACAATGGTAGTTGGTGAAGACAATTTGTAATTTGGCATAATACATATACATGATCTTTAACTTGGTTTCAACGGATAACTATGTCCTCCAACTTTGAGTGTGCACAAGTAGACATTCAAACTTGTATAAAATTGAACAAGTAGACACACGTGTCCTACATGATATAATATACATAGGACACAAAATTGTCATGTAGGACGAATGTGTCTATTTGTTTAATTTTAGGGAAAAAGGACAAATATATCCCCGAACTATCGTAAATGGTATGCAGATACCCTCCGTAATACTATTGGGACAATGGTGCCCCTGCCATCCAAAAACTAGAGCATATATGTCCTTCACTCTAACAGAAGACTAAATAGGGACATGTGGCGCAATCTTATCCGTCGATCCGATGTTTAATAAATGTCGGGTTGGTGGATAAGATTATGACACGTGTATATCCGTCAGTATAAGGGTATATATGCTCTAGTTTTTAGACGGCAGGGGCACCAATGTCCCAAAAATATGACGGAGGGTATCTACATACCATTTACGATAGTTCGGGGGTATATTTGTCTTTTTTTCCTTAATTTTATACAAGTTTAAGTGTCTACGTGTGCACACCCAAAGTTAAAAGTCATAGTTGTCAGTTGACACCAACTTAAGAATCATATTTATGTATTATGCCTTATAATTTTGATAAAAGGTGTTGAACTGCTGATAACTATTGGTAATGGTGATTGTCCGATTGATATCAATGGTTAGTTATATATGATGGTTATTTTTAGATGATTGATGATGATCGTGATGATTAATGTTGATAATTATGAATAGTAATTTATTTATAGTGATAATTGATCGCAAAATTGTTTGTATCAAATCAAATTTATTCGAATTGGATTATTTCAAAATTGAAAATTGAAAATTGAAATCAAATAATACAAAATCAAATTGGAAAATCAAATGCACACTTCTAACTACCTTGATGAATGGTGATAATGATAATATGATTATTAATAATAACTATTAGCAATAACACTTGATAATAATGGATCGATAATAATAACAGCAGATAGATTAGCTTGTAAATTTTTTCTTTAACAATCATTTTTAACTTGGAGAGTGCACTCTCTCTTTCTTCTCTGTCAGTGAAAGACAGCGTCAATTGATCATTATTCCACTTACGATTTAGTGCTTATATCGATCATACAAAGACGACTTTATTTCATTGAGGAGATGCAATACACATCTTTTCTGCTTTTCTATCATAGTCTATACTTGTCCGTCCAAATGATCGATGATGAAAACTTAAAGGATATGATATACTCATACAAAAAAAATTATGACAAAATTAATAAGGTGATAAACTCGGGAAAAAAACTTTTTTCCTTACATTGAACCTTAGTTGAAAGATGGGAAAGCTTCAACAAATCATCTATTTTCTTCTTTAAAACTAGAGTAAAGACATAAAGTAACCATTAAAGTTGTCCCGAATTTTCAAAAAGACGCTGTAACTTTGTGGGTGTCCTATTATCCCATTGAACAACTTCAAAACAGTATGTATACCCCGTTTTCCACCCAATACCACTTGTACAAAAATATTTGTAAGTCACGCACTAATAGTCACTTGACACGTGTTAAAAGTAATTTTTAATTATTTTTATTTGATTTCTTTGCTTTTCTTTTTCTTTTCTTTTATTTCTTTTTCTCTTTCTTCTTCGCCTCAACTTGTGTTCTTCAAGTACCCATTCCTTCATCATCGCTGCAAGCCTGCAACAATCATCAATCCCGATGTGGCGCGACTGATTTCGCAATAGCACTATCAATTATTTGTTAAACTATCACCAATTAATTTATTTATGAAAATAAACACCGTCAAATAATCAAAATCCAAATACTCAAAAATATCACCAAGTCAAAATCTAAAATTTAAATCACCACCTTCTCCAACTCCTTACTCCCAAATCAAGTTTTCCATAGTTTCATTGCTCCAAAATCCCAATCTTGATTTGTAGGAGGAAAAAAATACTAAACTAATTTGTTTACTAAACATTAGTTCTTTCTTTAAAAAAAAAAACAATGACCATAAAACGAAAAAGAAAAAAAGGAAAAAAAATGAAGGCAGACATGGATGCCCCAAGAAATATGTATAAGCTAATGATGGTAGGGAAGATGAGAAAAAAGATTTGAAAAAATAAAAACTATTCCTAATAAAGGTAAAAAAATTAATACATGAATTTTTATGGGTTTTTTTCAAAATAAGTCAAATTGGTCCTATTTCCAGTTGAAATAAAGTAGACCTTTGGTCCTGTTTTAACTAAAATAAAATAAAAAATGATTAGGTAAATAATTAATAAAGAAAGTAATTGAAATGTGACACTTTTCAATTGGTTTTTGACAATAAAAAAGGACCTTCACATGCGTCATGTACGTGGTCACAAACATAGTGAGAAAATGAGTCAAAATGGTCTTTTTACAAAGATATTCAATACTTTTGTGGGGTAATAGGACGCCCTCTAAGTTAAGGTGTCTTTATGAAAATTTGAAACAATTTCAGTTGTGCTTTTATGTCTTTACTATTAGAACTAATTGAAATGACATAATGTTTTACTATAAATGAGTTTCACCTTACTAAAACTCCACTTCCCAAATCGAACTTAATTAGAAACTTTTTTTATATATATAAAAATGAAAGATTTTAGCAATCCTTATCAAAGAAGGGTCCCATTGCACATTCAATTCATACACAAAGAATTCATAAACAAATAAACTTACATTGTTTAGAAAGCAAAAAAGAGAAAATTTGCAAGAAAAAGTTAAATAGATTAACCTACAAATAAAAGTCTTGAAAGAGTGAGTGTAGAAAAAGGTATTTCTTCCTTCTTTCAATAAAGAAGTCGATTTCCAAACTTACTTAAAATCATTCGTGATCCCCAATATTAAAAGTAAATAAAAAAATTATAAAAAAAAAATTGCAAAAAGAAAAATGGCGAAAAATATTTTGTTTTGTTTTTTAAAAAAGAACAAAGAACAAATTAATTTTTTTTGAAATCTTGAAAAAAATTTGCAGCCACTATCTTATAAGTATACATCAAGTAAATTCACTCAATCACTCTCATACATATAACTAGTAAATCACACATGAAATATAATCCTGCTTATATGCGCATAACTTATAAATTACAAATAAAATGTGAATTCACATTAAACAAGTTTAGTGTGACGAACTCGACTAAGAAGGCATTGACAAAAAAAATTGATCTCTAACCTTCCTTATACAAAACTACCTACTACACAAACTCAATATTGAGATAATTTTTTCAGCATGTAAAATTTCCATTTTTGATTATATAATTTCTACATATATATAGGGAAAAATAACAGATATACCCCGGACTATAAAAAATGTTTTATGTATATCTTTCGTTATATTATTGAGACACCACAGTCTTTATCGTTCAAAAGTGAAGCACTTATATTCTTCACACTAATGGACGGACACGTGTCATTATCCTGTGCATCTACCCAATTATTCACTTAATTTTAAGTAAAAATTAGGCAAATGACATAGTATAAAAAAGAAATTACTTCCTTTCCCTACTCTTTCATTAATTACCAAAAATCCCTTTTTTAGTGTTTTTCGGATACATAATATAGCAGTGTGGATACTTAATATAGCAGCGCAGATACTTTAATTAATAACGGGCGGATACTTAAATTATTAAGTTGTTAGCAGCACATATACTTAATTAACGGACGGATGCATAATATAACAGCGCGGATACTTTAATTAATAACGGGCGGATACTTAAATTATTAAGTTGTTAGCAGCACAGATACTTAATTAACGGGTGGATGTATAATATAGTAGCGCGGATACTTTAATTAATAATGAGCGGATACTTAAACTAATAAAGTATCCGGTTAAGTTGAATTGAGGGAAAATAAGGGATTTTTGTATTTTAGTAAAAGAGTAGGGAAATATTGAAAATAGGTAAAAAAAATGTTGTGTATTTAAGTAATTTTTCCTCCACAGAGAAAAACCATCCAAATTAAAGAATAACCCGCCCAAGTAATTATCTAATCCACCCACTCACTAACACCCTAATAATATACCCAAATCAAAACACTCCTACATGATGATTTCAAACAAATAGCTCAAAAGCACTCCTGCATGATGATTTCAAAAATAAAATGGACTGTACTTTTTGGAGGGCACAAATTCTTTACATAAACAGATCTTTTATCATCACTATACCAGCATTGTCAAAGTAGCTATTTAGTCTGAAGGAGAAATGAAGAAGAACTTGGGGGTGTTTTGATTTGGGTGTATTATTAGGGTGTTAATGAGTGAGTAAGTAAGATAATTACGATTTTTTTTTAAAATTTGGATGGTTTTCTTTTGGGTTAAAATTAAGTGAATAATTGAGTAGATGCATAAGATGATGACATTTGTTCATCTGTTATTGTAAATGATACAAATACTCCACTTTTTGGATGACAAAGATTCAAGTGTCCCAATAGTATAACTAAGGGTATAGCTATATTATTTTTGAGAATTCGAACTTCGAAATATATTTTATCACTTATATATATATATATATATTAAAAGTTCAGCATGGAGTGTAAAGAAAAAAAAGTACATAGAAGACAAAAGTGAACCGATTGCGACACCATTTTTCAGAGGACAAAAACCCCTTCTCTCCAAAGTCCAAATCTTTCCGCCGCCGCCGCCGGCCGTCGACCGTGAAATTGATATGCAATAGATATTGATATGAGTAGAGAAGAGATTGTTAATACGATGACTGTTAGAGCAAAACCAGCAGCAGGATTAGCTATAGCTACTATTGTAAAGAATAATGGTCACCATCGCGATATTGATGAAGAAGGAGAGTCGAGGCTTGAACCAAATGTCGGGTTAGAGTTCGATTCAGCCGAAGATGCACAAGAGTTTTACAATCTCTATGCTACGAAAATTGGATTTAGGATTCGAATTGGTCAGCTCTATCGTTCCCGGATTGATGGGTCTGTTGTTTCCCGGAGATTTGTTTGTTCCAAAGAGGGGTTTCAGACTACTTCAAGAACGGGATGTCCAGCTTTCATAAGAGTGCAAAGGCTTGATTCTGGGAAATGGGTACTTGCTAATATTAAGAAGGAACACAATCATGAGCTTGAACAGCCAGGTGAGATTTGCCCATCTCGAATTCAAAGAAAAATTGTTACCCCTACCCCTACCCCAACCCCGAAATCGAAATCAGCTTCTGTTTTATCAACTAGGACTGGACTTAGATCACTTGATGAGGATGGCCCATCTGGGATTCTCGATTTTAAGCGTCTTAAAAGGGAGAAAATTAATGGAGAAACTAGAAGTGAACCGTATAAGGGGTTGGAGTTTGTTTCTGCTGGTGAAGCGTATGAGTTTTATCATACTCATGCTGCTAATACTGGGTTTAAAGTTAGGATTGGTCAGCTGTTTCGTTCGAAGAATGATGGGTCGATTACCTCGCGGAGATTTGTTTGCTCTAAAGAAGGGCATCAGCATCCGTCGAGAGTAGGGTGTGGAGCTTTCATGAGGATACAGAGACAAGAATCAGGAAGGTGGTTGGTTGATCGTTTTCAAAATGAACATAACCATGAGCTTGGAGCTCCCATTGATGCTAGTGAGAGAGTGTCATCAAAAGGATTCAAAGAAGAATTAAGCCATGGGTTGGAGAATATGGATTTAGTTGAATCAAATGGAGGGTTTAGCCTTGTTACAAGGTCCAGGGAGAGTAAAATTGGAAGTGATTGGTATAATGAGCTTTTTGACTATTTTCAGGCTCGGCAGGCAGAAGATATGGGATTTTTCTATGCAGTGGAAATGCATAAGGGTAGAGCCATGAGTGTATTATGGGCTGACTCTCGGTCTAGATTCTCTTGCACTCAGTTTGGGGATGCAATTGTTTTCGACTCAACCTATAGAAGGGGTAGTTACTCAGTGCCACTTGCTTCGTTCATTGGTGTTAATCACCACAGGCAACCAGTACTTCTTGGCTGTGCCTTAATTGCTGAAGAGTCTGAAGAGTCATTTACTTGGTTGTTCCAAGCTTGGCTTCGGGCAATGTCAGGGCGTCGTCCTATCTCCATAGTTGCTGATCAAGACTGGGTCATTCAACATTCAATTGCTCAAGTTTTCCCCGGAACACATCATCGGTTTTCTGCATGGCAAGTTGTGGCTAAGGAGCAGGAAAACATTGGTGCATTGCTCTCGATGAATCCTGAATTTAAGTATGAATATGAAACTTGCATTTTCCAGAGCCAGACAGCTAATGAGTTTGAAGCAGCATGGAATGTGCTTATTAACAAGTATAATATGAGAGAGAACACATGGTTAAAGGATATGTATAGGATGCGTAAGAGTTGGGTGCCATTATACATTAAAGGCACATTCTTTGCTGGCATTCCAACGGACGGAAGCTTGAAGTCATATTTTGGCACAATATTGACATCTCAAGCACCACTTAGTGAATTTCTTATACGGTACGAAAAAGCCCTTGAACAACGTCGTGAAGAGGAAAGAAAAGAGGATTTTAACTCATTCAATTTGCAAGCAGTTCTGCACACAAAGGACCCTATAGAGGACCAGTGTAGAAGGCTTTACACTATTACGACGTTCAAAGTGTTCCAGAAAGAGCTTTTGGAGTGCTATAGTTATGTTGGAATTAAGATAAATGTTGAAGGTGCCATTAGTAGGTATCTGGTGCAGAAGTGTGGGAATGGAGATGAGAGGAATACAGTTGCCTTCAATGCCTCCAATATTAACATCAGTTGCAGTTGTAAAATGTTTGAGTTTGAAGGTGTGCTGTGTAGACATGCCTTGAAAGTTTTTCAGATAATGAACATAAGGGAGCTTCCATCTCGCTATATCCTACATCGTTGGACAAAGGATGCAAAATATGGTATACTACGTGATGTCGATTCAGGGGGTGCTTCTCAAGATCATAAGGCATTGATGTCGTGGAGCTTAAGAGAAGAAGCAAAGAATTACATTGAGGCAGGAACAGCATCTTTAGAAAGATATAAACTTGCGTTTGAGATCATGCAGGAGGGTAGAAGAAATCTTTGTTGGCAAAACTAGGGAAGTACGGGGTTTAACAAACATAGATAAGAGGTATTTTCCTCCTCCTTTTATTTCATTGCTATGAGTTGAACTGTATCTCCAGCGATGAATTTCAAGATTTGTACATGTTTGGATCTTTTCAGAAAAAAGAAAAGGAAAAAGATGCTTATTTATTTTCATTGCCTTCTCCTCACAAAATTACTTTAGTGTTATATTGCGTTGTGATTGATTATTCATCTGAATCACTGATCATAAACATAGATGCATTTTATTTCCGTCGTGATTGATCATTGTTTTTTTTTGGGAAAGTTAACATTTTATAGACAACAATACACCAATGGTGTAATTCAGTAGTAATTACATCAGGAGTATACAGTAAGCAAAACCAAAAGATCTATCATTTATACCCCTCCTAAACTATCTAAAAAGTGAGTAATATCTTCCACCTCTTTGGGGAGGACATGATTACACAAAAAATAAAGGGTTATAAGACGGTTCAACTTCAAACTCTGGAAAGGGATGCTCTTGTTTTCGAAGCATCTCTGGTTCCTTTCCTTCCAAATTGTCCACCAGATGCAAGCAGGGACAATCTTCCATTTCTCCTTGTGACCTGATGTATTCCCTTCTCTATTCCAGCATGCTAGAAAATCTGAGGTGTGTCTTGGCATGGACCAGCTGATTCCCCTCAAATTCAAAAAGACCTACCACAATTTCTCTGTCACTCTGCAATGGAGGAAGAGATGGTTTGTTATCTCTGTTTCTATTTCACAAAAAAAGCACCTGGAGAATAACTGTCTTCCCCTTTTCATTAGATTGTCCTGAGTTAGTACTGCTTCCCTAGCTACCAACCAGGTGAAACAAGCCACCTTGTGAGGAACATTAATTTTCCATATCATCTTCCAAGGCCATGGCAACAACATTTCAGCTGGCCTGTCAAAATGTCTATAAGCTGATTTTATTGTGAACTTCCCATTGTTGGCCCTCAGCCATTGTAAACTATCCTCCATTGTGTCAAGGTTATTTGCCTGCTCCAAAGACTTGTAAAAATCTGCTAATTTGTCTATCGTTATTGATCATTGTATTAGTCAATTACTCGTATCTTCTATCAATTTATATTTTTGTTTTGTTAAGCTGCTTTCTTTTTAGCTTTTATTTTTTTGCTTGGCAGATCGAGGCTTTCATCAAAATTCTTATTTGTAAATTAATTTTTGGACTCGACCATTTCTGAGTATGAGTTAGCCTCAATGTCATCAGATTATTTTCCAAATAATGTAGGGATAAGGCACAAGTACCACCCCGAACTATACCCGAAGACTGGTGGGAGTTAATCCCAGCCTGCATCTGGTGGTCCCTATGGAAAGAAAGGAACGGAAGATGTTTTGAGGATAAGAGAAACAACATCCAGAAAATTAGAATGAATTGTCTTAGTCTTTTGTACTTTTGGTGTAAACAAGATATGATGGGGGATATAGAACTTTTTGATGACTTCATAGGTAATTTGTAATCTCCCATAGGGTAGTTTGATATGCTCTGATGAGATTGTAAGTGACCTATGCTCATCATTTATTTGATGATGAGCCTTTTGTGAATACACAGTTACCTTTATCTCAAAAAACTATACCCGAAATTCCAGCGACACACCTAAACTTAACTAGGGTCCTATTACCCCCAACTAATTTAAAATGGAATAAATACACTATAAATGCTAACGTGGCATAGAGAGTGTGCACACTCTTTTGAAGACAATTGAAGATTACAAAAATAATTTTAAAAGTAATTAACAGGTACAAATGTCATTTTTTAATTGGACATTACTTAATTAATTAAGTCTAGTTAAATAGACTCCTTCATCTTCTAAATAGAAGGGATGTATTAGAATTGATGTTGACTGCTTGCTAACCATTGGTGTCTTCTCCGGCGTAGCATTCATACACTATAAACCTTCCCACCCTTATCCAAAACAATTCTTCACTCGAACTTTCTCGAAGACCCAACGCTACCCCTCTTTTATCTCTTCCTTTCTCCAATGAAAAATCCCATTTTCATGTTTGTCTCACATGGCATGTCTTTCTTCCAGTCATTTTCTGGCTTCTGCTATGGTAACTCCTAATTTTCGATGCTTACTGAAGAAGCGTTTAAGATAATTGGGTTTTGGGAAGGATTCTTTGAATGTTAGTGAGAATTAATATGAGTCTGAGGTTGAGGATTATGAGTCAGTAGCTGAGAATGAGGATGACCTTTCCGTTTCTCCGGTGTCTCTTCCGGTTGTATTCTACAGCGTTTTCTCCGATCGTCATGCATCAATAGGAGTACAAATCCTAGCATGTCAACACAGTCTCACCATTTTTACTTCCCTTTGAAAAAACAGATCTCACCACAAGAATGATTCAAGTTGAGGTGGAAAAGAACCACAAAAACGATTCAAGTAGCTGGTTGTGGAACTAATGAACCAGCAATGTCAGCAATTAATGAAAAGGGATTTTAATGGTAAAAAAAAAGATTTAATGCTTAAAAAGAATGTGGCTTCCATGATGGAGGTCTCAAGTTCGAAACTCCTTGCCAGTGAAAGCAAAGGGTTTGCCTTTTGGGTTGAGCTCGTCGCATCGGGCTTGCCTAGTGAGGGTCATCTCTCCTGTGTGGTTTGTGAGCTATTGCATAGGAGCGGGGTTCTACCCTGTGCGCACCCAAAAGATAGCTGCTGCGGGTTTCCCTTGTCATAAAAAAAAGAGAATGTGACACTTGTAATACACACAGAGGACACTCATTTGGTTATTATGCCACGTCAGCATCTAGGGTGACATTTATTTCATTATAAAATAGTTTAGGGGTAATAGGATCCTTAATTAAGTTTTGGTGTGTTGCTTGGATTTCGGGTATAGTTTGAGGGGGTACTTGTGTCTTATCCCAATAATGTATGTACCGAAGCTGATGTAAATGCTTTTATTAAGCGTATCAAACAGCTACCATTTATACACAACTGCCTTATATTTTTCATTGCCAGGTGACATTTTGTTGCATTTTTTTTCCCGATTAATGTCAATTGTTGTGTACAGATGCAGTGAGCATCCAAGAAAAGATCTGAATTTGACATGAAGCATTTAAATCCATTATTCAACTTTCTTACTGAAGGGAGTGAATTTCTATTTGAATCACTAATTCATTAGGTTACTTCTTTGAAGAGATATTGATCATAATCATGAAGTAAGAAGGGAGGTATTTGTTATACAATCATACTGCATATATAGTGGCTGAGTCAAAAGAATTATTGCGAAGTCCGTTGCTTGGCTTTAACGTGGTCGATGACAAACCTTAAAATGATAACCTCTCCTGGAGTGGGTTGCTGCAGTTTGAGTACTACATTTTAGTTTTTTTAACTCTTCTTGACTTGAGGAGATCGCGGAGCATTCACTTTCTATGTTACTATTTCCCAATTAAACTGCTTGATTCCCTTATATGAAAAAATTGGATGCTGGAGGGGGTTCTATTTGAATCATCTACTCTAGATTATTGTAATCCTTTAGTAATATCCGAACAAGGAAAGTTCTTCTCCACCATGTCATACTAAACTTGGTTCCTAGGTCAAAGACCATTAGTCGTCTTGAAAACTTAGTGATATTCTTGCAGAACATTGAAGCCAGTGTCAAAGTTTGATGATCAACCCCGTGTGATGCTGTGGCAGTCTGTTGTACCAACAATTTTGGTAATTCCAGAGCTTACAAGACTTGCTGCATATTTTGGATCAAGTCAGAGTATTTTGCCAAATGATAATTCGAGGATTGATGCTACCAAATAGTGATCCTCCTCCTGAAGCAAACAAACCATCATATGACTAATTTTCTTTCTCAATCACAATCACAAACTGCAACTGTAAATTAAAAATGTTGCTACAAATGATACTCTCCAGGGCTTCTTAGTAAAAACTGGACAATTTGTGGTACTGAAAGAAAGCTCGACCAAAACGGACAGTTGGAAAATCCATCATCAACCTCTGGAAAATGGATCCTGCAGTGATCATGTGGTGCATTTGGAAAGAAAGAGACCAATGCTATTCTGATGGATCTGTTTTTCTTGGAGCAGACTATCTAATGTAAATAGTATCGACTCGCGTTTGGATTTTGTAAGCTCCTTAAATTTTTTATAGGAGCCATTTGAAATTGTACAGGAGCTGTTGTTTTTGTAATCTATTTGCATCCTCTGGATGCTGGATGAGTGAAATCTACTCTTTACTTTATCAAAAAACTGGACAATTGTGACCATTGAGTTTTCTATTGTTATAGCTCATCTGGTCCTATATTTTGATGATATAGTCATTAGACTATGAGAAAATCACACAATTGAAGAAATATTTAGTCAGTCATATTAGAGCGGAGGGTCTTTTGGAAATAGGCTTTCTACCTCCACGAGCACGAGGTAGTGGCAAGGTCTGCCTCCCCACACTTCACTTGTGGGATTTCACAAGGATTTAAGTAAGCTCAAATACTTTGTGGTCTCTGATACATTGGACATCCTTTATTCGACACTCTTATTGGGTCTTACTTTAACACTTTATTGCGAAGAAAAATCAATAAAAAAACGAGCACTTAAGTAACTTCAATTAGGACAATTTGGTAGACATTACAGAGTTTTTCCTTATTTCTTAAACTTCGTGCTTCTATCAAATGGTGAGACATAAATTGGGCCGGAGGGAGAAGGAGTTTTTGGGTCATTTGATGGTGCTGGCTGCCTTTCAAGAATTGGCTGGTAATGGTTCCTCTCAATATATATTTTGTGAGAATTCTCTTAATACATTTATGGAAAATTTATTTAATATGTACGAATAATTTATGCAAGATCGTATTAGTCGAAAAGCATTGGAAAAAAAGAAAGGGGGCATTCCGAGAATTGAACTCGGGACCTCTCGCACCCTAAGCGAGAATCATACCACTAGACCAAATGCCCTTTGTTGTAAGCTGTGGTCTGTGTTTTAATTATAAATTACTTGAAGGTTAGATGAGCTTAGTAATATATATCATAAGCACTAAAATCATACTTCGTCAATAATTAAGGGACCAAAAGTGTTATTAACTCTTTAAAAGCAGTAGAAGAAGAAAAAAAACCTTATTTTGAGCATTCTATTTTCTTAGTTTAACATCTTACTCTTCCGTCTCAATTTATATGATATCCTTTCCTTTGTTATCTTCCCTAAAAAGAATGTTAGTTCATTTCTATAATTAGAGATAACTTATCTTTAAAAAATTTCCTTTTACTCTTTATGAGATGACGTATAGCCACAAAAATATTTAAGGTTTGTTTTTTTTCTTATATCAAGTTAAATGGTGTCACATAAATTGCGACTTAAGGGAATATTTATTTCCTTTTTCTCTTCTTTTCTTTTCCAGTTGGCAGCCTCTTATGTGGTTTATAATTATTATTGTTCATGGTAAGTTCTATATTCAAATTGTCTGTTTTTGCTCCAAAGTTGTCTTTTCTAATTTCTATGGTTGTCTGCATGAAATTAATTAAGGAGGGACCATTTGAACTAGTTGTGGTATGTTTGTTTGTTTAACTTTGTTTTCTTGCAGTCAATTGTTCTTGTTTCTCAAGTGAGCTGTTCGATGAGAATAGGTGAAGAAAATCATAATTTATAACATAAATTTTTCATTAATTCGTGAAGAGATAAACCTCTATTTCTAGTAATGATGAGACAATGCATATTCCATTCGTAAAGAGATGAACCTCTATTAAAAGTTAAAAGGGTTCAACGATGTCAATTAGATTTAATTTATATCTTAGATTCATTTTTTTATAATAATACATCCATATTTCATTCTCTCGAAATTCTGAATATACCTCGAGTAAGCTTGTCATTTGGCACATTGAAAAAATGTGGAAAAAGTATAAGCATTACTCATGACCACATCTGCCACTCTCAAATGAACCCCACAGAGTTTTGGATCATATTGAGACTTGACATTTCCTTACCATATAACCATACCATTTTCTGATACTGTTTGATTTGACATAAAATTGAGACAGAGAAAGCATTAATAATAAAATCTTTTTAAGTTGATTCCAATAAAAGATACCTTCTCTACCCCCTTCAAATTCACATTAATTCCTCTAACTTCATTCATCCTTGTCTTGATAACCATGGAAGAAAAATATAGTATAGGTTTGTTAGGTATAATGGATCAATTATGGTTTCATCAAATTATTCTCTTTTCAAAACCCCCATCAATTTCATTTCCTAAAAATCTTGAAAATCCCCTGCCTATTCAAGACTCTCTGACATCAGTTGAATCAGAAATCATTCTTCTACAGGTAACAAATTAACGAGCTTGCACTTAATAGTCAATCAATTCATTTTTCCGCTTTCCTATTGCACATTTCAACTCTTTGCTTATATAGTCCGTTAAGTCTAACTAATAGAAAGTGCCTATGAATTCGTTCCAACAAAAGTAGTTATTGTTGTTTATTTAAAAAAATAGAGTCCGTTAAGGATGTACTTGTTTTTCCTTCTTTCCTTTTTTTCGTCGAGATTGGGAGTTGGTGTTAGGCGTTGTTCTCTCTATTTGCAAAATTACCATATCAGACTTGATATAAAGAGTTATGTTATTATGTATAGTGTTATAATATCTCAATTTTACGCGATAGATGAAAAGGAATTTGTTACTGTCAGTGTACATAACTTAAATTGTCGTTTGAATTAAGGTTGTATTGTTTGTCATTGAAGGATGTTTGTGAAAAAGAAGAAGACAATGAGAAGGAAAGACCAACAAGAAACATGTCTCATTCATTATCACCTAAAAAATATTCAAGAAACAGAGTATTGGAGAAAACACTGAGTAATTACAAGAGTCTTGGAGATCTCGAGCTTGAAGAATTACGAGGTTTCATGGATTTAGGATTCATATTCCGCAAAGAACATATAAGCAAGAGAATGATAAATGTAATTCCTGGATTACAGAGGCTTGAAATAGAGATATCCGAAGACGAAGAAAAAAATTGTGAAAATTCTGAAGCAATTGTAACAGAAGGAGAAGAAGATGATAAAAGGGAAATTGCGCGACCTTATTTGTCTGAGGCATGGCTTATTAAAAGGCCTAATTCACCATTGTTGAATATGAGGATACCAAGAATTTCTGCAGCTTCTGATATGAAGAAACATTTGAGATATTGGGCTAAAACAGTTGCAACTGTGGTTATGCAAGAATCTTGATTTTGTGTACAGAGTATCTCGCGTTGATTTCTCAGATGATCATTCAATTAACTGTTATTATCTCATAAAGTTATTTTCTAGAACTTATATTGTTTAAACATATTGCATTCACCAACCAAATGTAAGATATAATTGAAATTTCTCTGTCTTTAATTCGAGGTTTTGAATTCGAACATTTCAGTAGAGAGCTATTTAGTTGGCTTATTTGATGTGAATTCAGACTAACCAAATAGAGAAAAGGGTATTGCATACTTAGCCATATGAGTGAAGATTGTATTGAATAAATAGCACCAAGTAGCTGCTTTTTGATACAATATTTAAACTATAGCCAGATTTATAATGTGTTTAAAGTTTATCGATATGGGGCATCCATTAGGTGATATTTTTTAGGCTATATTTGGTAAAGACGATCAAAGTGCAAAGATACTCAATTTTAATGTCACTATTTAAGTTATATTTTAAGTTTATAAAATTTATATGTTTATTCGCTTTAAATCAATTTCAGTTCTAAGAAATGTGAATGGAATTAGTTTTACAAAATCCAATTGCAAACAAAATGTCTGAAGTTTTATATATAAAAACAATAAATTATTATGTCTCAACTTGAATCATTTAAAATTAGATTTTATCAAGATTTATAACTTCAGATACCATATATATATATATATATATTTAAAGTGATTCCGTTATTCTGAATTAGATAGCCGACTAGACACAAATAAATAGTAATATCTAAATAAAATACCCATAAAATATTTTACGGTAAAGAATGAGCAAACAAATTTAAACAGTATATACCTTTTCCCTTCATTTTCCACTCGCACGACAAGAATGAGATTATACCTTTGTCAAAATATTTGTCTAATATTTTAGGAACTTGAATGAAATTATTCATCTTCAAATTTATAGTTAAGGTTTCTTATAATGAAATCCAAGATTGTATATTCCAACATATGATTAATATTTTATTAATTTGAAATAATTCTACAAATATAAATAAATACATTGAATAAGTTGTTTGTACAGATTTTTTATTTTGAAGAAATCAATGTGTAGATACAACATATAGTGTTTTTAATGAAACAAAGTTGAAAATTTTCGTATATTTTCTGAATTAGACAAAATATAATCTTCTACTAATGCTACAAATTAGATCTCATAAATATTAGGGAAAAAATTGAAAAAATTCAAACAAGCAGAGATATATAGTTACCTAAGTATATGTGGCTACCTAGTGGAGTCATATATCTCCTACCTGAAGGATTAAAGGTACATGTGTATCAATTCAAGAAATAATACTTGTTTGAAATATTAGAAAACATATGAGCCAAGAAGTGTATTTAAATCCAACCCAAACAATTTTGTGAATGTAACGTACATTACCACCCACATTGCCAAATTTTTGGTCATTAATTGTTTAGTAATATCACAAATATGATAATGAGTTAAAAAAACTTGAAAATAAAAAAGAACCGTAGGTTAAAACAACTGATTGATAGGCAGTTTTGTTGGCCTAGGCAAAAGACAAAGGAAAACAAATTTGGATTAAGATAACAGTGGAGCTGATTATTTTAGAGTTTGAAGCAACGATCGCGAAGCAAAAAAATTGATGTTGATAAAAAACATAGAAAATTTTATATTCGATAAAATGCTGACTTGAAGTGGATAGCGTTTACAAATACGAAGTCAACTGTTGAGAAGGATGAGTTAATGAGTCAAAACTTGTCTAGATAAGGCGATAGCAAAACATGAATAATCCTTCAACGTATTGACTTGACCATGGCAAAAAAAATGAGGCATCTCATGAGCACCGGACATTGACATTTAATTTGCACTATAGCATGGTTTTAAATGTAACTTTACTATAACAATAATTTATTTACATATTCTCCTTTATCAAGCCTTTCCTTGTCTATTAAAAAAAAATAGTGACGGAATAATATATGTTTTCACTCTAATATAAAGAAAAAAAATATTTGATTTGATGTTTAACAGTACAAAATCAACTTTAAATCATCTTATTACAATTACTAAAATTTTATCAAAATTTAACATGATACATATTTATTCTTCTATCATTGCCAAAATTATGTCGAGTGTTTAAATCTATTATGGATTATAATGAATGATATATGGGTATTTTCTCATTTTGTGAACCTTATAATTATTTCTTGTGTATGAGCATTATAACTTTAAAACCAAATGTGTTTAGTCAATTTTTATATTTTCTTCTAAGGTAAAAAGAAAAACTTTCATCACTATTATTATAATTTATCAAATTTATGTTCGTTATTTTTTTTTAAGTCGATGATCTATCGGAATTTCGTCTCAATTTTCCAACGAGAACTTTTTAGTTGTATTTGGCGGTCGAAAATCAGACGGTACAAATCCAACCACATTATTTAAAACTAGACTTAATTCCACTCACAATTTTTATTATTATTATATATACAAAATAAAATCAGCACCACATGCTTTACTGATGATTTAGTTGATTTACTCCATTAATTAGCAGTTATAATGCTGCTAACTTAGGATTAAAGTTGACATCAATTTTTACTTAGACCATTTTAATTAGACTTTGTTCATTTTAGACACTTCATGTCATATTCCACTATATCATTTTGACACTTTTTATTGACATGACATAGTGAGTGTGATAGACTGCTTACCCTAGTGTGGAAAGCTTATTTAACCTTTTTTTTTTTATTTTTTTTCTTCTTTTCTTCCCCATTTTTAGCCACCATTTCCCAAAACTTAAACTCCTTCCATGAAGAAATAGATCTAATGGTACTACAGAGGAAGAAACGGATTTCATCGCAAAGATATTTCAAACTTAAACATAGGAATGGCTGTGCAAGTGGGGTGGTGGAGAAAAAAACATAGGAATTGCTGTGCAAGTGGTTAATTTTTTTTAAAAATTATTTGGATAAAAAGTTGTCATATGTCATTAAATCATTGACCTTTTTTGGGAAATAGGTCTCAAATATATTCGAATTTTGACCGAAATCGTTTTAACAATTCCAAACTTTGGGCAGGGGCAATAGGTCCTGCCCAAAGTTTGGGATTGTTACAACAATTTCGATCAAAGTTCAGATCTATTTCAAATCCCCCTTTTTTTTTCTACTCAAAATTTATTATGTAAGAATTATTTTCACTATATATGCTCCATGTCTTTATTTAATTCACTATTTTTGACACGTCATCAACAAGTATCTTACACATTTGATTGGTTGTCAAAAATGTGTCAAAATGATACGCCACACATGATAGAAGGTGTCTAAAATGAACAAAATCTAATTAGAGCGTCTAAATAAAATTTGATGCTACTTTGGAGGGACAGCGATGAGTGCCACCAAAAAAGTAACAGTGGGGTAAGTGCATGCTGGGTAGTACTAAAAGTCATATCAACCATAGTTTATTATTGTGGTTCACATAACTTGTTAATGTTTGTTAGAAAAATATTATTAAAAAAAATTAAGGATTATTAGAAATTTCTCTAATTAATTTTACTCAAAAGAATTAATGACATTTTTATTAGCCTTCAAAGGCAACATTATCTACCATTACTTTTCTTTATCAAACATAACTGATGCCAATATTTCATAAATTTAATTTGGTGGAATCAATTGTATTTATGGTCATTTACTACTATTCTTAACTCTTGTTTTAAAATGTTGGAAGATTTTGATATAGTCTTTTCCTATATAAATTTATACTGACTATGGTATTGTAATGTTGACGCTTGGTGATTAATACAAATTTAGTTACCAAATAAAAGAGGAAGTGGAAAATAGAGATTGGCTAAGAATAGAGTGAAAAACAGTGAGTTACTGTATGGGAATTTCTTTCTTTTTTTGATTCTTTTTTACTGGTTTTCTATAATAAAAAATCTTTGTAGATTCTCATTTCTAATTATTTTTTTTTACCTTACAAGCTTATTGAATATTGAGAAATGCATCCAAATTGAGTGAAATATATCACAAGCACACGTCAAGCTATGAGAAGTTAGAGTCCGTATGGATTGGTTTAAGAAAAGTAATTTTTAAATCAAAAATAAAAAGTCAAATTTAAATGACTTCTAAGTTAAAAAATAAAAGTAGGGGAGATCTGTTTTTGGATTTTTAATTTATTTTAAGTTATTTTAAACTTATTTTAGTTATTTTTAACCTTGTCAAACACTTCCTAACTTATTTTAACTCATTTTTTTTACTTATTTTAAATTAGTTTTATATTTGCTAAACATTTTCAGAAGTCAAAAACTGACTTAAAAATAAATTTGACCAACTTTTATGCCAATTAAACACCCTCTTAATTATGTGAGTTTCAATATTTGATAACAATGCTGCACTCCCCAGTCCCCACTATGAAATTTCCCACTAAATTGTGGTTATTGTTTGTTTCACCAACAAAAGGGGTGGCAAAGCCATACAAAATGTCAAACATATTATTCCATATATAATCAATGTTCTTCTTGTCTATTGTGACCTTAGTTGTTGATGGACCAGATATTTTGACTTTTATTTTTGTTTCATATTTGAGTTTGGTATTCACATTAAAGTCCGATAAAAATAAACATTGGAATCTAATTAAATTCGCTTTCACTTCGAAAAGTCCCATATTGGGGTAAAATGTAAAATACTCCCTAACAAAGATAACTATATACTCAGGTGCACTCAATGAAGGAGTATTTATCACTCCACTTCAATCCTTGTTGGTCCATATATGTTTTGTCAATGTCTAATTCTTATAGACTGAAAAATAATACTCTCTTTTTAGTCCATATTAAGTGAAATGTTCGGTCGTGGCACACCTCTTAAGAAAAATATTTTAGGACATAAATAAAATGCTATTTTCTACATACCATCACCCTTTTGATTATTTCAAACTATTCTCCTAGAAAATGTTAAGTAGTGAAGAATCTTGAAGGGCAAATATGAAATAGAAAATTTAATTATTTTCTTGAATTTTGAACAATTCACTTATTCATTTAATATGGACTCGAACGAGTGATATTTACGTTATCGGTATATATATCTGAGAGCAGTTGCCTTCAGTGGGAGAAATCCATGCGTGGGTGAATATTTGTAGCCAAAATTAAAGGTCAAATATAGTGTCTTAGTGGAACTATGCTTGCATTTTAATCCTTCTTCCACTTAACATTACACTAACATAAACTTTAATTTTACTATATAAGGATTTGGCATTTTGGGTATTTGATATTAAGAGGAAAATTACAAGACTAGAGATATGGCCACAAAAACCCAACATTTTGGTCCCTCATCAACATTCATCACTCTATTTTTAGCGTTACTCCTCCACATTCATTATGGTACTTCTCCCCTTATATTTATCTATTTATTCTTTGGCTTAAATTATATACATTCATATATAGTATAATGAAGTTATCAAATATATGCGCTCTGTTTTAATTTATGTGAATGTGTTACTGAGATTTGGTGTTAAACAATTCGTTTTTACTATAATTTTTCAAACTTTGTAAAAAATATTTTACATCATTAGTTATGGTCAAACTTTAGTCTTTTGACCCCGTATTCTGAACTCCTTCACATAAATTAGGACACAAAAAGAAAGAGTAACTTGCTATAGTAGGTTACTTACCATTTATTTCATATTATCAATTAATGCTATTAAATAGATTTACTTATTGAAGTGGCATGATATTATGTAAATATTCCGAGTTTTTTCTAAAGCTTTATTTTCATTTATATAACTTCAATTTTATTTTTTTACTTAGAAGTAAAACGACCTTTTTGTCCAAGTATTTTTTCCTTTTTCTAGTTGTAATTATGAATTATTAACAATATTTATGTGGTAATTGTTGATTTTATTTCAGCAAAAAGTGATCTCAAGTTAAATTACTACTCAGAGAGTTGCCCAAGGGCTGAAGAAATCATAAAAGAACAAGTCAACAAGTTGTACCACAAGCATGGGAATACTGCTGTTTCTTGGATCAGAAATCTATTTCATGATTGCATGGTTAAGGTAATATATATTTTATACGACTATGTTTGACTGAACGTGAACTTTAAAAGATAATTTTTTTTTAAAAAACTTTTAGTGCATATAATGAAAGTACCTTAAAGAACTTGTGATCTTTATACATGTCATGTCATGTCATTTTTATGGCTAAGATCATGTTATTAAGGGGTCATTTGATCCAGAATAAGGTTATTCTACGATTATAATCTCACATCGAATATAGATAAATAGACATACCAAGATATTGGTATAAAATTTGTTTCAATATATAGATAATGCCAATATCAAACACGGAAAAAATATACGTAATATAATTCAAATAATTTTATATCTAGATTTGTATCCCAAGCCCAATAACCAAATGACCCCAGTTTATCAAATATAGAAATGTGACATTTTTGTTTTCCGATTATATTAAATGGTGAATATTGTTGTTGAAGTCATGTGATGCATCAATACTGTTGGACAAAACAAAGGAACAAACATCAGAGAAGACATCTCAAAGAAACTTTGGGATGAGAAATTTCAAGTATATTGAGACTATCAAAGAGGCTCTTGAGAATGAATGTCCCAATATTGTTTCTTGTGCTGATATTGTTGCTCTTTCTGCTAGGGATGGTATTGTTATGGTAAGTTAAATGTATTTAGCCTCCTCTCATCAACTTTATTTTTTCTCTTATAAAATAAAGTGTATATATATATATATATGGTTTACATATTAGGAATGACAAATAGGTCGTCTAGATTGAATTTGAATAAATTAAAATAAATTGAATTAATAAATGAGTCATTTAGGAAATTACATCGAACGACCTTGAAAATTGGTGATTTTAAAATTTTGAATCTCACTTACCACATGAGCAATTAAGCATACCTTCAGAGTTCAAAGTCAAAATCTGTCGAGCGTGAAGTTTTGCTCATGAGGCAAGCGAGGTAAAAAGTTTAAGACCACCAAGAGTACTAATTTTGCCCAATTATGTCCAAAAATTAGTTGGGCCAGCTGAAAATAGATTTAGCAATGGGTTATAGCCTAATTTGTTTATTTCTTTTTACCAAATTTAATTTGTTCACTTACCAAAAACAAAAATTAATAGTAATTTTTTTTTCTACTTCTTTATTTAAGCATAACATCTCAAACCCCAAAGAAAGATTTTTCTTAAATTAGATTTATTGACCATAACTTTTATTATTAACTCATCCAAATTTAAAAGTATTTAACGAATCATATTTTCACCAGCTAATTTTATTTTGCGTGTTTGACATAGTTAGGAGGGCCACAAATTGAAATGAAAACAGGCAGATGGGACAGCAAAGATAGTTACTTAGCAGAAGTTGAGAGTTTCATTCCAAATCACAATGATTCAATGTCTTTAGTTCTTTCTCGTTTCAATTCTGTTGGTGTTGATACTCAAGGAACTGTTGCTCTACTTGGTAAACCACCCTCTCTTATACTATTTTTTCCGTCTCAATTTATGTGATACATTTTGCTTCTCGAGAGTCAGTCTGACCAATCTTTGAAGCAATCGGATTATATATATCAACTTAATGTTCTAAAACTAAAATATTCAAAAACTATACAAAGCATTTCTCACGTCAATACATTACAATTTTACATAATCTAAATTTTGAAAAATGAAAAGTGTCACATAAAGTGAGATGACAGAGGAATTGTATGACTAGTATAAGTCAATATAGTTATTAATTCGATTTTTTTTTAAAAGAAAAACTTATTTGACTTTTCGAAATATAATGGTGATCGATTGATGATGCAGGGGCGCACACGGTCGGACGAGTTCATTGTGTAAACATAGTACACAGACTCTACCCGACGGTTGACCCGACTCTTGACCCGGACTTTGCAAACTACCTCAAAACCCGATGTCCATCACCACAACCCGACCCGAAAGCAGTTGAATATGCTAGAAATGACCATGTAAATCCAATGGTGTGGGATAATTTGTACTACAAAAACATTATGAGCAACAAAGGGTTATTAATTGTGGACCAACAATTAGTGTCTGATCCAACAACATATCCATTTGTGGAGAAATTTGCTGCTAATAATTCTTATTTTAATGATCAATTTGCTAAATCTTTGATTATTTTGTCGGAAAATAATCCACTTAGTGGTGATCAAGGGGAGATTAGAAAGGTATGTCGTCATGTCAACAAGTGATTAATTAGTGTTTTAATTAAATGTACTTCTTATTTATCTTGTTGGTATGTCCACAACACTACTAATAAAGTGTACCAAAAATGTGCCTACGTTGTAATGTATGTGCACATAATTGCTAATGTTCTATGTTTTTCGTGATGTATAATATATCAATATATAAAAGATCTACGATTATGCTTAAAATATGTCAAATGGAATTGCGATTGTACTGAATTAAGAGGGCGAGTTAATAGATAGACAAACATCAACCCAGGTAGAAGTTACCTTAGTCTGAAACAAGTTGGATCAAGATGGCAAAATATATAATTTATCATAGTCGAATATATCCAATTCTTACATAATTTTGATGTAATTTCTTTGTTTGTTAACCCTTTTTTTTTTCTTTGTTATAATAATGTATAATAACATCACATTAAAAAGAATCATATATATATTTTACTATATAAAGGAGAAACATAGACAAGGTAATGTGGCACCTCTCTATGGCCTCCATTCTTATTTTTTTTTTCTCTTTTTTTTTGGCTTTTTTTTCTTCATTTCTTATTATTAAATAATTTGTTTATTAATTAAAAGAATTCAATCATATTTACTATTCTAATTATATCTAATAAGTTACAAAAAAACCTCCATCTATTTACATTAATCCCTACTTAAATAACATGTCTCTTCAAATTCTTTTTAACCATTCTTATGACTTACATAATCTATAAATAACAATTATCTTGGAGATGTTGAATGCTCATTTTCATCTTCATTTTCTCATTCTTTCTTTTTATTAGTATAGTGTTTTCCTCTTTTTTTAAATTTTGTTTTCTTCATCTGTTTCATCAATCATGTACTTAATGATATCACAATATGGTCTTCATTTTGATAAAGATCATAAATATATTTATTAAAAAGTCATCATAAAGATCATAGATATATTCTTCAAGATTCATCACCATAGATATTCACATTAGTTTGGTACACGTTCATCAAAATGAAGAAGGAAGCTTAATGATCTTGAAAGATTTCATCAAGAGAGGTGGTCATATTTAGTACAAAAGTTTGAATGATTTCCAAATATATTTTAAAGATTCATTCATGTATTGTTTTGATTTCAATTAATATTATTCTACTCTTTATATTTTATTTTGATTAGATATATAATTTCCTTTTATTCATCAAAAATGACATTATGAAACTCTACTAACCAACATATTAGAAAGCTCAATTAACATTTTTTACTCGTTTAATGTTGCTCTCCTTATTATTATTATTATTATTATTATGATGAATGAAGATGAAAATTATACGTTTATTTTTGTGTATATATGTTTATCAATTTTTAATTAATATTTTAAATTTCTGTCAAGGTTGAAAGATATAATATTACCATGATACATTTTTCATAGCTATTACATATTATTGCCCTTAAAAATATCTGATGTAGTTTATCATATTAAAAAACAGTCACAGAATAAATAAATAAATAATCTTTTTAGTATTTTTAAAACTTTTAATTAATAAACAAATTATTTAATAAAAAGAATGAAGAAAAAATTCTCAGTTTCATATTATAAAAGCTCAAAAGTCAAATCACTTTTTCCTCTTTATCACATTAATTATATTAAAATTTAAAAAAAATACTATTTCTTTAACTTTTCTTAATTATTGTAAAAAAAACTTTAAATTCCCTCACTTAATTCTCCTGATAACATATCTATTAGTATGATTGGATACATAAAATATTTTTCTTTATGATATAGTAGATAAGATGTACATATATAAAAAAATTTAATAGTTTTACTATAATAAATGTGCATATGTGATTGATGTGTATTTAACTTGTAATTATTTAAAGCAAAAATAATTTATCTTAAATTTTCCACATTTAAGAAGGAGTTACCTTTTGAATAGTTATATCATTATCATACATTAATTTTTTTTAATGATGACTACAATACTCATTAGCTTAACGTTATAAAACTCTTCCACTGCTTCATATGTATTAGGGACAAATATTGATTCAACTCTTGATATACTTTTCTATAACTTGACACTTGATGTATTCTTGAAAATTTAATATTTTGTCACTTTGTGATAATCTTTATATAATCGAAAAGAGTAAGTAACACCTCAAATTACCAATGACATTATGATTTCTTATAAATATACATTTTATTTTTTATGTTATGTTTTTCAATTCTTTTATTTTCTATTGCAAAGTATGATCTCCGATATAATATTATATAATCGACTTAATTTATTTTTCTTGAGATGTTCGACTTAAGATATTTATTTCCTAATGTATACCGATGTTGAAACATAATTCAAGTATTTTTCTTACTTTTATGCGTCACAAATATATTTTAAATTATTTGTATTACAAATTAAATGATTTATACATACACAAAGTCATACAATTTATAATGAATTAAATTTAATGCTACTTTGGTTGAACTAATATTATTGTTATAAAATTCATTGAATTTAATAAGAAACAATGATAATCAATTTACTGAAAATTTTTAGATTAACATTTTATGTTTTTTTAAACGGCAATGTAAAGCGAAAATTACAGTTTGAAAATATCTTTCTAGCAATTTTTTGAACAAACAACATTAAGATCGTGACTCGATTTGAATTTTTTTTCTTATACGCTATTTTTTTTAAAAAAATAGTCAATTAAGATATCTATTATCCAAAAATATATTTAATTCCGCGCAAAACGCGGATGAGTACACTAGTTTCTAATAATGTTCAAGAATCTACTTGAATATATATTTAACCAAAATTTAGGTTGAATTGGACAAGTAAAAATGAGTTCCATATTAACATATGAGTAGATCATTAACCCATCAAAACTTGGACGAATTCGACTGATTATATTTTTATGAGCTAATTAATTTACCACTCTTAATTATTCTACCAATAAGGAGCAACTTGCAATATTCTCTCCCCACCATTATTATTTTTTTCAATCACTAACTAATTATAACACCATGTGGACAAAATAAGTGAAGGGTGTGAAATATATGTTAATGGACAAAGTTTCTTTACTTTTAGACATTTTTTTGGAAAAGAATCAACTTTTATCTTCTCTCTCATTGTGAAAGTAATGTTAAAAATATTGTCTTTCCTTCCCTTTTCCAGTTAGTTTCATATTTTGTTGCTACATATATATTCACCGTAAGACAAACAAAAAGAATGTAACAATATTGATTGGGCCTCCACTTTTAATTTGTCAACCCATTTTTAACTTATGGTCCCCTTCTCAGCATAAAATTAGTTCTCATGTTTGGTCCAATTGACACCATTAGTGCTCATAAGTTAAAACATGAAGTCATATTTGTTGGAGAACGTCGTCATATTCTTAATGTGAGATTTTCAATACAATTCTAATTTTTTTCAGAACTTCAAATGAATATCGAATATCGAGTGAAAAATAAGAGACATGAGAGGAATAGCAAGTGATGATGAGTTCACGTGGGAAATGGTAGAGTACTTTTAATGTTAAGTGTCTAGATTCATTTATCTCCTTAATTTAATTACTTTAGGTATGTGGTTTCTTAACTTATTTAGGTATGATTTTATGTAATTACGGTTAAGTTCATAGTGCGTGTAAAATCATTTATTAAATGTGAGTTTAATTCGAAGTGTTTCTTGTCAAATCTAACCGATAAAAATCTCTCTTGTAATTATGTTGTTATATTAGCGGAACTATATACTTATCCAAGGAGTATTTAATTTCGAAAAATTGTACTATACATACGAATCATTGACTTCTTATTGCGTTTAATTTAGAGCTTCTTTTGTATTATGAATCCTGTTAACAAAAAATTATGACTCTGCGACGATTTTAAAAATAAAGCTTATTTAGTGATATAAGTGTGTTTCATGTTTATCTCCCTCTTTTATTATTTTTACACTACATGATATTATATAGAATCCACCTAATTAATATTCCAACAATTCATCGTACCATTAGCTAGTAGATGACAAGCTTGTAAAATTAATTATATCATACGAGAAAAGCTAAGAATATATATATATATATATAAGAATCTGAATTAATTAGTTCCGTTAATGCTTAAGAAATTCTTTACGTAAAATTAAAATTGTCAAAAATACTTAATAGTAACGATTTTTGTCATGATTTTTAAAAATAGTTATCTCAAATTATATGTCACTTAATCACTTTAGAAGTTCAAGATACAATTAGTTACTTCTTTTTCATCTATAAGTAAATATTTAATGAAGAAATATTATATTTTAGTTACAAATACAAGTAAAATGATTTTTTTAATTCCTCATAATTAATATTTTCTAAGAGACGTATAAAGAAAGTGATTTACTTGCACAATGTTTAATTTTCTATCATTAAAATCTTTGTATGAACAAATAATATGAGAGTCATAATATACATCATTATGATCATCTAACCATGAAGAGATTAAATCAATATCAGAGATCTGACTCTAATTATGGCAGACTCAATCATGCTAAAAACTCTTTAAATTTAGTCAATGACATTAATTATCATATTTATTTATCAAATATAATATGGAGTGTAAAACGACTGCATGTGTATTATCAATTATGTAATTAAACAATTAATTAATGGGAAATTACACATGATAAGGGATCTTAGACATACTAACTAATATCCAACTCTCTTCTCCTGTATATAATTCCATTTTCTATATTATTTGCTCTCTTTAATTTGGGAAAATCATGATCTAACAATGGTTATTAAAAATATAAAAACAATAAAAAAGGAGCATGTGTAGAGTAAGTAAGAAACCAAACTAATTAACATAGTATTTTAAGCAAGCACCAATCTTAGTAGATTGTAGTTTGTTTTTTTTTTCAATTGATATTTGGTATTTATATTGAAATCTAGTTAAATTCGAAGTTACACATTACAATGTTCATTTCTGAAGCGGTACTACCAATAAAATTTTCTTTTTTCATAGGCTTAATCCGAAACCTTTTGTTACAGGACGGAGGAATCCAAAATATCACAACTCATGTTGGTTTGGTTGATTGTATACGTAGTTAGTATGAACAAATATTAAATCATCAACTATATATCATACCAACCAAAATATTTTGTAGTTTTTTCCCCATTATTTATCTAAATTATTATTTGTGTTGTCTTGTCAAGGTTGTTGTTCTTTTAAGTAATTAATTATTGAAGTGGTTGTTATTTCTCTTTTAGTCTTGTTTCTTAATTATTTTTATTTAATTAATTAATTAATAGAATAGACGTAAACCTTTAGTACGGACGTTATTAGAATAACACATATAAACGCAATTTGGATTTGTTAATGTGAAATGAATTAAGCTATACTTTCATCACAAATGCGATGAGATAAATGAAAATTTTCCATCTTTAATCAGTAGTTTCGAGTTTCAATTTTGAGAATAATAAACTATAGGAAGCACTTCCTCACTTGACAAATTATATAAGTGTGAATCTGAATTAGTCAGATAAATAAGTTTCAAATAGTAAATAATTAAATAAAAATAGTTAAACTATAAAATTAATAGAGACTAAGTAACAAGAAGAATTCAAAGCACTTTAACTGGTGGGAAAAAAAGAATATTATCTAGCATGCTCTCTAGGATGATACTTGCAATAAATTTTTTATAATTCCACGTAGATATAGTCAAAGAAATAGCGAAAAAAATTCATTATTGTCGATTTGAGTTCGAAGTTTAAATGTGTTAAGTCAAATATTATAATAATATTTAAAATTATATTTTCTCAATAATCGACATATTAAAAAATATGAATGGCCCTATAATTATAATTACACAAGGTAAGTATAAAGTCTATAAACAATATGTGAATGTATTTTTTTCTTGTTTAAGTCATGAAATAGATTAATAAATGCAGTCACAAGTATAAAACTTTCTTCTACAAGATTCAGTCATGTGGTGCATTTTTTTTTTCCTTTTTTGCTTGCTTTTCTTGCTCCAATTTTCACTACAAGCATCTTCCTAAAGAACTTTCTCACATCTCAATGAACTTTTCAATAAATTAATTTATGTGATACAGTTAAAATTTCGAATTTACCGCTAAAAGTTGGTAATATTATCCATTGTATATCTTAGCCCACCACCTTTTAGGGAGAGATCCGTTTTGAACACATGTTGTTTCATTACTTTTAGGTTTCTTTCTAGAATTGCAAAGGCATTTATGAAACTTATTTAGATGTTATTTGATTGAATATAAAATTTAGAAAAATATTATATACTTTTATGTAATTATAAATCATATTATTATGAATAAAATAAAATAAAAATTGATTATTCATTATGAGGCATGATAACTCAGGAAATTACACCGAATGAGCTTACAAATGGATATTGTTGAAATTTTCATTCCCATTGGTCTCATCATCAATATCATTTTCAAGATCAAAAGTTAAAACTTATTGAATTTAATTTTATATCGATCGACCACTAAAGGTCAAAAGTTCAAGATGAGTAGTTACCTACAACGTTATTATTCTTATAAATCGCCCTCAATTTTGGGTAAATACAATTCAAAAATAACAGTTCATGATCTGAATTAAGTACTTTTAATGCGCAGTATAATTTATGCGCAAGAAATCAAGAAAAGTTGCAATAATATGAACTCATATATATATATATAGTTCAATACTAAAAATAGGTTGAACCCATAAGCAGGCGCGGAGCTAGTAAGGGTTGAGGGTAGATATTGAATCCTCTTTGATCTCTTTGTATGTTTGCTCTTTATACTTTGAATCTCTTTACTGAAAATCTTAACTCTAACATTGTCCATAAAAGCTAATACATGAATCTATCTCGTGTAAAGCCTTTAATAGAAAAAATGGCATCATATATAAAAAAAATATTGAGAGTTCGAACTTAAACCTTCGTCAAATAGATAATAGATTCACGTGAGGAGTTAATAAAAAGAATTGTAGTTCGCTCATTTGCAGGCGAACTATCTTTAAAGTGTGTGTAATATTATTTTAAATTGATTTGGAGTTAACGGGAATGACAATGTTAATAATAATAATTATAGACAATTCATTTTGGTGTGTGTTTTTAGAGATGATCTCTTTTGATATTTATGATTCAAAAAGTGTTTGTTTTGATGCCGAACGGTAGAGAAGTTTATCCATGTGTGTTGGTGGTGAAAACCACATTAAATGCCCAATGTTTTATCCTAGCTGGTTACCAACTGCCATTCCCTGTTAAGTCTTCTCCTTCCCTACAATCATTATATATTATCCTCTTAATCATACTTCACTACAAAATAAAATATGATTGGGACCTCTTCTAGTCTAGTTAAAAGAGAATAGCAAAAGGTATCTTTACTTTATTATCATAGAAAGTTTTCTACCGTTGTACCCAATAATACGTGTTTTCTTTGGATTCTCTGCTTCATTCACACCCCTCACTCTTCACCCCCAGTTTCCAGCTTTCTTTAAAAAAAATCACTATTTTCTAAGCTCAAAAAATAGCTAAAAATCAAATCTTTGTGCAATTTGATCTTCATTGTGTGATGGGGTTTTGCTAAAATCTACCAATGAAGTCAATTCTTGAAGAACTTTCCAGCAACATATTCCTGTAAAAGTCATCCTGTTGTAGTGTTGTTCTCTCCTGTCTACTTTCTTGCATTTTCACTGTTTCTAAGCTCAAAAAGTAGCTAAAAATCAAATCTTTGTGCAATTTGATTTTCATTGTGTAATGGGGTTTTGCTAAATCAATTCTTGAAGAAATTTCCTTCTGTAAAAGTCATCATGGTGTTGTTCTCTCCTTAATCCTCACTCTACTGTGTCAGTTTTCTACTTTTTAGCATTTTCACTGTTTCTTAGCCCAAAAAAAAAGCCTACCCTTTTTGTATCTTCATTCTCTGATGGGTTTTGCTAGAATCTAGCAATGACATCAAATCTTGAAAAAAAATTCAGGGACTTTCTTGTATGGTTCATCTTATCGTTCTGTTTCTGTAGTATTAGTTCAACATTTGGTAAAACTGATTTCGATTTTGAAAATTTAACACTGAGTAGTTTAAAGCTTCTTGGTGATGCACACTTGAGTAACAACACTGTAAGGTTGACAGGTGATCTTGCTGTACCAAATTCCGGTGCCGGAAAAGTTCTGTATTCAAAACCAGTAAGATTCCGGCAACCGGGGTTTGATTTTCCGGCGAGTTTCTCGACATTCTTTACATTTTCAGTTACTAATTTGAACCCATCGTCGATTGGTGGTGGTCTTGCTTTTGTGCTTACGCCGGGTGATGAGTTAGTAGGTGATGCTGGAGGGTATATGGGAATCTTGGATGCTAAAGGTACACAAATTGGTACAATTGCTGTGGAATTTGACACCCTTATGGATGTTGAATTCAAAGATATTAATGGAAATCATGTTGGTTTGGATCTAAATTCAATGATTTCAACTGAAATTGGTAATTTGGATTCCATTGATATTGATCTCAAGAGTGGTGATTTGATTAATTGTTGGATTGAATATTCAGGTTCTAATGGAGAGATGGATATATTTGTGTCATATACTAATCTCAAGCCAAAAGAATCATTTTTATCAGTTAACATCAATCTTGCTGAGTATGTAAATGATTTCATGTTTGTGGGGTTTTCTGGTTCAACTCAAGGGAGTACTGAGATTCATAATATTGTGTGGTGGAGTTTCAGTTCATCATTTGATGCAACTCCAAACTCGGGGGCGGTGGCGGCTCAGCCACCACCACCGACAACGACTAGTTTGATGAACCCAACGGCAGATTCTGTCGCGTTGCCACCACCTTCTATGGCTCCATCAGAGTCTAATAGTAGCACAGGTGTATTGCAAGAAAAGAGAAGTAGGAAATGTCATAGCAATTTTTGTAAACAAGGTCCTGGAGCTGTTGTTGGTGTGGTGACTGCTGGTGCATTTTTTCTTGCATTTGCTACATTGGTACTTATTTGGTTATACTCCAAAAGATTCAAGAGAGTGAAAAATTCTGAGATTGTGGCATCTGATATCATCAAAATGCCTAAGGAGTTCAGCTACAAAGAGCTTAAATTGGCCACAAAAGGTTTCATTCCAACGAGAATTATAGGCCGTGGTGCATTTGGGACTGTTTACAAGGGCATTTTATCGGATACCGGTGGCATTGTGGCAGTGAAGAGATGTAGTCATAATGGACAAGGGAAAGCAGAGTTCTTATCTGAATTATCTATAATTGGAACCCTTAGGCATAGAAATCTTGTTAGGCTTCAAGGATGGTGCCATGAGAAAGGTGAAATTTTGTTGGTTTACGATCTTATGCCTAATGGGAGTCTTGATAAGGTACTATTTGAATCAAGAATGGTTCTTTCATGGTCACATAGGCGAAAAATCTTGATAGGTGTTGCTTCTGCCTTGGCATATTTGCATCAAGAATGCGAAAACCAGGTGATTCATAGGGACATTAAGAGTAGTAACATCATGTTGGATGAAGGGTTCAATGCAAGATTAGGAGATTTTGGATTAGCAAGGCAAGTTGAGCATGACAAGTCCCCCGATGCAACGGTAGCAGCCGGGACAATGGGCTACTTGGCTCCAGAGTACTTGTTAACCGGTAGGGCAACCGAAAAAACTGATGTTTTCAGCTATGGAGCAGTGGTTCTTGAAGTGGCTTGTGGAAGGAGGCCAATTGAGAGGGAAACAACTAAAGTTGAGAAAGTTCGAGTGAATAGCAACTTGGTTGAATGGGTATGGGGGGTGCATAGAGAAGGGAATTTACTAAATGCAGCTGATTCAAGACTTTGTGGTGAGTTTGATGAACAAGAAATGAGAAGGGTTCTAATGATTGGGCTAGCTTGTTCACATCCCGACCCTACGGCTAGACCAACAATGAGAGGTGTAGTCCAAATGCTGGAAGGTGAATCTGAAATCCCAATTGTCCCAAGAACTAGACCATCTATGAGTTTCAGCACATCACATCTCCTAATGAGTTTGCAAGATAGTGTTTCTGACTTGAATGGTTTGATCACACTTTCCCCTTCATCATCCGAAAGTAGCTTCACCGGTGGTCGCAATGGCAATGGCATGGAGTTGGTCTAAATGCAAGACTAGAAAAGACTTGACTTTTCGACTTAATGCACCCATAAGAGACCAACAATCCCACATATGGGACCACCATCAAGGCGGAACAGACACAATGACTACTCTGATCGGGCGTGGACAAGGAAAAAGTGGCATCTTTTTTGTTTTGTTCATAATTCATTAATTTTATTTATAATATATATGTACCAAATAAGCTTTAAGATTTAGTAATGTAATTTTCTCCTTTTCCTTTCATATACTCTAGTCCATTGAGTGCAAGATTAGAGATATTTAGTGGGGAAAATAAATAAATATATAAAGTCCTTTTCTTGATTTTGGTTTGGTGGATTGTCTTTGTAATGAGGTGACTAGTTTCTTTTTGAAGTTATCTTTTAGTCAAAAGACTACATGAGAGTTTGAGTTGGGGTTTGGTAAAGTGTGAATAAGTGTTGTTTAGTGTGACAACCACCAGAAATAAGGCATATTAATTGGTAGATAGATGTTTGTACTTCTTTAGTATAATTGGCTGCAAAGAAAAGAATTTTCCTCTTTCCATTTCTTTTAAAGTCCTTAATGGATAAAATTTCCCTATTAATAGCTACCACTACTAGAAATGTTTATTTCTTTGTTAAAATAATCCTAACAATTTATCCCGGGATATTATCTCTTATCTCACAATTGCTAAAAAGCATGCCACTTGATATACTTTAGTTGTTGGCTAGTAAGTGAATGATTCGAGTATTAAAATCAACATAGTCAGTAATAATATTTTAATTGTAAAGTAAATAATTCAGCACGTGCACTAAGTATAATGTTTTGGTTATTAGTTTGTAGTTCCACTTAACTAAAATATGTAGATAGAATATTATGTATTTTATTCCACGCAGAAGACGGGAGAGATAAATTTTGGAATTATTATCTTAAATTTTAAACTTGAAATAACTTTGTTCGCTAACCAAACGGCCTTTGTGACATTGAGCAAAGGACAACTTTTTTTTTTATTTTTCTTTTTAATTAAGTGTCGGTTATAGAATGAGTCTTGTAGTAGCTAAAATATTGAAGGTCCTTTCACATCATCATAATATGACTTGACATAAGTTTTTTTTTTTTGTTTCGCACTCGATTTATTTGAATTTGCACGGAGAAATCCAACATTGAAAGATAAAGTATTCCCTAACAAAGATAACTCATACTCAGGGATCAATCTAGTTTGTTTTTTTCTTCCTCCAACCGTCATTAAATAATTACTCAATTATATTGGCCAATTTCGCAGCCATCCTTTTTCTGGGACATTTCTCATTTATAACTACGAGGGTGTTTGGATTGACTTAGAGCCCGTTTGGATTGACTTAAAAAAAGTAACTTTTAAGTTAAAAATAAAAAGTCAAACTGAAATGACTTTTAAGTCAAAAAAATAAAAAGTAAGAGGAGACTTACTTTTGATTTCTGACTTATTTTAAGTCATTTTAAACTTATTAGAAGTCATTTCTTACCTTTCCAAACGCTTCCTAACTTATTTTAAGTTTTTTTTTTGATATTTGCCAAACACTTTCAGAAGTCAAAAACTGACTTAAAAGTGGATTTGATGAACTTTTAAGCCAATCCAACCGTCTCTTAAAAGTTAGTCAAATCTACTTTTAAATTAGTTTTTAACTTCTGGAAGTATTTGACAAATATAAAAATTAACTTAAAATAAGTAAAAAAATGACTTAAAATAAGTTAGAAAGTATTTGGCAAAGTTCAAAATGACTTAAAATAAGGCAAAAACCAAAAGTAGGTCTCCCCCTACTTTTTATTTTTTGACTTAAAAGTCATTTCACTTTGACTTTTTATTTTTGATTTAAAAGCCACTTTTTTTAAAACAATCCAAACGGGCTCTACGATGTATCCTCTTTTGTTTTGTATTGTTTTTTTTCTCAAATAGATATAGAGTGGGAGATCATCTATATATTCTAAAAAAAAAAAATCTTCCAATGCTTTCATAGCCCACACTATGGTGGAATTGTTAGGCAAATAGCACAATATTGACATCCAACATAGTAAAAACTTATTTGAAATAATTTAGTGTCGTGACAAGTCACAGTCTTTCAGTCATTCTCTTTTATAGTTTAATAATACACAATTCATTATAAGGAGAAGAAAGGATCGGAGCTCTTCCTAATTAATAAGGGGGGAATTAAATAGATTCAACATCTAATAGATATGCATAAATAATAATTTAATTATAATAATAATATTATTTTTCATCAAAGGAGATTCAAACCTTTCAATTCTACCTGGATTCGCCTTTGGACGTATATAATAATGCATTCTTACCTATTTTATAAGGTAACTAATTTTATTTTTATGATTACGAAGAAACTCATATGTATAATTTATAGATATGCTTTAGATGACGTGATAGTATACCTTTTTTTTTTTGTATTGTTGATATATATAACTCTTCAATTTTGTATTGTTGAGACAAACTTTGGTTAGACAAAAACAGAAATTTAAAATACTTATTCGTGTTCAATGACAAATCTTGGAGCAACAAAATTTAAATTAAATTAATTAATGTCAGAGTATAGTTTGTCAATATTCATAGTAACCCAAATTAATTTTTGTACTCATTATTACTGCAAAAATTCTTCTTCACTGATTAAATGCCGACCAAATAAGATGATAAAATCCCACATGCACACAGGCTCCAGTGAGAATCTTGATTGGTGAAATAAAAAGTTTTAGATATTATTTTTTGGTAATTCTATTATATTCTGTGGTCGTTATAATTTCTATTTTTCGAATGAGTATTTTGTGTGCATTGAGTAAAATTTTTCACTGTTTAATAGTCTGCAAATTACACCAAAAATATAAACTGCACTGGGCAAATCCTGAGCGACATACTCAGCTCAGAATGCATTGAGGGAGATCGATCTCGAACCCCGGGTCATCTACATCCCAAAGAATAAAAGTTAGAAATTATTATTATTATAATTATTACTATTATTCACCAAATGTGAACATGAATCTCTGAATGGACTCACATGCAATATGATATTTTTGGACAGTTATGGGTAAGGATGTCAATGATTTATTAAAAAACAACTTACATATAAGTGTAACATGTCTAACCTATCCAAGTCTGAGTAGGTTGGATTGGGAATTAGAATAATTGACCAATCAATTGTGTTACATCTAAATGTTTAAAATAAATCAATTTGGACCATCTAGACAGCACAAATTGACATATCAACGACTTATAAAAAAAGAGAGGGGAAAAACACTTTTTTTTAGTTGGGATAATGTATGGTCAAAAACACTTATATGAGATATTATTTTTTACCAAGTTTTGTATTTGAATCGTTATTAACTATTTATCAAAACACACATCGATATCAATGAGTCAGTTGTTAAGCAGACATAATTTTATGAGCAAACTTAAGTTGTCACACCATTTTTGTGATTGTATTTAAACATTTGATCTAGTAAGCTTTGAGGTGTGTTTTGATAAATAATTGGTAATTATTACATATTCGGTGTGATCTTGAGGTCGATGAAGTTGAAATAAAGACCATTGAAAACTAGGATCGAATCCAATTAAAGAAGAAAATGTTAAATAATCTCGTTTACTATATGTACACAAAATCAGATTCATCAACAGATTTCTTGTATGATTAATCCTGACTTCATACAAATTGCAAATCCATCTCTTTTATATGTATGTATACATTACTATATATTATAACCTACACAGTCAAGTTTTACAAGTAAATTTTCCAGTAATTAAGGAAAAAATTCCAAGTATAATATTAGAGAACATTGTAACAAATAAAATCAAGTAGCAAATGTTATGGAGTCAATGGCATAGCGGTTAGTATTAGCGACCCATGGTCTGGTCCCCAGGAGGCATCATAAATCGGACTGGTTTGGCGTTGAATCCAGGATGAGGAAGCCTACGACGAAGTTCACGACCTTCCTGGCAAAGAGCACAAGGGTGGCAGAAGATATGAGTTAAGAAGTCACAAGTCGACTCACAATGCTCGCGGCGTTCCTCATCCTCAACAAAGCCCCCATGGCACCCACATGAACTGGTGACTGCCTCACAGTTACCCTGCAAAGGAAATAACTCTTAGAACGCGTTTCCAAACATCCGTTGTAGAATAAGAAATGATAGCAAGAGCTCTCCTAGGTACCATTTTGATGTGGAAACTGCAGGATCTAACAAAAGCTGGATGATGTTAACCAAAATGTATGTGCAGTAAATGACTAGAGAGAACAATCATGGTTTAGATGAGCCTTGTATAGAATGACATGGTCAGTGAGGATCCATAGAGTTATTTGTGGACGAGATAGAATTGATCGACGAGACATGCGGCGGAGTTAACGATAGACAGGAGATTTGTAAACAGACCCTAGAGTCTAATGACTTCAGGCTGAACAGGACTAGAACAGGGTACAACAAGTGCAAGTTCAGTGTCGCATCACTGGAGGCGGATGGGGAAATGAGGATTGATACACAAGTCATCCCAACATAGGAAACTTCAAGCTATAGGGTCTATAATCCAAGGAAATGGGGAGATCGACAAGGATGTCACACATTGTATATGGGAGTGTATAAAATGGTGGCTCGTAACTGTTGTCCTATGTGATAAGAATGTGTCACTGAGGGGACAGAAACATCCATTAAGTATCTTGTTATTGAACATTTATCTTCATGAGAAGAATGTAGAAAGGTAAGTTCAATATCACAAGCCTCACAAAGAGGACAGAAACATCCATATAAAATATTAACATGCACTGAAACAACTGCGAAATTTTAGGTCACACAAATGACACAGATAAAGCGCGGGGAAAGCTTTTTCACCACCAAATCCTTTAAATTCAACCACTAAGGTCCCCATCTTTAATAACTTCAAGTAAATACTAAATAATGTGTGAAAAGTCACACTTACTACCAAAGTTTGCAAGCAGTTGATGAAAAAATAGAACAAATAAGAAAAAAACCTACATAAACTTGTCTAGCACCAGTAGATAAGACATGGGAGCTTGAATAAGAAATTAAGAGCAAATTTAACATGTATGGATGAGATTTTAACAAATCAGATAACATCCTCAGCATCAAAATTGAAAAAACAGCAAAACAATAAATCAAAGCTGCTAGACCCAAATAAATCAAATTCTTTATTGACAAAAACCAAAAGACTAGGTTATAAAACCAACATAGATAAAGCACTTGATAGGATAAAAAGAAAAAAAAAACAAGGAGACAGCCAACCTCAAGATTAAACCTCTGCCGGATAGCTGTACGGTTGGGATATGAAAACCAGGGTGCCATGCAGTTCCAGCCGAAAAAGGACTGTCCAATCAGGAATAGACCAGTGTAAGGCAAGCAGTGATTAGTAAAACTTCCAGGAGAAGACCCAATTCTCTCCGCATTGCTTCCATAGAGCACGCATGGTGCCAGAGTTCCTAACAGACCTGTGCATTGCCCCACAACTGGCATTGTTAGTATGATGAAGAGATGACAAGAAAGCAAGGGAACAGAATCCATAACATCTTTAAGTATCAAGAATGAAATTCTTTTCTGAAACTATATCAAGAACGAAATCTTACTGCAAATATAACTCTAAGAGGCAACAACTTGAACCAAAATTGACTTATTCAGTGAAGCACACCGCAGAATACTCAAGAAATTGTGCCCACATGGCACATATAGAACTTGTCAAGGTTGAACACAATGGAGAATGTGAACAAATTATATAAAAGCAAGTTAGAGAACAATTTTTTAACATAAACTATGTGTCAACAAGTTCACAGTTTTGTTTTTTCTAACAGGATAGTTCATATAGTATGACTCCGTATGTCGATGCATATGACCCGTTCCAATAAGTTTGCACCACTGGTATAGCAATTGCAGTTGTATCAAATGAAACATATAAACATTTTCGTTTCTAGAACCAATATAATGACTGATTGGACACATAAACTAAAAGATTAAGTGCCTGATACTGCCTCCTTAATAGTATCATCCTTCTTTCAAATGATTCATCAGAAGAAGCAATACAAATCTTTTCTAGAACGTGCAAACGGTTTCTTACAACTTCCATTGATTTAATCTTTCAACGTCGAAAACAAAATACAACTTCCCTCCCACAGTCATCACCTCTATCCATTACATTTTTCAAGCTATTCTTTTCACTGGGAAAGCTGGAAGAATATCTTTTCAAATTTACTTGACAATATCATTTGGTTAATATCTTCTTGGTCACCATTAAGGGTGTGTTTGGTATGATGGAAAACATTTTCCGGAAAATGTTTTCCAATTTTCTCATGTTTGGTTGGGTTAAATGTTTTCCAAATCAACTCATTTTCCTCAAATTTAAGAAAAATGACTTTCCTTCAAAACTTAAGAAAAACATTTTCCAAAACTCTCTTTCAATTTCCAATTAAAAAAAAAAATTGTTGAAAAAATCAATTTATTTGGTCTCTACCCTCAAACCAGCCCCCCCAAAAATAAATAAATTTAAAGTTTGTTTTTAAATTCAATATTTTTACCCCACCCTCACCCCTACCCCTACCACCACCCCTCCCAAAAAAATGTTAAAAGTTGTTTTTAAAAGATATTTCTAATTTCAATATTTTGTTCTTACTTTTTCCTAAACCAAACAACAACAACATACCCAGTATAATCCCACAAAGTGGATACGTGTATGCAGACCTTACCCCTACCTCAGTGGTAGAAGGCTTTTTCCAATAGATCCTCGGCTCGACATAAAACAGTTCAACATTTTCCTAAACCAAATTAACTAATGGTTATTGGCATTTTTGAATTTCAATACCAAACCAAGTCATTTCCATTAATTTCATTTTTCATTTTCCTTGAATACCCTAAACATAACATAAATCAATACTTTGATATAAACAAAAAAAAAAACATTCAAAGCAACAAACTTTGTAAGAATGAAAACTCACAAACTTCAAAATCGCTGCTGGCGAATTCATCATTCTTCCCAAAACAAGAGCAAAGGCTAGATTCCCATTGAGCCCTACGCATGATTGGCTCCCCCACCACCGCCGTCCCAACGCTATGGCCCATAGGTAAACCCTCAGCTGTCCACCCCATCGAAACAGCAGATGAAGCTGGCTTAACCGGCTCCGCCGCAGCCGACGGAGCTGGGATTTTGCCGGAATTTGAAGAACTGGGCTTTGTGGGCTTCATTTCATTGTTTGAATCAGATTTTTGACTGGGTAGAAATGGGCTTGATTCTTCCACATTCGCCATTAGAACAGAAAATTTTCAAAAAAAAAAAAAAACACCAAAATTGATTTTGAATATTGGGATTTTCAAGAATTGGAAAGAGAGTTGAGGGATCTAAGAGATGTCTCAAGAAGAAGAAAAGAGGATGACAACCTCAAAGATCTCTCGATTCTACGTGAGTAAAACTGTGTGGAATGCGATAAATAGAAACAATGTTTTTTTTTTTAATGGTTGAGGATGACCGTAAACAGTGGAGGAAAATTAATCTTAATGACTCATTTTCTTTCTTAATAGCCTCGAGTAGGGCGGTTCAAAACCAATAATTTGAACCGCATTTTTTTTATTGATTTATCAATATTGGGTTATTAGTTTAGCGGTTTTGATAACGATTTTGATTTTTTTTCTTATCGGGTTGTTTTTTTTTAGCGGGTTGTTTTTTCTTAACGGGTTAATCGATAACCTGATAGTAAATTAATATCATTTTGTATATAAAGTCCTTGACTTAGAGTTTGATTTCCTACTTTTATTTCTAGTTGTCTTAAACACTTAGTTATTCTACAATATAAAAATATTTGTTTTTTAGCAAGATGTAACTTGTGAACTCATGTGCATGGTTCATTTGATTTGTCACCTTGTTTCTAAGTGATTTTCAATGTTTTTTTTATGTCAAATCTTAACGATTAAATCGATAACGATCAAAAACCAATAAATCAGTAACCGATAAGTCAATATCTTAATGGTTCGATAACGGTTTAGCATCTCTACAAACCGATAACCAATAAGCCAAACCGATAAACTTCAAAACCGAACCGAACCGACCAATACACAGCCCTAGCCTCGAGGTCGTTTGGTAGTTGATTTAGACATGAGCAATATAGATATTAATTGGGGAATTTACGTAAATTTCATTAATTTAGAATTTAATTAGTTAGCTACACTCTAATGTTATGTATTTTATCAAATCTTGGTGTCTCCACATGCATGTATATCAGATACATTGGATCAAATTTAGTTGTAATTTGTTCTAGATACATTACATCCAAGTGGATTAGTATGTATCTAGGATAAAAAGCAAACCTCGCTCGTTTCTTTTCCATCTCGTTCCCAGATACATGTGAATCACTCTAGATACATACATATACATGTATCTAGTATGTATCTAATGTGATTCGCATGTATCTAGGATATATACTAATGACGCCAGCCTCTCTCCCTATTTTTGTGTACCTAGCAAAAATACATGCATCTATGTGTAAGATGCATAGGAACTCTTAATTATTGATAAGATACGTAATTTTTTAAAAGTATAAGTAATAATAGTATATATATGGTAATGAAGTTGTCACTCTCCCATGTATGAGTTCGGAACCTAAATAAGCCATCAAAAGATAAAAGTGACCAAAATAAGCCACCATTTTAGTAAGTAACTAAAATAGGCTTAGTGGAAGAAAAAATTATGTTTTATGTCATATTCCAAACGTTTTCCGTTAGTCTCATAACATGTATATTTTAATATATAACGGAACTATTTTTTACACCTTGTAAAACGAAACTATTTCTTACACTTTATAAAGTGTAAGTTTTTCTTACACTTTGTAAAGTGAAAGTTTTTCTTACACTTTAGAAAGTAGAAGAAAATCTTATACTTTAAGAAAAGTTACTTTACCTGTACATTGTATATAACGTAAAGTGAGAAGAAATGTCGAATCTCAATCTATAAGAGTCCAAAATCTTTTACTCCAAGAATCAAAGGATTAGTCAAATACGGAAGATTTATATTTTTCCTTTAGGTAAATTAAAATTAATTATAAAAATAATATTTTGTCAAACAACATCATTTGGGGTCCACTAGCTCGCGAGCAACAATCTACACCACGCTATTTCATCAGTACAAACATAGAATTGATGGTGTCTAGCTTGTGTTCGGACATACGATATGAAGTCATGATTTATAATTAATGATTGAATATGCAATTTGGAATTATGATTTGAAATTTAATTTCAAAATTCTCCAAAAAGCGTGATCCGAAAATTCAACTTTTGAAATATAAAATTTGATACATAAATATATATATATATATTTATATATATTAAAAAGAGACTCATCATTCTGAATTTTGCGAAAGTAACTTTTTTTGAAATGTAAGATTTTCTTCCACTTTATAAAGTGTAAGAAAAACTTACACATTACAAAGTGTAAGAAATAGTTTTGTTTTACAAAGTGTAAAAAATAGTTTCATTTTATATTAAAATATACACGTTATGATACTAATGAAAAACGTTTGGAATATTGCATAAAACGAAATTTTTTCTTCCACTAAGCCTATTTTAGTTACTTACTAGAATAGTGACTTATTTTGGTAACTTTTATCTTTCTGTGGCTTATTTAGGTTCCGAACTCCCCATGTATCTAGTATATCCCAGATACATGAGAATCACTTCCGATACATGCAAATACATGTATCTAGTGTGATTCACATGTATCTGGGATGCATATGAATCTCGCTCGCCTCTCTCCTTATTTTTGTGTATCAATAGCAAAAATATATGTATCTAAATGTAAGATACTTGGGGAACTTTTAATTAGTGATAAGATACGTAATAATTTGAAAGTATAGGTAACAAATAGTATATATGGTAGTGAAGTATATCTAATTGTGTAGTTTTTCCATATTAATTGGGGTTTTGTTCAGCTCAACTAATTTCATAAGATACCTATCACCTCCCACTAACAACATGTACCAGATAACTTTAATAGATGGGATAACTAATAGTCTAATACATATATATTAAAATACATAATTCGCTCGTAATTAACTCCTACATTACTATTATAGTAATATGTATAACTCTAATTAATTACCAAACGACTCCTTAATACACAGGCCCTAAAACTTTGCATCAATTTCATTTAGAGGCTCTAATTATTGCTTGTCATTTTTTTTGTTTTTTATTTTAGTTTCTACTCGGCATTCAATATTTGTATCTGGGCAGCTAAATCCAGATTCTATTAGAATTGAAATAAACATGAGCTTTTTACAATTTACTTGAGCTAATTCATATAATTAAAGAAAATAGCATATTTTAAGTGATTAACTTATTTACGTAATATATATATATATATATAGGCAAATTTCTTTTTTTCCAAATTTAAACAAAAGTTATTATTATAAACATTTTATCACTCATTCAGATATTCAATTAGAATATGCTATAATTCAAGTATCTGCAAACTATCTATGTTTAGGCCTTCTTAATATTCTCATTGGAGAAATCATTCATTAACCAGGATGGAACTATGTAGAAAAAAGGATTGAATATTCCATGGTCAAAAAATTATGATGCACAAAATAATTATAATGGATACAATAGCAATAATTGAAGTCTATCACAAGCCTCATTTATACAAAAATATTGGGAGATATATTATAAATGAAAAAAATAAAATTAAATCACATTCTAATTCATTTAATATGTATCTCCAAACTGCAGAAACACTCTTCTTGATTGTTCATCCAAATTTCCAAAAACAAACACATCAAATTTCTTTTAAATTCATCCATGAATTTTCTTCCCCTACAAAAAATAGAAAAATACTAAATCAGAAATTGAATAAGAAAAATGGAAACAAAAAGAAACACGAAATCCTATTCCATCTATAAATATATATAAACTATGTATTTTCCGCCGAAGGAAAACCCCTCAACTTTTGCTAGCTCCGCCGCATTCACTGTATTTACAATTAACTCAAACTTTATTATATAATTCAAAAAAAATTCTAACTAATTCGAACTTTTGTGACACAAAAGATATTAACGTACGTAATTATATTTTGCATCCTTTTAATTGAAATCATGGATCTGCCTCTACGTAAATTAAGGAAAAATTGAATAGTTCATTTATATATGAAGAGAGTAAAATTAAATTACTTACACTAATTTCTTCAGGTTTACTAACTTTCAATCCTTTGAATTTGCGATGATGTTTTAACATCATGTTTTGATGATGAAAATTATGTTTTCCCCTTGATCCTTTTGGTGGAGGAATATAAGAATGAGTTTCTGGACCTCTATAATCAATTTCATATATTTCTGAATCCATCTTTAATAAATCCATTTTCCCTGTCAACAAAAATATCATTTTCATAATTAGTCACAATTAAATTTCATACACTACTAAAAAAAGGGCAAATTTTTAATGAAATCTGTCGAAAATTGGCTTGATGGAAATGTTTCCGATGGACTTTCTATTGGAATTTCTATCGGATATTTCATAATTTCGATGACGTTCTAACATTTTGCCTTTACCATGCCTACCCTGTAAAAAGGATTCTCCAACTAATAATTTTCTTGTTTCGGATGTGAAGGATTATGTAACAACGAGATCTCCCTTGATCCTTGTTGTATGTGCCTGAAGGCTCCTCTTTCTTCACTTTGGGGAAGGGGGGGAGGGGGGTCCTATACAATAGGTAATAGCAGACACAAGCAAGTTGATCGAAGGAGACTAGTTCGAATGAAGAAATATATATAGGTGGGATGATTTTTAGTGAGTAAAGTAATCTAGGGGAAAGATAAGTTGCACCATACCATGAGAATATCCGTCGGAAAAATTCACTTGTTTTTAATAGTGACATTAAGTAAAGAAAAAGAGAAATTATATCATAAACAAGAGATTAAAAAGATCAATTTGAAGACAAATTACCTGAAGAAGAACAAGGATCAATGAGGAGGAAAATCAAGAAAATGCAAATGAAACTAGCCTTCATGATCTCAATGGCAAAGAGACTACTAAAAAAGAACTTTTTATATATATAGTTTGTGCTAAGGATCAAGAAATTAACTATCTAAAATAATATAGGGAGGAAAAATGAATCAAGGAACAAACATGAAGTGGAATACATATAGTTAAGGAATTTCACAATTTTTGGCAATTAAAAATGTCACCATCTAACACAGCAATTAGTTACAAGGTCCTGATGTAGATATGTTGGGTATGAACATTTATGTAGTGAAAAGAAAAAAAAAAGTCAGTCATGTTGCCTGCAGTTAATATTTTTAATTTTTTTTTATAACTGAAAAATCTTCGAAGAACAACCGACACATCACCTGAAAACTCTGTGAATAATAGGTTTGACGTGCACCTAAGCAACACATCATGTGTTTTACGTAAGTAAGGTAACGCAGCTTATCACTTAACCAAATTTAGCCATGATGGCATCTTGTACTTATGTTTTGAGTCACCTAATTATGTAAATATTATTTTCATCAAGAGTGTGGCTAGTGTTCATGAAATAAGTTGAGAACTATCTATGAGATCTCATCAAGTTCAAATCTCAACAAAAATCAGAAATAAGAAATAATAGGTGATTAGTTTATTTTTATTTATTCAAATATTGACGGATTACATGTACTAGCGGAAGATAATTAATGGATGAAGAACGCATAAATTACGTATATATTGATTTAGACACTACGATTATTTTATTTGTTGGTCTGGGAACTAGAGAAGGGGGAAGTGGAGTGTAGACAGTCCCATGTGTGCATTATTGCAAATGTCATAGAAGGACATCCTATTTAGCAGACCCCATTTGGCTGGACCTAATTCCACTAATAAATTACCCTTGTGTTTTCTTGACTACTATTTTTCTGTTTATTTTTTTTTCCTCTTCAATTTAATAAATTCAACAATAGAATGACACTACACACATTATGGGGACTTTATGTTCTAATTTTTTTTTATGACAAAATGTAATTTCGTTTCAATTTGATATGTAGTATTTGGAATTTATAGTAGAAAAATATGGGGCACCTTTGTAGCATACTGGGGTATCTTTCAGATTTTGAGATTCAAATGAATATTTATTATGACATGTAGTATTTTTTACGTAATTTTTAAATATGTAAATTTTATTTTTAAAAACTTAAAGATTTCATGTCTGAGTTTCGAAATTATAATGAGTTATAGGACAATGACATGGTGATATGTTGAGTTGAATGGCATGACCAACAGGCAACAGCTAATGAACTATGTGAGATGGGCATGGTCCTTCCTTGTCTATGTCAACTTCTCTGTGTGACAGATACTTTTATCCCATACCTTTTTGTGATCGTTGAAGTTTATCTATTCTGAACTTATTATTGAATTTAGAGCTCGTTTTAGTTATTAGATTAACAATTTTCTAATGCAATACAAAATCTAAGCAAGTTATTGAATATGTTCAATCAAACTTAATATTATAGTTTCGTTACGATCTCCACTTCAAATATCTTATAGTAAAATAAACTATATTAACATGCATTTTAACTCGTTAATTAGCAAGATATTTAGTCTATTTTTTTCGGGTTTGGGGACATGCTAATTGTTATAATAGTTACGTATGTGTTATTATAGGGAATTTGATCGTGTAAAATAATTATATATAATGTATATATATATAGAGAGAATTAAAACCTGGATGAAAATTTTCTATACACCAATCAGCTTAATAATTAATATAGGAAATCATATTAATTAAGTACTAGTATAATATCATTATATTCATTTTTATTCTTTCATTATGTGTATAACTTTGTTGGTTATCAATCAATCGGTTAATAATCAACCTTATTAAGCTAATAAAGAATAACAAGAGATTTGTTTCATAGAGTTCAAAGTTTAATGTCTATTTTAGAGTTACGATTAATAAAAGCTCGAACCTTTTATTTTAACTCCCAAAACTTTTTTTTTTGGTAGTGGCTCCTTTAATTTATTTATAATAGCTATTAGCTTGACTTTGTAATTACTTTTAAAATAATTGTAATATATAGTTTGTAATTTTATTTATGTAGCCCCAATAATGGTGGATATAACCATATCTTTTTTATTCAAATTACTGGGATTTGCAACACATGTTATTGTCACCTATAGTTTTTGTCACTTTTCACTGACTAAAAGAGAATAATTAAACTTTCGGTGCAGCGGCTAATTTATGTGCATTTTATATTTACATCAAACTATATCAACTTATTGTATATAATTAAGTGATTTAATGTAATAAAAATATTATTTACTCATATTAACTATGATCAAATAGTACAATAATTGTCTATTAACAAGCACACAATGAAGATGTTTATTGATGTGTATAAATATCGAATACTGATAAAAGATATGAGAATGCTTTCATCTGAACACAAATTCAACGAAGATATTTCTAGTTCAATAATTGCTTGGGAAAAGAATATATACCACACATGATACGAGCTGAAACTTAAATTATTTATCATGTCAAATTTAATATTTATTTACATACTTTCTTGATTATTTTCAAAGTTAACGATAATATATCTAATGAAATATAATCTAGTAAAGTAAGTTTGAGAAAACAAAATTTATATACACAAAATTTACTCTACCTCAAAATTGTACTGATATTATTCAATGTGTACTTTATTTATTCATATACTTTCCAAGCTTTCACCAATGAAAAAGGTCCAAATGGCATGTGTGGTGGTTTAATCTCCACGACTTAGTTTTCGTTTGATCATAAATTTTGTAGTTAAAATTTAAAATTTTAAAAATTAAGTTTTGAAAATTGTAATTTTCTGAAATTTGATGTTGTGTTGAGGATCATTTTACTTAGAAAAAAAATAAAGTTTTATGAGTGGAAATTCAAAAGAAATGATCTGTATCAGATCAGTTTTTGAGAAGTTGAAAATAATTGAAAATCAGATCTTTTCAAAATTGCTCAAATTTTATGGCCAAACAAAGTTTTAAAGATATTTATCTTTCAATTCGATATAAAATCTATGATCTTATTTAATTACTTTATTTGTCTCAATTTGTTTGTCCTACTTTTTTTTAGTGAAAAAATGTCTTTTTTTTTTTTTAATAATTCTTTAGTTTCAACTTTTCACGTAATGTATTTTAAATCATAAGATTAAATAATGTCGTAATACATTCGACATATCTTTAGTTTAAAATCACAAAATTTAAAAATTTTCTTCACTATTATAAAATTTCATGTCAAATAAAAAATAGACAAACAAATTAAACGGTGAGAATATATCTTTCACTTGTTTCTATTTGAGTTTTAACTTCTTCAAAAGTACATATCTATAATCACCCTTATTTAATTATATATACATATTGTTCAAAATTGTCAAAAGGAACTCCATATACGTAATGACAGTACAATTCAATTTCATTATTATATTCTTTTAATTTAAATTAACATGATTCTTAAATAGATTCACTTAATTTTATCTAGATGAAGAGATTACAATTAATTTTATAATAGTAACATTTCATTTTCATAACAGCTCTTAGGGGTTGCACATTTAAATTTGGTTAATTTGCACACGTTCTAACGTAATATTTTGTTGATTTTAATTTTAATTTTAAATCAAACAAATATCTTAAATTTATATTTTTATAAAAAAATTTAATAATTTAATTGATTGATTATTTGAACTTTCACTTCTTTATAAATGACGGTCCCGATTCCATACTTTGTAACCTACATTTTCCCTCACCCTACTCCCAAGTCCCAATTTTTTTTTTTTTTTTAATAACAATTATTAGTTTTTTTATATATATGTGACGACAAATTGTAACAACAATACATTACTTTCTAACTAATTAATTATTCTCTCTTTTGTTTGAACTTGGGATATAATATTTTATGAGCGATGCATCTCAAATATTATAATACCATAGACTAATTCCATTCACTCTGATCAAATCTGAACAAAGTCTATTCATATTTGTTAATCAAATTAGTTAAAGAAGGAGTCAAAAACATATTTAAAATATCTTATTTTTGTTGAGTTGTATAGCTGAATCATCATATATGTGAGATTTTAGTAGAAAGGAAAATAATTGATAGTTAAAATGTACCGTTTTAACAAAAAGTTGGTGATAATTCGATAAAAGACCTTGCGTACATGATAGTTCATATATAAAGAAACTCGAAAAATTATAAATTTGAATGTGTTTTTGACGATAATATTTATCATTTTTCCATAATTTATAATTATGTATAGTTATATCACATATACATTTAGTATCATTTACGTTATTTCTTTAAGAAAATATTCTTACGCATATTAAGATATCATATGTCCAATGCACGTATGTGCGAATTTATATATAACAAATTAACAATGAATGTATATGAAATTTCATTTAATATATCATAAAAGAAAAATTAAATTACTTAAGTATTTTTAATCTCAAAATATTTAAAAGACGATATTACTAAACATACATATTCGATCGAATAATTTGAAAAAAATAAGTAATTTGAATCATAACTCAAAATTGAACAAATCAACATATTCTTTTATTTGAAATGAATTATGATGAGAAAATGATCCTTAATGTATGGAGGTTGAAGTGTTTTGATCCTTGATATAGACCACTTAATAGATATGGTCCTTAATGTATATAAAATGTGATCATTTTGGTCCTAACCTTAAAACTTGACAATATCCGTTAAAGTTTAACAGATAAACTCAAATTCTCTACCCTCTCTCTCCTCCTTTCTTCCTCCCTGCTATTGCTTCTACCACGACATGGATTTCAACAAAACAATTTAAAATTTAAGAAACTCCCACACACTCCCAGAGAAAAATAGACATTGATGATGAAGGGGATTAAAGAGAATTTTTTTTTTTTTTTGGCCAACTTACAACAAGAATCAAGTTTAAGATCACGATTTAGAATATCCATGGAGGTAAATGATAAGCCTCATCAATTCAAAGGGGTGAAATCTGATAAAATTTTAGGAGAAATTGGGCAGACCTGATGGAAGAAACACGACACAAACACAGACAATACTACTTTTAAGAGTTTTCATATCAATTTAAAATATATGTTGCTTATAAATAAAAGAAAATTAATTTTTGTTTGGAACCAATTGTGAAACAATTTGGAAAAAAAAGAACATAGAAATTCAATTACAGAAGCAGCAACGCCGAGGAAGAAAGGAGGAGAGAACGCGTAGAGGAGGAGGATGCTTTTTTAGTTTTTCCCGTTAAAGTTAACGAATAAGTATTAAGTTTTAGGTTTAGGATCAAAATGATCATATTTACATACATTAAGGACTATATCCATTAAGTGGGATAGATAAAGGACCAAAACATTTTATCTGCCATACATTAAGGATCATTTTCTCGAATTATGACATCCAAGATCTTCAAATTTTAAATCCGCCCTTTATTGAATAACTAGTGAATTGATAAAGCGGGAGAAAAGGCCTTTTATAATTTATTTTGTATCCGATGCTCGATTTCCATATTAAAGCTAATTATTTTGATTTGTGCTATGTAAGACCCCGTTAAAAAAAAGCGCTATCTATAAAAAAAATAAAAAATCATACCCAAAACTCGAATCTCAAATCTCTCACTAAGGAAAGGTCGTCAAAGGCTCCCAATAAATTGCATTCTAACTTTATTTTATTTTCATGTCAGAATCTTTTGACTATAAAAGAAGAATTTTGAGAATCAATAATAACAACAAAAACTAAAAAGATAAAAAATACAAAAACTACAGAAAAAAAGAAAAAGAAAACACAATAGGAAAAACGCACCCAACTATACCTAGCTGGAATTCAATTTTCCCAAAAATTCATCGTTAAATTGAGTGCAAGATTTTTCATTTTCTTCAAAAACCCAAAAGATTTTGGTACTTCAAGAACCCTATTTCTCGTTTAATTCAAAAAAGTTATCATATTTTCTGCTATTGACGAAATCCCCCATTTGAAGAGCTTCATTGGGTAATCAAAACTATGGCAGATGAAGGTTTGGGTTCTCATAAAAGAGACCCCATCAAAGCTTCAGGTATGGAAACTCCTTTTTATCCCATTTTGCTCAGTTTATGTTGAAAAAAATTCAATCTTGGTAGTTTTGAAATGTAAAGACCAAATTTTTATCTGTGATTAAATGTCCAACAAAAATATAAGCTTGGTTGTGGTATTGGGTTTTTTCTTAGCTAAAGAATTAGTTGGTTAGTGAAGTTTTGCTCATTTCTCCTAATTGCTAAAGTTTCAAGATTTGAACTTGGTTATGTTTATGTGTTGAATGGATGTCTTGTTTCTGTTTGATTTAGTGTGAATTTGTTTTTTTCAGTTGGCAATGCTGCAGCACAGCGAAGACGGCAACATGCTGTTACAGTGGGGAAGGAAAGGAGAGAAGCCCTGATGCGGACAAAGCGGCTATGCAGAGTGGGAGTTAGTGGTGATTTTGATGAGGCCTCTATTGATGATAGTGATATGATGATTGAAGAAGATCAAGCAATCTTGGAGGCCTTGACTTCGGCAGCTGTGGAAGAATTAAAGCTTGATGTTGCCTACCAGTATGGAGAATACTTTTTGTTTTGCTGTGAAGAAATTTTGGTTAACAGTGGCTTTTTGTGTTACATGTTGTTTTCTATCTTAAATTTCAGTTATCTTGATTAGTTGTAATTGCTTCAGTTTATTTTCGTTGTCTTCTTGTGATGTTAGGTTTACCTATCCTCTTTTAACACCTTTAATCCTCATTGACTATTCATGGAGTCCCCATTCATATAACATTCTTGGTGTATTTCTTGTTAGTGATTTCATAGGAATAAGTGTGATATATAGAAAATGTCTAATCTGTATGAAAAGATAAAATATTAAGTGTCGGAAAGAAACAGAATCAGATAGAGTGAATAGGTATATAGTAACTGCCTGCAACTTAGTTTGGGATTGAAGCATAAGGCTTGTTGTAGTAGAGGTACTTCAATAAAGAATTGTGTGGTCCTTCCAGAGTTTGCCTTGCCATTGATCTTTGGAGCTCCCCCTAGACTATTGGACGGGGCCTTGAAAATGATTTCTGCTGTAGTCTTCACCGGTGATTCGCTATAAGCTTTATGTATTTGACAGTTCATCATGCCATATGTTTTCCCTTTCAGTTACTGATTAAGTGAAGTCTCACAATTGCTAGGGGTAAAGGGGCAACAGAGAAAAGGGTGAATGCTCTTCGTGAGCTGAGACGCTTTCTCTCTAGGTCGGAATTCCCTCCTGTTGAAGCTGCCCTACAGGCTGGAGCTATACCTCTTCTTATTCAGTGTCTTTCATTTGGCTCTCCAGATGAACAGGTAAAGGAATGCATTAAAAATTTCTGCTGACTGTTAATGTAAGGAGTTCTGATTTCTTCTTAAAGACTTTTCATGACACATAGCATACTTGTACAGTTGTACTTTTGGCTTTGTTGGGAGTTGCTTTATGCTTGATGGAAGATCACACTTTTATTTGGTCAAATCTTTGTGATATTCATTGGCTTGATTTCACACGATGTCGCAGCTTCTGTTAACAAGTTATATACATGTTACTGAATCATCGCATATAGAAATTCCTCTCTCATGCTTGGTAACCAAGCGATTAATGGTGGCCTTATCTCTCTTTTAAAGAAAATGGGAAAAAGTTTTAATGACTTGAGACCTATATATTGACAATGTCTTACCTGGGTCATTATCTTGATGTAGTTGCTTGAGGCTGCTTGGTGCCTAACTAATATTGCTGCTGGAAAACCCGAGGAAACCAAAGCTTTGTTGCCTGCATTACCATTGCTTGTGGCTCATCTAGGAGGTTGGTGGAAGCCTCTCTTTCTTCAGTTTGATTTTCAAGTATACTTTAAGTTATTTCTTGAAATACCATATCCAGCTTCGAGTTTGCAGTACATATAACACATATAATGAAATATTAACACAGTGACTAGATGGAAGTCTTCTGAAACCCCTTGCCTACGACAACAGGGGGTTGAGCTCGTCGCATGGGGCTTGCCTAGTGCAATTTACCTCTCATGTGTGATTTGTGGGCTATTGCACAGGAGCTGGGTTTACCCTATGCGCCCCCAAAAGGTAGCGCTGTGGGTTCCCTTGTCAACAACAGAAAAATTACAGAATACATCTACCTTATTTAAACTATCTGAAGATTCTCACAAATCCTTGCCACAATTACAAAGATTGATGTAATCTAAAAAATATATTTTTTAGATGCCGCCAATTCTGGGACCTTGGAATTATGTAAGAATATTTACTAGTTGGTCATCTGAATTGATGACTCATAAGTCATAGCTACTTATCTTTGGTCAATATTTTGCCAACAATCTATTTCTCTTTCTTCGACGAAACGTGGGAATTTGTAGTGGTTTAATTGTATCAATTTTTTGTTGGATTTTAGCTTCTTATGAAACAACTTTTATCGTATTCCCTCACGTGGTTAAGGCCATGGCTCAATACTGTAGGTCCACACTTGGTTTGGTCATCACATCTTTGGCTTTTACTTTTCTAAGAGACTCGATGAGGTGAGTTGTCTATCCAAGGGAATTTCTGCTTGCCGGAGCCCAGAAGTAAAATACCCAAGAATTGATACACGTCCTCTGTTTTTTTAATAATTAGTCCTTATCATGGTGATTGATACACCTGTGAATGCGCATTAAAGCATACCAACATCTGTTACAAGAAGCCAGCAGAATCTGGCTAACAATGAATGATATATCAGGTTGCGTGATTTTGAGAAAGTTGATCTTGTGAACAAATCTCCTATATAGTCCTAGGTCATTTAAAAGGCCCCATTATATAGGAATAAATAAAATGTTACCAGTATCAAAAAAATTATATAGGAATAAAGGATCCTTAGAGGATGAATAAGTCTGGATCCAGCGTACCAGAGTTCTGCCGCCTTTTTTCCCAAAAGGTATATTAGTTCGCGAGTTTTTGCTCCAGAAATGACAGGGTGCTATTTAAATTGATCAACCCTTTATGATCATGACATGTCAGGATAGTGTCATGAACACAAGCAACTAGGGAAGTCCGAGTTTTGATCTAGTGGTAAGATCACAATATGTGATGTGTGGATTAGGTGCGCGTGACAAGTTCAAATCCTACTGGCCTACCATAAAGAAAAGCTTGGTATTTAAGTGGAGAAGGATAAAGTGGCCGGCCCATTAACCACTGAGTTTCGAACTGTGCGTTACTGTGCATTGGAGATTTTTCGGTTATCAGAAAAAAGAAAGAAAGAAGAAGAATATTGGTAAAATACTGAACGGTTTGCTTCATTTGGAAATATGAGCTAGAACAGCCAAATCATGCCCTTGGAGATTGAGGCCTTAAACAGATTGACACATTCGACTTTGATTGCTTAATTAACTTCCACAAAAGTAATACAACATCTTTTTACCAATTGACAAAAGGACCAGTGAAAATATGGGTACCACAGAGATAAGGAGACACATAATGGCACTTTTAGCCACCAGAGAAAAAATTGATCGTATTTGGACCTTATATCTGATTGTATCCTTTGGAAATTAATCAGACTTTAAGGCAATAAAATTTCACCTCTGGTATTACATTGACTGTCAAGACTTAATGGCATTTTATTATTGTCTCTATGTGATAAAGATCAAGCATTATAACGTAGAGTAGTTATTCCCTCAGTAGCAGGGTCTGATGCCAACCATAATAAGCCATTGCTTCTTCACAGTTAAGTTATTGGGACAATGGATAGATTTGATATTTCTTTTGTTAAGTTTAAAATTGATTAATTATTCACTGTTTTGTTCTTATTAATTTGTAGAGAAGAGTTCCTTACATGTCGTGGAGCAGTGTGCATGGGCATTGGGAAATGTTGCTGGTGAAAGTGAAGAGCTGAGAAATGTTCTCCTATTACAAGGAGCCTTACCAGCTCTTGCAAGGATGCTGCTGCCTAACAAGAGGTCAACAGTGAGAACAGCTGCTTGGGCATTATCAAACCTAATCAAGGTTCAAGAATGAAGTTCCTCTCCTTATTGTGCATATTATCTGATTATTTTTTTAAAAAAAATTACTGTCTGTCCCATCAGTACAATTCATCTTTTGGTGACTACCAAAAGCAAATTGAGCTTGCTTTTATTCTACTAACTCTTTTTGACAATCTGAGAGAATGGTTTACTTGTTACTTCTTTTTCCTCTTGAGTGTATGTCTTCTTATTTTTATTTTTATTTTGAACATGATGTCTTCTGATTTTTTTTGAACTTTTGAAATATAAGATCCTCTTTGTTTTGTGTAGGGACCAGATCCTAGAGCTGCAACGGAGTTGATAAAAATTGATGGAATACCTGATAGAATTATTCGACATTTAAAGAAAGGGTAGGTTGTTTCGGAGTCACTTGGTTTGTAGCGATGTACAAGTTCATACTTTTTGTACTATCTACTGTACCTTGTTGGTAATGTTACTACTGCTAAGTGTTCCACATTGGTTGAGGGATGGGTTGTTTGTCTCTCACCACATGAGCAAGCTTTTGTCGTTGAGTTTTGACCAAGATCCATTTGTGTACACGGCAATAGAGCCAGGTCCATCCCTGTTATTGTATGTCCCAATGTTGGGCCCCTATGCTGTGTTGTGCAGTGCACACTTCAGTTGGCAAGCCTGGTTGTGCGGAGGTGGTAAGTTTTCCACATTGGATGAGGATGGGTTTATCTCCTTATATGGTTTTGGGCAATCCTTACCCTCATAAGCTAACTTTTAGAGTTGAATTAGGCCCAAAGTCCTTGTATTGAATAAACTACTTTACCTCCCCCCCCCCCACACACACACACACAAAAAAAAAAAAAAAACTAGTGAAGGCAGTACTTATGAGTGCCAACTAACTGGTTTCTGGTATATCCATGTATAATAGAGTATATCTGTATATATACTCTATTGATTCTGTTATATTTTTGGTTACAATTTACAAAGATATGCATTTCATTTACTGTCATTTGTTTGCTATACTTTCTTATAAGTGTATGACACTAAATTTTTTGTCATAGATGTTATGGTAATATCTGTTGATCTCATAAGGAGAAGTGACTTGCCTCTTAAAATTAGATAATTATTCAAATTATCCGATATCTTTCTGCAATGTCCTTTTCTAATTATTTCGCTGGGCACATCCAGGGATGATGAGTTGGCCACTGAAGTAGCATGGGTTGTTGTGTATCTCACTGCCCTTTCAAATGTTGCAACTACAATACTGGCAAAGAGTGATCTCGTACAAGTACTGGTAGAAATATTGGACATGTCAACTAGTTTGCAACTGCTTATCCCGGTAACATGCATACTAATATTATGGGTTTAGTGGATTTATGCTACCAGAAAGATTCTTATTATTTGTACTTGCTGAGCTTTGAGAACAATCACATGGAACTTGTCAAAATAAAACTAAAAATTAAATAAATCACTGATGGAATAAAAAAACTGATCTGACTTCATTTTTGGGTCTCTTAAATTGAAAGGATAAGTGTCGTTCTTGAAAAACTAAAACTGTTTGTTGAATAGAAAATATATGCGATCACATGCAACATTGTGTTCCTTTTGGGTTTTCTGTTCCCCATTTTCAATTGCGTTGTCCTTATTCTCAACTTCAGATTGCTAATTGAGTTTATGTAGCTCTTGCTGGACAATATTTTTGCTTGTGAAATTGAAGGATAAGATAGTAAGCTGCACTTTTAGTGTTACGACATGGAGGAAAGAATCCTGAAAAGTCGCTCTCGATCCAGATGTTGCCACAGGCAATTTTAAATTTTAGGACTCACATGTATTAAGTTGTCAACTCTTCAAGGATATCTCTGAAAACTTGATTTCAGGTAGTCCGATATTATATGGCTTCTCGTAGTGTATACTGTTTGATTAGTGAATACTGAAAGGTTAGGTCAAAACCACACTTGTTTTATATCATGATCGTGTCAATTTACTTTTGTCAAAAGAGGTTTACAGGAATCAAATTATGGTCACACAGGTTCACAGCATCATTGGAACCCTTGAACTCCCATCCCACCCCGAGAGAGAGAGAGAGAGAGAGAGAGAGCATTACTTGTTATATATGCATCCCCATCAAGGTGTTGTCATGATGACATATCTCTTCTAGTATGAAAAAGAGCCACACTTGTTCTTATTATTTCATGATTAGCACAAGATTTTGCTTTAATAACAGTTGATGCAGAATGTGTATTATAACTAGAATAAGCCCTGTGTAATGTTTTTGATGGTATTTGAGAGCTTGTGTGGTAAATAATTGTTAAATTTCTTGACTTATAGAAAATAATTAATTAAATCTCATTGTTCAGTTGCCTTTTAGGTAAGTGTTACTGATGGAAGATGTGGATCTTTTTGTTAATCAGCATGATATGTGCTCCTTCATCTATCTGTATGTCATTAATGTTGAGTCTTTGACAACTATGGTTTAATCAGGTGCTGCGGAGCTTGGGAAATCTTGTGGCTGGTGAACCTCATATAACTAATTTTGTTCTTGTTGTGAGACATGCGCTAACAGGCTAGTTTTGAACTTCTCCCTTCTTTTTTGGCATAGAAGCTATATGACATCTAAACCTCCAACAACTTAATATTACCAGGTGATGCCATCCAAGCACTAGTAAAGTGCTTAAAGAGTGAACACCGCATCTTGAATAAGGTATGCTAATGGTACTTGCTATTTTTATATTAAGAGATTGTTATACTGTTTATTAGAAGTTCTGAAAATGTCCAGGAAGCTGCATGGGTGCTATCTAATATAGCTGCTGGTTCAGTGGAGCATAAGCGGTTAATATATTCAAGTGAAGCTATGCCGCTTCTTTTAAATCTTCTTTCTAAAGCTGCATTTGACATAAAAAAGGAGGTAGCGTATGTCCTGGGAAACATCTGTGTCGCCCCTGCTGAAGGTTCTGGAAGGCCAAATGTGATTCTTGACCACTTGGTCAATCTTGTTCATGGAGGATGCCTAACTGGTTTTCTGGATTTGGTAAGATCTGCTGATGTTGAGGCAGCGAGATTGGGACTGCAATTCATTGAGCTGGTAAGCAGAGAATGGTTGTTGTTGATAAATCTTATCTTCTATTTGCTTCTTATCTTCTCCTTCTCTAAACAGAGTGTGCTTGTTATGGTTTACATACCCCAACAAAATCATAATGAAGGTAGTAAAAGGAGTTAACCCCCCCCCTCCCCTCTCTCACACACACGATTATATTTTCTTGAATGGATAACGACTGTTTAGAATGGTTCATTCCGGCATATTGTTGTCATTAGTTGTTCTAGTGTCATAAAACTAGATTACAATGATGTTGCAGTGAGCAAGAAAGAAAAGAATCAAGGGGATTCAAAAAACCGCAAGAATTCCACTCTTGGATTTGAATCTGCGACCTAAAGCAATTTTCAATCCAACTTTTGCCATTACATTAGAAGCTTCCTTGTGTAAAGTGATTCAAAAACTTATTGTATAATACAAAAAAAGTTGTTTTTACCCTATTTGCACATCCAACGAAAGAGATTCATTTGAACCCCCTTTGGATCATGTAGCTCTCCCCTGGCTGACTTGCTATCTTGTGTTGTTTCAATTGTATGTTGATATGGATACGACGGATGATAGTTATCCTAGCTGCATAGTCAAAGCCCATTGTCTCTTGTAACCTTTCTTTTTACAGGTCTTGAGAGGAATGCCAAATGGAGAGGGTCCGAAGCTCGTTGAAAGGGAAGATGGTATTGATGCAATGGAAAGATATCAATTTCATGAAAATGAAGAACTCAGGAGCATGGCGAACGAACTGGTTGATACTTATTTCGGAGAAGAATATGGGCTTGATGAATAAGAACATGTCCATGTGTCAACTGATTTGGTTCTCTAACTACTATGAAGCTTGTGGCTCACCAAGATGTGCATATATTAGATAAGCAATTACATGGTTTTATGCTATCTGAATTTGGATTATCAGGTTTTCCAGATGTAGTTGTATTGAATTAAGAGTTGGGGGGGGGGGGGGGGGGTTTGGATCATGGATGTAACAAGCTTCTAATGTTGTACTAGTATGTTTCTAACACCAAAAAAAATAGGATTTGACAGTAGATGTCTTAAGATTGTATGTGTTTATCCTATTTGTTCTATCTTTCAATCATATGTTTTCTAACATAACATCCTCAAGTTTCAAATATAGTTTGTATAATATTCTCTGTTGCATTTAAAAATTTGGGTCGTTAACTCTTGAGGGTATTTGTGGTCTCCTGAGATAACATCGGGGGCATTTTTTATCCCAAAATGTAATATAGGGTATAAGTGATCTATTTTGCATAGTCAAGGGCAATTTGCATTAGACTCTTGAAATAGATAAAAAATAATAAAAACTATCAAATATGTACTACCAAATGTGAGTTCTCTTTAAATATTTCTTATTTTCACCATTTTCATTAAATTTAGTAATCAAAGTTTGATAAATATCATTTTTGTAAATTTTTCCTGTGTTTCTATTCATAGAAATCATTGAGTTTGGACAGCCAAGTACTATAACAACAACGACTAATTATATTCCCAAAAGATAATTTCAAATGACAGCCAATTCCACCTATTAAGAAAATACTTACAACTAATTTTACAATGATTAATATGACTAAATAAAAAAAAATGTGATGGAGAGGTTGAACAACACAATTTACATACAATTTAATTAGCAGTGAATAATTTATAATCAGACATCCAACCACCATTAACTATTTTTGCAGCTATACCATATAGTTGGCTTCTTAAGTTTTGTCTATTGGTTGGGGAACAAAATTATAATCTGAATAATTTTAGCCACTTTTGTGTATATATATAGAGATATTAAGATAACAGCTGGAAGATTTGGTCTATTGATATGCAAATATTTATTCGTATCGAGTGTTAACATCTTACTAAACATGTAATTTTTAGAGTTGGCATATTAAATTAAAAATACATATTACTTTAATATACGTACAAATGTTTTATATTTATTGACTTAATGTAAATATCTTATTCACTAAAGAATTTAAAACTTTACTGTGAAAATCATCAACCAAACAACAATAAAAAAAATAAATATATTCATAACTTGTACGCTTTATATTAACTAGACTAGAGAATTCAAATTAAGTTGGTTATCAACCTCATATTTCACCATTTGTCAGATTTTTGATATTTGTATTGACTATTAAATTCATTTGCATATTGCAAAGCCTATTTCTATTTTTCCATTTTAATGAGTTTGAACTTGAAATATCTAGACAAGATGTAAAGAATACCAACAATATCCGAACCATCCAACAACAATCCATGTTGGCCATTCAGTACCATATGTCGAGTTATTTTACATATGAATTTTATTTTAATTACCATGTTGTTGAATTGTAAGTTAATTTATGTTTTTGGTATAATATATAAATAGACATTTAAAGTTGGTCTCACTAACTTTGAGAGTATACATTTAGTCATTTCAACTTGGTCTCAACTGGTAACTAAGCACTTCAACTCGTTCCTATTGTGTTTCATGGACATCCGATGTTGACGTGATACATAAATTTAAGAAATATGTAGATGATCATTTTTTAAGTTGAAGGATTCAACTAAGCATGAAAATAAGTTAAGTTATCTAGATATATATTTAAAATTGAAGTATTTACTTATTAACTAAGATCAAATTTAAATTTGTGTTTATGCATTATGATTTATTTTTTCATTAATTGTTGAGACACCAAAAGGACCGACCACATGCATGTAGTTTCTGTGACCACTTCTGATATTGTAATAACTGATGATGCTTGTTTCAGTATTTTTGGAGTCACGAAGGAATAAATGCTTCATTAAACTTTGTCACAAGTCCTTTATTATTCACAACTCCATTAATATTCACCAACTGTATATCTTGTTAGTTGTAATAATAATAATTTGTTTTTTACTTTATCTAACATGGCAGCATCCGTAATCGAATGATAAGATGAAAAAAACTAGAGTGAATAGGATAAAATTTCTAAATTATTGTTTCGTTACCTATTTAGGATCAATAAGGTAGAGGCTAACTCTCTTTGTTTGTAATTAATTATCTCTATTAATAATTTTTATTATTATTATTAATAAAAGATTGATAGATGCATTGTCTATTGATATGAAATCGTTACAAAAATATATTTTAATTTACACTAGTAGATTTGTCAAGTTCAACATCGATGGGATATGGATAATTTAGACTCTTTACATCGATGAGATATGGATAATTTAGACTTTTTATATAGATTTGGACAACTCTTCTCTTGTTAGCTAGTTTTTGGTTGAGTTAGACTCAATTTTTTTTAGGAGAGAAGTATTACAAATACCTCTTAATTCATCAGAATTAATAGTTTTATCTCCGAACTATATATTAATAGTTTTAGAAACACCTTTTAACTTGACTAATTGAACTTAAATACATCTCGATCTTGCAACATGAGTGAAATACATTCCTAAATTGTCGTCAAATTTAGGATGCCCCATGACAGGGGTGTATCTAAGTTGAGTTAGTCAAAAATTGTTTTTAAGGTTGCTAATATTTCAGAACAAAACTAATAATTTATGTGATGGGATATGGAGAATTTAGACTCTTTATATAGATTTGGACAACTCTTCTCTTGTTAGCTAGTTTTTGGTTGAGTTAGACTCAATTTTTTTTAGGAGAGAAGTATTACAAATACTTCTTAGTTCATCAGAATTAATAGTTTTATCTCCGAACTATATATTAATAGTTTTAGAAGCACCTTTTAACTTGACTAATTGAACTTCAATACATCTCGATCTTGCAACATGAGTGAAATACATTCTTAAATTGTCGTCAAATTTAGGATGCCCCATGACAGGGGTATATCTAAGTTGAGTTAGTCAAAAAGTGTTTTTAAGGTTGCTAATATTTCAGAACAAAGCTAATAATTTATGTGAAGTTCAATGGTATCAATACTTTTCTTTTTTAAGAGTTTAGTTGACAAAGTGATAGACAGACAAACAAAGTCAATAACGAGGATCTCCCAGATCATTCCGTCAAAAATATATAAATATTCCAACTAGCCATAAAAATTGATTTTTTGCTCTTTGGGATGTAAAAACTGTTCTTCACTGATGCCATCAATGCTTAACGGTACAATGAAAATTGTGTCGGCTTAATCATTGTTCACCAAATACTACAAAAATACTGTTGAGGGGTGAGGAATCTGATAATTTAGTGTAGGGTCCAGTGTTCCAGCTCCCCTACACTTGCTAAAACCAGCTGTTCTTCTTTCAATTTCTCTCAATTCATTAGTTGGAATTGTTCTTTAATCAAGATCTACTTTCTCTCTCTCTCTCTCTCTCTCTCTCACACACACACACACAATACAAAATGCAAAAAAGGGTCAAAAGATAGAGGGGTCCAACTCTTTTCTTATCTTTTTGTTTTCTGTTACAGAGAAGAAGAGGAAGAAGAAGATGCCACATTGTTGTGACTCTTGACAGTTGGAAAAAAGAAGAAAAAAGCTGCAGTCTTTGAACAATACTACAAGAACAGAATATAAGCTTTTCTGAGATCTGTGCAGCTCCAATTTTAAAGGGTATTGTTCAAATCATTAAATTTGATGTTTTTTTCCTGAAGTTTTTTCTGTTTTGGTATGTGGGTAGTGCATAGTTTTCTGAAAAGTTGACATCTTTCTTAATTTTAAAGGGTATCGTTCAAATCAATAAATTTGATGTTTTTTTTTCTGTTTTCTTGAAGTTCTTGCTGTTTTGGTATGTGGATAGTGCATAGTTTTTGAAAAGTTGGTATCTTTGTTTGAATTTGAGCTATGGGATAAAAGGAAGCTAATTGAAATGCCATTGTTCTTCAGGCTATAGGTGCATTATCTTATCTTCCAAGTTTGTATTTTTTTTTTCTTTCTTTGAAGTATTGAGTATGAGAGTCAATTTATGGGTTGATGAGATTCTCTTGTTTAGCAGCCTAGTTTTATGGATTCAGAATCTTGTTTGGTTGTATATCTGGTTGAAAAATTAGATTTGGATAATCTAGGCTCACAAAAAAACTGTGTAACTTGGTTAGACAGTATTATCCATAGATCTTTCAGTTCTTACATTTTTCAACTTGTACCTTGTGGTGATTTTAGCTTCTCCTTGCCCCTCTCTCCTCAAACACAAGCATATCGTACATTGGGGGCGTTTGACCATGAAAATTGTGAGTATTTGAAAAAGTAGTTTTTTGTGTTCAAAGTGAAAAGTGATTATTTGAAAATTGTTGTGTTTGGCGATGAGTACAAATTTAAGTTGTTTTTCGGATTTTTGTGAGTAATTTGGAGTGAAAACAGTTATTTGGTGTTTTTCGAATTCTTGAAGTCGTATTCCGGAATTTTATGGACAAAAGACCTTTAGGCATTTGTACATTAGTGTGAAATTGTGATCTTTCACATGATACTTCATACCAAGTACTTTTCAGGCATTAGATTGGATATTTCTCTTTCTGTTATTTTACTAAGTTTACCTAAATCTCCAATTGAAAAGGTTGAATCATTTCTGTAATGTAGTGTGTTTTGTCTTCTAGATAAGACAATTTGTCGAACGAGAAGATGGGGAAGAAAGGAAGCTGGTTTTCTTCAGTAAAGAAGGCTTTGAGCCCAAATTCTAAGGAAAAGTCTGACAAGGTTATGTTGAAATAATCATATGCTAGTGTTTCTCTAGAATGATGCAACATTTTTTTGACACATATAACTGGTGCCTGACATTTCTTGAGTGTTATTTCAGAAAGATGGTAAATCAAAGAAGAAATGGTTTGGGAAAGAAAAGCAGCCACTCCCGGATTCTTCAACTTTGGTGGTTGCCTCAGTGTCTCCTCCGCAACCTGTTCCTCTGGTGGAAGAGGTCAAACTGGCTGAAGTGGAAGAAGAACAGACGAAACATGTGTATTCCGTTGCAGTTGCTACAGCTGCAGCAGCCGAAGCGGCTGTTGCAGCTGCCCAGGCTGCGGCAGAGGTTGTTCGATTAACTACAGTCAATCAATTCCCAGGAAAATCCAAGGAGGAAATAGCTGCTATCAGGATTCAGACAACATTTCGAGGATATCTGGTATGCATTTCTACTCTCATGTTTTGTCATTTCAAGTGATTTTCCCCTTTTCGGGAGAATTTCTTTCAGCTAGTTTATAATAGACTTGATTCTCTTAGTAAGAAAAACAAGAGAAAGCTAGTTTGCTGTTTAATTTTACTTTACTTGTGAAAACATGATTTGGTACTGAGATAGAACTTGCGTTCGGCGTTTCATTTGCAGGCCAGAAGAGCATTGAGAGCTTTAAGAGGACTTGTCAGACTCAAAACATTAGTTGATGGACCTACTGTCAAACGGCAAACTGCAAATACTCTGAAATGCATGCAGACTTTATCTCGTGCACAGTCTCAGATTAGTTCTAGAAGGAGCAGGTTGTTGGAAGAGAACAGAACTCTCCAGAGGCAGCTTATGCAGAAACATGCAAAAGAACTTGAGAGTTTGAGGGTCAGTATTCTTCCTTAATTCCAACTTTTTCTAAGAAATGGATTTGGTGCTGGAATAATGGAATTTCATTTTCCATTAGAATAACTGAGATGAATTTGTTCTCAAATCGACTGTGACAGTGTTCAAGTGAAGTTTACTGGTAACTGAGATTGTGTTTGGATATTTCACCAGGAGCAATTCATCTGTTTGTCCTACATTTGTGAACAAAATCTTTGTGTAATTTGTGAATGCCTTTTTGCGTTTTTAACAATATGCTATAGCTGAGTATTTAACGGCTTAGATCTTGTAAGTAACATATTTTGTGCTAGCAGCCCAAGCTGATCTCTTTGTTTTTATTTGTTTCCTTTGAAGGATTTGGGGATGGGGGCCCTCTGGTGTAAGGGTGTGTGAGGTTTTTTAATTGCACCTCGTCTAATGTTTTCTGTTTTGATAGAGAGGGGAGGAATGGGATGATACTCTACAATCAAAAGAGCAAATTGAAGCAAGTTTGCTCGGCAGATATGAAGCTGCAATGAGACGAGAGAGAGCACTCGCCTATTCATATTCCCACCAGGTACTACATTAATCCTTTTTTTTATATACAACTATTAACATTTTGAAAAGAGGACAGTTCAATTCCCAAGGCTATGTTGTGTGGTATGCAAATGGTGATGAATGTAGCCTTCTACCGTTGTGCCAAGGAGATGTTTCGAAAAGTCATATTTTTGTATAGTCAAAATTTTACAATGATATTTACCAAAGGAAAAAAAGAAGAAGGAAAAATCAAAACTTTAATGATGATTTTATTGCTGATATATCTTGGCTTCATTTCTTCTCTTTGAATTGCTGCATTAACCAATAACCTATGCATATCTTCAAAGGAATAACTTTCCATGTTTAACATATATGATTTTCCTCGTGAGCTTTTAACGACATTACTAGTCATTGATTATGTCAAAAATGTTGTCTGGACAGCAAACCTGGAAGAAGTCATCAAAAGCTACCAATTTGTTATTTATGGATCCAACCAATCCTCAATGGGGTTGGAGCTGGTTAGAGCGGTGGATGGGTGCTAGGTCTGGGGAAAACCAAAACATGTCCGAGAAAGAACTAAAAAGTGATCAAATGTCTGTTAGAAGTGCCAGCATGAGCATGGCTGGAGGGGAAATTACCAAGGCATTTGCCCGTCATCAGCTGAATTCTGAACTCCCATCTTCTCCTTTAAGCCAAAAACCAAACCGTCCTTCAAGCCGCCAGTCTCCTACTACACCTTCCAAGCCATCCACAGCTAGAAAACCGAAACCAGGAAGTGCAAGAGTCAGTGAAATAAACCAAGAAGATGACACACGAAGCGTGTTTAGCGTTCAATCAGAAATGAACAGGAGGCATAGCATTGCAGGATCATCAGTAAGAGATGATGAGAGCTTGGGAAGCTGCTCATCCGTACCAAGTTATATGGCGTCCACTCAGTCAGCAAAAGCAAGAACAACACGATTGCAGAGTCCATTAGGCGTGGAAAATGGCACACCACCAGCAAAGGGATCAGCAGGTTCTGTGAAGAAGCGACTATCTTACTCACCTTCACCAGCCATTACAAGACGGCATTCAGGTCCACCAAAGGTTGAAATTACCTCCACAAACACCTCTAATGCTGAGAAATATGTGAATGGAGTTGTCAATTAGCCTGTCTTATCACAAAGTAATAAGCTGTACCGCGGCCTTGCTATACCAGGTAAACGCAGAGGAGATACATGAAGATTTGGAACAAAGGCATTCGTGATCGACTCAATGCAACTTCAACTTCTTCATAAAATCAACACGAGTTCGTTACTGTATGTGCATTCCTGCGTGGTGCTTGATTTTTTAATTTATCATAGAAAAAATGATACTTTTTTTTTTAAAACTATTCGCTTCTCCCACGAGTGTTGATCATTTGAGATTGTGATAGTTGTGAATTTATTTTAGAGGAAGCATTTTCTTGTTTGTGATTATATATGATTCCATCTTTATTATGTATACAAAATGGTAAAACAAGAGAGACTATTTCTTTATTTAGTCAATGGACATTGTTGTTGTACTGTCTTTAGACCAACTGGTATTTGCCTTCAAGAATTATGGAGATGTGCTACTAATGACAATTCAAATGGATATATATATTTATTTTTTTTTATTTTTTATTTTTAATTTTTTTTAAATTTTATTATTATTATTATTATTATTATTATGAAGAGTGTCCATCTGGACACCCTGATACCACCATAGCACCACCTTGGTGGCAAGTATGAACAAAATGTGTCACATTGGTGGTATAAATATATACAACTTTTAACGAGTAACGAGTGACATGATCAAGATATTTTTGATAATTTGATTACGCATTTGAGCGTTTTTCCTAATACTTATTGTTATTTTAAGTCATCTTAGATTTCAATTATGAATACGATAATTTTGAAAGGAAATAGTTAATTGAAAATCTAATCTTGGTAATATATTAGAGAGAAAATTGTCATTTCAAACAATCAAAGTATATAATCTCCTATATAAGTTTTTGTTTGACTCTTTACAAGTATAAGCACTTATCCCGAACTTTAAATGGGGAGCAAAATTGCCTCATTTCAAATAATTCAATAGAAAAATGACCAATTTTTCTTTGTTTTGGATCAACTATCAGTAGGAAGAGTATTTTTGAGCTAGTTAACGTAGTGAGCAATATTTTAGAACTTAGTTAACTAACACGACATTATTTTTAAATAACAATAAAATTAAAGTAAAATTGATCTATTTCAAATAATTTAGGATTTTTTTTTTGTCCTTATTCCAGTTATGATTAAGTGATAACAATAAAACCTACTCATTTGGTCTAAAATATTGAATTCTTTTCCTAGCAATACCAAAATAGGAAGTGTATAAGACGTTTGCTCAGATGATAAACACCTCCGACTAGGGGGTATAAAATTGAATTGAAAATCGAACCAAACTGCAAATTGAGTCAAATTGGAAAAAATCCGACTAGTGGTTTGGTTTGACTTGATTTGGTATTGAAAAAAAAATCGATTATATTTGGGTTGGTTTGGTTTTAACTAAAAAAAATCAACCCGAGATCAAACTAACCCGACATTATATATATAATTTTAAAATTTTATTTTATACATAAAAATATTTACTTTGATATAATTTTAAAATATTTCTTATACTTTTTCATAGTTTTTATCTTTTAATATATTATTTTAAGTTTGAAACTTAGAATTCTGAATGGTCTAATAAAAATTATAGTCTACAGATGTTGCTAATTATAATAAAACTTAAATCAAAATCAAATTAATACTAATGCAAAAAGAAAATCAATTCAACTCTAAGAATGACAATAATATTGAATATTTATTCTTTAGTTTTACATTGGTTTACACAATTAAAATATATAATCTAATTTTAATTTCCTTTAATATTTAGTCATGTAACTAATACTTATTGAACTTATTTTAGCATGATTTAGTACTTTTAAATTATGATCATTTTCATTATGACTTGTTAATTTGCATTATTTGTTTTACGCGATTTCATTATTATTATTTTTGTTGGATAATTTAGTGTCATTAATCATATCATATTTTATGTTAATCTTTTAATAAACACCTTAGATAGTTGTATTTTGCTAGGACTAAAGAAATATTTGAAGTACAAGTACATTATATGTTTCTATGAATACTTTACCGGAAAAACCCGAAACAATCCAAAAAATCGAAAAAATCTGAAAAAACTCGAGGTTGAAAAATCTGAGGTTTATTGATTTGGTTTGGTTTATAAATTTAAAAATCCGACACAAATAATTTAATTTGATATTTGAAAAATTCGAACTAATCCGACCACGTAAACCCCCTACCTCCGATCACATAGAGAGTGGTCAAACGCTTGTTCCCCGAGGGTGGGTCTTCCATATCAGGACATTTATTATCTTGCATTAATTTTTCTTTCTTTTCTAGTTAAGTTCGTTTTATTTTCTTTATCCCATACTCACTGTCAAAAACAAACACAGTTAAGTGAAAGAAGACAGTGCTCAGTGACTTGGGAAACTGTGTTTTGCTTAGCTGATAGCTATAGCTATTGTGTGTTTGTGTGTGTACAAACGTAAATTAAGCTACGTACCCTCGATTGCTTCACCCCCATTAGGGTTCTTTCATCTGCTTCATTTTCCTTGGAGCTTGAGCCACATTTTCTTTCTTTCATTTTTTACCCCCCACTAAGGAACTGCTGCAGCTTGTTTTCTTGATTTTCACTTTCTTGAGATCTTTTTGGGTAAGTCTTAAGAAACTGTTCATTTATCTACACAAGTATTGGAGAAGGGTTGCTTTTTTGTTCTTTGGAATGTTGGTGTTTCCTCTGTTTATATGTATTTGGGTGTGTTTTGTATTTGCTGAGAGCACTATTTATCTTGTGGGTTAGTTTCTTTTTTGATAAAGTTTCAGTCTTTGAAGAAATTTTGCCTTTGTTTTACAATGTACTAGGTTGGCATGGATTTGGAGCACTGATTTTTCATGTGGGTTGGTTTCTTTTTGGATAAAGTTTCAGTCTTTGGAGAAATTTTGAGTTTGTTTTACAAAGTACTAGGTTGACATAGCTTTATAGCACTGCCTTTTCATGTGGGTTAGTTTCTTTTTTTGATAAGTTTCAATCTTTGGAGAAATTTTGAGTTTGTTTGACTATGTACTATGTTGACATAGCTTTAGAGCACTGATTTTTCATGTGGGTTGGTTTCTTTATAGATAAAGTTTCAGTCTTTGGAGAAATTTTGAGTTTGTCTTACAATGTGCTAGGTTGACATAGCTTTGTAGCACTGCTTTTTCATGTGGGTTGGTTTCTTTTTGGATAAAGTTTCAGTTTTTGGAGAAATTTTGAGTTTGTTTTACTATGTACTAGGTTGACATAGCTTTATAGCACTGATTTCTCTTGTGGGTCGGTTTCTTTTTTGATAAAGTTTCAGTTTTTGGAGAAATTTTGAGTTTGTCTTACAATGTACTAGGTTGACATAGCTTTATAGCACTGATTTCTCTTGTGGGTCGGTTTCTTTTTTGATAAAGTTTCAGTTTTTGGATAAATTTTGAGTTTGTCTTACAATGTACTAGGTTAACATAGCTTTAGAAGTCTGATCTTTCATGTGAGTTGGTTTCTTGTTTGATAAAGTTTCAGTCTTAAGAAGCTTTTGTGTTTTTTTTTTTAAAACTGTAGGTAGACATAGCTTTAGAGCTCTGATTTTGGAGGCTTTGTTGTTTTCCACAAGCAGATATAACTGTTTTATTTTGTGGTCTACTTGGGGAGGGCAATGAAGAGTTTGTAATTTCTTTGGATCTATGTCACCTAACAAAAACATGAAGAAGGAGAGGAAAATATCACCCAGAAACTTTTAGATTATTTAGTATTGCTTTGTGTTTTTGCATAAAAAATATAATTAGAAGTCCCACAACTCACAAGTGACTTTTATCTCAAGTGTAAACATGATTGATCCATTTGGGTAGAGGGTATGGGGTGTGGAAAAGCTAATAATGGATCTTATTTTGGTGCTGTATCAGTTGTCTCTTTGCAGCTTGATGAATTTTCAAGTTTCCCTTCTTTTGAAAAGCATATCTGTTTGTCAATCCTTAAAGGTCATTAGTGATTACTGTGTTAAATTGGGACTTTTGAATTGTTTGCTAAAATGTGGTTTCAAATGTCATTTTCTTATGCACCATGTTGTTTCTATACAGTATAAGCACTGCACTAAAAGTTGAAGTAAAAGTTAAGAAAGTTGATAAATGGCTTACATAATGATAGTACTTTGTTTTCTTGGATTGCAAATTTCCTTGTCTTCCAATTTTTTTATTTTTTATTTTTGGTTTCTTCCTCCGGTAGTAGGTTTGTTGGTGCAAGTGGAGGCAGTTTCTAAGTTGTTTTCTTGATAGTGCTGTTTGTTTTGTTTTATAAGTATCTATTATGAATGTGAAAGTTTTCAGATCCCTCAATAGCATTTCTTTAACAGATAGGGAGTCTGCTAAAATGTTTCTCGTGTTGCAGGTCAGGTTGGTCTTTGAAGAAAACAAATTAAGTTTGTCATTTCTACATCTTCCATTGAGAGGAAATGAGCATGCAGACACCAAAAGCAAGGTATTTCTAAATTCATTCACGCTGCTTTTGGTGAACTTTGCAAGTAATTCAAAGGCCTCAACTTATGTTTTTTACCCCTCCTTCCATGAGATTCGAATAAAGTGGTTTATTGGTTATATTGTAAGATCAATTCAAAGAGTATCTTAACTAATCAACAACTATGAATTCACAGTTTCAATTTGTCCCTTTCATTTCATTCCTGCATAGGCAAATTGATTTCTAAAACAGCAGATGATGATTGTCTTGAGCCATTGGTCCTTTGAGCAAAGAATCGCGTGTGCAACTGCTCTGTGACAGTGAACGAAAAATACTACATTCTTAATTATAGTTGTTGAATGATAATCTTTTTAGATGCTCATATCTGTGCTTTGAAAATGAACATGTGATCAGCTTTTCTATCTAAAAAAAAAATAACACTGAAGTGATCCTGAGGAAAGGAAGGAGTGTTATAACAATAATTCAAAGTTCCATTTTGTCTTTTCATGTTGCAGCTGCAGATTATTTGATATGTGATCCATCTTTGAAAATCTATACTCCTTCCGTTTCAATTTATTTGTTTGGTTTTGACTTGGCATGGAGTTTAAGAAAGTAAACAACACTTTGAATCTTGTGGTCTTAAACTAAGATATGTAGCATGTACCAAAATGTCATTTAATCAGTCTTAAACATGTCATGTGGAAAATTGAAACTAAAGAGTTGCCAACAAAGGACAGAGGTGATCTTTTTGAAACGGACTTAAAAGGAAATTAAGACAAACAAAAAATGAGATGAAGGGAGTATTATTTAACTTCTACAATTTATTAGAAAAGAAATACTACTACTACTGCGTTAGTTCTGCAAAGTTAATTTGCATGACTGTTGTGAAATCATTCTCTGCTGATAGTTCATCTCTTGTATGAGCTTGTTGTTTGAGTATCTCGTTCTCCTTCTCACGCGTTTTTGGCTGAAGGACTGTTTCTGTTGAGGTGCCACAAAGGACATCTTCATCTACAACAAAGACAGCTCGAAAGCTCAGAACTACAGGACCAGAGGTTGATTCTGTTTCATCTCCAAATCCAGCAAGCAGGACACCAAAAGACAGGAGTCCTAAAGTTATTGGTCGCCGGTCACCACGAAGTCCAGCAATGGAGGTACTTGAGTAATATACTAATCTTTAACATTTCTTTGGCACAAAATTTATTGTATTACTTGAAGAATGTTAAAACCCTTATGTTAATGTTCATCAATGATTATCAGTACTGGGACATGGTATATCAAATATGTGCAAATGCATTTTCTTCTGTTTTCATTCTTATAGTTAGCAGTTAGAATGTCCCTTTATGCTTAATTTAAAATCTGCGGAACCCTCTGCATCTGTAGCTTTCTCTGCTCTGTTGGACTTGTTATTCTGTTAAGGTGGAAAATAATTGTAGCAAATTTGTTGAACATGGTGCTCCTGTTATTTCACTTTTTCCTTGACAGTTGTTGCCTGTCTGACTTGCTGGTTCACGTCAGTTCTGCTGTTTGATGGAAAACTTTGTTTATACAACTTTAGAAGTCAAGAATTCACGAATTGTCTCTTTATTTATATATTATTGCTGTTTAAGTTGCTCTCTTGTTACTAAGATGGTCATTGTTCTTATTTTGCAAAACACAGCAGAAGCGTCCAGGCAGAATGTCCGCTTTGGAAGACCAGCTTGCTCAACTCCGCGAGGAGGTGAAGGCAGCAAAGGAACAACTCAGTTTATCGGAATCATTGAAGAAAACGTCTCAACAAGAGGCTGACGAAGTTAAGAGGCAGTTAGCAGTCATGTCAGAGAAGCTTGAGGAGTCTGAGAAGCAGCTGCTTAAATGCTCCGATTCTGAGGAAACTCAACTCTTGGAGCTACGCAAGATCTCACAAGATAGGGATCGAGAATGGAAATCTGAACTTGAGGCTGCACAGAAGCAGCATGGATTGGACTCTGCTGCTCTGGCGTCCGCCCTGAATGAAATCCAGAACCTTAAACTTCAGCTTGATAGAGTAGCTGATTCTGAAGCCACTCAAGCTCGCCATGCTGAATCAGCTCATTCTGAGACCCAAAGCTTAAGGGTACAACTCAAAGAAACCCTTACATTGCTTGAGCAATTGCAAAACCAGTTAAACAAAAGCAAGGAATCTGAAGCTACTGTGCTTGAAGAAGTGAGTAAAGCTCAGTTGGAGTTGGAAGTTGCAATGATGACAGGCAATACTTTACGCTCGGAAGGTCTGAAGGCAATGGAGGCTTGCAAATCCTTGGCATTGGAGTTGGAACAGTCAAAGAGTCAAGTGGCTGCATTGGAGGAACGTGTCAACATACTCCAGTCTGATCAAAGCAGCAAAAACATGAACCTGGTAGATCCTACAGAAAGTTCTGCAGCTGCACAAGAAATTGGAATCAATGTGGAAGCTGACGAACTAAAAACTGAGTTCAGTAATCTTAAAGACGAGGCAAATCAACTAAGAGCTGCAGTGGAGGATTCTGAGAGAAAGTATCAGGAAGAATGCATTCAGAACACACTGCAGATAAGAAGTGCTTATGAGATAGTGGAGCACACAAAGTATGAATCAATTCAAAGAGAGACTGAATGGACCTCAAGGTTAAGTGCTGCAAAAGCAGATATGGAAGAGTTAAAGGAGAAATTGATGAACAACGAAGCTGAATTACAAATGATTTCAGATGAAAATAAGGGCCTCAATGTACAACTTGAAGTAATGCAGTCAGTTGACCGCGAGTCTGAATTACAAGATGAACTGAAGAAATCAGAGTCGCTCTTAGCTGATTTACAGGCAAGTTTATCTGACAAAGAGTCAGAGTTGCAGAGTACTACTGAGGAGAATGAGATGCTGAAGTCAGAAATCAAGAAGAGGGAAATGGAGAGTACCAAAGTGAATGATGAGGTTCTTGCCTTAGCAGAAGCCGCGAGATTTGCTGAAAGAGAGGCCCTGATGAAGCTGGGGTATTTGAGTGAGGAAGCAGATAAAAGTAGCAGAAAAGCAGCACGAGTCATCGAGGAGTTGGATGCAGTGCAGACAACTAACTCTGATATGGAAGCTGAGTTGAGGAAATTAAAAGTACAATCTGATCAATGGAGGAAGGCTGCTGAAGCAGCTGCAGCTATGCTCTCAACTAACAATAATGGGAGATACGTCGAGAGAACAGGCTCTTTGGACTACCATACTATTGGTGGCAAGCTGCGTTCTCCGTTATCTGAAGATATGGATATTGATTACTCACCCAAGAAGAAGAATGGCACTATGTTGAAGAAGATTGGTAGTTTATTAAAAAAGGGCCACAAATAGATGCATATCATGCATGTTTCAAATAAACATTGTTCTCTTCTCTAGTAACCGTAATCTACTATTTTCCCTTCCCAGGTACTCTTGCTGAGCTTCGGCCTCCTGGAAAAATCTCTTAGCTGATTTTTGTAAAGCTATTCCAGAATTGCTGAGACCTCTATGATCTCACCTGCCAGTACTGATATGCTTCCTTAGGAGATAGTAAGCAATGTAACTTCATTTGCAATTTTCTGTTGAAGCGTTCGTATGTAGACTGTTGTGCATCCCAACAATGTTTCTACTAAGTGTAATGAACCTGGGCAGTTGATTAATCGTAGAATTTACTGTCTGTTCTTCAAATTTGTACGTTAACGATGGTAATCTGGATGAATTTTCACGTGTAGATTTGTGGTGTGTGCTTCATAGATTTTTCTGGACTCATCTTCATTTTGTGCAAGGGTCTACTTTCTAAGTGGTAAAGAAATGTACATTGGGTCTAACTCAACTTCAATAGTTAAGCTCACGAGAGAAGATTGTTCATGACCATATAAAAAGTCCATGATCCCATCCCACAAATGATGTGGGGCTCCAACATCTCCCCACAAGTTCATGATTGAACATCTGAAGCGTGGACAATATAAGATAAAAGGTCCAACATTGGAAACAATGAATTGGGATGATCTCGACTCTAATACAATTAATTGCCTTCTATTGGAAATTTCTAGCTGGTGGATGACAACTAGAAATAATGTCTATCCTTATCACTTGGAAAAAGAGTATGTAGAAAGTAAGAAACTAATAATATTGGCTGGAGGATGTTAGTTAATCAACTTGTACTCTTTATATGCGATAGTTTTTTTATCACTGTAAAAGGAAACAGTTGATCATGCTAAATAAAAGCAAAGAGAAATTGATTCACATTGTTATAAGAACTTACAAGTGGTACTAGTGGGAGTCTCGTGATAATAGGTGTGAGTTCAATTCTCATTGTCTCATTTCCCTAATTGACTATGTAATAGAAAAATGTAAAATGACATAAAAACCAAGTTTCATAGTTACTTTTGAAAAAAGTAAATTGACATAATAACTCCCACATAAAAAAAATTCGAAAAAATTGTGTAATATATTAGCTAGCGAATGTAAATATTTTTGTCGAGACTCGGAGCGGCTCCTTTATAAACTCATAAGAAGGCCTAATCTTTCAGTTTCCGCAAGCCCAAATCTTTTCAGCCCAATTTGGACAAACCCAATCTGAGAGATCCAATTCAACAATTGGAGTTTGAAAGCTGTTTATAACGATTAGGGTTTTGACAACGGCTGCTTCTTCTCTTCTTCAACCTCTCAAACCCTAATCTGAAGTTTGAGTTTCTCTTCACTCAGCAAACATGGGGTACGGTTTCATTTTTTTCTCCTATAATCATTTTTATGTGTTATAGTTATACTACAAGTTGCATTATTTAAAAAAACTTTACTATATCTGTATTTTAAGTCCAGATTTTTCATTCCCTGTTTATCGGATTCCTGATGGTTTTTCCTCCTTCTGCATATCTTAGCATTTGTAAACTATTGGTTGTCTGTTTGAAAAGCTTATATTATGAATTGTATGGGATAAGTTATATGAGTAAACTAGCTGATGCGAATTATAGCTTTTCGATGTCTCCAATATGCAATAATTGTTTAATAAATTGCTGAACTTGAGAAATTTGTTGCTTGAGCCGAGTGTCTTCTGGAAACAGCCTCTGTACCTCCACGATAGTTGAAATTGAGAAATTAGAAGTATCTCATTATTAGAAGAATGTAATTGTGTACTTAACAAAAAAAAGAAGAATATCATTGTGATTTGTAATGGTGGAAATTGAGATTATAGGAACAGTATATATATCTGTTTGCACGAATTGATGGTTCTTGAAGTTAGCAGATGCAAGTGTTATTTATGTTGTTGTTTAAAGCACTGTTGTATAAGGAGAAGGCATGGTATGTTCAGAAATTCTGGAATGTAGGATAGGTACATTTTGACGTGATCTGAATTAACTGGAAGAAATTTGATGTGCTTCTTCCTAGATTATAGTGACGAATTCTATAATGCCAAGACAATTAGCATTTGGGGGTTGATAGGGAAGATCATTGTTTGTGTAGATGGATATTTTGTCCCTTTTTGTGGTGGAATGGAAATTCGTTACTTTTTCATTGCCCAAATTGACTAATAGTAGAGATGTTCCAATAGTACTTGAGAATATATTAGTTGAAGTGAGAGAGCATAAATGAAGGATGGTTCTGTTTGTGATGTTGTCACTCAACGGGGTAAAAATTTCAGGAAGACACGTGGTATGGGAGCTGGACGCAAGCTGAAGTCCCACCGTAGAAGACAGAGGTGGGCTGACAAGTCCTACAAGAAGTCCCATCTTGGAAATGAATGGAAGAAGCCATTTGCTGGGTCATCCCATGCTAAAGGCATTGTGCTTGAGAAGATGTAAGTTATCTTATACTCCAAGTTTTATGGCTGCTGATCTTCTTTAGCCTTACTGTTTTTTGGTCTTTGCTTCTAACCAATCAAAATTATTTGAAATGATTTTTGCAGAGGTATTGAGGCTAAGCAGCCCAATTCTGCTATTCGTAAATGTGCTAGGGTTCAGTTGATCAAAAATGGGAAGAAGATTGCTGCATTCGTTCCTAACGATGGTTGTTTGAACTACATTGAAGAAAACGTGAGTCCTTTGCTTCCATATATCTAGCCACACAAAACAAGATTTTGATGTTATTTTTTTCAAGTTCCCGACATTGATTCTTGTTGTTGCAGGATGAGGTGTTGATTGCTGGATTTGGTCGAAAGGGTCATGCCGTAGGAGATATTCCTGGTGTCAGGTTCAAAGTTGTGAAGGTCTCTGGCGTTTCTCTCTTGGCTCTCTTTAAGGAGAAGAAGGAGAAACCAAGATCTTAATTTTGCCATTTTGCCAAGATACTGTTGCCATGGACTTCTAGTTTTCTTGAGTATGTACTTTTTGAGCAACTATCTTTAATATTAGGCACATTGCACTGGAATTTTGGTTCATTTCTGTTGAGTTCCTGGTGTTACCTAACACCATCTTACTTCTCACCCCACCCCACCCACAACATAAAGGAAAGAGAAAAAAAACAGAAATTGCATGTATTTTAGGTTGTAAAATGCTTGTGCTTTGAGAAAATGGGCATTTGCTGTATTGGATGGGGAAGAACTTTCCTGTTAGTGTTCTTCAGAATGATGGAAGTTATATGATTGAAGGATGGCACATGAAGATTTGTATCACGTCATAATCCTTTTTTACATAATATCACATGACATGTCTTGTGTTTCATTTGCTTTACGCAAACACCATTGGTGACAATACCAAGCTGTCACATTAATAAAACTTGGGACTAAAAAAGTTTATAGAGTAATTGAACTTCCAAACATCCCCTTTCCCTTGATGTAGTCACGTACTAATAACTATTAGTTCAGTGGATGTAACTTTACCCCCTCGAAGGTAGGGGTATTACGACACTGTTTATGTTGTTGGATGTAACTTCACCTTTTTCATTATATTTTATCTCCAGTCAAAAGATTTCAAAAGTGAGATAATCCACTCAAAAGGGTTACAAATAATCAACATTTTAATCAAAAGTAACACTAGAAGAAATGATGGATCATAGAAGTAAGCAAATCATGTTTCTACATGAACTAAATCCTATAGAGACATACAAAATTTATAGAGGGGTGGGGAATGAGTGAGTTGGCATGCATACCCCCCCCCCCCACCCCTCTCTCCAATTAACCAATCAATGTCAATATCTTTTATTACCATGCACAAAATGTGTTCGTAATGTACAACATATTGGAAGGACAAAAGAGATGTGATGACAAGATTTATGGAATCTTTTACACAAACGAAGAGATTGGGTTGTCCTGGTGAATTGACTAATCGAAAGACTTTTTTGGGATTTTTTGAGACATTGAAAGAGAAATACATGATATTGTTCATTTTGTAATTTTTTTTGAAAATATAACTGTTATGTGAGTGGAGAAAGATATTTTTGAGAAATAATTCCAAAGTACTTTTTTTTTTAAAAAAAAAAAATACCTATTGAAATGTTATATCACCACAATAATAATTTTGACAGTGTTTGCTAAGATTAGAGCCATTAGAAGTTGGGACAGAATAGCCCTATAAAAAGAGCTCAAACTACAAAAACAAAAATCTTTTCTACAACTTCATTTAGCTAAGAATCATCAAAAGAATGCAAATATTTCGAAACGACATCCACATATTCTTATAAATGAGTTTTGTGCCTGAAACCAATCCATCAAATTGTCTTGCTTGCCCGGGGACCAACACCCAAGTAATTTGTTATGATACCAAACATCATGGCCAATGAGATATGCTTAAGATCTTTCCATATTCCTTATGTTAGCAAGGGATAGCACACTGAATATAATAACAATCCATGAGCAAATCTTGTATCTGCTAACATGGTACCAAAGACGCCGAAGATGACGGCTATGAAGGCGTAGTAATCTATAGGAAGATCTTGTGGATCGATCAACAAAAGCTTGTACGGTTTCGCCACCATATTTGAGTAAAAAGATTCAATGAGATTTGCAAATTCAATTGCTCTTTGGGTGACTTAAATAAGGGACCTTAGTTCAGGGAAGATGAAAAGAATCAAATTATTAAAGATTTTTTAGCCAAAAATTAAAAAGACCCATCAATTCCCAAACTTAATTGTTTGACCTTTGATCTTCATCAAACAAAAGATGAAGAGGGAATTGAAGATCGTGCCAGCAAACAAGGAAGAGTCTATTGACTTCAATCATAATTATGAGTATTTTTAATGCAATATTATTAATGTAGAACAGATAATTGCTTCTTTAATTTATATATATATAAAATTATATAAAAAGGGTAAAACGGTAATTCAACTTTTGACTGGATTTGGTCGAAAGGGTCATGCCATAGGAGATATTCCTGGTGTCAGGTTCAAAGTTGTGAAGGTTTCTGGTGTTTCTCTCTTGGCTCTCTTTAAGGAGAAGCCAAGATCTTAATTTGCCAAGATACTGTTGCCATGGACTTTTAGTTTTCTTGAGTATGTACTTTTTGAACAACTATCTTTAATGTAGGCACATTTCACTGGAATTTTGGTTCATTTTTGTTGAGTTCCTGGTGTTACCTAACATCATCTTGCTTCCCCCTCACCCTGCCCTACCCGCAAAATAAATGAAAAATCTGCATATACACTATGCCTATTAGTTTAGTGGATGTAACTTTATCCTTGGAAGATAATGGTAAGATCTGTGTATACATTATCTTCTTTAGACTCGTGCGATATTACACCGATTATGTTGTTGCATGTATCTTCACCTTTTTCATTGATATTTCATCTCCAGTCAAAGATTTCAAAAGTGAGAGAATCCACTGAAGGGTTAAAATAATCAACATTTTAATCAAAAGTAACACTAGAAGAAGTGATAAGAAAATAAACAAATCATGATTTTACATGAACTAAATCCTTTAGACACATACAAAATTTACAGGGGTGGGGAATGAATGAGTTGGCATGCATAATAAATTAGAAAAGTATGGCCCCCCTTCCAATTAACCAATCAATTTTTATCACCATATACAAAATGTGTTTTAAATGTATCACATTTGAAGGACAAAAGAGATGTGATGACAAGATTGATGGCATCTTTTACACAAAAGAAGAGATTAGGCTGTCCTGGTGAATTGACAAATCGAAGGACTTTTTTGGGATTTTGTGAGACATTGACAGAGAAACGTTCATTTTGTAATTTTTTTGAAAATATAACTGTATGTGAGTGGAAAAAAATATTTTTGAGAAATAATTCCAAGTACTTTTTTTAAAGAGACATACCTATTTAAATTCCATACTGGGTTCTAGAGAAGGTAAAATGTACATAGAGAAGTTGTTTTAGAAAAACTTTCGGCTCAAATTCAGCAAATCCACAACTTGTTTAAAATTTTCAAGTTTATGTTTGTTTATTGTCACAAAATCATGACAATGAAATATAATATTGGTCTCTTATATAACCTCTATTATTTGAATTACTGTTTTGATAAACATATATTATAGCCTCAATCATCACTTCTAATATAAATTGGTGAATGTACAAGAATCCTGTTTGAATAGTACATGTCCACTTCAATTTCCATTAACAAAAGTGGCCACAGGTCCACTGACTGAAACTAATAACATTATTAAAGTGACCCTCCAATGAAAATCTGAAGCTAATCCAGAATGACTGTTTCTTAGAGTGTGTATAAGAAGGAGGCTCTGTCATTGTAGGAAAACACAAATAAAGAGGTCTAACTATGGAGACAATAGTTCCTTTTCTTCTCTTTTCTTGCTTTCTTTCTTTGTTTTTAGGAATCTCAGCTGAGAGATCTACCTACATTGTCCATTTGGATAAGTCTTTTATGCCTAAAATCTTTGCTACTCACCAAAATTGGCATTCTTCCATTATTGATACCATCAAGATTGAAGCTCCCACTACACAAAATAGCCACCATCCAGTTCCAAAGCTTCTTTATTCTTATGACAATGTGCTTCATGGATTCAGTGCTGTTTTGTCTAAAGATGAATTTGAAGCACTCAAGAAGTCTCCAGGCTTTCTTTCAGCTTATAAAGATAGGCCTGTTGAAGCTCACACTACACATTCCCCTGAGTTTCTTAAGCTTAATCCTGCTTCTGGGCTATGGCCGGCGTCTGGTTTTGGTGAAGATGTGATTATCGGAGTACTCGACACTGGTGTCTGGCCAGAATCTGCTAGTTTCAGAGATGATGGACTATCTGCAATACCAAAAAAGTGGAAGGGAATTTGTAAGCCAGGAACAGATTTCAATTCTTCTTTATGCAACAGGAAACTCATTGGGGCGAATTATTTCAATAAGGGGCTTTTGGCTAGCGATCCTACTATTGTTCTTTCCATGAATTCTGCAAGGGACATGAGAGGCCATGGCACTCATGTTGCTTCCATTGCTGCTGGTAGTCCTGTTAAAGGAGTTTCATATTTTGGATATGCTCCTGGAACAGCAAGAGGTATTGCGCCACGAGCTAGGATTGCTGTGTATAAGTTTAGCTTTGAAGAAGGGACCGTCATGTCTGATTTAATTGCTGCTATGGACCAAGCTGTTGCAGATGGCGTTGACATACTATCAATTTCTTATGGGTATGGTTTTGATCCATTGTATGAAGATTCTATTGCAATAGCTTCTTTTGGTGCCATGATGAAGGGTGTGTTAGTCTCTGCTTCAGCTGGGAATAATGGTCCTGAAATGGGAACTTTATCCAATGGAGTCCCCTGGATCTTTACTGTGGCATCAGGCAGTACTGACCGATCATTTTCCGGGACTATAACTTTAGGGAATGGCTTAAAGATTACTGGATTTAGCTTGTTTCCAGTGAGAACCAACATCAAGGATTTTGATTTGGTTTACAATGGAAGCTTAGCCACTTGTGATTCATCTGATGATTTAGCCCAAGTCCCTAATAAAGCACGTAGCATCACGATGTGTTATAGCACTGCACAAGAAGACTTATCAGTCTCTGATCAAATGGGGGCTATCTCAGAGGCAAAATTTGGAGGCGCACTCTATGTTTATGGAGATCCGGATGTATTGACATCCAATTATTTTACGAATCCTGGAGCTGTAATTAGCAGCAAGGATTGGAAAAAGGTGGTAGACTATGCAAAAACAACTGCTAAACCAAAAGTCAGCATCAGTTTACAGGAAACACATTTTGCTGTTAAGCCTGCTCCAGTTGTTTCTGCATTTTCCTCGAGAGGCCCCTCCCTAAGCTATCTACGAGTTGCAAAGCCAGATATTATGGCACCAGGGGAGTTGATTTTAGCAGCCTGGCCATCGAACACTTCAGCGGCAGTTATTGGTGTCAATACATTTTTGGATAGTGATTACAGTCTTCTTTCAGGCACTTCGATGGCTGCTCCTCACATTTCCGGAATTGCTGCAATGCTAAAAGGAGTACATCCTGATTGGAGTCCTTCAGCTATTCGATCTGCCATGATGACCACTGCAAATCCTTTGGATAATACTGACAAACCCATCAAGACCATGGATTACCTCAGAACCAGTTATGCTACATCTTTATCCATGGGAGCCGGACTTGTTGATCCAAACCGTGCAGTTGATCCAGGCCTGATATATGATGCAACTCCACAAGACTACGTGAATCTTCTCTGCTCCATGAATTTCACAGCAAAGCAGTTCAAGACAATTGCTAGATCATCAGCTAAGCACAACTGTGCAAATCCATCCGATGATATCAATTACCCATCATTTATTGCTCTCTATATCCCAAATGGAGACTACGCTTGGTTGGAGCAGAAATTCAAGAGGACAGTCACAAATGTTGGACCTGGTGCAGCTAAGTACAAAGTAAAAGTGAAAGCACCAATAAACTCGACAATTTCTATCTCTCCACAGACCTTGGTGTTTGAGAAAAAACATCAGAAGCAGGACTACACTCTCACCATACGTTACAGAGGCATTGAATTTGACCAAGCACAATCTGGTTCAATCACTTGGGTGGAAATGAACGGTCATCACACCGTAAGAAGTCCTATAGTAGTAGCTCCAGCTCTTGATGCCCCAAATGAAAATGATTGATGCCCCAAACTGAAATGCTGCAGTTGATAATACTGTTGCATTTGTAAGTTTGTAACTCTCCTCAAGAGGGTTCTGTTAAAGTAGCTGGAAAGTATTCTGGCAAAGCATGTGTGTTTGAAGTAATTGTTGAATAATGTTTTATTTTCTTGTGTTATCAATAAACCAAGACTTTGTTGAATAATGTTTTATTTTCTTGTGTTATCAATAAACCAAGACTTTGTTGAATAATGTTTTATTTTCTTGTGTTATCAATAAACCAAGACTTTGTTGAATAGATGTCTGATTGGCGATAGGGGTCATTAATCAGTAGCAACATTCACACAATAGGACTGAAATACTTAGATGCTATGTGGAAGCTAACATTTAACAATACAATTTTGTACGAAAAATAAATGAAAAAACAAAAAGAATATATCAAACGAGACAATAATTTAACGTGGTTTGATCAAGTATGAGAAATTCACTAATATAAAAAAGAGTACAAAAATAGTACATATACTCCACTAGAACTGAGTATATAGATATACAGAAAAAGAGAGTCTCTGTGTGTAAATAGGAGGGAGAAGGGATGCATACAATTAGAAAGTATGTACCTCCCAATCAATTACAATAAGGTAGGGTCATTTTTAAATATGCGACATACTAATCATCAATCACAATATGGTAGGGTCATTTTTTGATATGTGACATATGAATCAATCACAATATGGTAGGGTCATTTAAAGAAAAATATAACTTTTTACTTGCAAAAGATTCTCAATTTACTCACAATATAATATAACTAAAAAAAGGGAGATATATATATATATAAAAGAAAAGCTTATAAGCATTTATGTGAAAAATTTATCTAGTGCGTGCATTAAAGCAACAAGAATATAGGGATTGCCAAGAATATAATATTTGTCTTTTATATACTGTTTGTTACTTAATAATTAGTATTAATTGATATATATTCCAATCTTAATTGAACAGTAAGAAATATGGTTTAACATTCTTCCTGTGTAGTGTGAATACAGTAAGCACACAACTTAGACTAGCAAAGTCTCCACAGGTCCACTGACCAACAAGTCTTAGAAAATGACAGCTTACCAAATGATCAAATTGCATTGTCTACTTCACAAAATCAGCCAACTATGACTGTTTCTTAAGGTGTATATTAAAAGGGGGCTGTGTTATAGAAGGAAAACACAAAGTGTAGAGGAAAAAAATATGTTAGGAGTACCTTTTCTTTTGTTTTCTTGGTGTCTTTTGGTCCTTCTTTGTTATTAGGAACCTCAGCAGAGAGGTCTACTTACATTGTCCATTTGGACAAGTCTTTTATGCCTAAAATTTTTGCTACTCACCAAAACTGGCATTCTTCCATTATTGATACCATCAAGATTGAATCTCCCACTACACAAAATGGCCACCATCCAGTTCCAAAACTTCTTTATTCTTATGACAATGTCATCCATGGATTCAGTGCTGTTTTGTCTAAAGATGAGCTTGAATCGCTTGAGAAATCGGCAGGTTTCCTTTCAGCTTATAAAGATAGGAGTGTTGAAGCTCACACAACTCATACCTCAGAGTTTCTTAAGCTCAATCCTGCTTCTGGGCTATGGCCGGCTTCTGGTTTTGGTCAAGATGTTATCATCGGTGTACTCGACTCTGGTGTCTGGCCAGAATCTGCTAGTTTCAGTGATGATGGATTACCTGAAATTCCAAAAAGGTGGAAGGGAATTTGCAAGGCAGGAACAGATTTTAATTCTTCATTGTGTAACAGGAAAATCATTGGGGCTAATTATTTCAACAAAGGGATTTTGGCTGATAATCCTACTGTGAATATTTCAATGAATTCTGCAAGGGATACTAGAGGTCATGGCACACATGTTGCCTCCATTGCTGCTGGTAATTTTGCTAAAGGCGCTTCGTATTTTGGATATGCTACTGGAACAGCAAGAGGTATGGCGCCACGAGCTAGGATAGCTGTGTATAAATTTAGCTTTGAGGAAGGAACCTTCACTTCTGATTTAATTGCTGCAATGGATCAAGCTGTTGCAGATGGTGTTGACATACTAACTATTTCTTATGGGTGGGTTAGGATTCCAGTGTATCAAGATTCAATTGCGATAGCTTCTTTTGGTGCCATGATGAAAGGTGTCTTAATCTCTGCTTCAGCTGGAAATAGTGGCCCTGAAATGGGAACTATAAATAATGGTGTCCCTTGGATCTTTACTGTGGCGTCATGCAGTACTGATCGAGCATTCTATGGGACTTTAACTCTTGGGAATGGCGTAAATATTACTGGATTTAGCTTGTTTCCAGTGAAAACCATCATCAAGAATTTTCCAGTGCTTTACAACGAAAGTATATCACCTTGTGATTCATCTGATGTATTAGCCAAAGTCCCTAATGGTGGACGTAGCATTATGATTTGTTTTAGTAATGCAGTAGAAGTAGAGGACCAAATGGCGGCTATCTCAGAGTCAAAATTTGGAGGAGCCATCTATATTTCAGATGATCCAGATGTATTGTCATCCAATTTTTTTCCAAATCCTGGAGTTGTGATTAGCACCAAGGAAGGGAAACAAGTGATAGACTATGCAACCAAAAGTGCTAAACCAAAAGTCAGCCTCAGTTTCCAGGGAACACGTATTGATGTAAAGCCTGCTCCGGCTGTTTCTGCATTTTCCTCGAGAGGCCCCTCTCTAAGCTATCTGCAAGTAGCAAAGCCAGATATTATGGCACCAGGAGAGTTAATTCTAGCAGCCTGGCCATCAAACAATTCAGCTACAGTTATTGGTGTCAATACATTTTTGGGTAGTGATTACCGTCTTGTATCAGGTACTTCCATGGCTGCTCCTCACATTGCTGGAATCGCTGCAATGCTTAAAGGAGCACATCCTGATTGGAGTCCTTCAGCTATTCGATCTGCCATGATGACCACTGCCAACCATTTGGATAATACTAAAAACCCCATCAAAACCGAGGATGGTAACAGCGATACTACATCATTAGCTATGGGAGCCGGACTTGTTGATCCAAACCGTGCAGTTGATCCAGGCCTGATATATGATGCCACTCCACAAGACTATGTGAATCTTCTCTGCTCCATGAATTTTACACTAGAGCAATTCAATACAATTGCTAGATCATCAGCTAAACACAACTGTTCAAATCCATCTGATGATATCAATTACCCGTCATTTATTGCTCTCTTTAGCCCAATTGGGAACTACACTTGGTTGGAGAAGAAATTCAGGCGGACAGTCACAAATGTTGGAGCCGGTGCAGCTAAGTATGTAGCAAAAGTGATAGCACCAAAAAGCTCGACAATTTCCATCTCTCCACAAACCTTAGTGTTTGAGAAGAAAAATCTGAAGCAGGACTACACTCTTACCATACGTTACAAAGGCATTGCAGATGACCAAGCACAATCTGGTTCAATCACTTGGGTTGAAGAGAACGGTCATCACACCGTAAGAAGTCCTATAGTAGTAGCTCCAGCGCTTGATGCCTGGACCTGAAATGTTGCAGTTGGCAAAACTGTTGCATTTCTAAGTTTGTAACTCTCCAAGAGAGTACTGTTGAAATTGGAACTGTTGCATTTGAGTTATCAATAAAGCATGACTTTATTTCTGTCTTAACATTTTTTTGCTACATGAACTAAAATAAGCAGATGCTGAATTCAACTCATTAGATATCTGTTGGCGATATCACGATAAAGTAGTATATCCACTTAATGAACTCACGGCAGAATCTATGACTGCATAAAAGATGTTGTGCTGATACAACTGAAAATTCTAATCCTCTTGTTGTAAAGAGCGAGGAAACTAGAAAATTTAAAGTGCCTAAGATGCTTTAGTTTCTGTGTATTCCCAGACATTTCAAAAGAACTATGACAAGCAGAGCTACACGAAAACAGAAAACCGATTAGCTTCATTTAATCATATGGATTGAAGAGGGGAAAACTTACTTTACCACAGAACAGAATTTTCACTTCAATAGTCATCAAGATAGAGATCATTAATCTGTTGTAACATTCATACAGTTGGCTTTTCATGATTATACGATCTCAACAAAATTCTATACAGCATAGTATGCAGAGACTTGATGCATAATTTTGCCTTGAAACGACCAAGTGTTTCTCGTAGATCAAATACAACTCAAGGAGGTCTACATCATCCTACATTCGAGAAATACGTTAAAAGCCCTCGAATCATGGAGAAGTGTAGGAATTGCAAGAAACAGTAAAGAGATAGCTTTTGGAAATTTTGTGTGTATTCATCTCTTCTAAATACATGTATATATACAACTATGTGGAAATCAAAAGAACGTTCTATTCCTAACTGACTGTACAGGTGTCCTACTACTATTTGCTAATTCAATAACAAACTTTATTCTCTAACAATGTCTAGGAAAAGAAAAAGGATAAAATAGACAATCTAGCTGAAATTACTTCTAGGTATCCATTATGTACAAAGGCTAGAAATTTTATCAAGTTGGCTATATTCAAATTTGTATTTCGAGGCCCAGTCTGAGGAAGCCCAAATGTCTTGCCACCACTCGTGTGCTTTGAGACATTTCGACAAATCCTAGGGTTCTTCTTCTTTACTTGTTTGTCCTCATTCTCTTTGCTGCATTTCTCCATTGAAGCTAAAGAAGAAATCGGAACTGAAATCTCAACATCCCCTCTCAAGTTGGAGGGGAACAAAGTGAGCCCCAACTTGCGCATGTTGTTATGATGTGATGGTCCGGTGAGTGGCTTGGTGAAAATGTCGGCTAACTGATCCTTGTACGGAACAAAGGACAGGGAAATCAATTCGGCGAGATATTGCTGGCGGACGAAATGACAGTCCAGCTTAACGTGTTTTGTCCGTTCATGAAACACAGGGTTGCGAGCTATATGTATAGCGGCTTGACTATCTGAGTGAATGGGCACCAGCAGGGGAGGAGGAATCGACAGGTCGGTGAGTAATCTGGTAAGCCAAGTTAGTTCAGCAACTAACCTTCTCATTGAACGGTATTCCGCCTCTGCGGAAGAGAGTGAAACTGAACTTTGTTTCTTTGATTTCCAGGAGATTGGAGATCCTCCCAAACTGATAAAGAAGCCACTTACTGATCGGCGAGAATCACGACAAAGACGCCCAATCAGCATCGCAAAAAGTGGCCAATGACAAAGAAGGCGATGCACTAAAGAAGAGACCATGGCTTGGGAAATGCTTCACGTAACGAATCACTCTTAGACCAGCATTATAATGATTATTATTAGGCATGTGCATAAACTGACTGAGTGTTAATACATCAAACGATAGATCTGGTCTAGTGTGAGTCAAATAGTTAATCTTTCCAATAAGACGTCTGTAAATGGTGGGATCTGACAAAGGTGTTCCTGAATCTGCAGATAGCTTAACTGAAGGATCCATTGGAGAAGAAACTGAAGATATATGGGAAACATCAAATTCATCAAGTAACTCCAAGGTATATTTCCTCTGACTGATAATCATGCCATGTTCTTCTCTTAATACTTCCATACCCAAAAAATAATGTAGGAGACCTAGGTCTTTGATTTTGAATTTTGTATGCAAAAACTCCTTTAAAGTTTGGATCTCATCAGTAGCATTGCCTGTTATTAAAATATCATCAGCATAAACAGTAACAATTGAAATGAATTCACCTGTCTGCTTAAAGAACAGTGAATAGTCATTGAGTGAAGCTACATATCCTTTAAAACTTAATGCCCCTGCTAATCTAGCATACCACTGCCTTAAGGCTTGCTTTAGCCCATAAAGAGATTTTCTCAATTTACACACCATGTTAGGTTGAGGGGGATCCACACCATTAGGAAACTTGATGTAGACTTCTTCTTGCAATTCTCCTTGCAAGAAAGCATTGTTGACATCAAACTGAAAAATATCCCACCATTTCTTAGTGGCAATTGCTAATAAGCATTTGATTGTGGTCATTTTTACCACTGGTGAAAATGTCTCATTATAATCAATCCCCTCTTTCTGTATGTCCCTTCTCACAACAAGTCTGGCCTTCAATCTTTCAATTGTCCCATCAGCATGTTGCTTAACCTTGTAAACCCATTTGCAGGGTAAAGCTTTCCTTCCTTTAGGTAGAGTCACAACATCCCAAGTATGATTAGATTGGAGGGCATCAATTTCATCTTGCATTGCTTGTTGCCAACCTGCATGTGTAAAAGCCTCATAAAAGCTTCTAGGCTCTGATATAATGGAGGTAGACCTTAGGACTAGTTGACTAGGTTTAGAAAGGTTAGCATAAGAAAAACTAGAATGATTGATGGGAACAACAAGACAAGATTTTGTAACATCACTAAGATAAATGGTGTTGCAAATATAATCCTTAAGATGTAAAGGCAGGGTCCCAATATTTGTTCTGTGAGATCTCCTAACAGGAACTGATGATGGTGATGCAACATGTTCAGAAAGAACAGTTAGTTGTACTGGATGGATTTCTAAACTTGGGGAATTGATAGGAACATTTGATGATGGAAAAGAATTTGGACCTGTAGGGATGTTGGAATCCTCAGAATCTGAAGGATCATGTGGGGGAGTAGAAGAATAATCAATGGGATCATGAGTGATGAAGATAGAATTATCAGGAGATGACTGTGAGAAAGGAAAATGTTTTTCAACAAAGTGAACATCTCTAGAAACACTGACCTTCTTAGTTTTCAAATCAAGTAACTTCTACCATTTCTGGTTACTTGGGTATCTTAGAAAAACACATTTATGAGCTCTTGGCTCAAACTTGTTCCTTCCCTGAGCTGATGTACTAGCATAGCATAGACATCCAAAACATCTGAGAATCTGATAAGAGGGTGGTGTACCAAACAAAACTCCATAAGGAGTTTTTCCATGAATAACTCTTGATGGCAATCTATTGATCAAGAAAGTAGCTGTTAGGATACATTCACCCCAATAGATTAGTGGGACCTTAGACTAAAGCAATAGAGCTCTTGCAATCTCTAGCAGTTGTCTGTGTTTTCTTTCAGCTACCCCATTTTGTTGTGAGGTGGCCACACAGGAAGTCTGATGGACAATTCTTTGTGATCTCAGAAATTCTGAGGCTGCTTCACTTTTCCCTAATTCTATGGCATTGTCAGATCTAATTATTTTCACCTTAGTATTGAATTGTCTCTCAACCATAGACAAAAAACTCTGAATCACAGAAAAAGAATTGCATTTGGTGCTCATTAGATATGTCCATGTAGCTCTACTGAAGTAATCCACTATTGTCAAAAAATACCTATAAGTTATAGGTGGACACCTTGTATAGTCCCAAGTGTCAATGTGAATTAGATCAAAACAGTTCTTCGTGGTGATCTCACTAGTAGAAAAGGGTAATCTAGACTGTCTAACTTTAGGACACACATCACAATAACAATCAGAAGACTGAGGTATAGACAAGAAACTGACATTTTTCATTGATGCATAGGGCAAATGCCCTAATCTTACATTGGAAGAAACATTTGAACAAACAGGAAAGGAAACTGAAACTGAATCAGGAAAACAAACAGAACTACTATTTTACTACATTTTTGAGACACCAGAAAAGTATTTTGACTTGCACTAGGCTTCTTAGGAAAGGGTTGCAACAAGTAGAGACCTTCTTTTGTTTCACCAAAAACTTGAGGCCTCTTCATTGAATGGCCCTGTAACATACAGTTGTTAGAATTGAAAGAACTATATTTCTGAACTGACTGCAAAATTTATGAACTGATAATAAGTTGTATTTGAAGCTTGGCACATACAAGACATTGTGTATTGTCAAGTCAGAGGAAATCTGTACACTACCTATATGAGTGACACTTATAGAATGAGAGTTAGAAAGATTTATATTGATTGGAATTTTAAGAGTAGATAAAGAAATAAATGAGTCAGAATTGAAACACATATGCTCTGATGCCCCTGAATCTATGATCCAAGTTCTAGAATTAAAAACAAAAAAACAAGTCCCAAAGTACTTTAAAATAGTACCAGCCACTGCATTAACATTAATTTCAGGTGCTGCATTTTTTGTTGTTGATTCTGGGATCTTCATCTGTTTCATCACTTGAATGAAATGGCCAAATTGTTCCTTGCTCATGTGCTGATTGATTTGATCCATATAGTAGTTAGGATCTTCCTCCTCCATAGAGACAGTTGCATTCCCTCTAACTGGTGCTGAATAGTTTTTGTTATTTGTGAAGTTGAAATCCTCAGGGAACCCAATCAATCTGTAACAATCATCTATGACATGACCTGTTTTACCACAATGAGTGCAAGAAACATTAGGATTATATTTCTTCTTTCCTTTGAACCTTTGATTCTGCCTTGGGTATCTAGGTGCTTGCTGGTAGTTATTCATTCTAGGATAGCCCATGTTTGGCTTGGATCCAGATCCTGATTTACCTGGGCTTAACTTCTGAAACTGCTTATCATTTTTGTTTTGATTCATATTGTTAACCATGAAAGATGAAGAGTCATTAGGCATAATAGGGCTCATGTATGTCTCCTTTTGGTTCTCATCATGTAAGATCAAAGAATAGGCAATATTAATGTTAGGAAGAGGATTCATCACAAGAATGTTGCCCCTAGCTTGAGCATATGTATCATTGAGTCCCATGAGAAACTGTATGAGCATTTCATCTTCCACAAATTTTTCCAATTTCTATTTTCCTTCACAGATGCACAGGCAAGTGCACTTATCCTGTGAATCAAGTGAAGCCAACTCATCCCAGAGTCTCTTGAGTTTAGTAAAGTATCCTGCAATGTTGCTAGTTCCTTGCACTAGCCTATTAAGTTCCTTTTTCAAATGAAAAAGTTTAGCACCATTTGATTGACCAAATCTATGCTCCAAACTCAACCAGAGTTCCTTTGAAAGGGAATTAAGGCACACATTGCAGTTCTAGAGTATATAACACTATTTGCTATTTCTTTTGAAAGGGAATTAAGGAGCCAAGATGTTACCATGTCATTGCACCTACTCCAAGGTTGCACATCATGTTGGATCTGGTGAAGGATCTGTTCCAGTGATGAAACCCAACTTGTTCTTTGCAGAAAGTGCTATGAGGATTGATCTCTTCCATCCCGGATAGCCCCTTCCATAAAAAATGCTGCTCACCAGTCCCATTCCAGGAGAGTCTGAAGAATGAAGATAAAAGGCATGATTGACATCAATCTTTGTTCCTGAGGATGATCCAGCCACCAAAGCTTCAGGTGTTGATTCAGGATTTGTGACAGATTCGTTAGTCATGATTGGATATGATTGATTATGTGATTACTGTTCTGATACCATGTAGGAATTGCAAGAAACAATAAAGAGATAGCTTTTGGAAATTTTCTGTGTATTCATCTCTTCTAAATACATGTATATATACAACTATGTGGAAATCAAAAGAACGTTCTATTCCTAACTGACTGTACAGGTGTCCTACTACTATTTGCTAATTCAATAACAAACTTTATTCTCTAACAATGTCTAGGAAAAGAAAAAGGATAAAATAGACAATCTAGCTGAAATTACTTCTAGGTATCCAATATGTACACAGGCTAGAAATTTTATCAAGTTGGGCCTATATTCAAATTTGTATTTCGAGGCCCAATCTGAGGAAGCCCAAATGTCTTGCCACCACTCGTGTGCTTTGAGACATTTCGACAAATCCTAGGATTCTTCTTCTTTACTTGTTTGTCCTCATTCTCTTTGCTGCATTTCTCCATTGAAGCTAAAGAAGAAATCGGAACTGAAATCTCAACAAGAAGTTTAGGAGATAAGAATCAAAAGAACAACAGAATTGTACTCACAAGATTTATCAATGAAAATCATTTATTTATTTTGGTTGCAAGTTAACTTTCAACGCCACGAAAACTTGTTGCGAACAAATTGCCAAATGATAATTTGCAGTACGTCAAATTATAAAGGAAAAGAAGATGATGATAATTTTTTTGGAAAAAATAGTTCTGAATCATCACTTTAAGTAATTTAAATAAATTGAGCTAAAGAGATTACAAATACTGATATTTGCATAATTTATCCGCACTGTATAAAACATTTCATCAACAACATTAATGAATATCCCATCTCCACCATGTTATACATGCTGCATGTATAAATACCTCTTGATGCAGAAAATTCATGATTATACGTCTCAAGAAAATTCGATAGAGCATATTATGCAGAGACTTCATGAATAATTTTGCCTTGTCAATAACAGATTTATTCATCGTATAAATAAAAGCTGAAAATTAAATAAAAACGATTGAAAAAATAAATTCAATAACTTCTCTTCTTCTTTTTTTGGCACAAAAGCATTGCATGAAATAAATAAATTATAATAATAGAAGAGCTAATAACTACAAAAATCATATGAAAATAATATATACATAAAGAGTGAAGGCCTAAAATTGGCAAAACCGTATACTTAATACAATATACGATTCGGAATTGTTATCACAGAGCCTGCTCTGTTCCGAAAAATATCTACTATGGGATTCTTTGATTCGGTTCTTCGGTATCTATGCCCACCCGTAGGTTTCTCCAGCTGAATACTGATACATTGAATTGTAGTGCAATTCAGCATAAAAGCTCAAATAAATCATCTTGTTCGATTTGTGATCACAATCACTTTGCGGAAGAATCTCAATGTAGTCGGTGTCCTTGACAAATATCTTAACCCCATATGAATCTGCAGCAGCCTGCAAAGTTATATTATCACCCCATTCACCACAATTGCTCATTCTCTTCAAGTATTCATCATACTCTTCCATTGCAGCAAACCCCTCATACAACTCTCCATAAAATTTGAGTTGTTTAACAACTTGTTCCCTTACTAATTTGTGATTCTCACAACTCCCATATATTTGATCTGAAATTGAGCGGAATTGACAATTTCCATCTCCTGAAACTTCTTGTTCAGTGAATTCGTATAATTCTAATCTCTCTCTCTGCCTTTGTTGATCTGATTTGGCTGAAATTATGTCATTGTTATTGTATGGCCTACACTTGGGAAAATCCATGTAATACTGAGAATCAACCTTGTTTATACGACAAATATCGAGATTCCAATTCACGATGTCTTCTGTATCAGGATGAGGATCTGTTCTTTGAATTGGAGAAAGAAAGAAGAAAATTAAAAATTGAGAGACAAATCATATGTGAAGTCAAGGTGTATTTATATTGAAGAAAATATGTAACTATAAACCTGGTTTGAATCGGAATCGAAATTGGAATAGGAAACGAAAAGGACTTAATTAGGCATAGTTTCCTAAAGTGTTTTGTTCTTACAAAATAAAATCCCCGCTTAAAATTTGAAGAAGAGTTTTATAATTCTAAACTAAAATTAACACAACCAAAACTAGAGAAAATAAATTAGGGAAATTAGACACCTGTAAGTTTGTCAACTTGATCAGAATCGAGTTGAAGAAACTAGAAACATGATATCACATATCTTTAGAGTACATCAAGTTACCAAGCAAGCATAAGTAGTTGGCTTTGTTCGTGAGAAGATTGAACTGAGATGAAATAAGTTCGATCTTTTGGGAAAATGATTTTTTTTTTGTGTTTAAATTTCTTTTGACATGTAATGATATGTCTATGTTCTTGACATAACAATGTTTGCCCACCTCTGCTGTATTAACTATAGTGGCCATGTCAGAATTTTCACTAAAAGAATTCAAAATATAAAAAAATAAATGCATGAAGAAGCCAAGGAAATTCAATTAATATCTAGAAGTGATACTTGAAGTTGTCCTGAATTTTCAAAAAGACACCTAAAGTTTGCGGGCATCCTATTACCCATGGACCTATTTCAAATCACAATAAATAAACACTTTTGACCCATTTTCACAATAGATGTGTTCTCACGTTTGATAGGCACGTGGAGGAGTAAAAATACACCCTCAAACCAATGTAAAAATGTCACGTGGCACTATCAATTTGAGTTTTCTTCTTTATTAAAAGACCTACTTCCCATCTTCTTCAAAATCTCCATCGATAGATGTTGAGTGGCAATGTAGGACTCCCATCATAAGTATTTTGGTCTTCTATATATTGTTTGTTGCATAGTTATTAGTATTAACTAATATATATTCCAACCTCAATTGATCACTTACAAATATGGTTTGACATTTTTCCTGTGTAGTTAACACCTATGTTGCTTGGACTTTTTAAAAGTGTTGCTGCACCTGTGTCGGATCCTCCAAAAATGCACTATTTTTGAAGGATCCGACACACATACAGCGGCATGTTTGAATAGTCCATGCAACATAGGTAAGCACACAGCTAGAAAAAGTCTCCAAAGATCCATTGACTCAACAGACAAGTCTTGGAAAATGACAGCTAACCGATTGGTCAAATTGATATCTACTTCACAAAATCTTTTCTTCTGTTATAGAAAAAGACAGATAACCAACAATGGCTGTTTCATAAGGGTGTATATTATAAGGAGGCTTTGTTATAGTAGGAAACACAAAGTGTAGAGAAAAAACTATGAGAGGAGTACCTTTTCTTCTCTTTTCTTGGTTTCTTTTTGGCCCTTCTTTATTATTAGCAGAGAGGTCTACTTACATTGTCCATTTGGACAAGACTTTTATACCTAAAATCTTTGCTACTCACCAAAACTGGCATTCTTCCATTATTGATACCATCAAGATTGAAGCTCCCACTACACAAAATGGCTACCATCCAGTTCCAAAGCTTCTTTATTCTTATGACAATGTGCTTCATGGCTTCAGTGTTGTTTTGTCTAAAGATGAATTTGAAGCTCTCAAGAAGTCACCGGGCTTCCTTTCAGCTTATAAAGATAGGCCTGTTGAAGCTCACACAACACATTCCTCTAAGTTTCTTGACCTCAATCCTGCTTCTGGGCTATGGCTGGCTTCTGGTTTTGGTCAAGATGTGATCATTGGTGTACTCGACTCTGGTGTATGGCCAGAATCTGCCAGTTTCAGAGATGATGGACTATCTGAAATTCCCAAAAAGTGGAAAGGAATTTGCAAGCCAGGTACAAAGTTCAATTCTTCATTGTGCAACAGGAAGCTCATTGGGGCAAATTATTTCAATAAGGGGCTTTTGGCTAGTGATTCTACTGTGAAGATTTCAATGAATTCCGCCAGGGACACTGATGGACATGGCACTCATGTTGCTTCCATTGCTGCTGGTAGTTTTTCTAAAGGAGCTTCATATTTTGGATATGCTCCTGGAACAGCAAGAGGTATGGCGCCGCGAGCTAGGAGAGCTGTGTATAAGTTTAGCTTTGAAGAAGGGATCGTCACTTCTGATTTAATTGCTGCTATGGACCAAGCTGTTGCAGATGGTGTTGACATACTAACCATTTCTTATGGGTGGACTAACATTCCGTTGTATGAAGATTCTATTGCGATAGCTTCGTTTGGTGCCATGATGAAAGGTGTCTTAGTCTCTGCTTCAGCTGGGAATAGTGGCCCTGAAATGGGAACTTTAAATAATGGAGTCCCTTGGATATTTACTGTGGCAGCATGTGATTCTGACCGATCATTCTCTGGGACTTTAACTCTTGGGAATGGCTTAAAGATTACTGGATTTAGTTTGTTTCCAGTAAAAACCATCATCAAGGATTTGCGAGTGCTTTACAACGAAAGTATATCTCCTTGTGATTCATTTGACCCATCATCTCCAATCCCTAATGCTCGACGTAGCATCATAATTTGTTATAGCACTGCAATAGATGTAGAGGATCAAATGGCAGCTATCTCAGAGTCAAGTTTTGGTGGAGCCATCTATATTTCTGATTATCCAGATGTTCTGCGAGCCAATTTTTTCCCAAATCCTGGAGTTGTGATTAGCACCAAGGAAGGGAAACAAGTAATAGACTATGCATCCAAAAGTGTTAGACCTACAGCCAGCATCAGTTTCCAGGAAACACATATTGATGTTATGCCTGCTCCAGTTGTTTCTTCATTTTCCTCGAGAGGCCCTTCACGAAGCTATCTGCGAGTTGCAAAGCCAGATATTGTGGCACCAGGAGTGTTAATTTTAGCAGCCTGGCCATCGAACGTTTCAGCTGCAGTTATTGGTGTCAATACATTTTTGGATAGTGATTACCGTCTTCTTTCAGGCACTTCCATGGCTACTCCTCACATTGCAGGAATTGCGGCAATGCTTAAAGGAGGACATCCTGATTGGAGTCCTTCGGCTATTCGATCTGCCATGATGACCACTGCCAACCCTTTGGATAATACTGACAAACCCATCAAGACCACGGATTACTTCATTACAAGGGATGCTACATCATTAGACATGGGAGCTGGGTGCGTAGATCCAAACCGTGCAGTTGATCCAGGCCTGATATATGATGCAACTCCACAAGACTATGTGAATCTTCTCTGCTCCATGAATCTCACAGAAAAGCAATTCAAAACAATTGCTAGATCATCAGCTAAGCACAACTGCTCAAATCCGTTCGATGATATGAATTACCCATCATTTATTGCTCTCTTCAACCCAAATGAGGACTATACTTTGTTGGGGCAGAAATTCAGGAGGACAGTCACAAATGTTGGACCTGGTGCTGCTAATTACAAAGCAAAAGTGACAGCACCAAAAAACTAGACAATTTCTATCTCTCCACAAACCTTGGTGTTTGAGAAGAAAAATCAGAAGCAGGACTACACTCTGACCATACGTTACAAAGGCATTGCAGACGACCAAGCACAATCTGGTTCCATCATTTGGGTAGAAGAGAATGGGCATCACACCGTAAGAAGTCCTATAGTAGTTGCTCCAGCGCTCGATGCCTGGACCTGAAATGCTGCAGTCAACAAAACAGTTTCATTTTTTTTAGTTTGTAACACTTCCCAAGAGAGTTCTGTTTAAGTAGCTCGAAGCATGTATGTTTGAAGTAATTGTTGCATAATGTTTATTCTTGGTTATCAATTAAGCATGACTTTGTTGCTGTATAACATTTTTTTGTTACATGAACTAAAATAAGCAGATGTTTCCACATCTATTTCCTCTATGTAATTAGTTTCTCCCTTCGGAAAATCAGTTGACATTCAATAATGAGACTTACAATGTGTGCCCACCTCTTCTGAGTTTATATTCTAATACCCAGTATGACTAACCTGTTGGTACTAACGACAATGGCCAAGTCAGAATTTTCACTAAGAGATTTCAAAATATAAAGAAGTAAACGCGTGAAGAATCCAAGGGAGATTCAATATGTAGAGACTAAAATATAATTTTCCGACAAAGAGGTTATCAGATGAAGCCCCTTTGTGTCCCCTAATTAGGCCCCTGACTAACACGACATAAATATTTTTACACCATTAAGAAAAAAACTTATATTCAATAATTCCATCTTAACTTTGGGAAATCTAAAACAGGATAGAAAGATCCCTTCTGCAGTAAAAGCAAGCACTTTCCCATATCAAGTCAATAGTCAAAACAATAAAAGTACTAAAGAGTAAAGACACAGCTAGAAAATGACACAACAAAAGTTGCACTCATTATACAAAATACAAAGATCTTTTTGACTAGCTAGCTGCATACTGAATCATGCTTTGAACCAAAGGGGAAAAAGGGGCTAATATTTTTTGTTAATTTCTTAACATAATAGTAAAAAGGGACCGTGAGAATCGAATCAACACTTAATAGATACTTGTAGAATAGTTGATAATACATAAAGTCAAACCAAACTGACCGATGCACACCTCTAATCCTAAATCTAAACAAGCTTGAATGACCAATGCTAATCTAAATGAAGCAAAAACAACCTTTTTGTGCATCTTGAGTTGTGTCAATGGCTTCCAACATGAGCACCACTTCCTTCATCTCTGGCCTCTTTTTTGGATTTTCATTCCAACATTGTTTCATTATATTGGCCACAGCACTTGGGCAAGTGTTAGGTATTTCAGGCCTTAGACTCTTGTACACATTTGGACTTATTTCATGAGAAGGACAAATTTGTCCAATATATGGAATTGAACAACAATATATCTCCCACAAACAAATTCCAAAACTATAAACATCACATTTATGATCATATGGTAAACCAACAAGAACCTCAGGAGCCATGTAACCAATAGTCCCAGTTTGCGCAGTCATGTTAATAGGACATGAAGCCTCGATTCGAGATACTCCAAAGTCAATTATTTTTACTCTTCCTTCCTTATCCACAACTAAATTACTACTCTTTACATCTCTATGAACAATTTTCTTAGAGTGAAGGTAACTCAACCCTCTTGCAACATCTAATGCTAGTTGAATTACATAAATCAATGGCAACTTTTTTATATGATTTTTTAAGAGGTGTGATCTAAGAGTACCTCCAGGGACGTATTCAACCACGATACCATATTCAAGTATTGTTTGTTTTGCCAATGAAGGATGTCTTGTCCATTTTTTCATCCATCTTGTAGATTCAGGGGGCAATGTTTTCGAACCTCCGATTAACTTTGCAATGTTTGGGTGATGTAAATTGTACCATATTGAAACTTCTTGTGTGAAAGCCTTTGTTACTATATTCCTTCTTTTTTCATTGCTTAAATCAAGTATTTTAACTGCAACTTGTTTACCATCATAAACACCTTTATAAACTGATCCGTATGTTCCTTTAGCAATAATAGTGTTGACTTTAAGTTTTGTAGGATCCAATTCCCATTCTTGTTTCTTCGTCATGATCAGTTCCAATTTATTCGTCTCTTCAGTACAACCATTATTATTGCTAAATACTCTATCTAAATGCCTCTCAAGTTGTTCATCCATTCTTCTTAAATCTATCTTTGCTATAATTCTTGATTTCGCCATTAAAGACAAAAAAGAAAACGCTTTGTTTAATTTGGAGTTACGTTCCTTCTGAAATGGCACTATATTTATAGGTATCGAAATCAAATTTGAAAAGGATTGGGAAAGGGGTAATTCAGATTTCTCTTAGACTAGAGTTTTCAAGTTTCTAAAATTAAAAAAAAAAAAATCTTATTTTTTCTATTTTAATTCATTTGTCTTATTTTCTTTTTTACTCCCTTTCAAAAAGAATTTATTTTCTCTTCTTTTTTTTGGCAACTTTTAATTCCAACTTTATGTTGGATATTTGTTCTGCATTTCTTTATCATAAATGAATTTTCCTTTTCCTAAAAGGAAAACACAAAAGTCTTTACATTTCGCTAGTTCTTTTTTTGTAGGAAAATGTTTATGACTCTATAAATAGAGACACAAAAATATTCATATTTGGCTTAGAGAGTTCTGTTTAGGGAGAATGTGTTACGTTAACACTTATGTGCACCTCTTTATATTTCGAGTGAATTGTGTGAGGTTATTCCTCTCTATATTTTGCACTCTCTTTATATAGTAAATATTACTCATCTTCTCTTGTGGATGTAGATCGATTAATCAAATCACGTTAAATGTTTGTGTCTTTTGATATATGTCTCGTTTGTCTTCTTACTCATGATCTTTCGAGGTTTTGCTTTGCTAGATTACACATGATACTGATTAATTTCGATCCTAACACTTTGTACTTGACATATTTAAGACAAAGAACATTTTGTAGAAAAGACTGGTTATTAGATTAGTACATGAGTGGAATAATTAGGAGCAGATGTGAAGTTAGTGGTTAACTGTTAAAAATGCACTTTTAATGAAGTCTACAAGTAGTATATCTGTTTGGACTAATTGCAAACAGCATTCTTTAAGTTTTGCTTTTATGAGCCAGCTGACAATTTGTACTATATATTGCCTCCCTAGTCTAGAGTTATTAAAGTTAAATGAAACAAGGAGCAATATAGGGTTTTTGAGATCTTATATTTGTATTGATTGAAAAATTTATTAAAATATCTATTATCAATAATAAAACAGTCATTTAATCCAATGTAGGTACTCACTTAATTACTTTAGCTAGCCTTATGTTTGAGGGTTTGATTCACATAACTCTTTTCACAAAGATTATTGACACATTATACATTTTGACCCAATATGACTCCATCACTTTTCGTGAAGACTTTATGCAAGGAGGGGTGGGGTTTTGATAAGTCAAAAAATAGTTCTTGATATAAAAATCTTCGAAGGCATTGATTTTCTTTTCGTTTTTTTCCCACTCCCGTGCATTCCTTGTTCGGTAAAACTCATTAGGGAGAAGCCCTAGCAAGATCTTTTTCATTCTCAAGCTGAAATCCGAGATATCTGGTTAAGTTTGGTAAGAGTCTAGGCTAATTGACATAGTCACTTCCTAATAATTGAGAAGAAAGAGAATATAATTGTCACACTTTGTCCATACTTGCCAACACTAGAGAAAATATGGACAAAATCATGTTGGTATTTGATTCTAAAATCTAAGTTAAAGGATTGCAGATGATAGTACTTTCACTACCCTGTAAAGCAATAAAACAAAATTTCACCTCTAGGACACTCTCATCATTTCAAGTCCCTTCAAATTAATGCTCATGCCATTAACACATTTGTAGCTATATTTAAGCTCCTTCTGTTAGCTGCAGCAACAAATTTAACAACTGGTTATCACTATCTGAAGTTACTAAGTTAAATCATGTCAAAGAACACAAAATTTAGCAATGCTGGAAATGGGTTAATCTTACATTGTTGGGGAATGGACTGGGCAATCGTGCTAGCTTTTGGAGTTGAGTTACAACAGAGCATAAAGGAGGTTGTTGGAGTGGGTCAAAGTCACTCATTAGTTGGAGAATGAATTGATGGTCAGCTTATATAGACTTGAGCAACCCTCCCTCACATGAGCTGGCTTAATTTTGTGGTTGAGTTAGGTCAAGGTGTCATATCTTTACAGGCAAGATAGATAATAAATTGCATAATCAGTGTTAATGACAACTCTATGTGCTTTAGCAGGGAAAATAGGTCAATGTATCAGCAGTTCTTGCTAATTTCAAGAACCAAGTTTGAGCAAGGAACCCTCCTTTGGAAGATTTAATACATGAAAGAAGGAAGACATTTGAAAATGAAACCAAATGTTCTCTCATAAAAATAGTCGTAAATCACAACTGTCAAGGCACCAGCAATACGTAGAGTACATAGAAGAAAATTGCCAATAAGCAGCTTGCAATCACGTAGTTGCTGTTAAGATTCGTGGCCTAGTTGAACTTTGCAAAGCAAAAAATTGTCTAAAACTCAGTATTCATCTCCTAACTAATAAAACTAAACCCATTGTAATCGGATGTGTACTGGTATGGTCCTGATCAACCTAAGAAAAGATATTGATCGTTGTAATAGGTTTAGCAGCCGACTGTTCAGCTCTTGAAATAATGATGTGAAAGATTCATGTTGGTGAGGAATGGTGAATGGGGGAAAGGTAGTGCTCCACTTCCAAAGTGCAGCTGATGAGTGGCAGCTGAGGGTGCAGTGTTTGCTGAATTTCCGAATCCTGATGATGCTGCAGTAGAGAAGAGTGGCAATGTAGGACTCCCATCATAAGTATTTTGGTCATGCCCCATCCATTTCAAAGAGGTGTCGACTTCCAAGCCCTTCTCTATTGCTGAACCCTGGAGGAAACATCATAGGATGTTTATTCGGTACAATGTACTGACTAAATTCATAAGACAAGGCATATAAATTGAACTACTAGATAGTAATTTGAAAATCACCATGCAGGAAAAGAGAGAAATAAGCAACATGTACATGAATTTAGGTAATGAATGTTGCATTAAGTGCACCATTCTTATGAGAAGAAGAACTGAAAATAATTCAAGCAACGTTAACAAGAATACCTTAAATGTTGGAAAGAGACTGTCATTTGATCCGTTCCAATGGAGGGGATGCTGAGTTAGCATATGCTGACCATGAAGTAGCAGTTTACTTCTCAGTGTTGTAGAAGCAGGGGTCTGTAAGAGAGTCAAGACCAAGTAGACTGCTTAGAGATACATGGTGAATACAAATCTACCTTTGTTACAGATCATGGAATACCGTGATTGGAGATAGATCATGAAAGTCTCAAATTACCTGGACTTCTCCATGATGTTCAGGTAAACCGTTTGAACCATGCCGGCACTGGAAGTTTCCAATTTGGCTAGTGTTTCCATGTTGATTCTCAGCATAGGAAGAGAGAGATATGCCCAAATTTAGATCAAGATTATGATCTCTGCCTGCATCACATGTAAAGATTGGTAGTTTTCAACCAGCTAAGTGGAGCTGAAGAAAAAAGAGACAAACATAAAGGCGGTGTCCAGAAAAGTGTGCAAGTCTTGCTAGTACCTCCAATGTCAGCCTCCGAAGTCAATGCCCCTTCGTATGTGTTTGGCTCAAAGTTGGTGACTGCCTCCCTCCCATTGCATTTTATAGCAGCCTTATCATATGCCCTGATCACCCCAAAGACCAAGTTCAGTCAATGTTGAGAGGTTAAACCACATAATATAAAAAGTGATGAAGAGTCGGGCCATGATCATTGGACCTTGCAGCATCTATCTCATTGTCAAATAGTCCAAGATAGATATATCTGCAGGAACATAGTGTACAGTAACAAGTTAGCAATACTCCCTCTAACTTATAAAGATCAGTGCTATCATGTGATTAGATAGTGAAGAACTTGAAACAGACATATAAACAATGGTGTGACATTTCTAAGCCACATTGTAACAAGTGGTCACTCACTTCTTTCCAAGAAGCTGCCCCATCCGTGCTTCCCATCGCCCACATTTATGTAGAGTGACTCCTCTGTATTTTGAACTTCCTCTAGAGAAGCCATTGCTCTGACGACGAAGTATGTGCACAAACTCTTCTTTGCTAAAGTTCTTCATCTACATGCCAGTCAGAGACAATTAGATTAATCGGCAATCTTACTCTAAATTGAAAAGGGACTTCAACCAACCTGCTTCAGATCTTCTTCATAATCACTGATGTTAAAATTGATATCTGCATCAAGTCCTCGGAATTTAATTGCAGCACGGTCATACACCCTGATATTAGTAAAATAAAAACTCAGACCTACAACTATCCAAGTTCTTTCTTTTAAGAAGTACAAAAATCAAGGTATGGAGCTAAGATAAAACGCATTCAAAATTATACAGTACCTAGCAGCAGCATGTGCAGTGTCAAAACCCCCTGTGAATACAAGTTCCAAATGACAAATGAAGCTTGCAGTCAGCAAATCAATTCATGAATAAAGCTGGAAATGAATATACTTCGTATCGACAAAACATGAGATTACAAACACGATTGCTTACCCAAGTAAACTTGTTTCCCACAATCCCTGCAAAGCCCATAAAGAAACTATTCAAATTCACATTAACACATTTATTATCTGTTGCTATCAAACTTGAAAGTGGAAGCAGCTTATTAGTAATTGTTAGATAGTTGGAACTAACAACTCCAAGCAACCCCGGGTAAGCATAAGTTCAGTATCTAAGTGAATTGCTAGATAGTTGGAACTAACAACTCCAAGCACCCCCACGTAAGCATAAGTTCATTATGTTAGTGTACGATGAACGACCACTAATTTTGTCCAGACTTAAGCACGGATAGTGAAGAGTATCGCAATGGGGCTGACGCCTAACATACCAAAGGAAAACCAGTTCTATTATGTCCTAAGCACGGATAACTGAGGAGGGTTGCAGCATGTTGACAGCCAGAAAGTCAAACTGCCGTAAACTTATGTACACCACCACAATATTTTAATTTTTTTTACCCCTCCCTAGAGGCTCCCGCCCTTTTTGCTCCCCTTGGTGAGTCGAACCCAGGTGGAGGATACTTACCATTCGAGCCATCACTAGTCTATATACCCCAACACAACAATTTTGAGATTATGTTTAGTCCATTGATTTTCTAATATCACAATCGCAGAAATCTCAAGAAATTGAACGTCGCTATTACTACGCTTGAGAGGAAACAACAAAAAAAAATTGCTCGAGAATGAAAACACAAGTGATGATCACTAACCAGATATGGGATTCCCATCTTCCAGTCCTTCGATAGAATGTAACTCCACGATACTGAGAACTCCGAGACCTAGGTCCTCTTCTACTCTTCTTCGCCTGTAATCTCTGTTGCGGAGTTTTACCGATCCTCTGCTCATTCAAATCACCGCAATTCACCGGAAGATCCAACCCCACCTCTCCATTCACCAATGGAAACAACTCCTTTATTACAAACCCACCACGATCCCCACTTCCTTCGTATTCATTATTAGCTTCCTTATCAGCTTTCAGTATAGCAAATGTAAAACCATCGCGGTGACGATGATCAGAACTAAAATACTCATCATCACCAGCAGTACTCGAAGTCTCCATGTTAACAATAGAGGAATTAGAAGTTCCTGAGTTTTCCATTTGATTAAATAACAATTCATTAACCTTTTCCGACGCTACTTCACCTAGAACAGAGATGGGTTCTACTGGAACATCATCAGAACTAAGATTAAGATCAAACATCTCGAAAACTACACTACAGTATGTCCAAAAGGGTATCACAAAAAAGTATAGAAAGATCAAATGGTTCACTCCTGAATTACAGAATGAGAATTGAAGAAAAGAAAGAAAATAACGAAAGAATTGGGAATTTTTGAGTTGGGTTTCAGGGATATAGAAAAGTGACAAATGAGAGTTGCATTGGTTTATGAGGGAAGCCGGCAATGGAGATTACAGAGGCAGTGGGGAAGAAGGAAACAAGGAATTTTGTCTGTCTCTAATGGAGAAAATTTTTTGGAAATTTGTTGGGTGTCTGAGGAGTGAAGAAGCAGTAGTATATAGGGCGACTTCCGAAAGCAGGGGGCGTTTGATGCTCTTCTTCAAAAATATTTTCTTACTCCCACCATATAGAGCGTGTGATTCACATTCGAATGAGTGTGTTCGGTACGGAGAAAAATATTTTTTTCGTTTACTTACCTAACACGAGAAAATAAGTAAGAAATCCACTTGTTTTTCGAGAAAACATTTTCTAAGATATCAGTTTAGGTAGAAAATATTTTCCTTCATACCATTATCTCTACAGAACATTAATTGTAGCTAATAAATGTAGAGACGAATTAAGAATTTTAATTTTATGAGTTTGTGATTCGTATTACAACAATAGAACCTCCGTCGTTCTTCTCTATGGAATTGTACGTGGGCGTTATTGCTCATACAAGAGTTCAACTCTTTCTCTGATCTCCCGAGGAAAGTTAGGGGATTAATTAACACAGACAGATGGGAGCTCCCTTCCTTCAGAATGCAAAATGTTAAACCTTCTAATTTTACTTACGAACCCCCCTGAATCCTCTTTGTCAAGGAGTCAAGTTAGTAGAGTAATAGCTAACTTAGACTCCCCCCTTTTTTAGTGTTAACTTGTAGAGTTTATCTAACTCTAGTTCTACCTCAAGATCTTGTACTAAGTTTGGTATACCAAACTTTAAAATGTAACTCTTTCATATCAATGATCATTAAAATTCAGCTAACAAGCAATTGTAGCCTTCCTCTGTAGGGAATAAAAGTGTGGATTAATCGACATCCAATATAAGAAAAAGGGTAGTTATATAACTCTTATTTTGTGATTTAGAAGTTAAAAAAGTTATGGATAAATGCTCTTGTTATTTAACAAATGATGTATGTATACCCTTGTTGTCCACTAAATAATGCATATTTGTTATTTTTGTTAACAGTGTACAATTATGTATATGTACAAATAATAACAAGAAAAATATACAAATTACCAATTCCCATAAGAACTTTTATTACTTAAATATACAAACCGGATACGATTGGTCCTTAACCCTAAAATCGATCGAAAAAGTAATTGAATCATCGATGATAAGAGACCAATTAGGTGCACTCATCATCTGTGACGCATGAGTAATAAGCCCTAATGACAGAATTCTCTTTCGAAAGAATTTATGGACAAGAACAACAACAATAATGACAAGGGCAGAAACAACGGCGGTACAATCATGTAATATTTTTAAAGATAACTATATTAAAGTGTATTTATATATTTGTATTTGTGTTATGGTAAGAAGTGTTTTCCACACAAAACCTACTTATCAATGAGAAGGACATACGATATTATCCATTGAGGATTATCATTGAAATTCATAAATATTTGCTAAAAGCCAAAAAGTCCACGATTGCACACATATATAAAAGAAGGTAAATCAATATGTCAATTTATTGAAAAATAGAAGGCATTAACAACAAGACATTTCCTGATTTGGGAAGTTTCACTTAAGAATATAAAATTTCTTTTCCTAACTGATTTTAGTCGTATAGATTAAGAAATTATATAAGGAATTTATATAATATTTTTTATTGTACCAAAAAAGAATTAACCAAATTGAGAAGTAGCCCAATTATGTTATCAAATCACTCCTAATATGTAATCAACGATTGATATAAAAAAGAAGGAACTATGTTTCTCTTATTAGGATTATTATTGTTACTTATTATTATGCAATGTTAGTGAAAAACTTACAAGATAGCAAAAATACAAGATTACAACTGAAAATGAAATGAAGAAATAAAAATCTCTTCAGGCTGAGGCGCGGATATCTCGCTCTCTTTAAGGAGATTCAAGCCCACTGCAGCAAATATTTTTCACCGGTCCAGCAATAGTCCTCTTTGATTTGTCCCCTCCAGGATACAACAGTCTTCACAAAGTATAACTCAACAACTCTGGACAAGAGTTGAGTCCAAAGCTCCACAAAAAAAAACACCTCCCTTCAACTAATAAGAACTCCCTTTTTGACCAACTCTTTCACTCTATATTTTTTCTTGTGTGTTGTGTGTACCAAACCAAATGAAGAATACCACTATTTATACTAGAAGAAGTCTTCCTAGGAATAAATAGGAAGATAATGAAGTGGTAAATAGTGAAGATAACTGGTCTTAGAGTTACATGTGTTACATAGGTTACAAAGAACAATGGAGGAATAAAGAATGAGATAATGAGAGAGGTAACTAATGTCATCAATGGCTGATGAACATGCTGCCAAGGTTCCAACGTTCACTGGAACGTTTCTGCCAACATTATATGACCACAAAGTCAATGGCCAAATGCAGGAGTAATTAGGCAACATTAAGACACCAAAATAATGAGCAACTTTAATATAAAAAATAATATTAAAATGCTCAATAACCAACATGCAAGAAAGCCTATTAATTACATCACTCATGCATTACAAGATTTATGAGCTATATGGGAGCGAATTCACCGAATTAATCGAGTTTCAATACAGATATTAAATATTGATGAAAAACTAAAAAAAAGATTTGTGACAATATTAATTAGTATTTCTGAGTTTTAAAAAAGTTCCCAAACAAATATAGATGCTTGATATGTACATATTTGTGCATATACTTTTATCACTTAACTCTGATATGTTGAATCGATGTAGTATAAACATCCTATATGTACAGATATATGTAAACGGTAGGTAACATAAATCTCACTAGATGATAGTAATATATTTACTACCACCTAGAATTATTTATCTCACTGTTAGATTAATTTAGGTCTAATTTTAATTACATAAAAATGTGGAGATATCAATGTCATTCTTAATTAGTTTCTTGATTAATAAGTGGTAGTTGCACTCCAATTTATAAAGTTATTCCTATGAACTGAATTCTGATCTAGCTACTTTATGTGCAAACAAATCAATCAACTTCCAACAGTTATGTGCATTGTTCATATATAGTAATGTTGTTGTAGATGATTGGTGGGGGAGGGGGGGGGGGGGGGCGGCGGGGACGGGGTTAAATATATTGTTGAAGTGACTAGTGATACTGAAAAAATAAATAGGAAGAAATGACCAAAGTACTGATTTTACGACGACAATAACAATAACATATTCAATGTAATTTAACATGTAGAATCTGGAAATTTTTTATCACGGTAGAGGCTCAACCAACAAAAGGTGAGTGAGGCTCCATTAACTTTTTGACACATGTATAAGTGTGCCATATATCTAACAAAAGGTGGGTGAGGCTCAATGAACTTTTTGACACATGGATAAGTGGCCATATATCTACTTTAAAGCTATAATGCTACCACTAACAGAGAGAGAAAATATATTTACATAATAAATTGAGTTGAACATACATAAAAAATGCAAGAGAAATTAAAATGTGGGTTTACTTCTTTATTTTAATATTTTGAGATTATATTGAATATGTTACGTAGTTATATGTTGGTTTGACAAATTTATTTTGATATGATATTTTTCTACGTAATATAATTTGTATTTTTGTTTCCATCACAATTACTTTTCTACTTTTAATTTTTTTTGATAAAATAGTACTTAAAATTTTGTGGAATACGTTTAATTTATTTTATTTTTTAAAAATATTTTTTTTATCTTTTAAATAATGATTTATTTAAGTTAAAGATGACTAGATTTAGAGAGAAAATCAAGATTTGAAAAATTAATCTTTATTTCTTTTCAACATTGGTGTAACTTTTTTTGTAACATCAACAAAAATGTTTTTTAAAAAATAAAAAATTACAGATTCAGTTTGAACGTCAAAATATGTGTTTTTGATTTACCATCCTTTGATTTTATAAAAATATTAGGAAAGAAAATTCAAAATTTAATTTTTCAACAAGTATAAAATGTGGATCCACAATCATTTTTCATTTTATTATTATATATTTAGTGAAATGTATTATTTCTGATGGGATTGAGATTAATTATAAAATTTATTTTACTTTTTGTTATTTTTGTTCTAGGTTTATAAAATTTCTTCAAACTAACATAAACTACAATAATAATAGGGAAAAGTGTCAAATATTCCCCTAAACTATTCGAAAAGGACTAAATATACCCCCGTTTAAAGTTTGGCTCACTCGTGCCCTCGCTGTCCAACTTTTCATCTAAATATACCCTTATGGGCGTTAAATGTCAAATGGAATTGACACGTCATTTTTACATTACCATGTGACATTTATATTAAAGGGAAAAGGGTTAAATATACCCCTAAACTATTTGAAAAGGTCTAGATATACCCCCTTTTAAATAAACTACCCGACCCATTTTCAACAAAAAAAATTCGATAAATCCAAAAAATGAGTAATTGATTAATAAAAAATAGAAAAAATAAGAAAAAAAATATAAAATTAACGCCAAAAATTCACAAATAAATATAGTAACCTTAATTTCAACAATTTTTTAAATTTTTTTTTTTTTTTTTTATAAATCCCGAAAATGAGTAATTGATTAATAAAAAATATGAAAAATATAACCTAAAAATTCAGCATAAAGTCATTTTCATATTTTTTTTATTAATCAATTACTCATTTTCGTGATTTATCAAAAAAATAAATAAAAAAAAATTGTTGAATTTAAGGTTACTATATTTATTTGCGAATTTTTGGAGTTGATTTTATATTGTTTTTTTCATATTTTTCCTATTTTTTATTAGGCAATTACTCATTTTCGGGATTTACCCAAAAAAATTTGTTGAAAATGGGTCGGATAGTTTATTTAAAAGGGGGTTATATCTAGACCTTTTCGAATAGTTTAGGGGTATATTTGACCATTTTCCCTTTAATATAAATGTCACGTGGTAATGTAAAAATGACGTGGCAATTCCATTTGACATTTAACTCCCATAAGGGCATATCTAGACGAAAAGTTGGACGGCGAGGGCATGAGTGAGCCAAACTTTAAACGAGGGTATATCTAGACCTTTTCGAAAAGTTTAGGGGCATATTTGACCCTTCTCTCATAATAATAATATATCCAATGCAATCTCAAAATTAACATAATATTAACAACTAAAAAAGAAAAGCAGCAAATGCGTATTATTTCTCTTGCATTTTTTTATATTTGTTCAACTCAATTTATTGTGTAAATATATTTTCTCTCTCTCTTGTTAGTGGTAGCATTTTTGCTTTAAAGTAGATAAATGACTCACTTATCCACATGTCAAAAAATTAATAGAGTCTCACACACCTTTTGTTGGTTGAACCTCTACCATAATAAAAAATTTCGTAGAATCTGAAGGGATAAATTGTATACTGACTTTTGTTCTTATCTCCGAGGGGCAAGTAATGAACTATAGGGACATATGGTTATGCCAATACTTGTTTTATCATATTCTAAGCCTACGATTTATCGCAAACAACATTTTTATTCCATAAAAATAGAGATATTAAGGCCAAGGGTTTACCTAATGAGATTATATTAGATACATAATTGTCGTTGTTGTATATAACTATGAAAAAGAAATACGATATCAAAAGAGGTTTTATTTTCTGCAAAAACAGAAGGTTTTTCCTCAGATTATGATTTTTTTTATATAACAAATTGTAAAAAAAAAATATTATTTTTTCGATGCGGTTTATCAAGAAAATCTAAAATCTTCTTTTACAACTTTTATTTAATACTAGTATAAATACAAAATTAAAGAGAGTGGGCACACTCGCGTATATGTTGCGCGTCGTTTACATCACCTGCCTTGGTTTCACATGGGCCTGAGGTGCCTTTTGTGTAACACATTTAACTAATCGACGGTTACACTCTTTTGTTTCCCTCCCTTCACCTATTTATTTTGGTTTCTCGGTTTCAATATTTATATTTAGGTTTGATCAAATTTGAATTTATGTGAAAACGCTTACATTGGAGGATAATAAAGATGATTCTATATCTAGAAAAAAGATCATCACAAAACTTTTTTATCAAGAATAAAAAAATACTAATCACCTTATCATAATTTTTGTTGATTTCTTTCCATCTTTTGAAAACACTAAATATACATTATTTTTGTTAATTTTCTAAGTTCTACATGATCTCAATTATTCTATGAAAATTCTGAAATTACGAAACACATACTAGTTGCAAAAATTCATGATTTTCTAAAAATAAGAATAGAAAGGACAAAAATATATATTAATAAAACCCCAAAAGGAGGGAGGAAAAAGAAAGGAAAATAAATATAATAATATTGCAGTAAAAAGTCAAAGGAAAATGATAAAAGAAAAATAATTGGCCTAGGAATGTCCTAATCTACTGTGCAAAAAACATGTTTTAACAGTTATTAGTGTCACTTCAAATTATATTTTATAGTATGTGCTCCGATCCGTCTAATCCAATATAAATAAATTGTTAGAATATAATATATCAAAAAGATATTCAAAAATATTAGTCAAAGAATAATTTATTGATATTACTCTTTTGATTCTTTCAAAACTTTTTCTTGAAAAAGAGTGATCATAGTTAAAAATATTTGAAATTCCATTACAAAGAAGGGTTATTCTAAAAAAAAGTATTCCCTCTGTTCCAATTTATGTGACACATTTTGTTTTTTGAGAGTCAAACAATTTAAGTTTGACCGAGAATTTGCTCATGGAATTTTCAATTTTTTTAAAATGAAATTTATATATTTATAAACTACATAAAAAGTACTATAAAACACAATAATTGATAATTCAAAATATTTAAAAGATATATGAAAAATTTACGGTCAAAGATAGACTTGTTTGAATCTCGAAATTCGAAATGTGTCACATAAATTAAGACAGAGGAAGTAATACATTTTTGAACTTTGAAGAATTCACTTGTTTTGGATCATAAAAAGGTGTCAATAATTCATTTATATTGGACTAGATGGATTACCTTTTTTATTAGACATCAATAATTTTAAGCAACTATCAAAGAAAGAACAAATTCTTTTTGCTAAGATATTTAAATTGAGTAATATATAACTATAAAAATCAATTTTTTAATCAATATACTACATATAAGTTTCTGAATACATCGTTCAATTGACCACAATTCAATATAAGTAGTTGGTTACATTCAGAGCTGAGTCACGTGATTGAATCCTCTTAATGAAAATTTTCACTTTGATACTCACCAAATTTATGTTACAAGGCTACCATGCCAAGAATCGAATAATGAAACTAACTAGTACTATAATATATAGTAATTAATTGTGCAATTAGCTGTGAACAATTTATGTTTCACATGTATTAGGTGAAACATCACTTTCATCTTTAAGGAAGAACAATAATGTTTATGACTTGGAATTAACCATAATCATGATAACCATAAAGATCATGTATATTTTTGGGACTTTTTTTTTACTTTAATTAAGTAATAATTGTCAATGTAATATGCTGCGTGGATATAAATCCAAAAGGGAAAATATATTATCGTACTCTAACACTTAGGTTTTTTCTTAAAAACAGCTAATCAATAAGATAAGCAAAAGGTTAGCCTACTCAACCTAATAAAGTTTGTTTTAGATCCTCCAAATTAGGTTAGGCATAAATATATGATCTTATCAAGTTAAAGATCTTAAAAGCATGAGATCTTTCAGCAAATTAATTTCATTGATATCAGAGGCGGAAATAAAATTTTAAGTTTATAAATTCTTGATATTTGGTGGATATGGGTGTCTGATATTCATCTTAAAGCCCGACTAAATTCAGATGTATCAGAGAGTCACACATGATTAGGGTAACGAACTCCCTAACAAAGAAGACTTTAACTCGAGACCTCTAGATTTCCTTCACCAAGTTATCGCAAGCAATCACCTCTTATCCCTTGGTGTCATAGGGTGGATTCCTTTCTTGCCTTATCCAAAAACTTTCTTTATTCTCATTGGAGAAAGACTTTCTCGTGGCAAGGTTTTACACATAGGGCCAACTGCTTAATTTCCTTATCTCGCTTACCCTTAGTTTGTCTAGCACCTTTCAATTTGGGGGTATGGAAAGTATTTGTCACTTCATCACAACCCTGCACCTTCTCAATATTTTTTTAAATTTTAACAAAAAAAATTAATTTTATTAATTTGTGAGAAATGATGTATGTCCATGATAGGTTTACTTTGCTGAAATTTACTATTGCTGATTCGAATGTTGATAATTGTGTTTCTGTCTTTTGACATGAAAAGAGACAACTCAATGTAAAAGTGAAAGTTTAGATTCACTTATAATATGCAGTCTGCTTCCACTAATTAAATGATAAGGGTAAACTTATTTTATTTTTAAAAAAAAAACTAATATGCTAGACACACAAAATATGAAAATAAGACCTTGATGTAATTGCCAAATGTTTCTTTTTAGGCCATTATTTAAATTTAGTCTCTGCTATTAAAAGTTATGTAACTATTATTCATTAAAAATAATTCTTCTAGTAATGTTTGATTCGTTTATATATTATTGAAATCTTACAATTAAATGTTAGATCGTCGTTTATCATTTATAATAAGTTATAAAAGATAAATAGTCTCTTACTGTTCTAGCAAGAACTTCTCTTGAATCAACACAATTTTAAACCGTGATCTAACGTTTTCTCTTGAGATTTATAAATCAAATAAAGGTTATTTACTAAATAATTGTCCCAAAAAAAGGAAAACCGGGAAAAATTTCAGTTTCTTGATTTCTTGTTGAGCAACTTTCACATATAGCAAACACAAAATTCATATTTGTATGCTATAGCAAACTTTACATAATTGCGTTCTATAGCAAACATAAATATGTATATTTCGCTATACATATACAAAAGAAAGCAGTTGTATAATCTGCTTTGGTATACATATACAAAAAGATCAATTGTATAAAGTGAGAGAGGCGAGTGAGCGAGCGAGATCTGGGAGAGTGACGAGTGAGATCTGGGAGAGTGGCGAGTGAGATCTGGGAGAGGGGAGAGAGGAGAACGAAAATATATGTATATATACAATTTTCACGCATTTTATACATTTGCGTTTTTGTATAAAGTGAGAGAGCGAGATCTGGGGGAGTGGCGAGCGAGATCTAGGAGAGGGGAGAGAGGGGAACGAAACTATATGTATATATACAATTTTCTCTCACTTTATACAAACACAAACACAAACGCATTTTATACAATTTGCAGTTTTTGTATAAAGTGAGAGAGGCGAGTGAGAGAGCGAGATTTGGGAGAGTGGCGAGCGAGATCTGAGAGAGGGGAACGAAAATATATGTATATATACAATTTTCTCTCGCTTTATACAAACACAAACGCATTTTATACACTTGCGTTTGTATAAAAAACAAGAGAGGCGAGGGAGAGAACGAGAGTGGCGAGCGAGATTCACCAGGAAAGAGGTTAAATAACAATAGTTTGCTATGGGGTACAATTAAATCAAACTATATTTATAACATTTAATTTGAATTAATAGTTTGTTATTATATACAATTTTCCCTTCTTTGGGACAATCTTGTTTGTATCAATCTAAGCCCAATCCTAACCCCCTATTTGGCTGGGCCACAACAGTTTAACATGGGGTACTGGGCCGACTCGGTTCTAGACGGATAATTTCATAGGCAAATTACAGAAATCACATACTTTTAAGGTAAAATTACAATTTATCCCTTAAAAGTTTATAATTATAGAAATCCCTCAAACGGATACAATAATATAACCGCTGATACATTCATCTGATGCACGAGATACATTAATCGTTAAGTAAGATACATTACATTTTATACATGATACACTAATTTGATGCGCGATATACAATAATATAAGTGCTGATACATTAATCTGATGCGCGAAAATGAAGGATTTTGGAAATTTGTAAAACTTATAGGGAATAATGGTAATAAGTAAACTAAAATGTGAGATTTCTGTAATTTTTCCTAATTTCAAGCACATCGTTGGAGATTAGTGATCTTGAACTTTTGACATTACTTATGCGAAAGGAGGTCACTTGTCGCATGGACAAAACTTCAAAGTCAGCAAGTTTTGCTTATGGACACTGAAAGTTTCTCATAGAAGAAAAGAGGGTCACAAGTTCAAAACCACCCAATTGGTCAGTGATGCAATGTTGGAGATAATACATAAATAATAAGCTATCGTCAACAACATATATCCTTAACACCATATTCCTTATGAAAAATACTTGCAACTAAAATAAAATTTGACAGTAAAATATGAGCAGATAGTTTCCAATATTCATATTTTAGTCATAATTACATGGCATTCACTTTTGATGTAGTTCGTGTTCCAAAGTTTTAACAATTTTTACCAAGATACAATCCTTATGAAACCATTCAATTTTTCATAGTACTTGCGATAAACTTTTTGATAGCATAAAAACCAACAAACACTAAATAACAAACATTATTGTCATCTTCAAATGAACTACATCATGAGAAGCCAAACAAACTGATCAAACATGCAGTTGCATGTATAAATTATCATAAATAACAAACTATTCTATTAAATATTTGATACCATTCCTCAGCAAAATTCTCCAACAAAAACATCAAAATATGGGCACTAAAAAACTTTCAAGTGTAACCTTACAAATGTAAAAAGACCAGAAACTTGTTGACAACAAGAAAAATCCCTTCACTGAGAAACTCCAAGCCACTTTGTGAAGTTTTCGAACTCAGTGTAGTCGGAATCTGAGATCATTGTCTTGAACCAACCTCTGCCTGCTGACCTGATAGCTGATGCTTCCTCCTGTAATATAAAAAAGTAGAGTAAATAATACAGTGACAATTACACTAAACTACACACAACTAAGTGCGTAAAGCACAAAACAAATACAAGATTATGATCAAAACCAGGATCTTTCTTGCCATACTTGAAGACACTCTTATCTGTGGTGAAAGCACTAAACTACCATTTTAGTCTTTTAAGTTTCTTGAATCTTGACAATGCAAAAAAGAGAAAAAAGGTTCTCTTTATTTGCACACTGAACAATCTCACTCAAACAGAATCACACTGAACCCATAGTCATTTCACAAGTCACTCTTTTCACGAAATGATTTGCTTCGCTAGTGGTTATCAAACATATAATTGACATTCAGTATATACAATCTAAGGGATGGAAAGGGAGTGGAAGATAATAGCATTGGCATCATATAACACTCAACTTAAGCAAGCAGAGAACACTTGTACTTGTGATATAGCAGACGCAAACACATATGACAATGAGCACACAGATAGTAAGCAACAGATATATATGTAGGCAAATAAATGAAACGGCCATATCATTTTAGTTTCAAATTCTTCAAAAAATAAGTTGTTAGCTCCTTTTTTTTTGCACACTGAACCATCCAACTCAAACAGAATCACACTGGATCCCTTGTCACTTCACAACTCACTCTTTCTTCAGAAGCTATTTACTTCACTAGAGCTTATCAAACATAAAATTAAGTTTATAATGTGATACACAATCTCAGGAAGGGAAAGGAATATAATGGCATCACATAACACTCATCTTAAGCAAACAGAGCATATAGAAACAGTTAAACCATTATAGCAGATGCAAAAGCATCATTATTTCTAGTGAACATTAGTTGTATGTCTAGGCAAATAAATGAATCGCAATTATGAGACATTGCATACACGTTTTTATATTTCTAAAGTATATGACTTACAACTAAGTTACTTCAATATTTAGCTTATGATTAGCTTAAGGCAGCCAAATAGATTAAAATTCATTTTTTTCCATTAAAGTACTTAATTTTATGAAGTTATCAATAAAATGCTTATAAGGTAAATCAAAGACTATAGACTATAGTATAAATTTGAAGGATATACCTTAGTGATTTGATGCCTCTTCTTGTCAAGTTTCTCCTTCTTAGCCTTGACTCTTTGTGCCTCAGCCAAAAGAGACATCCTCCTCGCTGTTTTCGCATATGGGTTAAGCTTCAACAGCACATTCAGGTTCTTCAAAGGATTCTTCTTCAATGTTGCCCTCTTCGCGTCCTTCTTGATTGGCCGCACAACAGATTGAACCTCATCAGAGTTGATGATCCTAGCAAGATCAGCATTGGCCATCTTGGGCCTAGGCAATAGATATCCCCTCTTCTTCTGAGATGGCTTATCAAATGTACCGTAAATCTCATCCAATTTCTCATATGCAGACTTAGTCCAGACAATAAACCTTCCCAAATGACCTCCAGGAGCAAGCTTCAAGAGATTCAATCGATCCACATGACAGATTTCAACTCCAGGGAGATTACGGAACGCTTTCACAAGCTTAGCCCCTTCAGTTCCATAAACAATGAGTGGTCCTTTGCGAGAAATGTACCTACGGTTACGCATTTTACCTTTTCCGGGGCGAATAGCATGACTATCCTTAGCTTTCTCAGCATCAGCATAAGCACCAATTTGCTTCAGAGCCTTGATAGCACTAGAAGTCTTCTCAATACTCTCAACTGAATCAGAAACAACGAGAGGAAGTTCGGGAACTGATTCAATACGATGTCCACGAGCTAGGACCAGTGAAGGAACTGCAGATGCAGCAATGGCAGAAACAACGGCATGACGCTTCTGGTTAACCGGGATCTTACGGTGCCAACGGCGCCAGATTTTAGTCGGAGCAAACATCCTACCACCACGACACATGTTACCATAAGCAGCTTGCCCAGCACGATGAGTACCACCACCAGGAACACGAGGGATACGAGAAACGGCACGACCAGTACCCCATGACTCAGCCGAGGTCTGGTGACCGGCCTTTTTCGACACTGCGTAAGGTTGTCGGGCGTTTTTCGAAATGTTGGCGTGGACGTAAGTGACAACGTCGGGACGGATCGGAGCCTTCATCACGGCGGGAAGAGGAACGGAGTTTGCGGCGGAGCCACCGTCAGTAGCCATGTCATTTTCGAACGATTGGACAGTGGTTGTTGGGATGGCGGCAGCGGTGGCCATTGCTGACGGCGAGAAGGTATTAGGGTTTTTGTAAAAGAGGAGCAGAGTGCAGCTCCTTTGCTCATGCAGAATTTATATGTAGAATTGTAAATGGGCCTGGTCCTGGGCCTGGGCCTGCAAGCCTTCAAAGTACTGAAAGAGTACTATAACTAATTGGACCTTTACTGGGCTTTAAGCCCATTATTTCTTCTTTACCTTTTTATTGAAGTAATTTACTACTTTTTTTTTTACAAATATTTATCGAAAATTTTAAATATGAAAATTGAGTTTACATTAAGTGTTTGTTGAAAAAACTTAGAAACATTGACAAAGTTGAAGATTGGTAATTCAAGCTTTAGAGAATATATTTGAAATCTCAAATAAAAATGTGAGAATTTTGCCTTATCAAGACACGTTTGAATTTTAAAAAATGTGGAACTAGTTTTTGCACAATGCAATTTAACCTATAATAACAGTTCAGGTGCGGCACAGATAAACCTTCAATCTTGCAACCTCATCAATACCATCATTACTGATCATAATATTCGAAACATTTATTATGATCTAGCTCACTTTCTTATCATGAATATTTACCTAAACTTATATTTTACACGTAAAACTTAATGTCAAATAAATATTGTGTGGTTTAAGGAAGATTCAATTGAATGGTATAACATGAATATAGGACTAATTGATGAAGTTTTGGCCCAAGATTGAGGTGTGCTTAGGCCTTCATATGTATCATATTTTCCTTGAATCCCTAAGTAGCATTTTGACAAAATTTGAGTTGAAATTGAAGAAAATTAATTGAGTTGAAGTTGACAAACTTTATAATATACAATTAATTTTTCGACGAAAGTGATCCGCAACTATCAGTGCTCAGCACACAACACAAACAAAAAGAGAAATAATAGCTAAACTTGAGTCTCATAATGCAACAATTTGGCCATTTTATCATATGCACAGCCTCATTGTGTCCTGCATCCATACTTAAAGAAGGCAATGAGGTACAAAGAACTTTTTCCTTGTTATATTATTCCTATTAAAGCTACAAGTTTTACACAAACTCCAAATATTACACTACACAAAATTGAGGTGATATACATTTCAAGGAAGAAAAGAAAAAGAACCTAGAGCTAAGCTCAACTTCGAAATGAAACATCTTCCATGACCAGTTACCACTGAGCATAAAGCGGAAAACCAGAGGAAGATGCTCTTATCCGTAGACACGACTCTGAGACTCTTTCCAGAGATGAAGAATTATCAGCTCTTAGATGCACGATTGGAGAGTCTTACAGACAAATACGCTGAAAAGGAGGATTAATCTCTTAGTATGACGAAGGAATAATAAGAAAATTTTGAAAAATGAGCTAGGAAAAGATACTGACTGTAGTAACTAGAGTTTCTATCATATGGTTTGACATGATAGATCATTGCGGTTATTGACAGCACCACCTGTAGGAAGACCGACAACTTTTGAACTGAGATCATATGTTGACAATACATTTTTCTGCACAAAAAATGGCAAACACAGTCAGTTATGAAAGACTTAAGGCAGAGAATATAAATAACGAAGCTTAGTATGCCCTAAACCTATCCTCGAAAGCATTGTGATTTCCTCGTGAGTGAGTTGAAAAATAATATTATCGAGGAATATCTCCAATATGAGATTTTCTGGTAGCATGGGTATAATATGCAATACGGTACAGTATTCTTGCCAAATAGCACACATTCTTTCATTAATACATAGGGTGAGCAGTGGGCGAGGGGAAGGCGTAGGTTATGCAACGTGTCATCAAGTAAGCTGGCCCTCGACCCCCAAATCATAGCATTTGATTGTTTTGACACATGATCAAACTAGATTATAGATCAAGAATTCGTACTCGATATTTGAGTTTCATTTATGAACAGCTCACCATCCATTTGAACAGGTATAATAGCTGTTGAACAACAAACGAATGATCCAAATCAACCTTTTCAATGGTAAGAAAATAGTTTTAAGCCTCTCAAATCTTAACGGGAGGCAGGAAAATATTTCATGGTTGAAAATTAATGGTCAATGGTGTGAAGATTCCAGATTGCTGTAGGATCAATGGATAAATATGGCTTATATAATTCTCCTATATATCCCTTCCACGGAATGTGCTTAATATCTGAAGATGAATAAAGATTCTCATCTTCATGTAAAAGCTACATAGATAAAACATTCATTAAGTGTATAGTGAAAGGAGCACACTCACAATGGGCTCAAAGTCCGGGTTGGATAAGTTCATTGTAAGATTTCGCATCAACATCAAAACCTGCAACCAGAGGAAACACACGAACATGATTAGCGAATCCACATATTTAAATTTCTTTAAGGCAATATAGAAGACGTTAACTAAGGACGGTGAGAGGGGAAAGGAGACAGAGATAGTAATAGAACAGTACTACAACAATATATGAAGTAAATGTATAATGTTTAATTTACATAGATCGAAAACTCACAGTTTCGAAATTAATAGGGTCCATCTCCTTCAGCTTCTGTACATGACCTCTAGTGTCTGGATCAAAGACACTCCCAATAAAGCTATAGACTTCTGCAAAGTCCGGTATGCCTGTAGCGGGAGTACAGGAACACACTTTCATTTAATACAGACAAAACACTTTAAAATCAAAAGAAGTACGACAACTATCAACTTAGACAAGTTATAAATTTTACGGATATATTTAATTTAGAAATTCCACACCATATTTTTCAATATCAAGAGAATACTGACAAAAGAAACATTTTACCCCAGTTGAGTTTACCCCAAGCTTTGGGTGAAATTTCACCATGTGTTTGGTCATAGTATTTGAGAAATATATTTCACTTTTTTAGAAAAATATAATTCATACCCATAAGTTTTAAAAACTATCAAAACTAACCATAAATTTGTATTACAAGTCAATTGGATCTTCATTGTAACAAATAACAAGTAGTGTCCATGACACTAGAGCAATGTGATAGTTTGGAGTGAGTGCAACAAACATCATTCCATACATCGTGAAGTAGACAAAGCACGTGACTTTGTTACCCTGAGCCGATTGTTTATCATTTTCATTAACAACCATATCATCACTTTCATATTTCATCACTACTTTGATGTTCACATAAAAAATTATGTAATACAACGCAACAACTAATATAGAGGATGTTTTTGTAAAAAATAAAAGTTTAATGTAAAATTTCAATTTTCAAAAAATCCCAAATAATGAGATTTGGCCCAAATACTAGAAAAAACTAGTATTTGAGAATTTGAGATATTTGCCAAAAATACTTGCCAAATTGTATGGAAAATCTATGACCAAATGGGCCCGAAATGATATGCGGTACCAAATAAAGAGGTAGGACAAGTGGACAACTAAGAATGAAAAACCTATATAACATATATGCCGAGAAAACTTATGACATAATAGGCGAAATGTATGGAGACCATATATAATGTTTACCTCAAGCAACGCGTTGCAAGGCTAAGTTAAAAAAACTATGCTAGAGATCCTTACCATGAGGAACAGAACCTAGTTTACTCTGGTCTGGTAGTTCAGAACTCGGCGCCGTTCTGTTGGAACTTCTTATGCCACTCATACTGCTGTTACTAATCAATGTAGCTCCCTTTGATCCAATATCAGCTGAATCAGTAACGTGTACATTGAAATAAGTGTAGAAAAATCCCTTAACAATAAAGAAAATTTACAATGTATGCAGATAAAGTGTCATGTTACAATCACTTACGTGTACCCTGAATTCTTTGAAGATGGTATTCATCTTGTGATGGCATTACTCCGCCTGAAGGAGAATTTATAAGTACAGACGCGTCATCCCATAATGGATATCCAGGTGGAAGGGAATTCATTGAAGAAGGGTAACCCATGGATGCTTGCAACGGTACTAACACTACACGAAAGTATTTCCAGGAAAAAAGTGAGAAGCTATATAAGATTGGATATACCAAATAAGACATAAAACAAACTTTGAAAAGACCAACCAACCATTTTTTGGTGCCTTTTGGGGATAAGGATGAGCTGCTTTACGCTTGGGCCGAGGTGGTGGCACATGTGCTATTGAACCATTCTTCTGGACCTTCAAGAAGTATTTTTGTGCATGACTGCGAATCTGTAACCGAGAAAATTAGGGCAAATGTTTTGTATAAAAAGATTTTCCATGTATACATACGTAGCATACTCTAATACATCGTTATGTTATGCCAAGTGCTCTGAACCTAAACAGAATGAAAGGAATTGATGAAAAGTTTCTCCAAATCGAACAATGAAAAAGGCCTAATAAAATACTAAAATCGCGCACATTAAAACATGTATAAGTCAGCTCTAGATTATATACCAGGTACGTTTGAATGCATGTCACACACCAACAATTAACTCCAAAGAGCTTAAATTTGTAAGCAAAGCTTTACAAATGTACCTGGCAACATACAATACACATTAAGTAAACGACTAACGATAACGAAATGATATCCAAAGAGAATTTGTACTTGTCCGCGCACACATGATTACGAATGAGTCAATCACATATAATTATAGTAATAACTAAGTGGTGATCAACAACATATAACAAATACATATACACATAACAAAAGTAACAAGTATTTCAGAAAGATGAAACACAATTGAACTCACACCTGAATTACTGTCTTTGAGCCCACGAAATCCTCAATTTTCTTCCAATCACGGTCAAACCTGAATAATCCGAATTAAGAAGAAACAACAAAGCTTCAGAAAAATGCAAATTTTTTTTCTGAACTGCGATTATAAACGATGCAGTCAGCCTTAAAACAGATGAAACATACAAACAATTTGTAACACAAAGGAGCTAAATCCAAATTAGCTCGGAGTCTATGCTAGAAAATGCATCAATTGAGCACAAACCTATAAATTACTATTAGATACACATCTTACATTAAGTAAAGTATTACCTCTATCCCAATTTATGTTGCATATTTCAGATTTCGAGATTCAAACCGTTTAAGTTTGATTGTTAATTTGAACATGGAATTTTTCAAGTTTGCATAAACAAAATTTATATATTTGAGACAATTCAAATATTTAAAAGATGCATAAATTTTTTTTTACGAAACTTACTGAAATCTCGAAATTCAGAAAGTGTCAACTAAATTGATCTAGTAGTTCCACTATATATATAACTATAATCCAAAACCAACAACAAACTCAATTGTATTTATAAATCCACATTTCTTCACAATTAAAAGAACAAATTTTGAGAGTAAATTTATTTTCAAATATACATTTGACCATGAAATTTGATCAAATTTAAAAAATATGTTATCCAAATATTTTCAAGTTTCCAAAAACCAGCTTAGATCAACTTTTAAAACTTCAAAAAAGAAAAATCAAAATAAACTACATATCCAAATACAACTTCAAAAAACTCAATTATAAAGTTTCAACTTCAAAATCTTCGAGAGCAAAGAGAAGTCAAAAAAGAAAAGGTAGAAGAATTTTTGGACTTCTACTCACAAATCTTTTCCAAACAAACTACATGTCCAAATACAACTTCAAAAAACTCAATTTTTAAATTTCAACTTCAAAATCTACGAGAAGTCAAAAAAAAAGAAAAAGGAAGGGACATAACAGTTGAAGAGCTTCGAGGAACTTGTCGTGTTCTTCTTCAGTCCAACTTTCTCTAGATTTGGTTATGGTGTATGGTTTCCGAATCTTCTTGCTAGAAGCGTCGGTGGGAGTAGAATTATTAGCCATAGATGCACAATTTTCGGAGCTTGAATTCATGTTTTCAAAACCATTCATACTTTTTTGTGGATGAAAAAATATACAAACACAGGTTGGGTGGGTAATTTTGGGCGGGGTGTTGGGCATTACTGTCTGGGCAAATCAATACAGGCCAGACAATTAATCGCCAGATCTAGCACTAGTGGTCTACGCCGATTTAATCGGCTGTTGGTGGGGTTTGACTTTTTTTTTCTTTTTTTCTTTTTCTTACAAATAACTTTTGGATGAAACAAAACTAAACGTACAATATATAAATATGTTATTTAATTTGATTATAATTATTAAACATGTCATTTCATTTAGTTATAATCAATATATATATCATTAGTTTTGGATATACACTAATAGATACTTAAATTTATATAATATTGAATAAGTAGAAGCACACGTACTACGTGGCATATTACACATTAAATGTCACATAGGATGCATATTGGTCACACCATACGTGGTTGTTTGGTTGGGAATAGGTTTTCCCATAATTAATTACCCTAGAATTAGTTATTCTAGGATAACTTATCTCACCATGTATATGGTAACTTATCACATCACTCTGATATAAATGATTGGATAAGTTATCTCAAACATGATTCAAGTTTGAATGAACGAATTGCAACTATCTATCGATCAACTTGGTTCGATTTTGAAAATGTATGCTATAAATAAAAAATATTTTTAATATACTAAACAAAAAAAATAACTAAATGAATTTTTTGTTTTTTTTTCATGTCATTTTTAAGACGAAACAATCTATGTTTACAAGTAAGGGGGCGATTAATTGAAAATATGCCGAGGAATCGGGAGCGTTTAAAGTAAGAAAGGGACCCACTTTGTGCCAAATACGTATGTGTTATTAATGATGTCCACTAGTTTTTTAAGGTGGGGTTTTTATGGGGTGTTGTCATTTCCTACTTGAAGATAAAGATTGTGTTTTTTTCACATTGATCCCTATGATGTGTCATCTTCAATGGGGCCCACACTAGTATATGTGTGTGGTGAACAATATGTCCATTTTGAAGGTGACACTTGTCATAAGATTATCCATTCAATTTCAACATTTGGCCAACAATATTTGGTTGCTGGCCCCTTCTTGAGTGCCAACCACAACCAAATTTAAGCACTTCATGTTTTTGTTTTTTTTTTGTTTCCTTTTTCTTTTGCAATATATGTATGGTGTTCCAACATGTCCTAGGATGAGGATGATAACAATACTATTCCTTCAGTTTCATTTTATATGAGTTTGTTTGACTTGATATAAATTTTAAGAAAGAAAACAATTTTTTTAAAAAATTTGTAGTTTAAAATAAGTGATAGATATTTGTATGTGTACAAATTATTTCATTAAGGGTAAAATGAACATTTTAAAGTTAAATTGTTCCTTAATATATAAACGTGTCATTCTTTTTGGGATCGACTAAAAAGAAAAGTAAGTCATATAATTTCACGGGATCTTATCACCCCCTGAATCGAAACGTTGAGAGAAGTTTATATCTAGAATTTGGAGTGATTTGAAGAAGAGTTGAAGTGATTTTGCATCAAAATTTTATAGCAATCGTTCTAAAGAAGATGAAGAACTAGGTTGCATTTTTAGATTTGCAGGGAAATTATCAATTGTTAAATATGTTGAAGAATATTATTTGAAGCTAAAATTAGGTTAATCCACTGAATTGATTGTCTAAAACTTGAAGAAAGATATGTAGAGCCACATTGATGGAACTTGAGAGAAATCAAATCACAAAAATTGACAATGATTACAAGAATTTATGTGGATCTATTGGAAATTGAATATAGGATTAGAAATTTTCCTTGTATTGAAAGTTTATAGAAGAAAATCAATTGGTTGTCACTGTATTAAGCTTATTCAATTTTAAATTTGTTAGATTTGAAAGATTTTGAGTCCATAATTCTTGATTGTAGAGAGCTGGGGTGAAACTGTTATCTACGATTTGTGGCTTGTAAATTGACATAGTAATGGCAGTGATTTCAAGATGATGAGTGACGATGAAATTTGGTGGCTGCCATTGATGATCTACTTCTAATATGTATGAAGAAGAAAACAAATTAGAACTAGAAACAAATACAAGAAAAAGGGGGGAAACATAAAAATACGTACATTTATGGAAAAAAATTAAAAGTAAAGTTTTAATATTTATTTTTGAGCTTCACTCTCTCAAAGAGAGTGTAATACACTCACTTTGCCACGTAAGCATTTAGGGAGATAATAATTTCAGTTTTAAAGAGTTTAGGAGGATGATAGGAACCCCGTAAAATTTAAGTGCGTAGTTGAAAAGTCGAATATAGGTTAAGGAGGGATTTGAGCATTTTGTCTAAAAAAAATATTTAGAATAATGTTTGTGTTTAAATATACTTAAACACAACTTTAAAAGTGAATTGGAAAATAGTCTATAAGTTATTTTTCAGACTTGAAATTAAAGTTGAATTTGAATATTTTATGATCAAGCACTAATTTTTAAATAAAGTGAAAAAATATTTTGAAAAAATGTAAACAATTTTTATGGCCAAAGGTTCTTAAATATATCCTTTTATAAGACAAAATAATTGGTGGTTAATGTTAAATAGCTCAATTCTACTTTAACCAGTACTATTTTTTTTTAATGTGATCATATCAACACTATCCCACTCATGAATTTTATCACAACTCTAAAGTTAAGCATACCATTATAAAAAAATAAAAATCTACTCATCCATTGGACAATTATTCCAATTAACAAAGCACATATTCTTAAGGTGACTCAAATCAAATGCCTTGAACATCCATGTATCTCCAAAAAGAATATTCCACTCACTAAAAGATTTATCTAACGCATTTCTATTTTCTTGCCAAAATGTTGGTCATTCTAAATCAAATAGTGATGACTCATTAGGCACAATGTGAGTTTACATGTCAGAAAATGACACTGATTTCCAGCACCTGATGTGGGAGTTCATAACACTCTCCCGCACACCCAGACCTCATTAACTGGAGCGTTGACACTATAATATGGGGGCCCAACTTCGGTGAACAAAAAATTGAGATGAGTTTGACTCGAACACCATATCAGGATGGATCTTTGACCTAATTCAACTCTAAAAGCTAGCTTATGAGAGGAGAATTGTTCAAATTTCATATAAAGAGTCCAAATTTCCATCTCTTTTTCGATATGCAAATTCTTAACCGTTAGTATTTTTTCTTAATCTAAAGAATATGATGCCTTATAGTTCAATTCGAATGGAACGCCAATTCATACCTCCGCCTGAATCACTCTTGCCATCAACTCGAGTAAGAGTTTAGATGAGAAAAGTAAAATATATTAATTAATCACAATCCTACTTTTAGGATTATATTGCATATATTATTAATTATTATTGTAAACTAAACTTAATTAAAACACTCAAGCACTAGATTATTCCCTTGAGCACAATTTCAGCACTACTATACTGTACATCTCCCTTATGTGATGAAAAACTTTATTTTGAGCATCTCACGACTAATATCATATTTCTGGAGGATATTTTGTAAATAAATATTTTCTTAAAAAAATTATGCAACATAATATTATTTTCAATATATCAAATTAAACACAATATGAGAAATATCACAATTCACAGTAACTAATGTACAAACATAACTAATATAAGATTTTTGCACTATTCTCAAACACCCTACTAAGACAGTAGTATGAATTCTTTTTGTTTTTAAGCAAAGACTGTAGTTTATTAAAGTTTGTTTTTTGGTGGAGGCCTAATATACATTCATGAATCATGACTACCTTTCTAAAAGGTAATTGTAATATTAGGTGCTTTTAGGTATAGATTTTTTTTGTATTAGTAATGATAATAGTCACAGTTATATAAGTACTAGACACAGGTGCCCGTGCTAGCATGGGCTCAGTATTTTAGTATTTTTATTTTAATTTATGTGATATATGTAGAATTTAGAAAGTTGATTAAATTTCAATATGATTTTTAGATATTTAAGTTGTTAATTACTTTTTGTTGCGTAAATTTATTGTGAAGAGATCCATTAAGATGTCCATATTCAATGCATTTTTCGTCATCAATCGTTAATTTTTTACTCAAAGTAATTACAAGATATAAACAAATATCCCGACATTCAAAATAATAAAGCAATAACAAAAGAATATGAATTTAAAACTAAAAGTCACAGCTAAAACGGATTCTATAATTTCAAAAAAATTATGCATTGATTAATTTAATGCGGAACAAAAGAAGTAATTTTAAAAAAAAAAAAAAATTCCAAAACACGCTGAAGCAGGCACGTTTCTGTCGACGTGCCTACTTCAGCGTGAAGTCTTGAATTTAAAACCAAAAGTCATAGCTAAAATGGATTCCATAATTTTTAAAAAATTATACACGCTGAAGCAGGCACGTCTCCGTCGACGTACCTGCTTCAGCACAAAATATTATACACTAATTAAAGCAGGGATGACGTGCCTGCTTCAGCACAAACTGTCAAAGTAGAACAAAATGAATAAATTTTTAAATATTTTTTCCAAAACACGCTGAAGCAGGCATGTCGACGTGTCTGCTTCAGCACAAACTGTACTTGTCAAAGTAGAACAAAAAAGGAATAATTTTTTAAATATTTTCTCCGAAACATGCTTAAGTAGGTACGTCAATGAAGACTTGTCCGCTCCAGCAAAAACTGTCTCTTATATAATACTAGATAAGTGGTTCCTATGAAATGCACGAGCCTATAAATTATGAGTACTTCATAAGATTGATAAAAAGAAATTCAATATGAAAATACTAAAAGAGGAAGCATAAATCTCATGTTTACAACATATTAACACTTCACAATACTTGGATTGAGGAACAAAGTTTACAGAAATATTCAAACAATTATGAAATGTCCTTCAAATGAAGAGTTATTTGTAATAATTCTAACAAACAAATTCCAACTTTCAAACCTCTAGAGATGATGATATTTTTCCTTAAGCTCTGAGAGATCCATCTTTCATTCAACATGGTTGCGTACGTATAAATAAGACACTTCCGAACCTCCAAAAAAATTTTCCACAAGCTCTAAAAGATGTATCTTTCATCCAACATGTCTGGAAATTTTCACAAGCTCACACTTATTATAAAAGAAGAGAAATATAAATATAAGTAGAACAAACATGGAGAAAATGCTTTCATAATAATCATTTAATACCTATATAGTAACCGAATCCTAGTAGCTACCCGATATAATTATATTACCACCTGAGAGCATACACAATTGAGAACTCGAGATCCTTCACCTTTTCTATTTCTCCTTCAGCTCTAAGAAAAGCAGAACGACAACAAATTCTAAATGATAAGTGGAAGTCCTAAGTAAGTTACTTATTTCCAAAAAAATAGTAAAAGACCAAAATTAGTTTTTTGATAATAAGCGTAATACAAAATGCTTCTATAATAACCATTAAAGCAGACGAAGCACTTTAGCAGAATAGACAAAGATATAGTAAGTCCAGAAGAGGAAGAAGACACAGTAGAAAAGGTTGCAGGAACTTTTAAAGGAACAATCCACAACTTCATCCATAAACAAAACTCGATTTAATTTTCCATGTGCACCAAAACCGCGGGATGATATTTCAATTAAAGTAGGCTCCAATTCTTTACCTGAAAAAGTGGTGAGGTTCAGTAGTAAACTTAAATTCATGATTTCCTCACAATCTCTGTACAAATAAATAAAGGCGAGATTACAATAATAACTATGTGTTATTCCTAAATAAGTTATAATTGAGCAAAAAATATACCTTGTGTGAGGAGAAATCTTCCTAGTGAATTAATTGTAGAAGTAGAGGAAATAGTCAAAAAGTGCTAGCTACTCGGAAGAAAGATAAACGGAAAATAAAGGCACTTTCAGTTAACGACATATCACAATAGATTTTACATCGTTTGATATTCTTTTCATAAGCCTCTTTCATTGTGCGGGAATGTTCTTGTTTGTTCAGGATTCATTGTCTACAGAAAGTTGGTAGGTATATAAAAGAGTTAGAACTCCAATCAGTTCAACAGCTCAATGATGCAACAATTTGGAAGAGTCACTGAGACAATCACTTGTTACAATATTTGTAAATTGCACAATCAAGATATTTTAAGAATGAGCATCATGGAAAATAAATACAACGGAGAGCAACTACACTAAGCTATGAACAAATATTTATATGTGATCTTCTAATTTCAGAAAGTGGAAGAAGAACTTTATACTTGACAAATTTTTGAGAGAAGTTATCTCAGACAATTATTTTATTCCGTGTTCAACTCTGTCTGAATTCCTATTTAAATTCATCTGTTTTGTAATGGACGTAAGGTTTGGGTACACTAAATTTACCCTCTGCAAATCCCACCTATGTGTATTGTTATTGTTATAGTTATAGTGAGCAGAATTATATTCAATTTATTTATGAGGGTAATTTGATAGAATAAAAATAAATATCCCCCTTTATTAAAATTAAGCTAAGGGAAATAGATTGGAAATAAGAACAACAACCAATAACAAATAAATAAAAATCAAATGACAATTGAATGATATTGTTTATGTATTTGCCCTTTAACTAAAATCAACAAATTAGCTTCGTCTTATTGAGGCATTAAGGCTATAATTAGCATTTTCTTGTATGGATTTCAAAGAGAAGAAGCAATAAAAATAGTTACATATCTGACTGTGGGAATAGGATTCAAAATAAAACAAGGAAGAGAAAAAGCATTAACCTGAGCTTGTGAACATCTATTAGATCAGAAATGATGGACTAAGCAACAAAGATGAAACAATTAGTGAACACCAAAAGGAAAATAAAAATAAAAATAAAAATAAAATATCAAGAAATCAGTAATGAAAACAGCAAAGCAAACAAAAACAAAAAATAAGACAGCTGGAATCACTTAAAGAATCATCCACAAGCCAAAATGACGGTACTACCCTCCGAATGTCCAACGAAACCACCACTTATTTAGAATGATGAGATGAATAATGATGATGACGACGATAATGATATTTTTTGTGAATAAGGAGTAATCGTTTTTCACTTAAGGAGGAGGAGGAGACAAAATTAAAGGTTTATTCAACTACCGGTTTGGTATTATGGTCCATTGCACGTGTCCACCTAACTTTTCTAGGTTCCTCAAAAATTTATTGCAATTTTGAGGAGTGAAAAATCAAATTACTATATACAATTTTAATTATGTTTCGCTTAATGAAAATTCTTTGATTTATTCGAGTCATATTTTGCATATAATTCCTCAGTTCCTCCGTACTTTTTTTTGTTTTACTTTAAAATAATATGTAACCTTAAAAATTAAAATTCTCATTTTATTATTTACCTAATATTTAAGTTTATTTTAGATTATAAATTATAATTTTTTTCTTTTTTGAACTTTATGCTGAAACTAGGCAAGAATTACAAGGGATTCACCTTTTCGTTGGAAAATTATATTTATCATACATACAAAATTTAAATTACTTTTTATGTAACTATTAAATCGCTTCGACTCTTTAGGTATCTTTTTTATATTTTAAATCTCATATTGAAAATTTTGACTCTAAAAAGAATATCATGTAAGTAGCAACGATTATAAAATTTCTTTTGAGTCTAGATGCATCTCTATTTTATTTTTTAAAATGTTTTGAATCCCTTAGGAGTAAGTTTGAAGCTGAATGAGTAATTAGTGTTAAAATCTGCATAAATAATGTCATATTTGGTAATTGGTTAAGAAATAAGCTATTTATGTATGAAATTAATATTGTGTTGTTTGGTTTTTGTAATTTAGAAATTCACATAACTAATACTACATATATAAATTATGAGGAAACCTATGTATTATTTTATGCAAGATAGAAGATAAAATAAAAAAAATACATAAATAAGTAAACCCTCCATAACTAATCCCTCCGTAAAATTACACATAGATTTCCTCATAACTAATTCATATATTACTAATAAGTGCATAACTCTAACCTATAACAAAACAACTCCTTACTATTTTATTTTGTAAAAAATAAGTGGGGCAATGGAAGGGAAAATGATAGTGAGGAATCGTTACTAATAAGATGAAAGTTCAAATATCCAATCAGGAATTGTTACTCCCTCTCGTCTCATTTTATGTGACACTCTGTTTTTAGTCCGTCCCAAAAAGAATGTTACCTTACTATAATAATAAGTAATTTAACTTTAAAAGTTTTCTTTACCGCACCAAGAATGTGACCTAATGGTTGAAAACCGCAAAGTTTCATGTTCAATTTTCAACAAAGATAAAAAATACTAGATAATTCTTCTTACCTATCATATTCACAAGGACTATTTAGATTAGATTAAACAGTACCACATACAATAAAACGAAAAAAAATGAAATTCTTTATACCTTAATAAAAATTCTGGCTCAGCGTTAAATAATAGTATCATTTGATTTGGTAGGGTAAAAAAGTTTGTTGGCTTGCTTAGCAACTAAATACAAAAAAAGCAGCACATCACACACTCATCAGAAAGTCAAAAGAGCAACAGCTAACATAGACAGTTAGTTGGCCTTAGACACACACACACACTAGACCTGACACTATTTTTATTAAAATTGTATAACACTATCTTTTTATAACTTTTTATTCAGTCCCTCCATGCTCTTATCACAATTTATTTTCACAAAAAAAAAAAAATAGTGGAAGAGACTAAACAAAATCTTCCCTTGTCTGTACATTAATTAGAAATCTCTTAATTTGTTTTTTTCTTTTCACCTATTTCTTATCTTTATGTAGTTCTTAAAAAAGGGACAATTTTTCATACTAAAACAAAACATAAATAGAAGTTTTCATTTCAAGGTTAAGTTGGTCTTTTTTTAAATTGATTGAATTGAAGCTTTTTGAAACATTCTTGATATTGTTTGGTTTTGCAATGCAGGTCCAGTAAATGGGATTCAATGGGAGCTCTGATGAATTCTTAGGGTTTTTCTCTACCTCCATCTGGTAAAGGTTTGTTCTTTTGGGGTCTTATCCTTTTCTTTGGTTCTAAACTCTGTGTGTGTGGTGGGATGAACACTATTCCTCCGTTCCACCATTAACCAGAGGTCGAAAATGGAAAAATCTTGGTAAGGAGCGCTTTCTGGATTAGTTGGGCCCAAAGTGGGACCGGGTGGAAGCAAAAAAAAAGAAGTTATGCTCTATCCGATTCAATTTGTTTGTCTGGTTTTGACTTGGTATATGAAGTTTTAAAAAATGAATAAAACTTTTAAATCTTGTGGTTTTAAAGTAAAATATATATAATGTACCAAATTGCCCGTTAATCTTATGGTCTTAAATATGTTGTATGAAAGTTACCATTAAGGAGTTCACAAAAAGGAAAGAAACGTTCTTTTTGAAATGGATTGAAAGGAAAGTAAGACAATGAAATTGAAACGAAGGGAGTATGATAGAGTAAGACAAAGAAATTGAAACGGAGGGGTATGATAGTTGCTTTTATGGTGGTTGATTTTGTTTACTATCTTTTAAATTGGAACTTTTGTGGAGCAAATTTATTAGTGAAAAGGACTTGAACTTGATTTGTTTATTAGTACTTTTGAGTAGTTTGAAGTTGCTATATCATTTATTGACTGATAGGACAAGGAGTAATCCAACATTACTCTTGTGAGTTAAGTATGGTAACACAATGTTTTTCTGTCAAAACTTCAACTTTTGAGATTATGAGTTCTTGATATATATCCGAAGCTGCTATAGTAATCTTCGTTAGAAAGTATTAACTGTAGTCATGCTGTTGAATCAGACAGTTACATTAGTACGTGACAGAGTCGGTAAGATTGGACAATTTCCATGATGTAAACCCAGTCAAGTGCAAACGAAATGACCGAGTAGATATCTTCCTCTACATTACTGGAAAACCTTAGAACTCGAAGGCTTAAGGACTTGAAAACATTCTGTCAATTGGTCTTATTGTTACTACAGTTTTATGATTATGTACTTTGTACTAGATATCTGTCGCGCATTTCTAGTCCTTATTTTTATTCAATTTTTTACTTGAAAGACAACAGATCAAGATGGAGGTCAATGAAACCGCGAAAATAGCTATAGTTAGACCAGTAGCTTCAAGGCCAAGATGTCCTATTTACAAATCTTTCTCTGAGCTCTTAGCTGGTGCGGTAGATATATCATCCACAAATGCTAGTTCTGAAATGGCGATTACCGCCATAAGACCAAAAACTGTCAGGCTGAAGCCTGTAACAAACCATGCTTTAGTTGGAGAGCGTTCTTCACAGGTCGATAATCTCTCTTTATAAGCTTCCATCATTAATGGCTTGAATGTTTTCTTTATTTCGTTTTATTTCAATTGTGCATCTTGAAGAAATACTCAAATTGTTTTGCTGAGCACTTTTTAATCATATAGAAAAACTTGTTACTTCAGGTTGGAGTGTCTGAGGCACCAGTTGGTTGTCGATCTGATTTCATCTTGCAATCGGTAGAGAAACCCAAGGTCCTGTATAAACCCATAGCTAAACTTGCACCAAGGAAAACAATTCCTCTCCTTGAAAATAAGGTTAGTTTCCTTTTATATGTTGCGATCTACGTTGCTCAGACTCTTTAAAAATGTCAATGGGTGCGTGGCGGATCCTCCAAAAGTAGTACATTTTTGTAGAATCTAGCTACATAGGTTGCGACTTGCGATGATGGGACGACCCTTTTTTGTTAGTGTACAATAGTGCATAAATTCAGGCGGGATGAAGTTTTCCTGCACTATTCAAATTGTTGTCTCACAATACGAGTAATGAATAGCCGAAGAAATGTACTACAATATTGTTCTGCAGCAATAATAAAATCTAGCACATCTTATGCATAGGGAAGCTCTGCATCTGATCAGCGACAAGAAAAAGCTGAGGCTAAGGCTGATGTTCAATCAGCAAAAGAAGTTAAACAACATCGCGACCTTACGACAGAATCTAAACGAAGTCTCTTAGCAAAATCAGGAGAGGACAAAAAAATAGTGGGTTCAACAATTGTATCAGAGAACACAGAAGAGGTTCCACAATCTTTGGTCAACACAAGTAATGTCGATCGTCCTAGTTATGATGGATATAATTGGAGAAAATATGGACAAAAGCAAGTTAAAGGAAGTGAATACCCGAGAAGTTACTATAAGTGCACGCATCTAAAGTGTCCTGTGAAAAAGAAGGTTGAAAGATCATACGATGGCCAGATTGCTGAAATTGTTTACAGGGGTGAGCACAACCACCCAAAGCCTCAGCCTCCAAAGCGCAACTTGTCAGACGTACATGTGCGAGCAGGCGTATGCAATGACACTTTTAAAGAAACAAATAATCCTGCATGGAGTAACCAACATCCTCAGACGAGTGAAGCTTACGTCTGTAGGATAGAAAATCCGAATGATGTCGGGTTGACTATAAATTCAGCTCATTCTAGCAAAGCACCATGCTTTTATGATCCCATTGCAGCTGCAGGAATGCACACTGCTGTCAGAAATTCTGAAGATTCTGCTGAAGGAAGTAGAAAGTTGGAAACTACTTGTGATGAACCAAAAACTAAAAGAAGGTTAGAAGCAAAGTAAATTCAATTATTATCAGCTATCTGAAATTAGTATATCTACGGAACCGTTGCTAGCACACTACATTTCACTCATTCTTGTTGCTAAGTCGTTCGTGTATTTGTTCATCATACACTTCTGTTTTTCAAAGAACTTAAGGTGAGATTTTTCCTATGTGTATTTCAGTATTGATTCGACTTGGTATTCGAAAATACCACTGTGAGCTTTCATGTTATCACTTTCTAATTAGTGACAACTATGGGGTTTTACCTTCCAGGAAACTTAAAGGCCAATGCAAGGGAGCAGGTACATCAGGGGAAAGTACATTTCCTTATATACCAAACCAAAGTACTACTGACTCTGAAATTACCGATGATGGTTTTCGCTGGAGAAAATATGGCCAGAAGGTTGTCAAGGGAAGTTCATATCCCAGGTAAAATTCTTTTCTCATCCTTATGCACAAACTTTAGAAGACAAAATCCACAGGAAATACCATACAGGGTGGAATGGAACTACAATAACTTGAGGAATCTTAGTATCTTAGCTGGTTGGTCACCTGAACTCCCACCTTGTTGGTGAGGATTCGATTCCCCCACATTGTAATCCCCTCCCCTATTAAAAAAAAACTATAATAACTCACAAAACCTTCATATGATGAAGGTTATGCATTGATTTTGTAGCTTTTCGAATGCCAAACATCATTGTTTTAGATATGACATCCCTCACGAAGCATGGATGACTGGATACTCATACTGTGTAGAGAACAAGTTAAACAGATACTTTTGAAAATATGAGAATTTACTAGAATGTCTCTCGACCCTCGTTTATGTTTATGTAGATAATGCTTGCTTGTAAAAAATGCTTTGTCCTATTACCCTCTTGACATATTTTCCTATTAATCATGTCTTGATTGCTGCTATACACAGGAGCTATTATAGATGCACAAGTCCTAAATGCAGCGTGCGGAAGTTTGTTGAAAGAACCATGGATGATCCAAAAGCCTTTATTACTACATATGAGGGAAAACACAACCATGTCGTTCCAAACAGAAGACCAAATTCAGAGGCGTCCAAGACGAGCTCAAAATCTTCAGCTATGAAAGAGAAATCATAGTCTTCGTGATCAGAATAACCTCATCCCAGCAAAAATAAACTATATGGTAATATTATACACTCAAGAAGATGGTTTAGCAAAACGGAAATTAATGAAGTTAATCTTATTGCAGTAGTCATTATATTTCCTTTGCTAAACCATCTGAGAGCGCCAAATGCTTGGGAGTTCCTATTTGTTTGCTAGAAGAGGCAACAATTGAGATCTTTTCAAGCATCAAGAATGTAAACAATTGGCCTCTAATGAGTTAATAATTAGTTATCTATATATGTTCAAGACATCAATATTATATTGTTAAGTTGACAAACAGTTAATTTCAAAATATGAGTTTCTTATTTGAGTAAATATAGCTTTTTTGGTACCTTATTATACTGTTTTGAAGTGTGCATCTTTCTTCTTCATTTAATATTACAAATTATTAACTTAGAATTCTGTAACATAAAGTAACTAGAATCTTAAAGCTCATAAGCTTCAAATTCTAGTTCCGCCTAATGCTTTATTTTATCTCTGCAAATTTTACTCATCAACTTCTTTTTCTGATCTACCGCTGTTAGAGCATACTACAATATTTGTTCTTTTGGAATTAAGGGTGTGTTTGGTATGAAAGAAAAATATTTTTCTGAAAAATAAGTGGAAAGTGGATTTATACTTACTTTCTACTCTCTTCGTTTCACAAAGAATGACCTAGTTTGACTTGGCACGAAGTTTAAGAAAATAAAGAAGACTTTTAAATCTTGTGGTCCTAAATTAAAGTTATGTCAAATGTACAAAATTTCCCTTTAATCTTGTGGCCTTAAACATGTCACGTGGAAAGTTTAAATTAAAATATTACCAAAAAAAGAAATAGGTTGTTCTTTTTAAAACAGACTAAAAATGAAAGGAGGTCATTATTTTTTAAACAAATAGAGTAATATTTAGTAAGTAAACAAAAAAAAAAATAAACATCATGAAAGCAAGAGTACTATATATTATCAGTAAACACGATAGAGTGAGATAAGGTAGGGAGTGGGGTTCAGGGGTGACGAAGGTGAGATGGTCAAGGGGTATGGGTTGTGGGGATTGCGTGGAGAGGATATGAGATAATAAATTTGAAAAGTCATTTACTTTTTATTTTTTCATTAGAGAAGTCATTTTTCTCTTTTAAGAAACTTCTTTTTGTTTAGCAAATGTTTTCCCGGCATTTTGACCAACAAAATATACGAAAATTTGAAAATGAGTAAACAACTTGGAGAAAACGAAGAAAAGGTTTTTCAAATAATTTGATCAACCAAACATTTTCAAACAATTTCACTAGTAAGTAATGAAAGAAAGGAAAAAAGGCAATATTGAGAGCAAAGTAGGCAATAAAATTACTTGTTTATAATTAAAAGAGATGTATTTAAAGAACTCTAAAAGAGAATTACTAGTCTCTCCGTTCACTTTTACTTGTCACTTATTCCTAAAATAATTTTTTATTTTTATTTGTCACTTTTGAATTTTGACATATCAAGAAAAAACAATAATTTTTTTTTTCCATATTTTACCCTAACATTAAATACTTATTTTCCAAATCATTTTCAAAGACATCATTTAATAGGGGATAGTTTGGTAAATATCTATATCATTTAATATTTCTCAATAGGTGTGTGAAATCAAACTGTGACAAGTAAAAGTGAACGGTGGGATTAGTTTCATACCTGAATTATTAACAACCTTAAAAACACTCTTAACACTAAGGGGTCGTTTGGTAGAGTGTATTAGAAAAAATAATACATGCATTAGCCTTGTGTATTACTAGTATCTTGTTTCATACTCTTTTCCAACCTATGTATTACTAATGCTTGCATTAATTATACACTCTATTGTTTATTAAGGTGTGTATTGCTAATACCACATATTTCTAGGTATTAGCAATACAATGGTTTTAATGCATGCATTAGCTTGATTAAAGACCCAATTGCCCTTCAAAATCCCTTTTACATCTTTTCTACCATAATAGTGGAGGCTATCTTTGTAAATTAAATTTTTTATGCAATGCATGCTAATTTTTAATGCATAAAAATAAACTATGCATAACTAATACATGCATTACTAATGCAAACATTATTAATACACTCTATTTAGTATTATTCTTATACACTCTACCAAACGACCCCTAAATGAACTTAAATACATTTTTGATCTTGCAACTGTTCGTTCGATGACAAAACTAATAATTTGTGTGATTTTCAAATACTTTTCTCTAATTGATTATAACACTATAACTAGTTTGTCTATATATGTGAACATGAAAAAGCAGAGTCATGATTTTCCAGCGACACAAAGTCAACGATGAAGTGTTTTTTATGCACCGGTCAATGGAAGAAGACGTCACCGGAGATTGACCGGCGGCGACCAGTTGCTGCAGGTACCCATAAAGCTTTACTCATTAGAACTAATTTTTCAATTTGGCATTTAAATTTTCTAGGAATTCCAGAATATTGGAGAAAAAGAAGAAGAAAACGGTAGAATTTAAAGAGAATTTGGTGATTTCACTCATCATACTCCCAAAACACGTGATTTGTAATGATTTTTTTCCAATCTGCCCAAGCCTTTATGGGCAGAGTTATCCACCAACATGTGTTGGTGGGTAGTGGCCAAGATTTTTACTAGGAATCAAAACATAAAAGAAGCAATCATACGAAAAAAGTCCAAGGGGTTCCAACATCTATTTATATACAAAAACACATAAAGTTTTTTTTTTAACTTTGTATATATAATATAATTTTTCATCAAAGGGGCTCGGATGATCCCCTTGCTCCCACTTGGCTCCGCCCTTGCTGGTGGGAAGCAGTAGGTATTGTGTCGAATTAGTCTAGGTGCACAAGCTGACCCGGAAACATGGGGTTAGTTTCTAAGCACCTTTTTTATTCCTTTTTGAAGGCCTTAGCCTTAGTGTGCCCCTTCTGTTGCAATTCAATGGTAACCCCTCAATCAGCTATGCAATTAGCTCTTTTCACACTTAAAAACCGCCTTGATAACTAGTCTTTAAGTCCAAACTGTCGTAGGCAATCGGCTGTGTATCTTGCATCATCAGTGCACCAACTCACTTCCACAACAGATGTCTTAGTGACAGCCTATGTTGCATTAGCTGTCTCTTCATAACATCCCTTTATTGGAGGTTAGTGAGTGGTTTACTTATCAAACTATAGTTTCTTATAGACCTCCTAAAATAGATCGTTAACTCAAAAACTTGTTCAGATCAGTTGACTAAGGTCACTTAACTATTACTGCAATCTTACTTGGTTAGGCTAAGGCAACTTGATCATTATTGCAACCGTACTTGGTAACTGTTGACCCCGTGACTAGAGATGATATAATCCTAGATGAATTGAGGATTATCCAAAACTATATAAGGAGAATAGAGACCGTTCCTCAATTAAAGTGGGACACTTAACAAGGATAATACTTTCTTTGAGGAAGCTGATCTAATGTCCCTCAACTCTCTAAAAAATTGATGTTACTGTCATCGAATAAGGTGCTGCAACAAATTATCTCATTTCATGAAGTTAACTGATATGACCTCTCCTACAAACAATAGGAATAACAAAAAATTAAAAGATGAATCTTTGTGCCAGTTTCTTGATTTTTCGCTTGGTTTTAGTTCATCAGCTGGTTACTCTTGACATATTTGGAAACTTTCCACTTAGTTTTAGTTATATCTTGTAAATTGATGATGCACAATTTTGTCATCATGTTACAAAGCTGTTAATGATGAATTCCACTCACATTGCAGTCAAGATTTTTGAATTCGAGGAATTAGCAGCTGCAACAAGCAATTTTCATGAGGATTGTCTTCTTGGAGAGAGTGATTACGGAAGAGTTTACAAAGGACAGATCGATTCTAATCAGGTTAATGCTCCTATGGTTTTCTTATAATCAGATAGGACAGAGAGAGAAGTGGCAGGCTTTCTCAAAACTGTATGTCTGAGGCCTCATATTGTAGATATGGCGCAACACGTGTTCCTTCAACAATAGATTGAACCGAAGTAAATCAAATGTGTCAATGACCAGGATCATTTGATAAAATTAGCTAGTTCAGTATGACAATACGCTTGATTATATGCATTTGATATCCAAGTTGTGACAGAACTGTAGATTGAAACCTTCTATATGATTTGGTGCAGGTTGTTGCTATCCAGAAAGTGGATCATGATAGAAAAAGGAATTTTCTTGGTGAACTTTGTATGTTAAGTTGGTTACGCCATCCTAATATTGTTAGTCTAGCTGGCTATTGTGCTGATGGTGATCATAGACTTCTCGTTTATGAAAACGTTCAACTAGGATCATTGAAAGAGCATCTTCATGGTATTTGTTTTCGTAGTTGGTTATGCTTTTTGTTGTGTTTAGTTGTTTTCATATGATGTCTGGAGTTAAAGATTTTCTGCAGATTCCGCTCCTGATAAGAACCAACTTGATTGGAACACTAGGATGAAAATTGCTTCCGAAGCAGCAAAAGGATTAGAGTATTTACATGACAAACAACAGCCAACTGTAATACACCGCGGTATAAACTGCTCTAACATTTTGCTTGGGGAGGGATATCAAGCTAAGTTATCTGGCTTTGGCTTTGCAAAACTGGGGCCTCCAGACGGTAAAACCCATGTATCTGCAACATTTGAGGGAAATTATGGGCACCAAGCACCAGAGCATGCCACAACATGCGAGGTGAGTGTACAAACAGGGCTATTGAGTGTGAAATCAGATGTTTACAGCTTTGGGGTTGTCCTTTTGGAGATCTTTACAGGAAGGAAAGATATCGGAAATTCAAAAGATGGAGAAGAGTCCAATCTTATTGCTTGGGTAACTTTATGTTTTCCCTTTGTATGAATTTCGTTCAAGTTAGTATACTATCTGTGACGAAAATGCTGTGGTGTTCCTTTTGAATTTTTTTTGTATGTCAGGCAAGACCATTGATCAAAGATGACAAATTTTCAGAAATGGCAGATCCAGCACTTCAAGGCCATTATCCTGCAACAGGCTTGAAGCAAGCTGTTCTAATCGCAAACACGTGTGTCCAAAAGCAACCTCACGGGCGTCCTACCATGGCAGAGGTAGTAACATCCTTAACTTATATTGCTCAAGGAAAATATGATTCTGTAACTCTGTCCTGAATGGTGGCAACTGATAAGTGTTGCTGAAAATCAAATATTGAAGTGCTTGTGCATCTAAAATGCTTAGTTGTACTGGTGGAAGGTAATAGGTACCTAAGAAATTAATCGAGGAGCTGCCACGATTTTAAAAAAAATAAAGATAATAGGACAAGAATATCAATATGTACACAGAACCTTGAGTATGGTCATATATATGTCAAAATAAATAAAACTGACAATTCTGAGGCAAAACTTGAATTTTGCATTTACTAACCGTTGTTCTATTTACATCTTTTTGACTCCTTTTATTGCAAAAAATTCATGGCGTTTAGGTGATACCCAATTTATGTTTTTTTTTTGCATGAATACCCAATATTAGATTATTTTCAGGCCAAAGAATATGTTTCAACTTCAGGCGGGTTTTCCTATGGTAGTCGCGCTGTGGCCTCTGAACGATCGTCCCATCTCATCTTTATATGTGAAACAATCTCAAAAATCAACTCTTGATGTCAAGAGAGAATTATGAACTTTAATACTTCATTAAGTACTTAGCTTGATATACACACACAAAACAGAATTCTAATACATGAGATGCTACAACAGCTATTACTATGCTGATACAAGTCTCCCAGATAACAAACAAACATAGAACCACTTTATTTATGTATTACTAATGTATAATCCTTCAACTTCTTGACATGAACTGAGCATGAAGCACCCCTTATTCGTAATTTAACAACGTTGATGGATCGAGCATTTTATTCAGTTTTACGCCTGCAATGAACAGATGGAGAAAGAATTAGCATAGAATGCTCACACCAAGCAAAATTAACATATCAAGTTCTTTACATATGAGTAACTACCAAATATTTTTTCTTATATAAGTCCACCACTTCCTTAGGATCAGCTTTTGTCTGAATGTAGCTATCAAGCTTGTTCAGTTCCTGCAGGGTAATCGTACAACACAACGATTCGATCAATTAATCAGTCAACTATGCCTCAGTCCTAAACTAGTTCGGCTGTCATAAAGCCGCCAGGTACCTTCATGACACAATTTTAAGGCAAGTAAAGTTAGCATACCTCTATCCATTTTGCTAGTTTTGGCCTCCCAGATGTGATATCATAATCAAACACCTCTTTCAAGAAGATTTGATACCTTTCAACGAAGGGAGCATACACTATGTCGGCCTGATGCACCAAATTTCAACATCAATATGATGAACTTCTAAAATTCGGAAAGCTAAAGATACCTTCTTACACTTTACACATTGTACTAATATAACTGACCTGACTGAATTGGCCTAGGAAGAAAGGTCCGTCATCAAATTTGTCGAGAGCTTTTTCTAAGTAGTCAAATTGAGGTCCTGGTGCAAGTGTGAACTATTGTTAACATCTCGTGAGAAAATTACAAAATGAAGTTGAAAACACAAATGTTCAAGAATCTCACCAGCATGCTTCTCAATATCTCCTTTGAAGTTACCATATATTTCTTTCAGGAACGTATCGCTGTAAGCTATCAACTCTTCAGCAAACTTCTGTTTTTCAGGGTCCTAAACCATTTTACCAAATCACATCAAATTTAAAACTTTTGCTTCCTTTTCTTTTGTCAACGTTTTAGTGCCACGTCGGGAAGGAGGGGAGGGTTGAAAATAAGAATAGTCTGTTTAGGCCAAGAATGAGTTTTGCAGCTTACATCAGGTAGAAGAGACGGACCCTCAAAGTTGCTGTCGATATATTTAACCAGATCGAGACTTTCTCCAATCACTTTGTTTTTGTGTTCCAGAGAGGGCACCTACGGAAGAATAGAACAAAACACATAACCAAATCGAAGCAAAGGATATGCTCTTCATGTATCAGGTTCGCCAGAAAACTCGAATTTGAAGAAAAAAGATTACTTCTTTAAAAGTCGCAAGCACACTGCATCTTATTTTCGAGTTCTCTAGCATTTAAAAATTTGGCATCTATCATGACGCTCAGAGTCGGATTCAGGATTTTAAGTTTATGAGTTCACAACCACAACCATGGACATTTTTGCTTACTGCTTTCTGAATAGATCTTTCGTACATACTAAGTGAATTTCTTAACATAAACACAAAGTTTGAGCCAAAGCTACTGAGTTCTGTCGAACTTGTAACTTAAATGGTAGATCCACCCCTGACAACACTAGGCCAGTTTCACTTACTTTTCACAATAAGGCTTAAGGTATTCGCTTTGATATAACATTACAGCTAGTATAAAGTTCAGCTATGTATATATACTGGATCGATAGAAGATGAATTTTGTGCTTCAATAGAAAGTACCTTATTTTGAGGGTACACTTTTTCCTTGTACCAAACAGGCCTGTTCTGAAGATCAATTGGAACTAATTCGATCTTATCTTGCAAACCCTGCATTTGTCAATAACTTCAAAGTTTATTTTATGACACCATTATTCATCTACATAAACTAAAGATTCTAAGTAGTATACTCTACATCCAAAATAAAAATGAAAAATAAAACAAGAGTAATTATTATAATATTAACAACAACAAAAAATACGGAAATGAATTTGCAGTTGATTAAGGAACCTTGAAATTTCTGGTAATCCACGCACGCTGTGCAAAAGGGCATATATAACTGATATACAACCTTCAAAAAAAAAAAAGTTCAAAATCTATCAAATTATTTTTCCTTTGATTATAATTTCTCAAACTTCATTTAAATATTTTGAAATTTGAATCAGATTTGTACATAAGAGAAAGGATATTAACCTTGTAGTTCCATCAAACAGGGCTGGCGGTTCGGAAGTAGAATCAAGAGATGCAGGACGAATTTGTTGTACACTTCTGCAGAAAACCCCCATTAACATTCATTAAAAAATTAAAAGTGCAAAATCAAACTAATCAATATCACTCTAACCACTATGTGTTGGTTGATTTCTCGATAAACATTAAACTAATTGATATTATCTTGACCATGAATTACACTTGAAAAAAAAATCAGAAACAAAAGGAGGAAGGAAGCAAAGAAAAAGAAAAAAGAAAAAAAGGAGGAAGGTAGAGAGACTTACGGAGTAGCCATTAATGTTTGTTGGATTTACTACGAAAGATACAATTTTTGAGTTTTGATGAACAAATGGGATGGAAAATTGGATTTTTTATAGGGGATGGGGGTTTCGGTTATTCGGTGAGCACTGACCAAATTTAGTAAAGTGTGTCATCGCTGAGCGTTATACAAACGAAATGGAAATTGTACTCTTTTATGACTATTCAATTTGAACATTCTCCAAAAGTGTAGATATGTTCATCTAGCTTCCTCAAAAACCATCCGCATTCATAATTTCATTACTGTGCCCGAGAAATTAAGATTTCTTAACCACTTATAAAATAATAATTTTTTTAGTAATTTTAGATTTCTTACATATAATAATAAAAATATAGGATAAAAAGGCCATAAAAGAACTATAGAAATTTTTAAAAAATCCAATTTCCTTATGATAATCAAAAATGATAGGCATAATACATAAATATGTCATTTGACTTGTGCTCAGCTAATATTTAGACGTAATACATAAACATGACCTTAGTTGGCGTCAACGGATAGCTATGACTTTTAACTTTGAGTGTGTATAAGTAGACACTTAAACTTGTACAAAATTAAACAAATAGACGTATTTGTCCTGAATGACACCCTACATGACAATTTTACTGTCTTATGTGGCTTCCTACGTGTATTATGTCATATAGGAAACGTGTGTCTACTTATTCAATTTTATACAAGTTTAAGTACTTACTTGTGTACACTCAAAGTTGGAGGACATAGTTGTCTGCTGAAGCCAAGTCAAGGGTCATGTTTATGCATTATGCCTAGTATTTATGTCCTTAAACTTTAGATATGTATAAGTAGATACTTAAACTTATATAAAATTTAACAAATACAGACATGTGTCTTATGTGACATTATACATATAAAATGTCATGTAGGACGCAAATTGACCATTTGAGACGCTAGGTAGGATGCATGTGTTACTTATTTAATTTTATATAAATTTAAATGTCTATTTGTGTACATCTAAAATTAAAGGATATAGATACAAATTGAAGCCAAATTAAATGACACGTCTATCTAGTTTGACGATATGATATGAGTGCTTAATTTATACATTTATCCTTGACTACACAAAGTCATATGATATGAGTACTAAGGGGGCGTTTGTTAGACAAAGTTATATCGAAATTATAATGCACATATTAATTTTATAGAAACTAGTTATATATATAGATTAGTAATACAAAAAATATTTCTTGTTGGTGTTTAGGTCATTGCACTAAAATTAATATACACGATACCATTTAAAAATTAAAATAATTAGGAAATGCATAAGTACCTCCAATCTATGCCCGAAATCTCAGAGACACATTTATACTATATTAAGGTCCTATTACCCCCCAGAACTTATTTTATTCGGCCTACGTGGCACTATCTTCTGGGCCCAGCGTGTGTTGACAATTTTTTCAAGGATATTGTTGTCGTGTCGTAATTTAGCTATCTTTAGAAAAATCACTTTTTGAAATGTTCTAAGCATAAAACAATTTGAAAAATACTTAGAAAGAGTCGCCACTTAATTTTTTAAAGAAATTAAGAAAACTTGTAATTTTCAAAGATTTAAACAGAAAAAATCATTTGAAAATACCAAAGAGAGTTCGGGGTTCAATTTACACTTCGAGAAGGGTTTAAGCATTCGAAGTGTCTGCTAACATACGGTTGACCTGTGACTTGACCAAAACATGTTTTGACTAATTTTTAAGAAAATGATGATTTAGCGTAAAAATAATAACTTACAATATATTTGATTAACTTTGAGAAAATAACTAAATAAATGACACATTTTTTATTTTTTTATTATTTTTTATTTTTAGAGAAAAGGGACCCAAAAATGAAAATATTTGAATTAGATTGCAAGTGATTAGAATTCTATTATTATATAAGACGGAGTTTATGATGGGACATTGTGATGTCCAATCATAAACTCCCTATATAATATATAATATATAATATATAATATATAATATAATAAATCATTTTTTCTACTATATAATATATATAATATATTTTTATTTTTCTACTATATAATAAAAGGGAGTTTATATAATATATAATATCATAATAAACTCCATTTTATTATATAGTAGAAATAAATATAATATATATATAATATAATATAATATAATATAATATAATAAATCATTTACAAATGACTTAAAATATTTAATATTTAAAAGATATATAATAAAATAGGTTGACTCTCAAAATTCTATCCGGGTCACATATATTGGGACAGAAAAAAAAACATATATCATTTCAAAATTACCAAAAAAGTATTATAAATAATAATAATTAACAACTTGAAATATCTGAAAGACATTTTAAAAGGGTTAATTTTGTAAGTTTATCCATATCACATAAATTAGGACAAAGTGACCAGCAATGTAAGTTATTTGAAAGTTACATAAAAATATTATAAATCACAATAATTAATAACTTAGAACTTTTTTTAAAAAAATGCAAATTTGGATGACTCTTCAAATTTCATTTGTGTCACATAAATTGAGACAACAAAAATAACATATATTGCGTCCATTTTAATTTATTTGTCTTAATTTTTTTTTATATTTAAAAATTGCGTAAAAATACTATAGATCATGATAATTGACAACATAAAATATTTCAAAAATAAATACATATAAAAAAATTCGATTAATTCTTGAAATTAATCTATCGTTAAAAATTATGTATAAAATACAATAAATCGTGATTTTGACCACTTAAAATATTTATTAAAAAAACGTAAAAAATAAATTGACTGATTCTTAAAATTAATCTATCAATGTCACATAAAATGAGACAAAAGTAGTAATATGTATTGTTTAATGTGAAATTATTGAAAACTACGTAAAATGTATTATAAATCTTAACAATTAACAACATTTGATTGAATCTTGAAATTTTATCAATGCTACATACATTGAGACAGGTGGAGTAATACATATTAAGTATTTAAAAATTACGTACAACCATATTGATTTCTGTAGGCTTCGAATTATGGTGGTCATTTTTTAGGCTGATACAAGTTTTGTACCTTTTTTTTTTAATATTATAAATCGCAATAATTAATAATTTAAAATATTTTAAAAAATATATTAAAAATTTAGTTGGTTTCGGCAATTTTATTTATACTATATAAAATGGGACAAAGGAAGCAACATATATCATTTACAAATGACTTAAAAAATATTAAAAATTACAATAATTATCAATTTAAAATATTTAGAAGCTATATAATAAAATAGGTTCACTCTCAGAATTCTTTCAGGCTCACATATATTGAGACAGAAAAAATAACACATATCATTTAAAAATTACCAAAAAAGTATTATAAATAATAATAATTAACAACTAAAAATATCTTAAAGACATTTTTAAAGGGTTAATTTTGTAATTTTATCCATATCACATAAATTAGGACAAAGTGACCAGTAATGTTGGTTATTTGAAAGTTACATCAAAATATTATAAATCACAATAATTAATAACTTAAAACATTTTTTTTAAAAATAAAATTTGGATGACTCTCCAAATTTTATTTGTGCAACATAAATTGGGTCCATTTTAATTTATTTGTCTTATTTTTTTTTGGGTTTTTTATATTTAAAAAATGCGTAAAAATACTATAAATCATGATAATTGACAACATAAAATATGTTTTGAAAAAAAATACAAAAAAGTACACTCACTCTTTAAGTGAATCTATCGTAAAAATACTATAAATCATGATAATTGACAACATAAAATATTTCAAAAATGTTGTATATGGGTAGTCTTATTGTGCCTTGAATAACGTTAAAGAAAGTACAAGTTTGTGATAAAAAAACTTATTTCTTTATCCACACAAACAATCGCTTAAAAATCTCCATTATTAGCCCAAAACATATCATTTATATTATTGGGCCTGTGCCCGTGCTTAGCACGGGCAACATTACCTAGTATTAAATAAACTAGACTAATTAGAATTTATTTAATTCATTTAAAAAATAATAATTTAAACCAATTTAATAATTAAAGCATGAAAATTATTTTTTATTAATTGACTAACCTCTTTGAGAAATAGACTAAGTATATTTTTATTTCAATTAATTGAAAAGGTTTTGACTAACACCTTTTAAAGTTTTTTTTTTAGAAAAATACTTTAACTTAAAACAATTTTAAAATGAGTAAAATGTGATTAAGTTAAAAGCATTAAAGAACATCTCTCTTTAAGTACAAAAGTTTAATTTAATTGAAAATATAAAATTTTGACCAATATACTTGATCACTAAAAAAATGAACACAAAACATGAAATGTATTAAAATTAAACCAACACAAAGAAATAACTCATCTTTTGGGGAATCTAATTAAGTTAATTAATAATTCTAAAGTTAGAGTTAATGATAAGAAAAACAAACAATAAATAAAGACAATTAAATGCTTTAAAGGTAAAGGAGAAATGAATTTGGGCCCCCTTTTGGGCCAATTTTTTGGGGCTTTAACCCAAATCCCTTTTTTGCATATACACCGGTTGTATATCGGTGTATATTGATCGTTTCTTAGCCCTTTTCATGTAGTTCTTGCTTTCGGACACTTGTATTTTTTATTCCCGACCTCAACCTGTGGCTGCTGCATTTTTACCATATATGTCAGCGTATATCGCCGTATATCAGTGTATACAAGCTATGTTTCTCGAAACCTATTATTTGTATCAGCTTCCAAAACTTGGAAACAATGGCCAAGTTGACTCGAAGAAGGAGGAATGTTGAGTTTCAACCAACTCGAGATGCAAGAGGAAAAGGGGAGTCCTACGGACTCAAAACCGAGGGAGTTCATGCATAAAAAAAAATGACAAGAATTAGAATGATAATTTATTTAACTTGAAATTGTTCACAACCATTGTTGAAAAGAAATTGCAAGAGATAACTTCATGAAAAAACACACTAAAATTTGAACCACCGCAAAGAACAAGTTATGCAACTACTAAATTATTTAACATTTTTTATTACTGCCTAAGGAAGGAAGAAATAGCACAGCAGGAGCAATGTATTGTAGAACATCGTAGACATTGATAATTGAATGTTATATCACCCATTTAAACTCAAAATTAAATCACAACTAAAGGCTGAAGACAAATTAGACAATTAGAAGCATTAATTCAAATTAAGACTCAACTAATTCTCCGCATGTACTAGCTAAAATTATTCAAAGTAATCACATTTATTCTAAACAGTAGTCTTCAAGGACTAAAGCTAAACAATAGGTAGCAAACAGGTTGGAACAACCAGATTATGATTTTTACGCTTGGGCTAAACAAAGAACCTAATCAGCTATACAGAAGCTGGAATTAGATTTTAAGTAGAATCTGCCATGCTGAATATAGAACAAGACAACATTTAAGATAAATCGAAATAGAACCGACAGGCAACCAAACCACAACTTAGATGAATAATATAGAATTTCGAATAACCATGAACTCAGATATGCTAAGAGCGAAAAATAGTGAAAACAAAATGGCAACCTACGGTGCTGATTAACAAATATGGCTTTAAAGAAGAGGTAGCCTCGTGCCCTTTTCGAACTTAACGAGATCTTAATGATATCAAAATGCAGCTACGATAAGGATGCGAATCTCAATCTGACAAACGATAAGAAAGTGAACTTAACTCTGCCAAAACTTACAGCAAACAATCAGTTTTATATAACTCAAATAGGCAATAGCACAAATAAGAACTATAGCGTACTCGATCAACACGACTTTCCAACAGAATGCTTAATCAAGTAATACCAAACATTAATCAACCAACCCTAAAATATAAGCTCGTTCTGAAGGTCGGGCAGTGACATTCAGTGAGATGATTAGTCATATAACTTGAATACGAGATGCGAGCAGGTGAATATAGACATTGGAAACGAAATAGAGGAAAGCTGATCAACTAACACTCAAGCCAAGAATTATGAGTTCTTTCATACAAACTAAACTTCTCACAAGATAAAATCAGATTTTTGTTACTAAACCACTCAATCTTAACACATAATAACCAATACAATGATCAAGAAAGGTATACTTAAAACTAACAGGAATTACACAAAGTAAAGTTAGAAGTATTTTACCTCCTTCTGGGCAGCGAGACTAGGACGACGAGCTTGAATGATTCGACCTTCGACCCACCAACAGATGAGTAAAAGAACTTGAAAGAAAATCAAAAATCTGAGGCTCAAACCTTCGTGGTTCGATTTCGTGGAATACTATTCTCCTCTTCTTCCGTGTTTCTGTCCTCTCTAAATGGCACCAATACCATGTATTTATAGTTGAAAATAAAGGTTTGAATTCTAATAGCCATTTGAGCGGGAGATGAGAGATTGATGGGAGAGAATGGAAGGAAAACAAGCAAGATAATAACCTACCCCGGCAGATCTGGATTCGATGTGATACATCTTGATCCGTATCAGATTTAGGTGAGATTTCTCTCAGCCGAAGTCAACAAACCTTGTTCCGAGGCCTGTAATCTTTGAAAATAAGGAGAGGAACTGACAGGGGTGATGGGCAAATGAAGAAATTAGGTTCTTGCTTGACTTTAGCGTTTTGGGAAGAAGAAAGGGGAGAAGAGGCGTGTGTGAGGGTTGGGAAAGGTGAAAGAGAGCGTTTGAGCGTGGATGTGTGTACAGGTTTTAAGAACAAAAGGATGGCCCTTTTTTTTTTAATTTAAAATTTGGCCACTTTAATTGCTATTCTAACCGAATTGAACTTAGATATAGCCAAATCGAGTCAACACTAAAATAAGATGAATAATTATCGATTAATTATTTGAACTTTTTAATTTAAAACAAGACAAAATAATTATCAAGACTTATTCATTATTTAAAATAGAGAGCTAATTATAGAAAATTATAAAATTCACTAATTCAAAGAAATAAATGTGTAATTATGCTAAATATTATTTTTAGGCTATTTATTAAATATTTGTATAAAAGATGAAAATTATATAAACCAACATGTAAAATTATATAATTATTTCTGGAAAAAAATAATAAATAAATAAAAACTAACCAAAACTAATTAGAAAGAGATTTTAAAATATATATTTTTTAGGATTTTTCAAGACGATTATTTCAAATTGTTTGATATTTAAGAAGCTCGATGATTAATTTATATTGTGGAGGGTCAAAATTGGGTGTCAACAAGTGTCACGTAGGCCGAAAAGGGGTAGAAAATTATTTATAAAATAAGTTCTGGGGGATAATAGGACCATAGTATAATATAAATGTGTCTCTGAGATTTCAGACATAGGTTTGGGGGTACTTATGCATTTTCCCATAATTTATTTTTAAAATTTAGAAGTAGTGACCTTACAATTATACCCTGGATGCTTTAACCTTAGTTATTAGAAAAGATAAAAGTAGTTTTGTTCTTTTAAGGGCTCGTTTGGTGTGAGGTATAATAACAAATAGTCCCGGGATTAAATTATAGTACCGCTTATTTTGTTGTTTGGTTGGCAAGTTCGGGATAACTTATCCCGGGATTAATAATTAGTACCGGGATAAGTTATCCCTCTCCTTGGGTGGTATAGTAATCCCGGGATAACTTATCCCGGGATAAAATAGGTAAATGACAAAAATGTCTCTTTCAACCCTTTTGTTATATCACTTTTTACATTAATGAAGGGCATTTTTGTAAACAAATAAATTGTTCTTAAAATTTATTATTTTGAATACAACAAACCAAACACTCAATAAAAAATAATCCCAACACAACTTATCCCATCATAACTAATCCCAACATAACTTATTCCAACATAACTTATCCCATCATAACTCATTTTCAAACCAAACGACCCCTTAGTACTTTATCCATGTTGTTGTTGATATAAAATAGTACACCAATTGATGTATCAAGTTATACATGATTCAAATTACAAATCAAGGTATACTCAAAGCTTTGATTGTTGCTATAAAATATTGCACCACTCTAATTGGTACCTAATATTGAACTCCAAAATGTGCATGGTGAATAGGATATGCTAGACTCAATAAGGGGATCTTAACATATATAGCCGGTCAAATTCACTGTTTACTCTGCACGGTGCAACAAGATGACTTATCAAATGTTTGTATCGACGTTTTTCTTTGGTTACTCAGGAAGTAACCATCAATTAAAAAAAAAAAAACAATGAAGGGAACAACATACTTCAATTCTAAAACTACAAGGAAATGAAAGAAGACTAAGACATTGAATCCTCACAAAGAGAAGCTCTGCCATCTTCTTTTGTTGCTATTAGTTACGAGTTCAGATGAATCCGTGTTTTTGCTTAGACCCTTTATTTGTATTAGAAAATTGAACCCTGTAACTAAAACGAGCTACAAATCCAGAGGCAAATTCATAACTCATAAACTTCAAATTCTGGCTCCGCCTCTGGCAAGCGGATTGACTCATGAAGTGTCATTTAGAACTACATTTTTGGAGAGGAGGGAGTGCCTCCTCTAATGGAGAGTATCGAACTGCGAGAAGAGCTTCTATTCATAGAATATGGATCAATAAACACAACTACAACTGTTATATCATCATGGAAATGCCTTCTTACTCCTCGATCGATCTTTTTTAGGTCCGAATATCTCATTTCTCTTTTCTTTGCTGCTATATGTAGAGCAGCTTTGATAAGTTCTCTAGCAATTCCCTGCTAAGAGTGAAGAGGAGTATATGTTAACAATCTGATTCAGAAGCTGTGCATTCAGTAATGATTGTCGATGTAGAAATTTATGTTGCTCAGACTCTTCAAAAATGTTGTCAGGTGCGTGGTGGATCCTCCAAAAGTAGCGCATTTTTGGAGGATCCAACACTAGTTCGGCAGCATTTTGGAGAGTCCGATCAACATAGGTAAAAATAGAGATTACTAGTAGAGATTATTGAAAGCTTACATTTCTAGGATGATTGTGAACAATGTCAACAGCCTCCTGGTTGCTAAGATGGTCCCATAGACCATCCGAAGCAAATATGACGAATTGATCCTTGGAACTGAGTTTGTGAACTGATATTGATGGCTCCGCGCTGAGGATTGGTTCCGAGAAGGGCTCTGGCAACCGAAATCTTGCCAATAATGGTGCCTGGTTGAACTCTGATTTCTTAAGATATGCATCACCAATGGACCTTGAAACCTATATTAAGACGATATATTAGGAACATCACTATCAATCAAATGCCTTTGAAGATCAATTACATCAACAATTCTTAGATGTATTTTAATTCCATTTGGCTCGGGGCATTAGGTACCCTCTTGTTGCCAATATAAACATATGATCGAGCTGACATTGCCTGTGTTATTGAGAGTTGTCGATATATTGATGCAGAAATACATTTATATGTTGCATACAGAATCATTGATCAGGCAGATGGGGAAAGAGTACTTCTAAGGTAAGGAATGAGAAACGCGAAAATAAGAGCTTCTGTTATTAACAACAGATAACCAAAGAACTGAGACTATTTTTATCAACACATACCTGTATAATACCTTTCACACGCCAAACGTTGTGTTTGAGTACCACAATCTGTGAATCCTGAGGATGCAATGACCTAAGCTCATCTCTCACGGATTCGATACTAGCATTATGCTCTGTTGACAATTGAATAGCTGCTACACTCTTTGCAGCTTTATCTACTCTGCCTAGTACTGCACGCGAATCTCCAACATTCGCGGTATATAAGAGTCCACTACATATTACGCCAGCCAAGCAACATGATCCTACTGTTGCAATTTGTGGCTTCTCTTGCCATTGTCTCTTTACAAGTGACAAAAACTCCTCTTCAGTTTTCAAGAAAGATTTTCTTATGGCATCAGCAGAAATTTCTTGATGTTCTGATGCAAATTCTGAAAATGAGAATAAGATTACAAAGATATTCTCAGATTTCAAACACAAACAACTTTGGAGAATAATACATTGAGAGGCGGATTAAAGATTTAGACATATAAGATAGGGGTAAGTTCTGCGTACACTCTACCCTTCCCAGATAGTCACTCATGGGGTTGCACTGGATATGCTAGCTGTTGTTGGATTCGACATATAAGGTTCGTGACAAAATCAATGAAACATCATGCAATCGAATTAAAAACATTACACATACGTACTCTTGAGATTGGAGAACATAGCATTGTTTATAAACCGCGAAGTCTCAGGTCCTCCATGTCCATCATAGACACCAACAAATGTTCCTTGAGGTCCTAATTTCACAGAACTCAATGGCCCTGATTCCAGCTGACTTTGATCTTCCATCAAATTATTTGCTTGTATAACTGCCATTGAAAATTCTCCATTTGCATGATCTCCCAAATCCTTATACCACATTAATCCTTTAAACCTCCCATTCGGATCTCCGCCTCTACGACTACCATCCCGTTTAACAGAAGGCCTCCAACACAACATAACCATGTTTTTTTTCACTTGCAATCAGTACTATCTATATATGAATACGCGATTTCTCCAAATAATAACTAGTAATTTGGAATATTTTCATTCAACAAGTTACTAAATTTCTCGAGGATTCATATAGCTGACTCCAACTCTGAATGAATGACAAGCACTACAAGGCCTATAGATCATGAATATGTAACAAAATTCCAAAGAAATGAAATAAACCAAATGTGTATGGGCAAAATTGAAGAAAAAGTTTTTATGTGAGTTCAAAGAATATAGTATATGGTCAATCTTTGTGGTCCTTGTATGAATGTGTCAATTTTCAACAACAGCCTTAGCTGTAAAAACCCATAAAAAAAGATGTGACAGAGTTTGTTTAATTTTTTGGATCAAAAGAGGGAATGGGAAACAAAAAAAACAAATTTGGGATTTTGGAAGTTCTTTACCAAATGATCTTTTTTGGGTTTTGATGTTAAATGAGATCTCAAATTGTTTGCCACAATCTTTTTTTATTTTATTTTGTGGGTATATATAATACATGGTGAACCTCCGTAATTATCTCTATTTGAGTGTCTCTATGCTTCTTGGTTGTTATATTTTTGAACAATTTAAGTTATTGTTATAATGGTTGTGATTGCGGTTAGGGTTCTCTCTAGGTCTTTAATCATAAGGCTAAAATTATATTTTTAGTTTTTTTTTCATCAAGCTTTTGTCTATTGTCACTCCGATATTAACGATTTACGCGTATTTACGAAATTAAAGGATCTAAGAGAAATTGTATAAGCACGCGTATTGATATTTTTTACTTATAAATTATGTTAATAGCTGTCTTTAATTGAAAAGGAATTATAACAAAAAAATAATAAGAAGAAGAATTTTCAAATACAATTTTATACGAGACTTTATTTATTAATTAGAAACAAAAAGATTTTAGCTTTAGGTCAACAATTTTATTGATTCGCTCTCGCTACTTGTTTTCTCTTTTTTACTTCCATACATGAAAGCAAGATGTTTGGTAGGACCAATGTCATTTTTGAAGAAAATGTTTCTCATAAGAAAGTCATTTTCCTAACAACTATCGTAACTTTTAATTTTAAAGTGTGTTATTACCAATATTTAATAGTACTAAACTCTTTTTTTGTTAAAACTCGTACCAAATTTGGTAATATTATTTAATATATGCAATATGTTTTTCGATAAATATTTTTTTACTTACCAACCAAACATATGACAAATTATACTTCAATAAATATCTTTGATCACCAAATAATGTCCTTTATTACAAGAATATCACATGACATCAACCTCAGTTTGCTTAAATATAGTATGACATTATCAACATATAAATGCAAAAAAAGAAAATTAAAATATATACATATAATAAGATCACGTTCAATTGGAACTCACCGACTATAAATACTAATTAGCCTCATGGTACTCTAAATCAAGACGAACAAGATTTGTTATATATCTAAGTTAGCCAACTTTAATCATACCGCGTCCTCTCTCCATTTGTGTCTGGAGTTTCTCTTTAGCATGCCTTAGTGCATCGAGAACTTCTCTAACAGTAGCATCAAGAACAATTGGATCAATTGATTTTGGCTTTGGCAAATCTAGTGGAACTAATGCCAAAGAGTTATTGACATTGTCTCCTTGAAAATAACTTTCATCTTCTCCATTTTCCCATTCCTCGTGGACTAATGATTTTGAGCTAGAATAATAGATAAAAATGTTAGATCAAATAAAAGAATCGAAGGGAAAATAAATAAATTTGCCTCTTTACTATTTGAAAAGGTTTAAATTTACCTTTTGTTATACTATCTGAACAAAAGGGCGATAGATGTGAAGTCTAAGGTCCAAAATATACCCCCTTCCACTATGGGGCTAATTGACGTCCAACATGACAATGAAAAAGTGTCTCTAACTCAATTATTTTTCCCTCTCATTTGGGTCAAATTTACTCCTTTACTCTTTGATTTGGAGTAATTTTACCCTTCTACTATTCAAGTAACATATTTTTATATTTAGAAAAACAAAATCTTCTTCAAAATTAGGGTAGGGATTGAGGATTATAACGTGGATAATCGAACTTTCATCAATAAAGTGAGAGTTCAAGTAGCCAACTAACTAAGCTACTAAGATTTCTGTGTAAGATTTTCAACGTCGAGTTTAGACATTTTACATACCTATTAGCATCTGAATTTGAGAATTCCAGCTCCTTAGAATTGTTGTCATCATCTTTGCTATTTTTGTCAAAGTTGATTGAGTTTTCTTGGGATATGAGCTCTTGAGAATCTTGAAAATCACTGATCATAGAGTCTTTAAATTGGGAATTTTGTTCAGAGATTATTTTGCTGCTGTTACTAGTAGTTGTTGTAGATGTAACAGATGAAATTTCACTTTTATCAAACAAACTTGAGTGCTCTGATTCATCTGAAATATAACATATGTTCATGGATTCAAGTTTTTTTATAAAATATTTGAGCTTTTTCTCAGCTTTGTTTCTTGATTTGCTCTCTTCTTTCAACTTTGTCTCCAGTTCAATCAGCTGTAAATTTCAAAATGAAATAAATAAATAAATTATGTTGCTCGGACTCTGACAAAGTATTTTAGTAGTATCATCATAGGCAGACAAAGATAAAGTAACAGATATATAAAAAAAATTGATTTATCATCTGTAACATCTATTGTCCTGCAATTCCGAGAAGGAATTTTATATAGAAATATAAGAACATGACTATCGATAGCTTAAAACAAAAGAAGAGTGAATAGGGCTTACGGATCATCAACAACACCCTCTATCAAAGCCTCAGACACCCCCACCCCACCCCCACCACCTTATTCTCTTTCTAACATAACTCGTTTTGCTTGTTGGCTAGCTCGAAAGCTGGTTATATGAGGTGAGGCATAATGTAGGTATATCAGATCCTTCGAAAGCTATGCATTTTCAAAGAATCAGACACGGATAAGGCAATATTTTGAAGAATCCGAACAATGTAACTTATAATCAAACAAATCTAATCATGAGAAACTTGTAGAATTAAACAAAATGTCCATTACTATCATATTCACTCGGAAAAAAAAACAGAGATGAAGAAAAAAAAACCTTGTTTCCCATAAGCTCTGCATCTTCTTTTGCTTTTTTAGAAGCTGCTCTTTCTGCAATTAATCTTCCTCTTAGACACTCCACTGTCCTCAAACCATCTTCTTTTTCCATTTTCTTCTCACTGAAAAAAGGAAAAAAAGAAAGAAAACAGAATATGTAAGAAACTTTAGACAAAGCACACTAAAAAATACAGAGGTTGGTAGTTAGCAGAATCGGATCCAAAATTTAAACTGTACGAGTTCAAAATACCACCTCATTTGAGTTGGTAGATTCTAAAATAATAATTTATACATATTAAATAAATTTATAACAAATAATTTACATAATCTAATAAAGTTATTGAGTTCCGTCAAACATGTTATTGATCTGCATTTTCTTCTATCTCTTCTATTTGGCTCTTACTTCAAGAAAGTAAATTCTCTATAGTGTTGATTCCCTTTTAATAAGGGGACTCACACCTCAATTTTATTTATTTTTTTAAATTTTGTTTTTATTGTTAAGTACTTTAGGAGTGTAGATTTTGCAAAAAATCTTTTATTTATGTGAGGATAATAAAGTAGGTAGGAAGAATTTGAATTAATTTTAAATACACAACTGTAGAGTGTCGGCCCCACTCACTATAAATGACCTTTTCTGTTACTTCACTTCAAAGTTGCACCTGTCCCACTTTAACTTCTCATTAATGCAATTTATATTAAGTAACATAACAATTTACATGATTCAAATGAATACAAAAAATTGTAGAACATATTGTTGGGTTAAAAGTAAGGACAAAATACTCATAATATGATATGATATTATTCACTTTAACGTTCAAATTAAGCTTGGAAATTTTCCTCAAAAGGTATTACAGTATTGAAAGATATTATTACATCTTATATGCACCTTTTTTTCTTTTCTAGCGATTAATATAGGATGTTCACACATGTAACAATCTATTGTTGATCTAAGTTCGATATGACCTATCACCTCATCAACAAGGGCCGAGCTAGTATAGAACTCGACCGATCCCAATAACTTTTGTCAAAATTTTATATTTTTCGTAAAGAATCTGTTGAATATATATAAATTTTTAATTTAGAACCCAAAAATTCAAATAGATTTGAATTCTGAATTCATAAACTTTAAATTCTGACTTCGTCTCTGCTCATCGATTTATTTGAAAATGAACCGTGTGTAGAGTCCAGTTTAAGTTCTCACTCATGCAATATATTAAGTTTCAAATTGTTTCATAATAATCTGTGGATTTAGTTGAAGAATTGTATTTGAAAGTTAAACTCACATTTAGACTTTATAAGGTAAAACAAAAAAATAATAATTAAAACTCGTCCTATTTTTCAAACTTTAGATTCTATTTTTCAAATATAAAGTTGAAATGATTGATCATTGTAATTAAAATATAGTAATAATTAATGAAAATATTTTTGAAATTTTGAAATGAATGAGGTTGTGGCTAGATTATAGTCACGTGATATTCGCAGCATTTGTCCGTAGTTCAACCGCCCAAACCGCACTGTTGTCTCTTCGCTTCACTCATTGCTCGTGTTGATTATATCCTTTTTATTTCACCGAAATCTATTTGGTGTTTATATCAAATTAATTTAATCTATTCTAATTAAATAATTTAATGAAGTATGTAAATTTATTTAATTATGTATTAAGTATCAGGGTATAAGATTAGTAGGCAGTGGAATATCGTTTTGTTTTTCAAGGATTTTAAGCTTTTTCGTATTTGTTTTTGTACTAGTTATATTAACGTAATTCTTGCTTTTGATATTTATCACCATCTTTTGTTTATTATGTTTCGATTATCACACTATTTTATGTTCTTCTTCCTTTCTTGTTGCTTCCCTTAACTAATACTCCCTCTGTCCCTAATTACTTGTCCACTTTTCCTTTTATAGTTGTCCCTAATTACTTGTCCATTTTGACAAATTAAGAATGACAAATTATTTTTACCTATTATATCCTCAATTAAATGACTAATTATTTTGAAAAATGTAGAATTTTTCATCCACTTCATAATTAATAGGGGTAAAATGATAAACTCACTATGTCATTAATTATTTTCTCAATAATTGTGTCAATTCAAAAGTGGACAAGTAATTAGGGACAGAGGAGATAATTGCTATGTTTTTTGATTCTTTGTATTTGAATTTACTACTTTTAAATCGAGAATCTTTCGAAAATAACTTTT